>NC_092608.1:10470465-11178707 GCF_047663525.1 Anas platyrhynchos | reverse complement strand
TAGTCCTAACCCTAACCCTAACCCTAACCCTAACCCTAACCCTAACCCTAACCCTAACCCTAACCCTAACCCTAACCCTAACCCTAACCCTAACCCTAACCCTAACCCTAACCCTAACCCTAACCCTAACCCTAACCCTAACCCTAACCCTAACCCTAACCCTAACCCTAACCCTAACCCTAACCCTAACCCTAACCCTAACCCTAAACCCTAACCCTAACCCTAACCCTAACCCTAACCCTAACCCTAACCCTAACCCTAACCCTAACCCTAACCCTAACCCTAACCCTAACCCTAACCCTAACCCTAACCCTAACCCTAACCCTAACCCTAACCCTAACCCTAACCCTAACCCTAACCCTAACCCTAACCCTAACCCTAACCCTAACCCTAACCCTAACCCTAACCCTAACCCTAACCCTAACCCTAACCCTAAACCCTAACCCTAACCCTAACCCTAACCCTAACCCTAACCCTAACCCTAACCCTAACCCTAACCCTAACCCTAACCCTAACCCTAACCCTAACCCTAACCCTAACCCTAACCCTAACCCTAACCCTAACCCTAACCCTAACCCTAACCCTAACCCTAACCCTAACCCTAACCCTAACCCTAACCCTAACCCTAACCCTAACCCTAACCCTAACCCTAACCCTAACCCTAACCCTAACCCTAAACCCTAACCCTAACCCTAACCCTAACCCTAACCCTAACCCTAACCCTAACCCCTAACCCTAACCCTAACCCTAACCCTAACCCTAACCCTAACCCTAACCCTAACCCTAACCCTAACCCTAACCCTAACCCTAACCCTAACCCTAACCCTAACCCTAACCCTAACCCTAACCTAACCCTAACCCTAACCCTAACCCTAACCCTAACCCTAACCCTAACCCTAACCCTAACCCTAACCCTAACCCTAACCCTAACCCTAACCCTAACCCTAACCCTAAACCCTAACCCTAACCCTAACCCTAACCCTAACCCTAACCCTAACCCTAACCCTAACCCTAACCCTAACCCTAACCCTAACCCTAACCCTAACCCTAACCCTAACCCTAACCCTAACCCTAACCCTAACCCTAACCCTAACCCTAACCCTAACCCTAACCCTAACCCTAACCCTAACCCTAACCCTAACCCTAACCCTAACCCTAACCCTAACCCTAACCCTAACCCTAACCCTAACCCTAACCCTAACCCTAACCCTAACCCTAACCCTAACCCTAACCCTAACCCTAACCCTAACCCTAACCCTAACCCTAACCCTAACCCTAACCCTAACCCTAACCCTAACCCTAACCCTAACCCTAACCCTAACCCTAACCCTAACCCTAACCCTAACCCTAACCCTAACCCTAACCCTAACCCTAACCCTAACCCTAACCCTAACCCTAACCCTAACCCTAACCCTAACCCTAACCCTAACCCTAACCCTAACCCTAACCCTAACCCTAACCCTAACCCTAACCCTAACCCTAACCCTAACCCTAACCCTAACCCTAACCCTAACCCTAACCCTAACCCTAACCCTAACCCTAACCCTAACCCTAACCCTAACCCTAACCCTAACCC
Organism: Anas platyrhynchos; assembly: GCF_047663525.1. NCBI lineage: Eukaryota > Metazoa > Chordata > Aves > Anseriformes > Anatidae > Anas > Anas platyrhynchos. The sequence continues at coordinate 11,177,131 of NC_092608.1, read as the reverse complement.
TAACCCTAACCCTAACCCTAACCCTAACCCTAACCCTAACCCTAACCCTAACCCTAACCCTAACCCTAACCCTAACCCTAACCCTAACCCTAACCCTAACCCTAACCCTAACCCTAACCCTAACCCTAACCCTAACCCTAACCCTAACCCTAACCCTAACCCTAACCCTAACCCTAACCCTAACCCTAACCCTAACCCTAACCCTAACCCTAACCCTAACCCTAACCCTAACCCTAACCCTAACCCTAACCCTAACCCTAACCCTAACCCTAACCCTAACCCTAACCCTAACCCTAACCCTAACCCTAACCCTAACCCTAACCCTAACCCTAACCCTAACCCTAACCCTAACCCTAACCCTAACCCTAACCCTAACCCTAACCCTAACCCTAACCCTAACCCTAACCCTAACCCTAACCCTAACCCTAACCCTAACCCTAACCCTAACCCTAACCCTAACCCTAACCCTAACCCTAACCCTAACCCTAACCCTAACCCTAACCCTAACCCTAACCCTAACCCTAACCCTAACCCTAACCCTAACCCTAACCCTAACCCTAACCCTAACCCTAACCCTAACCCTAACCCTAACCCTAACCCTAACCCTAACCCTAACCCTAACCCTAACCCTAACCCTAACCCTAACCCTAACCCTAACCCTAACCCTAACCCTAACCCTAACCCTAACCCTAACCCTAACCCTAACCCTAACCCTAACCCTAACCCTAACCCTAACCCTAACCCTAACCCTAACCCTAACCCTAACCCTAACCCTAACCCTAACCCTAACCCTAACCCTAACCCTAACCCTAACCCTAACCCTAACCCTAACCCTAACCCTAACCCTAACCCTAACCCTAACCCTAACCCTAACCCTAACCCTAACCCTAACCCTAACCCTAACCCTAACCCTAACCCTAACCCTAACCCTAACCCTAACCCTAACCCTAACCCTAACCCTAACCCTAACCCTAACCCTAACCCTAACCCTAACCCTAACCCTAACCCTAACCCTAACCCTAACCCTAACCCTAACCCTAACCCTAACCCTAACCCTAACCCTAACCCTAACCCTAACCCTAACCCTAACCCTAACCCTAACCCTAACCCTAACCCTAACCCTAACCCTAACCCTAACCCTAACCCTAACCCTAACCCTAACCCTAACCCTAACCCTAACCCTAACCCTAACCCTAACCCTAACCCTAACCCTAACCCTAACCCTAACCCTAACCCTAACCCTAACCCTAACCCTAACCCTAACCCTAACCCTAACCCTAACCCTAACCCTAACCCTAACCCTAACCCTAACCCTAACCCTAACCCTAACCCTAACCCTAACCCTAACCCTAACCCTAACCCTAACCCTAACCCTAACCCTAACCCTAACCCTAACCCTAACCCTAACCCTAACCCTAACCCTAACCCTAACCCTAACCCTAACCCTAACCCTAACCCTAACCCTAACCCTAACCCTAACCCTAACCCTAACCCTAACCCTAACCCTAACCCTAACCCTAACCCTAACCCTAACCCTAACCCTAACCCTAACCCTAACCCTAACCCTAACCCTAACCCTAACCCTAACCCTAACCCTAACCCTAACCCTAACCCTAACCCTAACCCTAACCCTAACCCTAACCCTAACCCTAACCCTAACCCTAACCCTAACCCTAACCCTAACCCTAACCCTAACCCTAACCCTAACCCTAACCCTAACCCTAACCCTAACCCTAACCCTAACCCTAACCCTAACCCTAACCCTAACCCTAACCCTAACCCTAACCCTAACCCTAACCCTAACCCTAACCCTAACCCTAACCCTAACCCTAACCCTAACCCTAACCCTAACCCTAACCCTAACCCTAACCCTAACCCTAACCCTAACCCTAACCCTAACCCTAACCCTAACCCTAACCCTAACCCTAACCCTAACCCTAACCCTAACCCTAACCCTAACCCTAACCCTAACCCTAACCCTAACCCTAACCCTAACCCTAACCCTAACCCTAACCCTAACCCTCACCCTAACCCTCACCCTAACCCTCACCCTAACCCTCACCCTAACCCTCACCCTCTAACCCTAACCCTAACACTAACCCAAAACCTAACCCTAACTCTAACCCTACCCCTAACCCTAACCCCTAACCATAAACCTAACCCCCTAACCCTAACCCTAACCCCCTAACCATAACCCTAGCCCTAACCCTAACCCAAATCCCTAACCCTAAACCGAGCCCTAACCCGAACCCTCACCCTAACCCTAACCCGCCTAACCCTAACCCTAAACCTAACCCTAACCCCGAACCCGAACCCTAACCCCCTAACCATAACCCTAAGCCCTAACCCTAACCCTAATGAACCCTAAGCCTAACCCTATCGCTAACCCTAACGCTAACCTTAACCCTAACCCTAAACCTAACGCCCTGACCATAACCCTAACCCAAACCCTAACCCCAAACCCTAACACTACCCCTAACCCTAACCCCTAACCCTACCCCCCTAATACTACCCCTAACCCCCTAACGATAACACTAGCCCTAACCCTAAAGAACCCTAACCTTAAACGAAAACCCTAACCCTAACCCTAACCCTAACCCCCTGGCAACCGCACCCCGCACACTTGGTTCCCCCCTCATTTTGGTTCCCACCCCCCCCTTGGGTCCCCCCGGAAACAAAATCCCGCATACTTGGTTCCCCCCTCATTTTGGTTCCCCCCCCGGTGCGCCCCAAAAGTGGGTACCCCCGGAAACAAAACCCCGCACACTTGGTTCCCCCCTCGTTTTCGTTCCCCCCCGGTGCGCCCCACAAATGGGTCCCCCCGGAAACAAAACCCCGCACACTTGGTTCCCCCCTCATTTTGGTTCCCCCCCCGGTGCGCCCCACAAGTGGGTCCCCCCGGAAACAAAACCCCGCACACTTGGTTCCCCCCTCATTTTGGTTCCCCCCCCGGTGCGCCCCACAAGTGGGTCCCCCCGGAAACAAAACCCCGCACACTTGGTTCCCCCCTCATTTTGTTTCCCCCCCCCCGGTGCGCCCCACAAATCGGTCCCCCCGGAAACAAAACCCCGCACACTTGGTTCCCCCCTCGTTTTGGTTCCCCCCCCGGTGCGCCCCACAAATGGGTCCCCCCGGAAACAAAACCCTGCACACTTGGTTCCCCCCTCATTTTGGTTCCCCCCCCCGGTGCGCCCCACAAACGGGTCCCCCCGGAAACAAAACCCCGCACACTTGGTTCCCCCCTCATTTTGGTTCCCCCCCCCCCCGGTGCGCCCCACAAATGGGTCCCCCCGGAAACAAAACCCCGCACACTTGGTTCCCCCCTCATTTTGGTTCCCCCCCACCCTTGGGGTCCCCCCAAGCCTCATGGACCCCCTCTGACCCCTGATCTCTGACCCCCGACCTATGACCCCTGACCCCTGACCTCTGACCCCTGACCTCTGACCCCCGACCTCTGACCCCTGACCTCTGGCCCCTGACCTCTGACCCCCTGACCCTTGACCCCTGACCTCTGACGCCTGACCTCTGACCCCCCGACCCCTGACCTCTGACGCCTGACCCCTGACCTCTGACCCCTGACCCCTGACCTCCGGCCTCTGACCACTTACCCCGGACCTCTGACCCCTGACCTCTGACCCCCTGACTCCTGACCTCTGACCCCTGACCCCTGACCTCAGACACCCGACCCCTCAACTCCGGCCTCTGACCACTGACCCCTGACCCCTGACCTCTGACCCCCGACCACTGACTCCTGACCCCTGACCCCCGACCCCTGACCCCCGACCTCTGACCTCTGACCTGTGACCCCTGACCTCTGACCCCCTGACCCAATCCCAAGCCCAAAAATCCCAAGCCCAAAAAATAGGACTCTCAAAACCTAAACCCAAAAACTAAAACCTAAAAACCCAAAAACCTAAACCCAAAAACGCTCCAAACACTAATCCAAAAAAATAAGACGCTCAAAGCACTAACACAAAATATTAAGATGCTCAAAACCCTAACGCAAAAAATTAAGATGCTCCAAACCCTAACCCAAAAAATTAGGACACTCAAAACCTTAACCCTGGAGAACCTAACCTGAAAAAATCAATCAATAAATAAATAAAAATAAAATTTTAAAACCCTAACCCTAAATAATTGACCAAAAAGAAAACCCTAAGACCCTAACCCTAAAAAACCTTTCAACACTACAACCCATAAACTCTAAAACCCTAACACACTAACCCTGAAAAACTTAAAACCTTAACCCCCAAATCCCTAAAATACTAACCGTTAAAAATCCAAACCTAAACAACTTAAAATCCTAAACATAAACCCTGAGAATACTTACCCTGAAACCCAACCCTAGTGCCCTACCCCTGAAACCTTAAAACCGTGAATCAATCTTTGGAAAATAACATAGGCTCAGGAGAGGATCTCACTACGCTTACCCTGACTCTGACTCTGACCCTGACCCTAACCCTAACCCTACCCCTAACCCTAAGCCTCACCCTCTAACCCTAACCCTAACACTAACCCAAAACCTAACCCTAACTCTAACCCTACCCCTAACCCTAACCCCTAACCATAAACCTAACCCCCTAACCCTAACCCTAACCCCCTAACCATAACCCTAGCCCTAACCCTAACCCAAATCCCTAACCCTAAACCGAGCCCTAACCCGAACCCTCACCCTAACCCTAACCCGCCTAACCCTAACCCTAAACCTAACCCTAACCCCGAACCCGAACCCTAACCCCCTAACCATAACCCTAAGCCCTAACCCTAACCCTAATGAACCCTAAGCCTAACCCTATCGCTAACCCTAACGCTAACCTTAACCCTAACCCTAAACCTAACGCCCTGACCATAACCCTAACCCAAACCCTAACCCCAAACCCTAACACTACCCCTAACCCTAACCCCTAACCCTACCCCCCTAATACTACCCCTAACCCCCTAACGATAACACTAGCCCTAACCCTAAAGAACCCTAACCTTAAACGAAAACCCTAACCCTAACCCTAACCCTAACCCCCTGGCAACCGCACCCCGCACACTTGGTTCCCCCCTCATTTTGGTTCCCACCCCCCCCTTGGGTCCCCCCGGAAACAAAATCCCGCATACTTGGTTCCCCCCTCATTTTGGTTCCCCCCCCGGTGCGCCCCAAAAGTGGGTACCCCCGGAAACAAAACCCCGCACACTTGGTTCCCCCCTCGTTTTGGTTCCCCCCCGGTGCGCCCCACAAATGGGTCCCCCCGGAAACAAAACCCCGCACACTTGGTTCCCCCCTCATTTTGGTTCCCCCCCCGGTGCGCCCCACAAGTGGGTCCCCCCGGAAACAAAACCCCGCACACTTGGTTCCCCCCTCATTTTGGTTCCCCCCCCGGTGCGCCCCACAAATGGGTCCCCCCGGAAACAAAACCCCGCACACTTGGTTCCCCCCTCATTTTGGTTCCCCCCCCCGGTGCGCCCCACAAATGGGTCCCCCCGGAAACAAAACCCCGCACACTTGGTTCCCCCCTCATTTTGGTTCCCCCCCCCGGTGCGCCCCACAAATGGGTCCCCCCGGAAACAAAACCCCGCACACTTGGTTCCCCCCTCATTTTGGTTCCCCCCCACCCTTGGGGTCCCCCCAAGCCTCATGGACCCCCTCTGACCCCTGATCTCTGACCCCCGACCTATGACCCCTGACCCCTGACCTCTGACGCCTGACCTCTGACCCCCCGACCCCTGACCTCTGACGCCTGACCCCTGACCTCTGACCCCTGACCCCTGACCTCCGGCCTCTGACCACTTACCCCGGACCTCTGACCCCTGACCTCTGACCCCCTGACCCCTGACCTCTGACCCCTGACCCCTGACCTCAGACACCCGACCCCTCAACTCCGGCCTCTGACCACTGACCCCTGACCCCTGACCTCTGACCCCCGACCACTGACTCCTGACCCCTGACCCCCGACCCCTGACCCCCGACCTCTGACCTCTGACCTGTGACCCCTGACCTCTGACCCCCTGACCCAATCCCAAGCCCAAAAATCCCAAGCCCAAAAAATAGGACTCTCAAAACCTAAACCCAAAAACTAAAACCTAAAAACCCAAAAACCTAAACCCAAAAACGCTCCAAACACTAATCCAAAAAAATAAGACGCTCAAAGCACTAACACAAAATATTAAGATGCTCAAAACCCTAACCCAAAAAATTAAGATGCTCCAAACCCTAACCCAAAAAATTAGGACACTCAAAACCTTAACCCTGGAGAACCTAACCTGAAAAAATCAATCAATAAATAAATAAAAATAAAATTTTAAAACCCTAACCCTAAATAATTGACCAAAAAGAAAACCCTAAGACCCTAACCCTAAAAAACCTTTCAACACTACAACCCATAAACTCTAAAACCCTAACACACTAACCCTGAAAAACTTAAAACCTTAACCCCCAAATCCCTAAAATACTAACCGTTAAAAATCCAAACCTAAACAACTTAAAATCCTAAACATAAACCCTGAGAATACTTACCCTGAAACCCAACCCTAGTGCCCTACCCCTGAAACCTTAAAACCGTGAATCAATCTTTGGAAAATAACATAGGCTCAGGAGAGGATCTCACTACGCTTACCCTGACTCTGACTCTGACCCTGACCCTAACCCTAACCCTACCCCTAACCCTAAGCCTCACCCTCTAACCCTAACCCTAACACTAACCCAAAACCTAACCCTAACTCTAACCCTACCCCTAACCCTAACCCCTAACCATAAACCTAACCCCCTAACCCTAACCCTAACCCCCTAACCATAACCCTAGCCCTAACCCTAACCCAAATCCCTAACCCTAAACCGAGCCCTAACCCGAACCCTCACCCTAACCCTAACCCGCCTAACCCTAACCCTAAACCTAACCCTAACCCCGAACCCGAACCCTAACCCCCTAACCATAACCCTAAGCCCTAACCCTAACCCTAATGAACCCTAAGCCTAACCCTATCGCTAACCCTAACGCTAACCTTAACCCTAACCCTAAACCTAACGCCCTGACCATAACCCTAACCCAAACCCTAACCCCAAACCCTAACACTACCCCTAACCCTAACCCCTAACCCTACCCCCCTAATACTACCCCTAACCCCCTAACGATAACCCTAGCCCTAACCCTAAAGAACCCTAACCTTAAACGAAAACCCTAACCCTAACCCTAAACCTAACCCCCTGGCAACCGCACCCCGCACACTTGGTTCCCCCCTCATTTTGGTTCCCCCCCCCCCCCTTGGGTCCCCCCGGAAACAAAATCCCGCATACTTGGTTCCCCCCTCATTTTGGTTCCCCCCCCGGTGCGCCCCACAAGTGGGTCCCCCCGGAAACAAAACCCCGCACACTTGGTTCCCCCCTCATTTTGGTTCCCCCTCCGTGCGCTCCACAAATGGGTCCCCCCGGAAACAAAACCCCGCACACTTGGTTCCCCCCTCATTTTGGTTCCCCCCCCCGGTGCGCACCACAAATGGGTCCCCCCGGAAACAAAACCCCGCACACTTGGTTCCCCCCTCATTTTGGTTCCCCCCCCCGGTGCGCCCCACAAATGGGTCCCCCCGGAAACAAAACCCCGCACACTTGGTTCCCCCCTTATTTTGGTTCCCCCTCCGGTGCGCCCCACAAATGGGTCCCCCCGGAAACAAAACCCCGCACACTTGGTTCCCCCCTCATTTTGGTTCCCCCCCCCGGTGCGCCCCACAAATGGGTCCCCCCGGAAACAAAACCCCGCACACTTGGTTCCCCCCTCATTTTGGTTCCCCCCCCCCGGTGCGCCCCACAAATGGGTCCCCCCGGAAACAAAACCCCGCACACTTGGTTCCCCCCTCATTTTGGTTCCCCCCCACCCTTGGGGTCCCCCCAAGCCTCATGGACCCCCTCTGACCCCTGATCTCTGACCCCCGACCTATGACCCCTGACCCCTGACCTCTGACCCCTGACCTCTGACCCCCGACCTCTGACCCCTGACCTCTGACCCCTGACCTCTGACCCCCTGACCCTTGACCCCTGACCTCTGACGCCTGACCTCTGACCCCCCGACCCCTGACCTCTGACGCCTGACCCCTGACCTCTGACCCCTGACCCCTGACCTCCGGCCTCTGACCACTTACCCCGGACCTCTGACCCCTGACCTCTGACCCCCTGACCCCTGACCTCTGACCCCTGACCCCTGACCTCAGACACCCGACCCCTCAACTCCGGCCTCTGACCACTGACCCCTGACCCCTGACCTCTGACCCCCGACCACTGACTCCTGACCCCTGACCCCCGACCCCTGACCCCCGACCTCTGACCTCTGACCTGTGACCCCTGACCTCTGACCCCCTGACCCAATCCCAAGCCCAAAAATCCCAAGCCCAAAAAATAGGACTCTCAAAACCTAAACCCAAAAACTAAAACCTAAAAACCCAAAAACCTAAACCCAAAAACGCTCCAAACACTAATCCAAAAAAATAAGACGCTCAAAGCACTAACACAAAATATTAAGATGCTCAAAACCCTAACGCAAAAAATTAAGATGCTCCAAACCCTAACCCAAAAAATTAGGACACTCAAAACCTTAACCCTGGAGAACCTAACCTGAAAAAATCAATCAATAAATAAATAAAAATAAAATTTTAAAACCCTAACCCTAAATAATTGACCAAAAAGAAAACCCTAAGACCCTAACCCTAAAAAACCTTTCAACACTACAACCCATAAACTCTAAAACCCTAACACACTAACCCTGAAAAACTTAAAACCTTAACCCCCAAATCCCTAAAATACTAACCGTTAAAAATCCAAACCTAAACAACTTAAAATCCTAAACATAAACCCTGAGAATACTTACCCTGAAACCCAACCCTAGTGCCCTACCCCTGAAACCTTAAAACCGTGAATCAATCTTTGGAAAATAACATAGGCTCAGGAGAGGATCTCACTACGCTTACCCTGACTCTGACTCTGACCCTGACCCTAACCCTAACCCTACCCCTAACCCTAAGCCTCACCCTCTAACCCTAACCCTAACACTAACCCAAAACCTAACCCTAACTCTAACCCTACCCCTAACCCTAACCCCTAACCATAAACCTAACCCCCTAACCCTAACCCTAACCCCCTAACCATAACCCTAGCCCTAACCCTAACCCAAATCCCTAACCCTAAACCGAGCCCTAACCCGAACCCTCACCCTAACCCTAACCCGCCTAACCCTAACCCTAAACCTAACCCTAACCCCGAACCCGAACCCTAACCCCCTAACCATAACCCTAAGCCCTAACCCTAACCCTAATGAACCCTAAGCCTAACCCTATCGCTAACCCTAACGCTAACCTTAACCCTAACCCTAAACCTAACGCCCTGACCATAACCCTAACCCAAACCCTAACCCCAAACCCTAACACTACCCCTAACCCTAACCCCTAACCCTACCCCCCTAATACTACCCCTAACCCCCTAACGATAACCCTAGCCCTAACCCTAAAGAACCCTAACCTTAAACGAAAACCCTAACCCTAACCCTAAACCTACCCCCCTGGCAACCGCACCCCGCACACTTGGTTCCCCCATCATTTTGGTTCCCCCCCCGGTGCGCCCCACAAATGGGTCCCCCCGGAAACAAAACCCCGCACACTTGGTTCCCCCCTCATTTTGGTTCCCACCCCCCCCTTGGGTCCCCCCGGAAACAAAATCCCGCACACTTGGTTCCCCCCTCATTTTGGTTCCCCCCCCGGTGCGCCCCACAAGTGGGTCCCCCCGGAAACAAAACCCCGCACACTTGGTTCCCCCCTCATTTTGGTTCCCCCCCGGTGCGCCCCACAAATGGTTCCCCCCGGAAACAAAACCCCGCACACTTGGTTCCCCCCTCATTTTGGTTCCCCCCCCCGGTGCGCCCCACAAATGGGTCCCCCCGGAAACAAAACCCCGCACACTTGGTTCCCCCCTCATTTTGGTTCCCCCCCCCCGGTGCGCCCCACAAATGGGTCCCCCCGGAAACAAAACCCCGCACACTTGGTTCCCCCCTCATTTTGGTTCCCCCCCACCCTTGGGGTCCCCCCAAGCCTCATGGACCCCCTCTGACCCCTGATCTCTGACCCCCGACCTATGACCCCTGACCCCTGACCTCTGACCCCTGACCTCTGACCCCCGACCTCTGACCCCTGACCTCTGACCCCTGACCTCTGACCCCCTGACCCTTGACCCCTGACCTCTGACGCCTGACCTCTGACCCCCCGACCCCTGACCTCTGACGCCTGACCCCTGACCTCTGACCCCTGACCCCTGACCTCCGGCCTCTGACCACTTACCCCGGACCTCTGACCCCTGACCTCTGACCCCCTGACCCCTGACCTCTGACCCCTGACCCCTGACCTCAGACACCCGACCCCTCAACTCCGGCCTCTGACCACTGACCCCTGACCCCTGACCTCTGACCCCCGACCACTGACTCCTGACCCCTGACCCCTGACCCCCGACCCCTGACCCCCGACCTCTGACCTCTGACCTGTGACCCCTGACCTCTGACCCCCTGACCCAATCCCAAGCCCAAAAATCCCAAGCCCAAAAAATAGGACTCTCAAAACCTAAACCCAAAAACTAAAACCTAAAAACCCAAAAACCTAAACCCAAAAACGCTCCAAACACTAATCCAAAAAAATAAGACGCTCAAAGCACTAACACAAAATATTAAGATGCTCAAAACCCTAACCCAAAAAATTAAGATGCTCCAAACCCTAACCCAAAAAATTAGGACACTCAAAACCTTAACCCTGGAGAACCTAACCTGAAAAAATCAATCAATAAATAAATAAAAATAAAATTTTAAAACCCTAACCCTAAATAATTGACCAAAAAGAAAACCCTAAGACCCTAACCCTAAAAAACCTTTCAACACTACAACCCATAAACTCTAAAACCCTAACACACTAACCCTGAAAAACTTAAAACCTTAACCCCCAAATCCCTAAAATACTAACCGTTAAAAATCCAAACCTAAACAACTTAAAATCCTAAACATAAACCCTGAGAATACTTACCCTGAAACCCAACCCTAGTGCCCTACCCCTGAAACCTTAAAACCGTGAATCAATCTTTGGAAAATAACATAGGCTCAGGAGAGGATCTCACTACGCTTACCCTGACTCTGACTCTGACCCTGACCCTAACCCTAACCCTACCCCTAACCCTAAGCCTCACCCTCTAACCCTAACCCTAACACTAACCCAAAACCTAACCCTAACTCTAACCCTACCCCTAACCCTAACCCCTAACCATAAACCTAACCCCCTAACCCTAACCCTAACCCCCTAACCATAACCCTAGCCCTAACCCTAACCCAAATCCCTAACCCTAAACCGAGCCCTAACCCGAACCCTCACCCTAACCCTAACCCGCCTAACCCTAACCCTAAACCTAACCCTAACCCCGAACCCGAACCCTAAACCCCTAACCATAACCCTAAGCCCTAACCCTAACCCTAATGAACCCTAAGCCTAACCCTATCGCTAACCCTAACGCTAACCTTAACCCTAACCCTAAACCTAACGCCCTGACCATAACCCTAACCCAAACCCTAACCCCAAACCCTAACACTACCCCTAACCCTAACCCTACCCCCCTAATACTACCCCTAACCCCCTAACGATAACCCTAGCCCTAACCCTAAAGAACCCTAACCTTAAACGAAAACCCTAACCCTAACCCTAAACCTAACCCCCTGGCAACCGCACCCCGCACACTTGGTTCCCCCCTCATTTTGGTTCCCCCCCCCCCCTTGGGTCCCCCCGGAAACAAAATCCCGCATACTTGGTTCCCCCCTCATTTTGGTTCCCCCCCCGGTGCGCCCCACAAGTGGGTCCCCCCGGAAACAAAACCCCGCACACTTGGTTCCCCCCTCATTTTGGTTCCCCCCCCCGGTGCGCTCCACAAATGGGTCCCCCCGGAAACAAAACCCCGCATACTTGGTTCCCCCCTCATTTTGGTTCCCCCCCCGGTGCGCCCCAAAAGTGGGTACCCCCGGAAACAAAACCCCGCACACTTGGTTCCCCCCTCGTTTTGGTTCCCCCCCGGTGCGCCCCACAAATGGGTCCCCCCGGAAACAAAACCCCGCACACTTGGTTCCCCCCTCATTTTGGTTCCCCCCCGGTGCGCCCCACAAGTGGGTCCCCCCGGAAACAAAACCCCGCACACTTGGTTCCCCCCTCATTTTGGTTCCCCCCCCGGTGCGTCCCACAAATGGGTCCCCCCGGAAACAAAACCCCGCACACTTGGTTCCCCCCTCATTTTGGTTCCCCCCCCCGGTGCGCCCCACAAATGGGTCCCCCCGGAAACAAAACCCCGCACACTTGGTTCCCCCCTCATTTTGGTTCCCCCCCCCGGTGCGCCCCACAAATGGGTCCCCCCGGAAACAAAACCCCGCACACTTGGTTCCCCCCTCATTTTGGTTCCCCCCCACCCTTGGGGTCCCCCCAAGCCTCATGGACCCCCTCTGACCCCTGATCTCTGACCCCCGACCTATGACCCCTGACCCCTGACCTCTGACGCCTGACCTCTGACCCCCCGACCCCTGACCTCTGACGCCTGACCCCTGACCTCTGACCCCTGACCCCTGACCTCCGGCCTCTGACCACTTACCCCGGACCTCTGACCCCTGACCTCTGACCCCCTGACCCCTGACCTCTGACCCCTGACCCCTGACCTCAGACACCCGACCCCTCAACTCCGGCCTCTGACCACTGACCCCTGACCCCTGACCTCTGACCCCCGACCACTGACTCCTGACCCCTGACCCCTGACCCCCGACCCCTGACCCCCGACCTCTGACCTCTGACCTGTGACCCCTGACCTCTGACCCCCTGACCCAATCCCAAGCCCAAAAATCCCAAGCCCAAAAAATAGGACTCTCAAAACCTAAACCCAAAAACTAAAACCTAAAAACCCAAAAACCTAAACCCAAAAACGCTCCAAACACTAATCCAAAAAAATAAGACGCTCAAAGCACTAACACAAAATATTAAGATGCTCAAAACCCTAACCCAAAAAATTAAGATGCTCCAAACCCTAACCCAAAAAATTAGGACACTCAAAACCTTAACCCTGGAGAACCTAACCTGAAAAAATCAATCAATAAATAAATAAAAATAAAATTTTAAAACCCTAACCCTAAATAATTGACCAAAAAGAAAACCCTAAGACCCTAACCCTAAAAAACCTTTCAACACTACAACCCATAAACTCTAAAACCCTAACACACTAACCCTGAAAAACTTAAAACCTTAACCCCCAAATCCCTAAAATACTAACCGTTAAAAATCCAAACCTAAACAACTTAAAATCCTAAACATAAACCCTGAGAATACTTACCCTGAAACCCAACACTAGTGCCCTACCCCTGAAACCTTAAAACCGTGAATCAATCTTTGGAAAATAACATAGGCTCAGGAGAGGATCTCACTACGCTTACCCTGACTCTGACTCTGACCCTGACCCTAACCCTAACCCTACCCCTAACCCTAAGCCTCACCCTCTAACCCTAACCCTAACACTAACCCAAAACCTAACCCTAACTCTAACCCTACCCCTAACCCTAACCCCTAACCATAAACCTAACCCCCTAACCCTAACCCTAACCCCCTAACCATAACCCTAGCCCTAACCCTAACCCAAATCCCTAACCCTAAACCGAGCCCTAACCCGAACCCTCACCCTAACCCTAACCCGCCTAACCCTAACCCTAAACCTAACCCTAACCCCGAACCCGAACCCTAACCCCCTAACCATAACCCTAAGCCCTAACCCTAACCCTAATGAACCCTAAGCCTAACCCTATCGCTAACCCTAACGCTAACCTTAACCCTAACCCTAAACCTAACGCCCTGACCATAACCCTAACCCAAACCCTAACCCCAAACCCTAACACTACCCCTAACCCTAACCCCTAACCCTACCCCCCTAATACTACCCCTAACCCCCTAACGATAACCCTAGCCCTAACCCTAAAGAACCCTAACCTTAAACGAAAACCCTAACCCTAACCCTAAACCTAACCCCCTGGCAACCGCACCCCGCACACTTGGTTCCCCCCTCATTTTGGTTCCCCCCCCCCCCCTTGGGTCCCCCCGGAAACAAAATCCCGCATACTTGGTTCCCCCCTCATTTTGGTTCCCCCCCCGGTGCGCCCCACAAGTGGGTCCCCCCGGAAACAAAACCCCGCACACTTGGTTCCCCCCTCATTTTGGTTCCCCCCCCCGGTGCGCCCCACAAATGGGTCCCCCCGGAAACAAAACCCCGCACACTTGGTTCCCCCCTCATTTTGGTTCCCCCCCCGGTGCGCCCCACAAATGGGTCCCCCCGGAAACAAAACCCCGCACACTTGGTTCCCCCCTCATTTTGGTTCCCCCCCCCGGTGCGCCCCACAAATGGGTCCCCCCGGAAACAAAACCCCGCACACTTGGTTCCCCCCTCATTTTGGTTCCCCCCCCCCGGTGCGCCCCACAAATGGGTCCCCCCGGAAACAAAACCCCGCACACTTGGTTCCCCCCTCATTTTGGTTCCCCCCCACCCTTGGGGTCCCCCCAAGCCTCATGGACCCCCTCTGACCCCTGATCTCTGACCCCCGACCTATGACCCCTGACCCCTGACCTCTGACCCCTGACCTCTGACCCCCGACCTCTGACCCCTGACCTCTGACCCCTGACCTCTGACCCCCTGACCCTTGACCCCTGACCTCTGACGCCTGACCTCTGACCCCCCGACCCCTGACCTCTGACGCCTGACCCCTGACCTCTGACCCCTGACCCCTGACCTCCGGCCTCTGACCACTTACCCCGGACCTCTGACCCCTGACCTCTGACCCCCTGACCCCTGACCTCTGACCCCTGACCCCTGACCTCAGACACCCGACCCCTCAACTCCGGCCTCTGACCACTGACCCCTGACCCCTGACCTCTGACCCCCGACCACTGACTCCTGACCCCTGACCCCCGACCCCTGACCCCCGACCTCTGACCTCTGACCTGTGACCCCTGACCTCTGACCCCCTGACCCAATCCCAAGCCCAAAAATCCCAAGCCCAAAAAATAGGACTCTCAAAACCTAAACCCAAAAACTAAAACCTAAAAACCCAAAAACCTAAACCCAAAAACGCTCCAAACACTAATCCAAAAAAATAAGACGCTCAAAGCACTAACACAAAATATTAAGATGCTCAAAACCCTAACCCAAAAAATTAAGATGCTCCAAACCCTAACCCAAAAAATTAGGACACTCAAAACCTTAACCCTGGAGAACCTAACCTGAAAAAATCAATCAATAAATAAATAAAAATAAAATTTTAAAACCCTAACCCTAAATAATTGACCAAAAAGAAAACCCTAAGACCCTAACCCTAAAAAACCTTTCAACACTACAACCCATAAACTCGAAAACCCTAACACACTAACCCTGAAAAACTTAAAACCTTAACCCCCAAATCCCTAAAATACTAACCGTTAAAAATCCAAACCTAAACAACTTAAAATCCTAAACATAAACCCTGAGAATACTTACCCTGAAACCCAACCCTAGTGCCCTACCCCTGAAACCTTAAAACCGTGAATCAATCTTTGGAAAATAACATAGGCTCAGGAGAGGATCTCACTACGCTTACCCTGACTCTGACTCTGACCCTGACCCTAACCCTAACCCTACCCCTAACCCTAAGCCTCACCCTCTAACCCTAACCCTAACACTAACCCAAAACCTAACCCTAACTCTAACCCTACCCCTAACCCTAACCCCTAACCATAAACCTAACCCCCTAACCCTAACCCTAACCCCCTAACCATAACCCTAGCCCTAACCCTAACCCAAATCCCTAACCCTAAACCGAGCCCTAACCCGAACCCTCACCCTAACCCTAACCCGCCTAACCCTAACCCTAAACCTAACCCTAACCCCGAACCCGAACCCTAACCCCCTAACCATAACCCTAAGCCCTAACCCTAACCCTAATGAACCCTAAGCCTAACCCTATCGCTAACCCTAACGCTAACCTTAACCCTAACCCTAAACCTAACGCCCTGACCATAACCCTAACCCAAACCCTAACCCCAAACCCTAACACTACCCCTAACCCTAACCCCTAACCCTACCCCCCTAATACTACCCCTAACCCCCTAACGATAACCCTAGCCCTAACCCTAAAGAACCCTAACCTTAAACGAAAACCCTAACCCTAACCCTAAACCTAACCCCCTGGCAACCGCACCCCGCACACTTGGTTCCCCCCTCATTTTGGTTCCCCCCCCCCCTTGGGTCCCCCCGGAAACAAAATCCCGCATACTTGGTTCCCCCCTCATTTTGGTTCCCCCCCCGGTGCGCCCCACAAATGGGTCCCCCCGGAAACAAAACCCCGCACACTTGGTTCCCCCCTCATTTTGGTTCCCCCCCCGGTGCGCCCCACAAATGGGCCCCCCGGAAACAAAACCCCGCACACTTGGTTCCCCCCTCATTTTGGTTCCCCCCCCCGGTGCGCCCCACAAATGGGTCCCCCCGGAAACAAAACCCCGCACACTTGGTTCCCCCCTCATTTTGGTTCCCCCCCCCCGGTGCGCCCCACAAATGGGTCCCCCCGGAAACAAAACCCCGCACACTTGGTTCCCCCCTCATTTTGGTTCCCCCCCACCCTTGGGGTCCCCCCAAGCCTCATGGACCCCCTCTGATCCCTGATCTCTGACCCCCGACCTATGACCCCTGACCCCTGACCTCTGACCCCCGACCTCTGACCCCTGACCTCTGACCCCTGACCTCTGACCCCCTGACCCTTGACCCCTGACCTCTGACGCCTGACCTCTGACCCCCCGACCCCTGACCTCTGACGCCTGACCTCTGACCCCCTGACTCCTGACCTCTGACCCCTGACCCCTGACCTCAGACACCCGACCCCTCAACTCCGGCCTCTGACCACTGACCCCTGACCCCTGACCTCTGACCCCCGACCACTGACTCCTGACCCCTGACCCCCGACCCCTGACCCCCGACCTCTGACCTCTGACCTGTGACCCCTGACCTCTGACCCCCTGACCCAATCCCAAGCCCAAAAATCCCAAGCCCAAAAAATAGGACTCTCAAAACCTAAACCCAAAAACTAAAACCTAAAAACCCAAAAACCTAAACCCAAAAACGCTCCAAACACTAATCCAAAAAAATAAGACGCTCAAAGCACTAACACAAAATATTAAGATGCTCAAAACCCTAACGCAAAAAATTAAGATGCTCCAAACCCTAACCCAAAAAATTAGGACACTCAAAACCTTAACCCTGGAGAACCTAACCTGAAAAAATCAATCAATAAATAAATAAAAATAAAATTTTAAAACCCTAACCCTAAATAATTGACCAAAAAGAAAACCCTAAGACCCTAACCCTAAAAAACCTTTCAACACTACAACCCATAAACTCTAAAACCCTAACACACTAACCCTGAAAAACTTAAAACCTTAACCCCCAAATCCCTAAAATACTAACCGTTAAAAATCCAAACCTAAACAACTTAAAATCCTAAACATAAACCCTGAGAATACTTACCCTGAAACCCAACCCTAGTGCCCTACCCCTGAAACCTTAAAACCGTGAATCAATCTTTGGAAAATAACATAGGCTCAGGAGAGGATCTCACTACGCTTACCCTGACTCTGACTCTGACCCTGACCCTAACCCTAACCCTACCCCTAACCCTAAGCCTCACCCTCTAACCCTAACCCTAACACTAACCCAAAACCTAACCCTAACTCTAACCCTACCCCTAACCCTAACCCCTAACCATAAACCTAACCCCCTAACCCTAACCCTAACCCCCTAACCATAACCCTAGCCCTAACCCTAACCCAAATCCCTAACCCTAAACCGAGCCCTAACCCGAACCCTCACCCTAACCCTAACCCGCCTAACCCTAACCCTAAACCTAACCCTAACCCCGAACCCGAACCCTAACCCCCTAACCATAACCCTAAGCCCTAACCCTAACCCTAATGAACCCTAAGCCTAACCCTATCGCTAACCCTAACGCTAACCTTAACCCTAACCCTAAACCTAACGCCCTGACCATAACCCTAACCCAAACCCTAACCCCAAACCCTAACACTACCCCTAACCCTAACCCCTAACCCTACCCCCCTAATACTACCCCTAACCCCCTAACGATAACCCTAGCCCTAACCCTAAAGAACCCTAACCTTAAACGAAAACCCTAACCCTAACCCTAAACCTAACCCCCTGGCAACCGCACCCCGCACACTTGGTTCCCCCCTCATTTTGGTTCCCCCCCCCCCCTTGGGTCCCCCCGGAAACAAAACCCCGCACACTTGGTTCCCCCCTCATTTTGGTTCCCCCCCCCCGGTGCACCCCACAAGTGGGTCCCCCCGGAAACAAAACCCCGCACACTTGGTTCCCCCCTCGTTTTGGTTCCCCCCCGGTGCGCCCCACAAATGGGTCCCCCCGGAAACAAAACCCCGCACACTTGGTTCCCCCCTCATTTTGGTTCCCCCCCCCCGGTGCGCCCCACAAATGGGTCCCCCCGGAAACAAAACCCCGCACACTTGGTTCCCCCCTCATTTTGGTTCCCCCCCCCGGTGCGCCCCACAAATGGGTCCCCCCGGAAACAAAACCCCGCACACTTGGTTCCCCCCTCATTTTGGTTCCCCCCCCGGTGCGCCCCACAAATGGGTCCCCCCGGAAACAAAACCCCGCACACTTGGTCCCCCCCTCATTTTGGTTCCCCCCCGGTGCGCCCCACAAATGGGTCCCCCCGGAAACAAAACCCCGCACACTTGGTTCCCCCCTCATTTTGGTTCCCCCCCCCGGTGCGCCCCACAAATGGGTCCCCCCGGAAACAAATCCCCGCACACTTGGTTCCCCCCTCATTTTGGTTCCCCCCCCCCCCCCGGTGCGCCCCACAAATGGGTCCCCCCGGAAACAAAACCCCGCACACTTGGTTCCCCCCTCGTTTTGGTTCCCCCCCACCCTTGGGGTTCCTCCAAGCCTCATGGACCCCCTCTGACCCCTGATCTCTGACCCCCGACCTATGACCCCTGACCCCTGACCTCTGACCCCTGACCTCTGACCCCTGACCTCTGACCCCCTGACCCTTGACCCCTGACCTCTGACGCCTGACCTCTGACCCCCCGACCCCTGACCTCTGACGCCTGACCCCTGACCTCTGACCCCTGACCCCTGACCTCCGGCCTCTGACCACTTACCCCGGACCTCTGACCCCTGACCTCTGACCCCCTGACCCCTGACCTCTGACCCCTGACCCCTGACCTCAGACACCCGACCACTGACTCCTGACCCCTGACCCCCGACCCCTGACCCCCGGCCTCTGACCTCTGACCTGTGACCCCTGACCTCTGACCCCCTGACCCAATCCCAAGCCCAAAAATCCCAAGCCCAAAAAATAGGACTCTCAAAACCTAAACCCAAAAACTAAAACCTAAAAACCCAAAAACCTAAACCCAAAAACGCTCCAAACACTAATCCAAAAAAATAAGACGCTCAAAGCACTAACACAAAATATTAAGATGCTCAAAACCCTAACGCAAAAAATTAAGATGCTCCAAACCCTAACCCAAAAAATTAGGACACTCAAAACCTTAACCCTGGAGAACCTAACCTGAAAAAATCAATCAATAAATAAATAAAAATAAAATTTTAAAACCCTAACCCTAAATAATTGACCAAAAAGAAAACCCTAAGACCCTAACCCTAAAAAACCTTTCAACACTACAACCCATAAACTCTAAAACCCTAACACACTAACCCTGAAAAACTTAAAACCTTAACCCCCAAATCCCTAAAATACTAACCGTTAAAAATCCAAACCTAAACAACTTAAAATCCTAAACATAAACCCTGAGAATACTTACCCTGAAACCCAACCCTAGTGCCCTACCCCTGAAACCTTAAAACCGTGAATCAATCTTTGGAAAATAACATAGGCTCAGGAGAGGATCTCACTACGCTTACCCTGACTCTGACTCTGACCCTGACCCTAACCCTAACCCTACCCCTAACCCTAAGCCTCACCCTCTAACCCTAACCCTAACACTAACCCAAAACC
This sequence comes from Anas platyrhynchos, assembly GCF_047663525.1. Classification (NCBI taxonomy): domain Eukaryota; kingdom Metazoa; phylum Chordata; class Aves; order Anseriformes; family Anatidae; genus Anas; species Anas platyrhynchos. The sequence goes on along the minus strand of NC_092608.1, from coordinate 11,157,044 downwards.
TAACCCTAACTCTAACCCTACCCCTAACCCTAACCCCTAACCATAAACCTAACCCCCTAACCCTAACCCTAACCCCCTAACCATAACCCTAGCCCTAACCCTAACCCAAATCCCTAACCCTAAACCGAGCCCTAACCCGAACCCTCACCCTAACCCTAACCCGCCTAACCCTAACCCTAAACCTAACCCTAACCCCGAACCCGAACCCTAACCCCCTAACCATAACCCTAAGCCCTAACCCTAACCCTAATGAACCCTAAGCCTAACCCTATCGCTAACCCTAACGCTAACCTTAACCCTAACCCTAAACCTAACGCCCTGACCATAACCCTAACCCAAACCCTAACCCCAAACCCTAACACTACCCCTAACCCTAACCCCTAACCCTACCCCCCTAATACTACCCCTAACCCCCTAACGATAACCCTAGCCCTAACCCTAAAGAACCCTAACCTTAAACGAAAACCCTAACCCTAACCCTAAACCTAACCCCCTGGCAACCGCACCCCGCACACTTGGTTCCCCCCTCATTTTGGTTCCCCCCCCCCCTTGGGTCCCCCCGGAAACAAAATCCCGCATACTTGGTTCCCCCCTCATTTTGGTTCCCCCCCCGGTGCGCCCCACAAATGGGTCCCCCCGGAAACAAAACCCCGCACACTTGGTTCCCCCCTCATTTTGGTTCCCCCCCCGGTGCGCCCCACAAATGGGTCCCCCCGGAAACAAAACCCCGCACACTTGGTTCCCCCCTCATTTTGGTTCCCCCCCCCGGTGCGCCCCACAAATGGGTCCCCCCGGAAACAAAACCCCGCACACTTGGTTCCCCCCTCATTTTGGTTCCCCCCCCGGTGCGCCCCACAAATGGGTCCCCCCGGAAACAAAACCCCGCACACTTGGTTCCCCCCTCATTTTGGTTCCCCCCCACCCTTGGGGTCCCCCCAAGCCTCATGGACCCCCTCTGATCCCTGATCTCTGACCCCCGACCTATGACCCCTGACCCCTGACCTCTGACCCCCGACCTCTGACCCCTGACCTCTGACCCCTGACCTCTGACCCCCTGACCCTTGACCCCTGACCTCTGACGCCTGACCTCTGACCCCCCGACCCCTGACCTCTGACGCCTGACCTCTGACCCCCTGACTCCTGACCTCTGACCCCTGACCCCTGACCTTAGACACCCGACCCCTCAACTCCGGCCTCTGACCACTGACCCCTGACCCCTGACCTCTGACCCCCGACCACTGACTCCTGACCCCTGACCCCCGACCCCTGACCCCCGACCTCTGACCTCTGACCTGTGACCCCTGACCTCTGACCCCCTGACCCAATCCCAAGCCCAAAAATCCCAAGCCCAAAAAATAGGACTCTCAAAACCTAAACCCAAAAACTAAAACCTAAAAACCCAAAAACCTAAACCCAAAAACGCTCCAAACACTAATCCAAAAAAATAAGACGCTCAAAGCACTAACACAAAATATTAAGATGCTCAAAACCCTAACGCAAAAAATTAAGATGCTCCAAACCCTAACCCAAAAAATTAGGACACTCAAAACCTTAACCCTGGAGAACCTAACCTGAAAAAATCAATCAATAAATAAATAAAAATAAAATTTTAAAACCCTAACCCTAAATAATTGACCAAAAAGAAAACCCTAAGACCCTAACCCTAAAAAACCTTTCAACACTACAACCCATAAACTCTAAAACCCTAACACACTAACCCTGAAAAACTTAAAACCTTAACCCCCAAATCCCTAAAATACTAACCGTTAAAAATCCAAACCTAAACAACTTAAAATCCTAAACATAAACCCTGAGAATACTTACCCTGAAACCCAACCCTAGTGCCCTACCCCTGAAACCTTAAAACCGTGAATCAATCTTTGGAAAATAACATAGGCTCAGGAGAGGATCTCACTACGCTTACCCTGACTCTGACTCTGACCCTGACCCTAACCCTAACCCTACCCCTAACCCTAAGCCTCACCCTCTAACCCTAACCCTAACACTAACCCAAAACCTAACCCTAACTCTAACCCTACCCCTAACCCTAACCCCTAACCATAAACCTAACCCCCTAACCCTAACCCTAACCCCCTAACCATAACCCTAGCCCTAACCCTAACCCAAATCCCTAACCCTAAACCGAGCCCTAACCCGAACCCTCACCCTAACCCTAACCCGCCTAACCCTAACCCTAAACCTAACCCTAACCCCGAACCCGAACCCTAACCCCCTAACCATAACCCTAAGCCCTAACCCTAACCCTAATGAACCCTAAGCCTAACCCTATCGCTAACCCTAACGCTAACCTTAACCCTAACCCTAAACCTAACGCCCTGACCATAACCCTAACCCAAACCCTAACCCCAAACCCTAACACTACCCCTAACCCTAACCCCTAACCCTACCCCCCTAATACTACCCCTAACCCCCTAACGATAACCCTAGCCCTAACCCTAAAGAACCCTAACCTTAAACGAAAACCCTAACCCTAACCCTAAACCTAACCCCCTGGCAACCGCACCCCGCACACTTGGTTCCCCCCTCATTTTGGTTCCCCCCCCCCCTTGGGTCCCCCCGGAAACAAAATCCCGCATACTTGGTTCCCCCCTCATTTTGGTTCCCCCCCCGGTGCGCCCCACAAATGGGTCCCCCCGGAAACAAAACCCCGCACACTTGGTTCCCCCCTCATTTTGGTTCCCCCCCCGGTGCGCCCCACAAATGGGTCCCCCCGGAAACAAAACCCCGCACACTTGGTTCCCCCCTCATTTTGGTTCCCCCCCCCCGGTGCGCCCCACAAATGGGTCCCCCCGGAAACAAAACCCCGCACACTTGGTTCCCCCCTCATTTTGGTTCCCCCCCCGGTGCGCCCCACAAATGGGTCCCCCCGGAAACAAAACCCCGCACACTTGGTTCCCCCCTCATTTTGGTTCCCCCCCACCCTTGGGGTCCCCCCAAGCCTCATGGACCCCCTCTGATCCCTGATCTCTGACCCCCGACCTATGACCCCTGACCCCTGACCTCTGACCCCCGACCTCTGACCCCTGACCTCTGACCCCTGACCTCTGACCCCCTGACCCTTGACCCCTGACCTCTGACGCCTGACCTCTGACCCCCCGACCCCTGACCTCTGACGCCTGACCTCTGACCCCCTGACTCCTGACCTCTGACCCCTGACCCCTGACCTTAGACACCCGACCCCTCAACTCCGGCCTCTGACCACTGACCCCTGACCCCTGACCTCTGACCCCCGACCACTGACTCCTGACCCCTGACCCCCGACCCCTGACCCCCGACCTCTGACCTCTGACCTGTGACCCCTGACCTCTGACCCCCTGACCCAATCCCAAGCCCAAAAATCCCAAGCCCAAAAAATAGGACTCTCAAAACCTAAACCCAAAAACTAAAACCTAAAAACCCAAAAACCTAAACCCAAAAACGCTCCAAACACTAATCCAAAAAAATAAGACGCTCAAAGCACTAACACAAAATATTAAGATGCTCAAAACCCTAACGCAAAAAATTAAGATGCTCCAAACCCTAACCCAAAAAATTAGGACACTCAAAACCTTAACCCTGGAGAACCTAACCTGAAAAAATCAATCAATAAATAAATAAAAATAAAATTTTAAAACCCTAACCCTAAATAATTGACCAAAAAGAAAACCCTAAGACCCTAACCCTAAAAAACCTTTCAACACTACAACCCATAAACTCTAAAACCCTAACACACTAACCCTGAAAAACTTAAAACCTTAACCCCCAAATCCCTAAAATACTAACCGTTAAAAATCCAAACCTAAACAACTTAAAATCCTAAACATAAACCCTGAGAATACTTACCCTGAAACCCAACCCTAGTGCCCTACCCCTGAAACCTTAAAACCGTGAATCAATCTTTGGAAAATAACATAGGCTCAGGAGAGGATCTCACTACGCTTACCCTGACTCTGACTCTGACCCTGACCCTAACCCTAACCCTACCCCTAACCCTAAGCCTCACCCTCTAACCCTAACCCTAACACTAACCCAAAACCTAACCCTAACTCTAACCCTACCCCTAACCCTAACCCCTAACCATAAACCTAACCCCCTAACCCTAACCCTAACCCCCTAACCATAACCCTAGCCCTAACCCTAACCCAAATCCCTAACCCTAAACCGAGCCCTAACCCGAACCCTCACCCTAACCCTAACCCGCCTAACCCTAAGCCTAAACCTAACCCTAACCCCGAACCCGAACCCTAACCCCCTAACCATAACCCTAAGCCCTAACCCTAACCCTAATGAACCCTAAGCCTAACCCTATCGCTAACCCTAACGCTAACCTTAACCCTAACCCTAAACCTAACGCCCTGACCATAACCCTAACCCAAACCCTAACCCCAAACCCTAACACTACCCCTAACCCTAACCCCTAACCCTACCCCCCTAATACTACCCCTAACCCCCTAACGATAACCCTAGCCCTAACCCTAAAGAACCCTAACCTTAAACGAAAACCCTAACCCTAACCCTAACCCCAACCCCCTGGCAACCGCACCCCGCACACTTGGTTCCCCCCTCATTTTGGTTCCCCCCCCCCCCCTTGGGTCCCCCCGGAAACAAAATCCCGCATACTTGGTTCCCCCATCATTTTGGTTCCCCCCCCGGTGCGCCCCACAAGTGGGTCCCCCCGGAAACAAAACCCCGCACACTTGGTTCCCCCCTCGTTTTGGTTCCCCCCCGGTGCGCCCCACAAGTGGGTCCCCCCGGAAACAAAACCCCGCACACTTGGTTCCCCCCTCATTTTGGTTCCCCCCCCCGGTGCGCCCCACAAGTGGGTCCCCCCGGAAACAAAACCCCGCACACTTGGTTCCCCCCTCATTTTGGTTCCCCCCCCCGGTGCGCCCCACAAATGGGTCCCCCCGGAAACAAAACCCCGCACACTTGGTTCCCCCCTCATTTTGGTTCCCCCCCCCCGGTGCGCCCCACAAATGGGTCCCCCCGGAAACAAAACCCCGCACACTTGGTTCCCCCCTCATTTTGGTTCCCCCCCCGGTGCGCCCCACAAATGGGTCCCCCCGGAAACAAAACCCTGCACACTTGGTTCCCCCCTCATTTTGGTTCCCCCCCCGGTGCGCCCCACAAACGGGTCCCCCCGGAAACAAAACCCCGCACACTTGGTTCCCCCCTCATTTTGGTTCTCCCCCCCCCCGGTGCGCCCCACAAATGGGTCCCCCCGGAAACAAAACCCCGCACACTTGGTTCCCCCCTCATTTTGGTTCCCCCCCACCCTTGGGGTCCCCCCAAGCCTCATGGACCCCCTCTGACCCCTGATCTCTGACCCCCGACCTATGACCCCTGACCTCTGACCCCTGACCTCTGACCCCCGACCTCTGACCCCTGACCTCTGACCCCTGACCTCTGACCCCCTGACCCTTGACCCCTGACCTCTGACGCCTGACCTCTGACCCCCCGACCCCTGACCTCTGACGCCTGACCTCTGACCCCCTGACTCCTGACCTCTGACCCCTGACCCCTGACCTCAGACACCCGACCCCTCAACTCCGGCCTCTGACCACTGACCCCTGACCCCTGACCTCTGACCCCCGACCACTGACTCCTGACCCCTGACCCCCGACCCCTGACCCCCGACCTCTGACCTCTGACCTGTCACCCCTGACCTCTGACCCCCTGACCCAATCCCAAGCCCAAATATCCCAAGCCCAAAAAATAGGACTCTCAAAACCTAAACCCAAAAACTAAAACCTAAAAACCCAAAAACCTAAACCCAAAAACGCTCCAAACACTAATCCAAAAAAATAAGACGCTCAAAGCACTAACACAAAATATTAAGATGCTCAAAACCCTAACGCAAAAAATTAAGATGCTCCAAACCCTAACCCAAAAAATTAGGACACTCAAAACCTTAACCCTGGAGAACCTAACCTGAAAAAATCAATCAATAAATAAATAAAAATAAAATTTTAAAACCCTAACCCTAAATAATTGACCAAAAAGAAAACCCTAAGACCCTAACCCTAAAAAACCTTTCAACACTACAACCCATAAACTCTAAAACCCTAACACACTAACCCTGAAAAACTTAAAACCTTAACCCCCAAATCCCTAAAATACTAACCGTTAAAAATCCAAACCTAAACAACTTAAAATCCTAAACATAAACCCTGAGAATACTTACCCTGAAACCCAACCCTAGTGCCCTACCCCTGAAACCTTAAAACCGTGAATCAATCTTTGGAAAATAACATAGGCTCAGGAGAGGATCTCACTACGCTTACCCTGACTCTGACTCTGACCCTGACCCTAACCCTAACCCTACCCCTAACCCTAAGCCTCACCCTCTAACCCTAACCCTAACACTAACCCAAAACCTAACCCTAACTCTAACCCTACCCCTAACCCTAACCCCTAACCATAAACCTAACCCCCTAACCCTAACCCTAACCCCCTAACCATAACCCTAGCCCTAACCCTAACCCAAATCCCTAACCCTAAACCGAGCCCTAACCCGAACCCTCACCCTAACCCTAACCCGCCTAACCCTAACCCTAAACCTAACCCTAACCCCGAACCCGAACCCTAACCCTAACCCGCCTAACCCTAAGCCTAAACCTAACCCTAACCCCGAACCCGAACCCTAACCCCCTAACCATAACCCTAAGCCCTAACCCTAACCCTAATGAACCCTAAGCCTAACCCTATCGCTAACCCTAACGCTAACCTTAACCCTAACCCTAAACCTAACGCCCTGACCATAACCCTAACCCAAACCCTAACCCCAAACCCTAACACTACCCCTAACCCTAACCCCTAACCCTACCCCCCTAATACTACCCCTAACCCCCTAACGATAACCCTAGCCCTAACCCTAAAGAACCCTAACCTTAAACGAAAACCCTAACCCTAACCCTAAACCTAACCCCCTGGCAACCGCACCCCGCACACTTGGTTCCCCCCTCATTTTGGTTCCCCCCCCCCTTGGGTCCCCCCGGAAACAAAATCCCGCATACTTGGTTCCCCCCTCATTTTGGTTCCCCCCCCGGTGCGCCCCACAAGTGGGTCCCCCCGGAAACAAAACCCCGCACACTTGGTTCCCCCCTCGTTTTGGTTCCCCCCCGGTGCGCCCCACAAATGGGTCCCCCCGGAAACAAAACCCCGCACACTTGGTTCCCCCCTCATTTTGGTTCCCCCCCCCGGTGCGCCCCACAAATGGGTCCCCCCGGAAACAAAACCCCGCACACTTGGTTCCCCCCTCATTTTGGTTCCCCCCCCCGCTGCGCCCCACAAATGGGTCCCCCCGGAAACAAAACCCCGCACACTTGGTTCCCCCCTCATTTTGGTTCCCCCCCCCGGTGCGCCCCACAAATGGGTCCCCCCGGAAACAAAACCCCGCACACTTGGTTCCCCCCTCATTTTGGTTCCCCCCCACCCTTGGGGTCCCCCCAAGCCTCATGGACCCCCTCTGACCCCTGATCTCTGACCCCCGACCTATGACCCCTGACCCCTGACCTCTGACCCCTGACCTCTGACCCCTGACCTCTGACCCCTGACCTCTGACCTGTGACCCCTGACCTCTGACCCCCTGACCCAATCCCAAGCCCAAAAATCCCAAGCCCAAAAAATAGGACTCTCAAAACCTAAACCCAAAAACTAAAACCTAAAAACCCAAAAACCTAAACCCAAAAACGCTCCAAACACTAATCCAAAAAAATAAGACGCTCAAAGCACTAACACAAAATATTAAGATGCTCAAAACCCTAACGCAAAAAATTAAGATGCTCCAAACCCTAACCCAAAAAATTAGGACACTCAAAACCTTAACCCTGGAGAACCTAACCTGAAAAAATCAATCAATAAATAAATAAAAATAAAATTTTAAAACCCTAACCCTAAATAATTGACCAAAAAGAAAACCCTAAGACCCTAACCCTAAAAAACCTTTCAACACTACAACCCATAAACTCTAAAACCCTAACACACTAACCCTGAAAAACTTAAAACCTTAACCCCCAAATCCCTAAAATACTAACCGTTAAAAATCCAAACCTAAACAACTTAAAATCCTAAACATAAACCCTGAGAATACTTACCCTGAAACCCAACCCTAGTGCCCTACCCCTGAAACCTTAAAACCGTGAATCAATCTTTGGAAAATAACATAGGCTCAGGAGAGGATCTCACTACGCTTACCCTGACTCTGACTCTGACCCTGACCCTAACCCTAACCCTACCCCTAACCCTAAGCCTCACCCTCTAACCCTAACCCTAACACTAACCCAAAACCTAACCCTAACTCTAACCCTACCCCTAACCCTAACCCCTAACCATAAACCTAACCCCCTAACCCTAACCCTAACCCCCTAACCATAACCCTAGCCCTAACCCTAACCCAAATCCCTAACCCTAAACCGAGCCCTAACCCGAACCCTCACCCTAACCCTAACCCGCCTAACCCTAACCCTAAACCTAACCCTAACCCCGAACCCGAACCCTAACCCCCTAACCATAACCCTAAGCCCTAACCCTAACCCTAATGAACCCTAAGCCTAACCCTATCGCTAACCCTAACGCTAACCTTAACCCTAACCCTAAACCTAACGCCCTGACCATAACCCTAACCCAAACCCTAACCCCAAACCCTAACACTACCCCTAACCCTAACCCCTAACCCTACCCCCCTAATACTACCCCTAACCCCCTAACGATAACCCTAGCCCTAACCCTAAAGAACCCTAACCTTAAACGAAAACCCTAACCCTAACCCTAACCCTAACCCCCTGGCAACCGCACCCCGCACACTTGGTTCCCCCCTCATTTTGGTTCCCCCCCCCGGTGCGCCCCACAAATGGGTCCCCCCGGAAACAAAACCCCGCACACTTGGTTCCCCCCTCATTTTGGTTCCCCCCCCCGGTGCGCCCCACAAACGGGTCCCCCCGGAAACAAATCCCAGCACACTTGGTTCCCCCCTCATTTTGGTTCCCCCCCCCGGTGCGCCCCACAAATGGGTCCCCCCGGAAACAAAACCCCGCACACTTGGTTCCCCCCTCATTTTGGTTCCCCCCCCGGTGCGCCCCACAAATGGGTCCCCCCGGAAACAAAACCCTGCACACTTGGTTCCCCCCTCATTTTGGTTCCCCCCCCCGGTGCGCCCCACAAACGGGTCCCCCCGGAAACAAAACCCCGCACACTTGGTTCCCCCCTCATTTTGGTTCTCCCCCCCCCCGGTGCGCCCCACAAATGGGTCCCCCCGGAAACAAAACCCCGCACACTTGGTTCCCCCCTCATTTTGGTTCCCCCCCACCCTTGGGGTCCCCCCAAGCCTCATGGACCCCCTCTGACCCCTGATCTCTGATCCCCGACCTATGACCCCTGACCTCTGACCCCTGACCTCTGACCCCCGACCTCTGACCCCTGACCTCTGACCCCTGACCTCTGACCCCCTGACCCTTGACCCCTGACCTCTGACGCCTGACCTCTGACCCCCCGACCCCTGACCTCTGACGCCTGACCTCTGACCCCCTGACTCCTGACCTCTGACCCCTGACCCCTGACCTCAGACACCCGACCCCTCAACTCCGGCCTCTGACCACTGACCCCTGACCCCTGACCTCTGACCCCCGACCACTGACTCCTGACCCCTGACCCCCGACCCCTGACCCCCGACCTCTGACCTCTGACCTGTGACCCCTGACCTCTGACCCCCTGACCCAATCCCAAGCCCAAATATCCCAAGCCCAAAAAATAGGACTCTCAAAACCTAAACCCAAAAACTAAAACCTAAAAACCCAAAAACCTAAACCCAAAAACGCTCCAAACACTAATCCAAAAAAATAAGACGCTCAAAGCACTAACACAAAATATTAAGATGCTCAAAACCCTAACGCAAAAAATTAAGATGCTCCAAACCCTAACCCAAAAAATTAGGACACTCAAAACCTTAACCCTGGAGAACCTAACCTGAAAAAATCAATCAATAAATAAATAAAAATAAAATTTTAAAACCCTAACCCTAAATAATTGACCAAAAAGAAAACCCTAAGACCCTAACCCTAAAAAACCTTTCAACACTACAACCCATAAACTCTAAAACCCTAACACACTAACCCTGAAAAACTTAAAACCTTAACCCCCAAATCCCTAAAATACTAACCGTTAAAAATCCAAACCTAAACAACTTAAAATCCTAAACATAAACCCTGAGAATACTTACCCTGAAACCCAACCCTAGTGCCCTACCCCTGAAACCTTAAAACCGTGAATCAATCTTTGGAAAATAACATAGGCTCAGGAGAGGATCTCACTACGCTTACCCTGACTCTGACTCTGACCCTGACCCTAACCCTAACCCTACCCCTAACCCTAAGCCTCACCCTCTAACCCTAACCCTAACACTAACCCAAAACCTAACCCTAACTCTAACCCTACCCCTAACCCTAACCCCTAACCATAAACCTAACCCCCTAACCCTAACCCTAACCCCCTAACCATAACCCTAGCCCTAACCCTAACCCAAATCCCTAACCCTAAACCGAGCCCTAACCCGAACCCTCACCCTAACCCTAACCCGCCTAACCCTAACCCTAAACCTAACCCTAACCCCGAACCCGAACCCTAACCCTAACCCGCCTAACCCTAAGCCTAAACCTAACCCTAACCCCGAACCCGAACCCTAACCCCCTAACCATAACCCTAAGCCCTAACCCTAACCCTAATGAACCCTAAGCCTAACCCTATCGCTAACCCTAACGCTAACCTTAACCCTAACCCTAAACCTAACGCCCTGACCATAACCCTAACCCAAACCCTAACCCCAAACCCTAACACTACCCCTAACCCTAACCCCTAACCCTACCCCCCTAATACTACCCCTAACCCCCTAACGATAACCCTAGCCCTAACCCTAAAGAACCCTAACCTTAAACGAAAACCCTAACCCTAACCCTAAACCTAACCCCCTGGCAACCGCACCCCGCACACTTGGTTCCCCCCTCATTTTGGTTCCCCCCCCCCTTGGGTCCCCCCGGAAACAAAATCCCGCATACTTGGTTCCCCCCTCATTTTGGTTCCCCCCCCGGTGCGCCCCACAAGTGGGTCCCCCCGGAAACAAAACCCCGCACACTTGGTTCCCCCCTCGTTTTGGTTCCCCCCCGGTGCGCCCCACAAATGGGTCCCCCCGGAAACAAAACCCCGCACACTTGGTTCCCCCCTCATTTTGGTTCCCCCCCCCGGTGCGCCCCACAAATGGGTCCCCCCGGAAACAAAACCCCGCACACTTGGTTCCCCCCTCATTTTGGTTCCCCCCCCCGCTGCGCCCCACAAATGGGTCCCCCCGGAAACAAAACCCCGCACACTTGGTTCCCCCCTCATTTTGGTTCCCCCCCCCCGGTGCGCCCCACAAATGGGTCCCCCCGGAAACAAAACCCCGCACACTTGGTTCCCCCCTCATTTTGGTTCCCCCCCACCCTTGGGGTCCCCCCAAGCCTCATGGACCCCCTCTGACCCCTGATCTCTGACCCCCGACCTATGACCCCTGACCCCTGACCTCTGACCCCTGACCTCTGACCCCTGACCTCTGACCCCTGACCTCTGACCTGTGACCCCTGACCTCTGACCCCCTGACCCAATCCCAAGCCCAAAAATCCCAAGCCCAAAAAATAGGACTCTCAAAACCTAAACCCAAAAACTAAAACCTAAAAACCCAAAAACCTAAACCCAAAAACGCTCCAAACACTAATCCAAAAAAATAAGACGCTCAAAGCACTAACACAAAATATTAAGATGCTCAAAACCCTAACGCAAAAAATTAAGATGCTCCAAACCCTAACCCAAAAAATTAGGACACTCAAAACCTTAACCCTGGAGAACCTAACCTGAAAAAATCAATCAATAAATAAATAAAAATAAAATTTTAAAACCCTAACCCTAAATAATTGACCAAAAAGAAAACCCTAAGACCCTAACCCTAAAAAACCTTTCAACACTACAACCCATAAACTCTAAAACCCTAACACACTAACCCTGAAAAACTTAAAACCTTAACCCCCAAATCCCTAAAATACTAACCGTTAAAAATCCAAACCTAAACAACTTAAAATCCTAAACATAAACCCTGAGAATACTTACCCTGAAACCCAACCCTAGTGCCCTACCCCTGAAACCTTAAAACCGTGAATCAATCTTTGGAAAATAACATAGGCTCAGGAGAGGATCTCACTACGCTTACCCTGACTCTGACTCTGACCCTGACCCTAACCCTAACCCTACCCCTAACCCTAAGCCTCACCCTCTAACCCTAACCCTAACACTAACCCAAAACCTAACCCTAACTCTAACCCTACCCCTAACCCTAACCCCTAACCATAAACCTAACCCCCTAACCCTAACCCTAACCCCCTAACCATAACCCTAGCCCTAACCCTAACCCAAATCCCTAACCCTAAACCGAGCCCTAACCCGAACCCTCACCCTAACCCTAACCCGCCTAACCCTAACCCTAAACCTAACCCTAACCCCGAACCCGAACCCTAACCCCCTAACCATAACCCTAAGCCCTAACCCTAACCCTAATGAACCCTAAGCCTAACCCTATCGCTAACCCTAACGCTAACCTTAACCCTAACCCTAAACCTAACGCCCTGACCATAACCCTAACCCAAACCCTAACCCCAAACCCTAACACTACCCCTAACCCTAACCCCTAACCCTACCCCCCTAATACTACCCCTAACCCCCTAACGATAACCCTAGCCCTAACCCTAAAGAACCCTAACCTTAAACGAAAACCCTAACCCTAACCCTAACCCTAACCCCCTGGCAACCGCACCCCGCACACTTGGTTCCCCCCTCATTTTGGTTCCCCCCCCCCCCCTTGGGTCCCCCCGGAAACAAAATCCCGCATACTTGGTTCCCCCCTCATTTTGGTTCCCCCCCCGGTGCGCCCCACAAGTGGGTCCCCCCGGAAACAAAACCCCGCACACTTGGTTCCCCCCTCGTTTTGGTTCCCCCCCGGTGCGCCCCACAAATGGGTCCCCCCGGAAACAAAACCCCGCACACTTGGTTCCCCCCTCATTTTGGTTCCCCCCCCCGCTGCGCCCCACAAATGGGTCCCCCCGGAAACAAAACCCCGCACACTTGGTTCCCCCCTCATTTTGGTTCCCCCCCCCGGTGCGCCCCACAAATGAGTCCCCCTGGAAACAAAACCCCGCACACTTGGTTCCCCCCTCATTTTGGTTCCCCCCCCCCGGTGCGCCCCTTAAATGGGTCCCCCCGGAAACAAAACCCCGCACACTTGGTTCCCCCCTCATTTTGGTTCTCCCCCCCCCCGGTGCGCCCCACAAATGGGTCCCCCCGGAAACAAAACCCCGCACACTTGGTTCCCCCCTCATTTTGGTTCCCCCCCACCCTTGGGGTCCCCCCAAGCCTCATGGACCCCCTCTGACCCCTGATCTCTGACCCCCGACCTATGACCCCTGACCTCTGACCCCTGACCTCTGACCCCCGACCTCTGACCCCTGACCTCTGACCCCTGACCTCTGACCCCCTGACCCTTGACCCCTGACCTCTGACGCCTGACCTCTGACCCCCCGACCCCTGACCTCTGACGCCTGACCTCTGACCCCCTGACTCCTGACCTCTGACCCCTGACCCCTGACCTCAGACACCCGACCCCTCAACTCCGGCCTCTGACCACTGACCCCTGACCCCTGACCTCTGACCCCCGACCACTGACTCCTGACCCCTGACCCCCGACCCCTGACCCCCGACCTCTGACCTCTGACCTGTGACCCCTGACCTCTGACCCCCTGACCCAATCCCAAGCCCAAAAATCCCAAGCCCAAAAAATAGGACTCTCAAAACCTAAACCCAAAAACTAAAACCTAAAAACCCAAAAACCTAAACCCAAAAACGCTCCAAACACTAATCCAAAAAAATAAGACGCTCAAAGCACTAACACAAAATATTAAGATGCTCAAAACCCTAACGCAAAAAATTAAGATGCTCCAAACCCTAACCCAAAAAATTAGGACACTCAAAACCTTAACCCTGGAGAACCTAACCTGAAAAAATCAATCAATAAATAAATAAAAATAAAATTTTAAAACCCTAACCCTAAATAATTGACCAAAAAGAAAACCCTAAGACCCTAACCCTAAAAAACCTTTCAACACTACAACCCATAAACTCGAAAACCCTAACACACTAACCCTGAAAAACTTAAAACCTTAACCCCCAAATCCCTAAAATACTAACCGTTAAAAATCCAAACCTAAACAACTTAAAATCCTAAACATAAACCCTGAGAATACTTACCCTGAAACCCAACCCTAGTGCCCTACCCCTGAAACCTTAAAACCGTGAATCAATCTTTGGAAAATAACATAGGCTCAGGAGAGGATCTCACTACGCTTACCCTGACTCTGACTCTGACCCTGACCCTAACCCTAACCCTACCCCTAACCCTAAGCCTCACCCTCTAACCCTAACCCTAACACTAACCCAAAACCTAACCCTAACTCTAACCCTACCCCTAACCCTAACCCCTAACCATAAACCTAACCCCCTAACCCTAACCCTAACCCCCTAACCATAACCCTAGCCCTAACCCTAACCCAAATCCCTAACCCTAAACCGAGCCCTAACCCGAACCCTCACCCTAACCCTAACCCGCCTAACCCTAACCCTAAACCTAACCCTAACCCCGAACCCGAACCCTAACCCCCTAACCATAACCCTAAGCCCTAACCCTAACCCTAATGAACCCTAAGCCTAACCCTATCGCTAACCCTAACGCTAACCTTAACCCTAACCCTAAACCTAACGCCCTGACCATAACCCTAACCCAAACCCTAACCCCAAACCCTAACACTACCCCTAACCCTAACCCCTAACCCTACCCCCCTAATACTACCCCTAACCCCCTAACGATAACACTAGCCCTAACCCTAAAGAACCCTAACCTTAAACGAAAACCCTAACCCTAACCCTAACCCTAACCCCCTGGCAACCGCACCCCGCACACTTGGTTCCCCCCTCATTTTGGTTCCCCCCCCCCCCCCTTGGGTCCCCCCGGAAACAAAATCCCGCATACTTGGTTCCCCCCTCATTTTGGTTCCCCCCCCGGTGCGCCCCACATGTGGGTCCCCCCGGAAACAAAACCCCGCACACTTGGTTCCCCCCTCGTTTTGGTTCCCCCCCGGTGCGCCCCACAAATGGGTCACCCCGGAAACAAAACCCCGCACACTTGGTTCCCCCCTCATTTTGGTTCCCCCCCCCGGTGCGCCCCACAAATGGGTCCCCCCGGAAACAAAACCCCGCACACTTGGTTCCCCCCTCATTTTGGTTCCCCCCCCCGCTGCGCCCCACAAATGGGTCCCCCCGGAAACAAAACCCCGCACACTTGGTTCCCCCCTCATTTTGGTTCCCCCCCCCGGTGCGCCCCACAAATGGGTCCCCCCGGAAACAAAACCCCGCACACTTGGTTCCCCCCTCATTTTGGTTCCCCCCCACCCTTGGGGTCCCCCCAAGCCTCATGGACCCCCTCTGACCCCTGATCTCTGACCCCCGACCTATGACCCCTGACCCCTGACCTCTGACCCCTGACATCTGACCCCTGACCTCTGACCCCTGACCTCTGACCTGTGACCCCTGACCTCTGACCCCCTGACCCAATCCCAAGCCCAAAAATCCCAAGCCCAAAAAATAGGACTCTCAAAACCTAAACCCAAAAACTAAAACCTAAAAACCCAAAAACCTAAACCCAAAAACGCTCCAAACACTAATCCAAAAAAATAAGACGCTCAAAGCACTAACACAAAATATTAAGATGCTCAAAACCCTAACGCAAAAAATTAAGATGCTCCAAACCCTAACCCAAAAAATTAGGACACTCAAAACCTTAACCCTGGAGAACCTAACCTGAAAAAATCAATCAATAAATAAATAAAAATAAAATTTTAAAACCCTAACCCTAAATAATTGACCAAAAAGAAAACCCTAAGACCCTAACCCTAAAAAACCTTTCAACACTACAACCCATAAACTCTAAAACCCTAACACACTAACCCTGAAAAACTTAAAACCTTAACCCCCAAATCCCTAAAATACTAACCGTTAAAAATCCAAACCTAAACAACTTAAAATCCTAAACATAAACCCTGAGAATACTTACCCTGAAACCCAACCCTAGTGCCCTACCCCTGAAACCTTAAAACCGTGAATCAATCTTTGGAAAATAACATAGGCTCAGGAGAGGATCTCACTACGCTTACCCTGACTCTGACTCTGACCCTGACCCTAACCCTAACCCTACCCCTAACCCTAAGCCTCACCCTCTAACCCTAACCCTAACACTAACCCAAAACCTAACCCTAACTCTAACCCTACCCCTAACCCTAACCCCTAACCATAAACCTAACCCCCTAACCCTAACCCTAACCCCCTAACCATAACCCTAGCCCTAACCCTAACCCAAATCCCTAACCCTAAACCGAGCCCTAACCCGAACCCTCACCCTAACCCTAACCCGCCTAACCCTAACCCTAAACCTAACCCTAACCCCGAACCCGAACCCTAACCCCCTAACCATAACCCTAAGCCCTAACCCTAACCCTAATGAACCCTAAGCCTAACCCTATCGCTAACCCTAACGCTAACCTTAACCCTAACCCTAAACCTAACGCCCTGACCATAACCCTAACCCAAACCCTAACCCCAAACCCTAACACTACCCCTAACCCTAACCCCTAACCCTACCCCCCTAATACTACCCCTAACCCCCTAACGATAACACTAGCCCTAACCCTAAAGAACCCTAACCTTAAACGAAAACCCTAACCCTAACCCTAACCCTAACCCCCTGGCAACCGCACCCCGCACACTTGGTTCCCCCCTCATTTTGGTTCCCCCCCCCCCCTTGGGTCCCCCCGGAAACAAAATCCCGCATACTTGGTTCCCCCCTCATTTTGGTTCCCCCCCCGGTGCGCCCCAAAAGTGGGTCCCCCCGGAAACAAAACCCCGCACACTTGGTTCCCCCCTCGTTTTGGTTCCCCCCCGGTGCACCCCACAAATGGGTCACCCCGGAAACAAAACCCCGCACACTTGGTTCCCCCCTCATTTTGGTTCCCCCCCCCGGTGCGCCCCACAAGTGGGTCCCACCGGAAACAAAACCCCGCACACTTGGTTCCCCCCTCATTTTGGTTCCCCCCGGTGCGCTCCACAAATGGGTCCCCCCGGAAACAAAACCCCGCACACTTGGTTCCCCCCTCATTTTGGTTCCCCCCCCCCGGTGCGCCCCACAAATGGGTCCCCCCGGAAACAAAACCCTGCACACTTGGTTCCCCCCTCATTTTGGTTCCCCCCCCCGGTGCGCCCCACAAACGGGTCCCCCCGGAAACAAAACCCCGCACACTTGGTTCCCCCCTCATTTTGGTTCCCCCCCCCCGGTGCGCCCCACAAATGGGTCCCCCCGGAAACAAAACCCCGCACACTTGGTTCCCCCCTCATTTTGGTTCCCCCCCACCCTTGGGGTCCCCCCAAGCCTCATGGACCCCCTCTGACCCCTGATCTCTGACCCCCGACCTATGACCCCTGACCCCTGACCTCTGACCCCTGACCTCTGACCCCCGACCTCTGACCCCTGACCTCTGACCCCTGACCTCTGACCCCCTGACCCCTGACCTCTGACGCCTGACCTCTGACCCCCCGACCCCTGACCTCTGACGCCTGACTCCTGACCTCTGACCCCTGACCCCTGACCTCCGGCCTCTGACCACTTACCCCGGACCTCTGACCCCTGACCCCTGACCCCCTGACCCCTGACCTCTGACCCCTGACCCCTGACCTCAGACACCCGACCCCTCAACTCCGGCCTCTGACCACTGACCCCTGACCCCTGACCTCTGACCCCCGACCACTGACTCCTGACCCCTGACCCCCGACCCCTGACCCCCGACCTCTGACCTCTGACCTGTGACCCCTGACCTCTGACCCCCTGACCCAATCCCAAGCCCAAAAATCCCAAGCCCAAAAAATAGGACTCTCAAAACCTAAACCCAAAAACTAAAACCTAAAAACCCAAAAACCTAAACCCAAAAACGCTCCAAACACTAATCCAAAAAAATAAGACGCTCAAAGCACTAACACAAAATATTAAGATGCTCAAAACCCTAACGCAAAAAATTAAGATGCTCCAAACCCTAACCCAAAAAATTAGGACACTCAAAACCTTAACCCTGGAGAACCTAACCTGAAAAAATCAATCAATAAATAAATAAAAATAAAATTTTAAAACCCTAACCCTAAATAATTGACCAAAAAGAAAACCCTAAGACCCTAACCCTAAAAAACCTTTCAACACTACAACCCATAAACTCTAAAACCCTAACACACTAACCCTGAAAAACTTAAAACCTTAACCCCCAAATCCCTAAAATACTAACCGTTAAAAATCCAAACCTAAACAACTTAAAATCCTAAACATAAACCCTGAGAATACTTACCCTGAAACCCAACCCTAGTGCCCTACCCCTGAAACCTTAAAACCGTGAATCAATCTTTGGAAAATAACATAGGCTCAGGAGAGGATCTCACTACGCTTACCCTGACTCTGACTCTGACCCTGACCCTAACCCTAACCCTACCCCTAACCCTAAGCCTCACCCTCTAACCCTAACCCTAACACTAACCCAAAACCTAACCCTAACTCTAACCCTACCCCTAACCCTAACCCCTAACCATAAACCTAACCCCCTAACCCTAACCCTAACCCCCTAACCATAACCCTAGCCCTAACCCTAACCCAAATCCCTAACCCTAAACCGAGCCCTAACCCGAACCCTCACCCTAACCCTAACCCGCCTAACCCTAACCCTAAACCTAACCCTAACCCCGAACCCGAACCCTAACCCCCTAACCATAACCCTAAGCCCTAACCCTAACCCTAATGAACCCTAAGCCTAACCCTATCGCTAACCCTAACGCTAACCTTAACCCTAACCCTAAACCTAACGCCCTGACCATAACCCTAACCCAAACCCTAACCCCAAACCCTAACACTACCCCTAACCCTAACCCCTAACCCTACCCCCCTAATACTACCCCTAACCCCCTAACGATAACACTAGCCCTAACCCTAAAGAACCCTAACCTTAAACGAAAACCCTAACCCTAACCCTAACCCTAACCCCCTGGCAACCGCACCCCGCACACTTGGTTCCCCCCTCATTTTGGTTCCCCCCCCCCCCCCTTGGGTCCCCCCGGAAACAAAATCCCGCATACTTGGTTCCCCCCTCATTTTGGTTCCCCCCCCGGTGCGCCCCACATGTGGGTCCCCCCGGAAACAAAACCCCGCACACTTGGTTCCCCCCTCGTTTTGGTTCCCCCCCGGTGCGCCCCACAAATGGGTCCCCCCGGAAACAAAACCCCGCACACTTGGTTCCCCCCTCATTTTGGTTCCCCCCCCCGGTGCGCCCCACAAATGGGTCCCCCCGGAAACAAAACCCCGCACACTTGGTTCCCCCCTCATTTTGGTTCCCCCCCCCGGTGCGCCCCACAAATGGGTCCCCCCGGAAACAAAACCCCGCACACTTGGTTCCCCCCTCATTTTGGTTCCCCCCCCCCGGTGCGCCCCACAAATGGGTCCCCCCGGAAACAAAACCCCGCACACTTGGTTCCCCCCTCATTTTGGTTCCCCCCCCGGTGCGCCCCACAAATGGGTCCCCCCGGAAACAAAACCCTGCACACTTGGTTCCCCCCTCATTTTGGTTCCCCCCCCGGTGCGCCCCACAAACGGGTCCCCCCGGAAACAAAACCCCGCACACTTGGTTCCCCCCTCATTTTGGTTCCCCCCCCCGGTGCGCACCACAAATGGGTCCCCCCGGAAACAAAACCCCGCACACTTGGTTCCCCCCTCATTTTGGTTCCCCCCCCGGTGCGCCCCACAAACGGGTCCCCCCGGAAACAAAACCCCGCACACTTGGTTCCCCCCTCATTTTGGTTCCCCCCCCGGTGCGCCCCACAAATGGGTCCCCCCGGAAACAAAACCCCGCACACTTGGTTCCCCCCTCATTTTGGTTCCCCCCCACCCTTGGGGTCCCCCCAAGCCTCATGGACCCCCTCTGACCCCTGATCTCTGACCCCCGACCTATGACCCCTGACCCCTGACCTCTGACCCCTGACCTCTGACCCCCGACCTCTGACCCCTGACCTCTGACCCCTGACCTCTGACCCCCTGACCCTTGACCCCTGACCTCTGACGCCTGACCTCTGACCCCCCGACCCCTGACCTCTGACGCCTGACCCCTGACCTCTGACCCCTGACCCCTGACCTCCGGCCTCTGACCACTTACCCCGGACCTCTGACCCCTGACCCCTGACCCCCTGACCCCTGACCTCTGACCCCTGACCCCTGACCTCAGACACCCGACCCCTCAACTCCGGCCTCTGACCACTGACCCCTGACCCCTGACCTCTGACCCCCGACCACTGACTCCTGACCCCTGACCCCCGACCCCTGACCCCCGACCTCTGACCTCTGACCTGTGACCCCTGACCTCTGACCCCCTGACCCAATCCCAAGCCCAAAAATCCCAAGCCCAAAAAATAGGACTCTCAAAACCTAAACCCAAAAACTAAAACCTAAAAACCCAAAAACCTAAACCCAAAAACGCTCCAAACACTAATCCAAAAAAATAAGACGCTCAAAGCACTAACACAAAATATTAAGATGCTCAAAACCCTAACGCAAAAAATTAAGATGCTCCAAACCCTAACCCAAAAAATTAGGACACTCAAAACCTTAACCCTGGAGAACCTAACCTGAAAAAATCAATCAATAAATAAATAAAAATAAAATTTTAAAACCCTAACCCTAAATAATTGACCAAAAAGAAAACCCTAAGACCCTAACCCTAAAAAACCTTTCAACACTACAACCCATAAACTCTAAAACCCTAACACACTAACCCTGAAAAACTTAAAACCTTAACCCCCAAATCCCTAAAATACTAACCGTTAAAAATCCAAACCTAAACAACTTAAAATCCTAAACATAAACCCTGAGAATACTTACCCTGAAACCCAACCCTAGTGCCCTACCCCTGAAACCTTAAAACCGTGAATCAATCTTTGGAAAATAACATAGGCTCAGGAGAGGATCTCACTACGCTTACCCTGACTCTGACTCTGACCCTGACCCTAACCCTAACCCTACCCCTAACCCTAAGCCTCACCCTCTAACCCTAACCCTAACACTAACCCAAAACCTAACCCTAACTCTAACCCTACCCCTAACCCTAACCCCTAACCATAAACCTAACCCCCTAACCCTAACCCTAACCCCCTAACCATAACCCTAGCCCTAACCCTAACCCAAATCCCTAACCCTAAACCGAGCCCTAACCCGAACCCTCACCCTAACCCTAACCCGCCTAACCCTAACCCTAAACCTAACCCTAACCCCGAACCCGAACCCTAACCCCCTAACCATAACCCTAAGCCCTAACCCTAACCCTAATGAACCCTAAGCCTAACCCTATCGCTAACCCTAACGCTAACCTTAACCCTAACCCTAAACCTAACGCCCTGACCATAACCCTAACCCAAACCCTAACCCCAAACCCTAACACTACCCCTAACCCTAACCCCTAACCCTACCCCCCTAATACTACCCCTAACCCCCTAACGATAACCCTAGCCCTAACCCTAAAGAACCCTAACCTTAAACGAAAACCCTAACCCTAACCCTAACCCTAACCCCCTGGCAACCGCACCCCGCACACTTGGTTCCCCCCTCATTTTGGTTCCCCCCCCCCCTTGGGTCCCCCCGGAAACAAAATCCCGCATACTTGGTTCCCCCCTCATTTTGTTCCCCCCCGGTGCGCCCCACAAGTGGGTCCCCCCGGAAACAAAACCCCGCACACTTGGTTCCCCCCTCGTTTTGGTTCCCCCCGGTGCGCCCCACAAATGGGTCCCCCCGGAAACAAAACCCCGCACACTTGGTTCCCCCCTCATTTTGGTTCCCCCCCCCCGGTGCGCCCCACAAATGGGTCCCCCCGGAAACAAAACCCCGCACACTTGGTTCCCCCCTCATTTTGGTTCCCCCCCCCCGGTGCGCCCCACAAATGGGTCCCCCCGGAAACAAAACCCCGCACAATTGGTTCCCCCCTCATTTTGGTTCCCCCCCCGGTGCGCCCCACAAATGGGTCCCCCCGGAAACAAAACCCCGCACACTTGGTTCCCCCCTCATTTTGGTTCCCCCCCGGTGCGCCCCACAAATGGGTCCCCCCGGAAACAAACCCCGCACACTTGGTTCCCCCCTCATTTTGGTTCCCCCCCCCGGTGCGCCCCACAAATGGGTCCCCCCGGAAACAAATCCCCGCACACTTGGTTCCCCCCTCATTTTGGTTCCCCCCCCCCGGTGCGCCCCACAAATGGGTCCCCCCGGAAACAAAACCCCGCACACTTGGTTCCCCCCTCGTTTTGGTTCCCCCCCGGTGCGCCCCACAAATGGGTCCCCCCGGAAACAAAACCCCGCACACTTGGTTCCCCCCTCATTTTGGTTCCCCCCCACCCTTGGGGTCCCCCCAAGCCTCATGGACCCCCTCTGACCCCTGACCTCTGACCCCCGACCTCTGACCCCTGACCTCTGACCCCTGACCTCTGACCCCCTGACCCTTGACCCCTGACCTCTGACGCCTGACCTCTGACCCCCCGACCCCTGACCTCTGACGCCTGACCCCTGACCTCTGACCCCTGACCCCTGACCTCCGGCCTCTGACCACTTACCCCGGACCTCTGACCCCTGACCTCTGACCCCCTGACCCCTGACCTCTGACCCCTGACCCCTGACCTCAGACACCCGACCCCTCAACTCCGGCCTCTGACCACTGACCCCTGACCCCTGACCTCTGACCCCCGACCACTGACTCCTGACCCCTGACCCCCGACCCCTGACCCCCGACCTCTGACCTCTGACCTGTGACCCCTGACCTCTGACCCCCTGACCCAATCCCAAGCCCAAAAATCCCAAGCCCAAAAAATAGGACTCTCAAAACCTAAACCCAAAAACTAAAACCTAAAAACCCAAAAACCTAAACCCAAAAACGCTCCAAACACTAATCCAAAAAAATAAGACGCTCAAAGCACTAACACAAAATATTAAGATGCTCAAAACCCTAACGCAAAAAATTAAGATGCTCCAAACCCTAACCCAAAAAATTAGGACACTCAAAACCTTAACCCTGGAGAACCTAACCTGAAAAAATCAATCAATAAATAAATAAAAATAAAATTTTAAAACCCTAACCCTAAATAATTGACCAAAAAGAAAACCCTAAGACCCTAACCCTAAAAAACCTTTCAACACTACAACCCATAAACTCTAAAACCCTAACACACTAACCCTGAAAAACTTAAAACCTTAACCCCCAAATCCCTAAAATACTAACCGTTAAAAATCCAAACCTAAACAACTTAAAATCCTAAACATAAACCCTGAGAATACTTACCCTGAAACCCAACCCTAGTGCCCTACCCCTGAAACCTTAAAACCGTGAATCAATCTTTGGAAAATAACATAGGCTCAGGAGAGGATCTCACTACGCTTACCCTGACTCTGACTCTGACCCTGACCCTAACCCTAACCCTACCCCTAACCCTAAGCCTCACCCTCTAACCCTAACCCTAACACTAACCCAAAACCTAACCCTAACTCTAACCCTACCCCTAACCCTAACCCCTAACCATAAACCTAACCCCCTAACCCTAACCCTAACCCCCTAACCATAACCCTAGCCCTAACCCTAACCCAAATCCCTAACCCTAAACCGAGCCCTAACCCGAACCCTCACCCTAACCCTAACCCGCCTAACCCTAACCCTAAACCTAACCCTAACCCCGAACCCGAACCCTAACCCCCTAACCATAACCCTAAGCCCTAACCCTAACCCTAATGAACCCTAAGCCTAACCCTATCGCTAACCCTAACGCTAACCTTAACCCTAACCCTAAACCTAACGCCCTGACCATAACCCTAACCCAAACCCTAACCCCAAACCCTAACACTACCCCTAACCCTAACCCCTAACCCTACCCCCCTAATACTACCCCTAACCCCCTAACGATAACCCTAGCCCTAACCCTAAAGAACCCTAACCTTAAACGAAAACCCTAACCCTAACCCTAACCCTAACCCCCTGGCAACCGCACCCCGCACACTTGGTTCCCCCCTCATTTTGGTTCCCCCCCCCCCTTGGGTCCCCCCGGAAACAAAATCCCGCATACTTGGTTCCCCCCTCATTTTGTTCCCCCCCGGTGCGCCCCACAAGTGGGTCCCCCCGGAAACAAAACCCCGCACACTTGGTTCCCCCCTCGTTTTGGTTCCCCCCCGGTGCGCCCCACAAATGGGTCCCCCCGGAAACAAAACCCCGCACACTTGGTTCCCCCCTCATTTTGGTTCCCCCCCCCCCCGGTGCGCCCCACAAATGGGTCCCCCCGGAAACAAAACCCCGCACACTTGGTTCCCCCCTCATTTTGGTTCCCCCCCCCGGTGCGCCCCACAAATGGGTCCCCCCGGAAACAAAACCCCGCACACTTGGTTCCCCCCTCATTTTGGTTCCCCCCCCGGTGCGCCCCACAAATGGGTCCCCCCGGAAACAAAACCCCGCACACTTGGTTCCCCCCTCATTTTGGTTCCCCCCCCCCGGTGCGCCCCACAAATGGGTCCCCCCGGAAACAAACCCCGCACACTTGGTTCCCCCCTCATTTTGGTTCCCCCCCCCGGTGCGCCCCACAAATGGGTCCCCCCGGAAACAAATCCCCGCACACTTGGTTCCCCCCTCATTTTGGTTCCCCCCCCCGGTGCGCCCCACAAATGGGTCCCCCCGGAAACAAAACCCCGCACACTTGGTTCCCCCCTCGTTTTGGTTCCCCCCCGGTGCGCCCCACAAATGGGTCCCCCCGGAAACAAAACCCCGCACACTTGGTTCCCCCCTCATTTTGGTTCCCCCCCACCCTTGGGGTCCCCCCAAGCCTCATGGACCCCCTCTGACCCCTGACCTCTGACCCCCGACCTCTGACCCCTGACCTCTGACCCCTGACCTCTGACCCCCTGACCCTTGACCCCTGACCTCTGACGCCTGACCTCTGACCCCCCGACCCCTGACCTCTGACGCCTGACCCCTGACCTCTGACCCCTGACCCCTGACCTCCGGCCTCTGACCACTTACCCCGGACCTCTGACCCCTGACCTCTGACCCCCTGACTCCTGACCTCTGACCCCTGACCCCTGACCTCAGACACCCGACCCCTCAACTCCGGCCTCTGACCACTGACCCCTGACCCCTGACCTCTGACCCCCGACCACTGACTCCTGACCCCTGACCCCCGACCCCTGACCCCCGACCTCTGACCTCTGACCTGTGACCCCTGACCTCTGACCCCCTGACCCAATCCCAAGCCCAAAAATCCCAAGCCCAAAAAATAGGACTCTCAAAACCTAAACCCAAAAACTAAAACCTAAAAACCCAAAAACCTAAACCCAAAAACGCTCCAAACACTAATCCAAAAAAATAAGACGCTCAAAGCACTAACACAAAATATTAAGATGCTCAAAACCCTAACGCAAAAAATTAAGATGCTCCAAACCCTAACCCAAAAAATTAGGACACTCAAAACCTTAACCCTGGAGAACCTAACCTGAAAAAATCAATCAATAAATAAATAAAAATAAAATTTTAAAACCCTAACCCTAAATAATTGACCAAAAAGAAAACCCTAAGACCCTAACCCTAAAAAACCTTTCAACACTACAACCCATAAACTCTAAAACCCTAACACACTAACCCTGAAAAACTTAAAACCTTAACCCCCAAATCCCTAAAATACTAACCGTTAAAAATCCAAACCTAAACAACTTAAAATCCTAAACATAAACCCTGAGAATACTTACCCTGAAACCCAACCCTAGTGCCCTACCCCTGAAACCTTAAAACCGTGAATCAATCTTTGGAAAATAACATAGGCTCAGGAGAGGATCTCACTACGCTTACCCTGACTCTGACTCTGACCCTGACCCTAACCCTAACCCTACCCCTAACCCTAAGCCTCACCCTCTAACCCTAACCCTAACACTAACCCAAAACCTAACCCTAACTCTAACCCTACCCCTAACCCTAACCCCTAACCATAAACCTAACCCCCTAACCCTAACCCTAACCCCCTAACCATAACCCTAGCCCTAACCCTAACCCAAATCCCTAACCCTAAACCGAGCCCTAACCCGAACCCTCACCCTAACCCTAACCCGCCTAACCCTAAGCCTAAACCTAACCCTAACCCCGAACCCGAACCCTAACCCCCTAACCATAACCCTAAGCCCTAACCCTAACCCTAATGAACCCTAAGCCTAACCCTATCGCTAACCCTAACGCTAACCTTAACCCTAACCCTAAACCTAACGCCCTGACCATAACCCTAACCCAAACCCTAACCCCAAACCCTAACACTACCCCTAACCCTAACCCCTAACCCTACCCCCCTAATACTACCCCTAACCCCCTAACGATAACCCTAGCCCTAACCCTAAAGAACCCTAACCTTAAACGAAAACCCTAACCCTAACCCTAAACCTAACCCCCTGGCAACCGCACCCCGCACACTTGGTTCCCCCCTCATTTTGGTTCCCCCCCCCCTTGGGTCCCCCCGGAAACAAAATCCCGCATACTTGGTTCCCCCCTCATTTTGGTTCCCCCCCCGGTGCGACCCACAAGTGGGTCCCCCCGGAAACAAAACCCCGCACACTTGGTTCCCCCCTCATTTTGGTTCCCCCCCGGTGCGCCCCACAAATGGGTCCCCCCGGAAACAAAACCCCGCACACTTGGTTCCCCCCTCATTTTGGTTCCCCCCCCCGGTGCGCCCCACAAATGGGTCCCCCCGGAAACAAAACCCCGCACACTTGGTTCCCCCCTCATTTTGGTTCCCCCCCCCGCTGCGCACCACAAATGGGTCCCCCCGGAAACAAAACCCCGCACACTTGGTTCCCCCCTCATTTTGGTTCCCCCCCCCGGTGCGCCCCACAAATGGGTCCCCCCGGAAACAAAACCCCGCACACTTGGTTCCCCCCTCATTTTGGTTCCCCCCCACCCTTGGGGTCCCCCCAAGCCTCATGGACCCCCTCTGACCCCTGATCTCTGACCCCCGACCTATGACCCCTGACCCCTGACCTCTGACCCCTGACCTCTGACCCCTGACCTCTGACCCCTGACCTCTGACCTGTGACCCCTGACCTCTGACCCCCTGACCCAATCCCAAGCCCAAAAATCCCAAGCCCAAAAAATAGGACTCTCAAAACCTAAACCCAAAAACTAAAACCTAAAAACCCAAAAACCTAAACCCAAAAACGCTCCAAACACTAATCCAAAAAAATAAGACGCTCAAAGCACTAACACAAAATATTAAGATGCTCAAAACCCTAACGCAAAAAATTAAGATGCTCCAAACCCTAACCCAAAAAATTAGGACACTCAAAACCTTAACCCTGGAGAACCTAACCTGAAAAAATCAATCAATAAATAAATAAAAATAAAATTTTAAAACCCTAACCCTAAATAATTGACCAAAAAGAAAACCCTAAGACCCTAACCCTAAAAAACCTTTCAACACTACAACCCATAAACTCTAAAACCCTAACACACTAACCCTGAAAAACTTAAAACCTTAACCCCCAAATCCCTAAAATACTAACCGTTAAAAATCCAAACCTAAACAACTTAAAATCCTAAACATAAACCCTGAGAATACTTACCCTGAAACCCAACCCTAGTGCCCTACCCCTGAAACCTTAAAACCGTGAATCAATCTTTGGAAAATAACATAGGCTCAGGAGAGGATCTCACTACGCTTACCCTGACTCTGACTCTGACCCTGACCCTAACCCTAACCCTACCCCTAACCCTAAGCCTCACCCTCTAACCCTAACCCTAACACTAACCCAAAACCTAACCCTAACTCTAACCCTACCCCTAACCCTAACCCCTAACCATAAACCTAACCCCCTAACCCTAACCCTAACCCCCTAACCATAACCCTAGCCCTAACCCTAACCCAAATCCCTAACCCTAAACCGAGCCCTAACCCGAACCCTCACCCTAACCCTAACCCGCCTAACCCTAACCCTAAACCTAACCCTAACCCCGAACCCGAACCCTAACCCCCTAACCATAACCCTAAGCCCTAACCCTAACCCTAATGAACCCTAAGCCTAACCCTATCGCTAACCCTAACGCTAACCTTAACCCTAACCCTAAACCTAACGCCCTGACCATAACCCTAACCCAAACCCTAACCCCAAACCCTAACACTACCCCTAACCCTAACCCCTAACCCTACCCCCCTAATACTACCCCTAACCCCCTAACGATAACACTAGCCCTAACCCTAAAGAACCCTAACCTTAAACGAAAACCCTAACCCTAACCCTAACCCTAACCCCCTGGCAACCGCACCCCGCACACTTGGTTCCCCCCTCATTTTGGTTCCCCCCCCCCCTTGGGTCCCCCCGGAAACAAAATCCCGCATACTTGGTTCCCCCCTCATTTTGTTTCCCCCCCGGTGCGCCCCACAAGTGGGTCCCCCCGGAAACAAAACCCCGCACACTTGGTTCCCCCCTCGTTTTGGTTCCCCCCGGTGCGCCCCACAAATGGGTCCCCCCGGAAACAAAACCCCGCACACTTGGTTCCCCCCTCATTTTGGTTCCCCCCCCCGGTGCGCCCCACAAGTGGGTCCCCCCGGAAACAAAACCCCGCACACTTGGTTCCCCGTCATTTTGGTTCCCCCTCGGTGCGCTCCACAAATGGGTCCCCCCGGAAACAAAACCCCGCACACTTGGTTCCCCCCTCATTTTGGTTCCCCCCCCGGTGCGCCCCACAAATGGGTCCCCCCGGAAACAAAACCCCGCACACTTGGTTCCCCCCTCATTTTGGTTCCCCCCCCCGGTGCGCCCCACAAATGGGTCCCCCCGGAAACAAAACCCCGCACACTTGGTTCCCCCCTCATTTTGGTTCCCCCCCCGGTGCGCCCCACAAATGGGTCCCCCCGGAAACAAAACCCTGCACACTTGGTTCCCCCCTCATTTTGGTTCCCCCCCCCGGTGCGCCCCACAAATGGGTCCCCCCGGAAACAAAACCCCGCACACTTGGTTCCCCCCTCATTTTGGTTCCCCCCCCCCGGTGCGCCCCACAAATGGGTCCCCCCGGAAACAAAACCCCGCACACTTGGTTCCCCCCTCATTTTGGTTCCCCCCCACCCTTGGGGTCCCCCCAAGCCTCATGGACCCCCTCTGACCCCTGATCTCTGACCCCCGACCTATGACCCCTGACCCCTGACCTCTGACCCCTGACCTCTGACCCCCGACCTCTGACCCCTGACCTCTGACCCCTGACCTCTGACCCCCTGACCCTTGACCCCTGACCTCTGACGCCTGACCTCTGACCCCCCGACCCCTGACCTCTGACGCCTGACCCCTGACCTCTGACCCCTGACCCCTGACCTCCGGCCTCTGACCACTTACCCCGGACCTCTGACCCCTGACCTCTGACCCCCTGACCCCTGACCTCTGACCCCTGACCCCTGACCTCAGACACCCGACCCCTCAACTCCGGCCTCTGACCACTGACCCCTGACCCCTGACCTCTGACCCCCGACCACTGACTCCTGACCCCTGACCCCCGACCCCTGACCCCCGACCTCTGACCTCTGACCTGTGACCCCTGACCTCTGACCCCCTGACCCAATCCCAAGCCCAAAAATCCCAAGCCCAAAAAATAGGACTCTCAAAACCTAAACCCAAAAACTAAAACCTAAAAACCCAAAAACCTAAACCCAAAAACGCTCCAAACACTAATCCAAAAAAATAAGACGCTCAAAGCACTAACACAAAATATTAAGATGCTCAAAACCCTAACGCAAAAAATTAAGATGCTCCAAACCCTAACCCAAAAAATTAGGACACTCAAAACCTTAACCCTGGAGAACCTAACCTGAAAAAATCAATCAATAAATAAATAAAAATAAAATTTTAAAACCCTAACCCTAAATAATTGACCAAAAAGAAAACCCTAAGACCCTAACCCTAAAAAACCTTTCAACACTACAACCCATAAACTCTAAAACCCTAACACACTAACCCTGAAAAACTTAAAACCTTAACCCCCAAATCCCTAAAATACTAACCGTTAAAAATCCAAACCTAAACAACTTAAAATCCTAAACATAAACCCTGAGAATACTTACCCTGAAACCCAACCCTAGTGCCCTACCCCTGAAACCTTAAAACCGTGAATCAATCTTTGGAAAATAACATAGGCTCAGGAGAGGATCTCACTACGCTTACCCTGACTCTGACTCTGACCCTGACCCTAACCCTAACCCTACCCCTAACCCTAAGCCTCACCCTCTAACCCTAACCCTAACACTAACCCAAAACCTAACCCTAACTCTAACCCTACCCCTAACCCTAACCCCTAACCATAAACCTAACCCCCTAACCCTAACCCTAACCCCCTAACCATAACCCTAGCCCTAACCCTAACCCAAATCCCTAACCCTAAACCGAGCCCTAACCCGAACCCTCACCCTAACCCTAACCCGCCTAACCCTAACCCTAAACCTAACCCTAACCCCGAACCCGAACCCTAACCCCCTAACCATAACCCTAAGCCCTAACCCTAACCCTAATGAACCCTAAGCCTAACCCTATCGCTAACCCTAACGCTAACCTTAACCCTAACCCTAAACCTAACGCCCTGACCATAACCCTAACCCAAACCCTAACCCCAAACCCTAACACTACCCCTAACCCTAACCCCTAACCCTACCCCCCTAATACTACCCCTAACCCCCTAACGATAACCCTAGCCCTAACCCTAAAGAACCCTAACCTTAAACGAAAACCCTAACCCTAACCCTAAACCTAACCCCCTGGCAACCGCACCCCGCACACTTGGTTCCCCCCTCATTTTGGTTCCCCCCCCCCCCTTGGGTCCCCCCGGAAACAAAATCCCGCATACTTGGTTCCCCCCTCATTTTGGTTCCCCCCCCGGTGCGCCCCAAAAGTGGGTCCCCCCGGAAACAAAACCCCGCACACTTGGTTCCCCCCTCGTTTTGGTTCCCCCCCAGTGCGCCCCACAAATGGGTCCCCCCGGAAACAAAACCCCGCACACTTGGTTCCCCCCTCATTTTGGTTCCCCCCCCGGTGCGCCCCACAAGTGGGTCCCCCCGGAAACAAAACCCCGCACACTTGGTTCCCCCCTCGTTTTGGTTCCCCCCCGGTGCGCCCCACAAATGGGTCCCCCCGGAAACAAAACCCCGCACACTTGGTTCCCCCCTCATTTTGGTTCCCCCCCCGGTGCGCCCCACAAGTGGGTCCCCCCGGAAACAAAACCCCGCACACTTGGTTCCCCCCTCATTTTGGTTCCCCCTCGGTGCGCCCCACAAATGGGTCCCCCCGGAAACAAAACCCCGCACACTTGGTTCCCCCCTCATTTTGGTTCCCCCCCCCGGTGCGCCCCACAAATGGGTCCCCCCGGAAACAAAACCCCGCACACTTGGTTCCCCCCTCATTTTGGTTCCCCCCCCGGTGCGCCCCACAAATGGGTCCCCCCGGAAACAAAACCCTGCACACTTGGTTCCCCCCTCATTTTGGTTCCCCCCCCCGGTGCGCCCCACAAACGGGTCCCCCCGGAAACAAAACCCCGCACACTTGGTTCCCCCCTCATTTTGGTTCCCCCCCCCCGGTGCGCCCCACAAATGGGTCCCCCCGGAAACAAAACCCCGCACACTTGGTTCCCCCCTCATTTTGGTTCCCCCCCACCCTTGGGGTCCCCCCAAGCCTCATGGACCCCCTCTGACCCCTGATCTCTGACCCCCGACCTATGACCCCTGACCCCTGACCTCTGACCCCTGACCTCTGACCCCTGACCTCTGACCCCCGACCTCTGACCCCTGACCTCTGACCCCTGACCTCTGACCCCCTGACCCTTGACCCCTGACCTCTGACGCCTGACCTCTGACCCCCCGACCCCTGACCTCTGACGCCTGACCCCTGACCTCTGACCCCTGACCCCTGACCTCCGGCCTCTGACCACTTACCCCGGACCTCTGACCCCTGACCTCTGACCCCCTGACCCCTGACCTCTGACCTCTGACCCCTGACCTCAGACACCCGACCCCTCAACTCCGGCCTCTGACCACTGACCCCTGACCCCTGACCTCTGACCTGTGACCCCTGACCTCTGACCTGTGACCCCTGACCTCTGACCCCCTGACCCAATCCCAAGCCCAAAAATCCCAAGCCCAAAAAATAGGACTCTCAAAACCTAAACCCAAAAACTAAAACCTAAAAACCCAAAAACCTAAACCCAAAAACGCTCCAAACACTAATCCAAAAAAATAAGACGCTCAAAGCACTAACACAAAATATTAAGATGCTCAAAACCCTAACGCAAAAAATTAAGATGCTCCAAACCCTAACCCAAAAAATTAGGACACTCAAAACCTTAACCCTGGAGAACCTAACCTGAAAAAATCAATCAATTAATAAATAAAAATAAAATTTTAAAACCCTAACCCTAAATAATTGACCAAAAAGAAAACCCTAAGACCCTAACCCTAAAAAACCTTTCAACACTACAACCCATAAACTCTAAAACCCTAACACACTAACCCTGAAAAACTTAAAACCTTAACCCCCAAATCCCTAAAATACTAACCGTTAAAAATCCAAACCTAAACAACTTAAAATCCTAAACATAAACCCTGAGAATACTTACCCTGAAACCCAACCCTAGTGCCCTACCCCTGAAACCTTAAAACCGTGAATCAATCTTTGGAAAATAACATAGGCTCAGGAGAGGATCTCACTACGCTTACCCTGACTCTGACTCTGACCCTGACCCTAACCCTAACCCTACCCCTAACCCTAAGCCTCACCCTCTAACCCTAACCCTAACACTAACCCAAAACCTAACCCTAACTCTAACCCTACCCCTAACCCTAACCCCTAACCATAAACCTAACCCCCTAACCCTAACCCTAACCCCCTAACCATAACCCTAGCCCTAACCCTAACCCAAATCCCTAACCCTAAACCGAGCCCTAACCCGAACCCTCACCCTAACCCTAACCCGCCTAACCCTAACCCTAAACCTAACCCTAACCCCGAACCCGAACCCTAACCCCCTAACCATAACCCTAAGCCCTAACCCTAACCCTAATGAACCCTAAGCCTAACCCTATCGCTAACCCTAACGCTAACCTTAACCCTAACCCTAAACCTAACGCCCTGACCATAACCCTAACCCAAACCCTAACCCCAAACCCTAACACTACCCCTAACCCTAACCCCTAACCCTACCCCCCTAATACTACCCCTAACCCCCTAACGATAACCCTAGCCCTAACCCTAAAGAACCCTAACCTTAAACGAAAACCCTAACCCTAACCCTAACCCTAACCCCCTGGCAACCGCACCCCGCACACTTGGTTCCCCCCTCATTTTGGTTCCCCCCCCCCCCTTGGGTCCCCCCGGAAACAAAATCCCGCATACTTGGTTCCCCCCTCATTTTGGTTCCCCCCCCGGTGCGCCCCACAAGTGGGTCCCCCCGGAAACAAAACCCCGCACACTTGGTTCCCCCCTCATTTTGGTTCCCCCTCGGTGCGCTCCACAAATGGGTCCCCCCGGAAACAAAACCCCGCATGCTTGGTTCCCCCCTCATTTTGGTTCCCCCCCCCCGGTGCGCCCCACAAATGGGTCCCCCCGGAAACAAAACCCCGCACACTTGGTTCCCCCCTCATTTTGGTTCCCCCCCCCGGTGCGCCCCACAAATGGGTCCCCCCGGAAACAAAACCCCGCACACTTGGTTCCCCCCTCGTTTTGGTTCCCCCCCGGTGCGCCCCACAAATGGGTCCCCCCGGAAACAAAACCCCGCACACTTGGTTCCCCCCTCATTTTGGTTCCCCCCCCCGGTGCGCCCCACAAATGGGTCCCCCCGGAAACAAAACCCCGCACACTTGGTTCCCCCCTCATTTTGGTTCCCCCCCCCCGGTGCGCCCCACAAATGGGTCCCCCCGGAAACAAAACCCCGCACGCTTGGTTCCCCCCTCATTTTGGTTCCCCCCCCCCGGTGCGCCCCACAAATGGGTCCCCCCGGAAACAAAACCCCGCACACTTGGTTCCCCCCTCATTTTGGTTCCCCCCCCCGGTGCGCCCCACAAATGGGTCCCCCCGGAAACAAAACCCCGCACACTTGGTTCCCCCCTCATTTTGGTTCCCCCCCGGTGCGCCCCACAAATGGGTCCCCCCGGAAACAAAACCCCGCACACTTGGTTCCCCCCTCATTTTGGTTCCCCCCCCCCGGTGCGCCCCACAAATGGGTCCCCCCGGAAACAAAACCCCGCACACTTGGTTCCCCCCTCATTTTGGTTCCCCCCCCCCGGTGCGCCCCACAAATGGGTCCCCCCGGAAACAAAACCCCGCACACTTGGTTCCCCCCTCATTTTGGTTCCCCCCCACCCTTGGGGTCCCCCCAAGCCTCATGGACCCCCTCTGACCCCTGATCTCTGACCCCCGACCTATGACCCCTGACCCCTGACCTCTGACCCCTGACCTCTGACCCCCGACCTCTGACCCCTGACCTCTGACCCCCTGACCCTTGACCCCTGACCTCTGACGCCTGACCTCTGACCCCCCGACCCCTGACCTCTGACGCCTGACCCCTGACCTCTGACCCCTGACCCCTGACCTCCGGCCTCTGACCACTTACCCCGGACCTCTGACCCCTGACCTCTGACCCCCTGACCCCTGACCTCTGACCCCTGACCCCTGACCTCAGACACCCGACCCCTCAACTCCGGCCTCTGACCACTGACCCCTGACCCCTGACCTCTGACCCCCGACCACTGACTCCTGACCCCTGACCCCCGACCCCTGACCCCCGACCTCTGACCTCTGACCTGTGACCCCTGACCTCTGACCCCCTGACCCAATCCCAAGCCCAAAAATCCCAAGCCCAAAAAATAGGACTCTCAAAACCTAAACCCAAAAACTAAAACCTAAAAACCCAAAAACCTAAACCCAAAAACGCTCCAAACACTAATCCAAAAAAATAAGACGCTCAAAGCACTAACACAAAATATTAAGATGCTCAAAACCCTAACGCAAAAAATTAAGATGCTCCAAACCCTAACCCAAAAAATTAGGACACTCAAAACCTTAACCCTGGAGAACCTAACCTGAAAAAATCAATCAATAAATAAATAAAAATAAAATTTTAAAACCCTAACCCTAAATAATTGACCAAAAAGAAAACCCTAAGACCCTAACCCTAAAAAACCTTTCAACACTACAACCCATAAACTCTAAAACCCTAACACACTAACCCTGAAAAACTTAAAACCTTAACCCCCAAATCCCTAAAATACTAACCGTTAAAAATCCAAACCTAAACAACTTAAAATCCTAAACATAAACCCTGAGAATACTTACCCTGAAACCCAACCCTAGTGCCCTACCCCTGAAACCTTAAAACCGTGAATCAATCTTTGGAAAATAACATAGGCTCAGGAGAGGATCTCACTACGCTTACCCTGACTCTGACTCTGACCCTGACCCTAACCCTAACCCTACCCCTAACCCTAAGCCTCACCCTCTAACCCTAACCCTAACACTAACCCAAAACCTAACCCTAACTCTAACCCTACCCCTAACCCTAACCCCTAACCATAAACCTAACCCCCTAACCCTAACCCTAACCCCCTAACCATAACCCTAGCCCTAACCCTAACCCAAATCCCTAACCCTAAACCGAGCCCTAACCCGAACCCTCACCCTAACCCTAACCCGCCTAACCCTAACCCTAAACCTAACCCTAACCCCGAACCCGAACCCTAACCCCCTAACCATAACCCTAAGCCCTAACCCTAACCCTAATGAACCCTAAGCCTAACCCTATCGCTAACCCTAACGCTAACCTTAACCCTAACCCTAAACCTAACGCCCTGACCATAACCCTAACCCAAACCCTAACCCCAAACCCTAACACTACCCCTAACCCTAACCCCTAACCCTACCCCCCTAATACTACCCCTAACCCCCTAACGATAACCCTAGCCCTAACCCTAAAGAACCCTAACCTTAAACGAAAACCCTAACCCTAACCCTAACCCTAACCCCCTGGCAACCGCACCCCGCACACTTGGTTCCCCCCTCATTTTGGTTCCCCCCCCCCCCTTGGGTCCCCCCGGAAACAAAACCCCGCATACTTGGTTCCCCCCTCATTTTGGTTCCCCCCCCGGTGCGCCCCAAAAGTGGGTCCCCCCGGAAACAAAACCCCGCACACTTGGTTCCCCCCTCGTTTTGGTTCCCCCCCGGTGCGCCCCACAAATGGGTCCCCCCGGAAACAAAACCCCGCACACTTGGTTCCCCCCTCATT
Organism: Anas platyrhynchos; assembly: GCF_047663525.1. Lineage (NCBI taxonomy): Eukaryota > Metazoa > Chordata > Aves > Anseriformes > Anatidae > Anas > Anas platyrhynchos. Next base: position 11,120,556 of record NC_092608.1, on the reverse strand, counting down.
TTGGTTCCCCCCCCCGGTGCGCCCCACAAGTGGGTCCCCCCGGAAACAAAACCCCGCACACTTGGTTCCCCCCTCATTTTGGTTCCCCCCCCCCGGTGCGCCCCACAAATGGGTCCCCCCGGAAACAAAACCCCGCACACTTGGTTCCCCCCTCATTTTGGTTCCCCCCCCCCGGTGCGCCCCACAAATGGGTCCCCCCGGAAACAAAACCCCGCACACTTGGTTCCCCCCTCATTTTGGTTCCCCCCCCGGTGCGCCCCACAAATGGGTCCCCCCGGAAACAAAACCCTGCACACTTGGTTCCCCCCTCATTTTGGTTCCCCCCCCGGTGCGCCCCACAAACGGGTCCCCCCGGAAACAAAACCCCGCACACTTGGTTCCCCCCTCATTTTGGTTCCCCCCCCCCGGTGCGCCCCACAAATGGGTCCCCCCGGAAACAAAACCCCGCACACTTGGTTCCCCCCTCATTTTGGTTCCCCCCCACCCTTGGGGTCCCCCCAAGCCTCATGGACCCCCTCTGACCCCTGATCTCTGACCCCCGACCTATGACCCCTGACCCCTGACCTCTGACCCCTGACCTCTGACCCCCGACCTCTGACCCCTGACCTCTGACCCCTGACCTCTGACCCCCTGACCCTTGACCCCTGACCTCTGACGCCTGACCTCTGACCCCCCGACCCCTGACCTCTGACGCCTGACCCCTGACCTCTGACCCCTGACCCCTGACCTCCGGCCTCTGACCACTTACCCCGGACCTCTGACCCCTGACCTCTGACCCCCTGACCCCTGACCTCTGACCCCTGACCCCTGACCTCAGACACCCGACCCCTCAACTCCGGCCTCTGACCACTGACCCCTGACCCCTGACCTCTGACCCCCGACCACTGACTCCTGACCCCTGACCCCCGACCCCTGACCCCCGACCTCTGACCTCTGACCTGTGACCCCTGACCTCTGACCCCCTGACCCAATCCCAAGCCCAAAAATCCCAAGCCCAAAAAATAGGACTCTCAAAACCTAAACCCAAAAACTAAAACCTAAAAACCCAAAAACCTAAACCCAAAAACGCTCCAAACACTAATCCAAAAAAATAAGACGCTCAAAGCACTAACACAAAATATTAAGATGCTCAAAACCCTAACGCAAAAAATTAAGATGCTCCAAACCCTAACCCAAAAAATTAGGACACTCAAAACCTTAACCCTGGAGAACCTAACCTGAAAAAATCAATCAATAAATAAATAAAAATAAAATTTTAAAACCCTAACCCTAAATAATTGACCAAAAAGAAAACCCTAAGACCCTAACCCTAAAAAACCTTTCAACACTACAACCCATAAACTCTAAAACCCTAACACACTAACCCTGAAAAACTTAAAACCTTAACCCCCAAATCCCTAAAATACTAACCGTTAAAAATCCAAACCTAAACAACTTAAAATCCTAAACATAAACCCTGAGAATACTTACCCTGAAACCCAACCCTAGTGCCCTACCCCTGAAACCTTAAAACCGTGAATCAATCTTTGGAAAATAACATAGGCTCAGGAGAGGATCTCACTACGCTTACCCTGACTCTGACTCTGACCCTGACCCTAACCCTAACCCTACCCCTAACCCTAAGCCTCACCCTCTAACCCTAACCCTAACACTAACCCAAAACCTAACCCTAACTCTAACCCTACCCCTAACCCTAACCCCTAACCATAAACCTAACCCCCTAACCCTAACCCTAACCCCCTAACCATAACCCTAGCCCTAACCCTAACCCAAATCCCTAACCCTAAACCGAGCCCTAACCCGAACCCTCACCCTAACCCTAACCCGCCTAACCCTAACCCTAAACCTAACCCTAACCCCGAACCCGAACCCTAACCCCCTAACCATAACCCTAAGCCCTAACCCTAACCCTAATGAACCCTAAGCCTAACCCTATCGATAACCCTAACGCTAACCTTAACCCTAACCCTAAACCTAACGCCCTGACCATAACCCTAACCCAAACCCTAACCCCAAACCCTAACACTACCCCTAACCCTAACCCCTAACCCTACCCCCCTAATACTACCCCTAACCCCCTAACGATAACCCTAGCCCTAACCCTAAAGAACCCTAACCTTAAACGAAAACCCTAACCCTAACCCTAAACCTAACCCCCTGGCAACCGCACCCCGCACACTTGGTTCCCCCCTCATTTTGGTTCCCCCCCCCCCCTTGGGTCCCCCCGGAAACAAAATCCCGCATACTTGGTTCCCCCCTCATTTTGGTTCCCCCCCCGGTGCGCCCCAAAAGTGGGTCCCCCCGGAAACAAAACCCCGCACACTTGGTTCCCCCCTCGTTTTGGTTCCCCCCCAGTGCGCCCCACAAATGGGTCCCCCCGGAAACAAAACCCCGCACACTTGGTTCCCCCCTCATTTTGGTTCCCCCCCCGGTGCGCCCCACAAGTGGGTCCCCCCGGAAACAAAACCCCGCACACTTGGTTCCCCCCTCGTTTTGGTTCCCCCCCGGTGCTCCCCACAAATGGGTCCCCCCGGAAACAAAACCCCGCACACTTGGTTCCCCCCTCATTTTGGTTCCCCCCCCGGTGCGCCCCACAAGTGGGTCCCCCCGGAAACAAAACCCCGCACACTTGGTTCCCCCCTCATTTTGGTTCCCCCTCGGTGCGCCCCACAAATGGGTCCCCCCGGAAACAAAACCCCGCACACTTGGTTCCCCCCTCATTTTGGTTCCCCCCCCCCCCGGTGCGCCCCACAAATGGGTCCCCCCGGAAACAAAACCCCGCACACTTGGTTCCCCCCTCATTTTGGTTCCCCCCCCCGGTGCGCCCCACAAATGGGTCCCCCCGGAAACAAAACCCTGCACACTTGGTTCCCCCCTCATTTTGGTTCCCCCCCCCCGGTGCGCCCCACAAACGGGTCCCCCCGGAAACAAAACCCCGCACACTTGGTTCCCCCCTCATTTTGGTTCTCCCCCCCCCCGGTGCGCCCCACAAATGGGTCCCCCCGGAAACAAAACCCCGCACACTTGGTTCCCCCCTCATTTTGGTTCCCCCCCACCCTTGGGGTCCCCCCAAGCCTCATGGACCCCCTCTGACCCCTGATCTCTGACCCCCGACCTATGACCCCTGACCCCTGACCTCTGACCCCTGACCTCTGACCCCCGACCTCTGACCCCTGACCTCTGACCCCCTGACCCTTGACCCCTGACCTCTGACGCCTGACCTCTGACCCCCCGACCCCTGACCTCTGACGCCTGACCCCTGACCTCTGACCCCTGACCCCTGACCTCCGGCCTCTGACCACTTACCCCGGACCTCTGACCCCTGACCTCTGACCCCCTGACCCCTGACCTCTGACCCCTGACCCCTGACCTCAGACACCCGACCCCTCAACTCCGGCCTCTGACCACTGACCCCTGACCCCTGACCTCTGACCCCCGACCACTGACTCCTGACCCCTGACCCCCGACCCCTGACCCCCGACCTCTGACCTCTGACCTGTGACCCCTGACCTCTGACCCCCTGACCCAATCCCAAGCCCAAAAATCCCAAGCCCAAAAAATAGGACTCTCAAAACCTAAACCCAAAAACTAAAACCTAAAAACCCAAAAACCTAAACCCAAAAACGCTCCAAACACTAATCCAAAAAAATAAGACGCTCAAAGCACTAACACAAAATATTAAGATGCTCAAAACCCTAACGCAAAAAATTAAGATGCTCCAAACCCTAACCCAAAAAATTAGGACACTCAAAACCTTAACCCTGGAGAACCTAACCTGAAAAAATCAATCAATAAATAAATAAAAATAAAATTTTAAAACCCTAACCCTAAATAATTGACCAAAAAGAAAACCCTAAGACCCTAACCCTAAAAAACCTTTCAACACTACAACCCATAAACTCTAAAACCCTAACACACTAACCCTGAAAAACTTAAAACCTTAACCCCCAAATCCCTAAAATACTAACCGTTAAAAATCCAAACCTAAACAACTTAAAATCCTAAACATAAACCCTGAGAATACTTACCCTGAAACCCAACCCTAGTGCCCTACCCCTGAAACCTTAAAACCGTGAATCAATCTTTGGAAAATAACATAGGCTCAGGAGAGGATCTCACTACGCTTACCCTGACTCTGACTCTGACCCTGACCCTAACCCTAACCCTACCCCTAACCCTAAGCCTCACCCTCTAACCCTAACCCTAACACTAACCCAAAACCTAACCCTAACTCTAACCCTACCCCTAACCCTAACCCCTAACCATAAACCTAACCCCCTAACCCTAACCCTAACCCCCTAACCATAACCCTAGCCCTAACCCTAACCCAAATCCCTAACCCTAAACCGAGCCCTAACCCGAACCCTCACCCTAACCCTAACCCGCCTAACCCTAACCCTAAACCTAACCCTAACCCCGAACCCGAACCCTAACCCCCTAACCATAACCCTAAGCCCTAACCCTAACCCTAATGAACCCTAAGCCTAACCCTATCGCTAACCCTAACGCTAACCTTAACCCTAACCCTAAACCTAACGCCCTGACCATAACCCTAACCCAAACCCTAACCCCAAACCCTAACACTACCCCTAACCCTAACCCCTAACCCTACCCCCCTAATACTACCCCTAACCCCCTAACGATAACCCTAGCCCTAACCCTAAAGAACCCTAACCTTAAACGAAAACCCTAACCCTAACCCTAAACCTAACCCCCTGGCAACCGCACCCCGCACACTTGGTTCCCCCCTCATTTTGGTTCCCCCCCCCCCTTGGGTCCCCCCGGAAACAAAATCCCGCATACTTGGTTCCCCCCTCATTTTGGTTCCCCCCCGGTGCGCCCCACAAATGGGTCCCCCCGGAAACAAAACCCCGCACACTTGGTTCCCCCCTCGTTTTGGTTCCCCCCCCGTGCGCCCCACAAATGGGTCCCCCCGGAAACAAAACCCCGCACACTTGGTTCCCCCCTCATTTTGGTTCCCCCCCCGGTGCGCCCCACAAATGGGTCCCCCCGGAAACAAAACCCCGCACACTTGGTTCCCCCCTCATTTTGGTTCCCCCCCCCGGTGCGCCCCACAAATGGGTCCCCCCGGAAACAAAACCCCGCACACTTGGTTCCCCCCTCATTTTGGTTCCCCCCCCGGTGCGCCCCACAAATGGGTCCCCCCGGAAACAAAACCCCGCACACTTGGTTCCCCCTTCATTTTGGTTCCCCCCCCCGGTGCGCCCCACAAATGGGTCCCCCCGGAAACAAAACCCCGCACACTTGGTTCCCCCCTCATTTTGGTTCCCCCCCACCCTTGGGGTCCCCCCAAGCCTCATGGACCCCCTCTGATCCCTGATCTCTGACCCCCGACCTATGACCCCTGACCCCTGACCTCTGACCCCTGACCTCTGACCCCCGACCTCTGACCCCTGACCTCTGACCCCTGACCTCTGACCCCCTGACCCTTGACCCCTGACCTCTGACGCCTGACCTCTGACCCCCCGACCCCTGACCTCTGACGCCTGACCTCTGACCCCCTGACTCCTGACCTCTGACCCCTGACCCCTGACCTCAGACACCCGACCCCTCAACTCCGGCCTCTGACCACTGACCCCTGACCCCTGACCTCTGACCCCCGACCACTGACTCCTGACCCCTGACCCCCGACCCCTGACCCCCGACCTCTGACCTCTGACCTGTGACCCCTGACCTCTGACCCCCTGACCCAATCCCAAGCCCAAAAATCCCAAGCCCAAAAAATAGGACTCTCAAAACCTAAACCCAAAAACTAAAACCTAAAAACCCAAAAACCTAAACCCAAAAACGCTCCAAACACTAATCCAAAAAAATAAGACGCTCAAAGCACTAACACAAAATATTAAGATGCTCAAAACCCTAACGCAAAAAATTAAGATGCTCCAAACCCTAACCCAAAAAATTAGGACACTCAAAACCTTAACCCTGGAGAACCTAACCTGAAAAAATCAATCAATAAATAAATAAAAATAAAATTTTAAAACCCTAACCCTAAATAATTGACCAAAAAGAAAACCCTAAGACCCTAACCCTAAAAAACCTTTCAACACTACAACCCATAAACTCTAAAACCCTAACACACTAACCCTGAAAAACTTAAAACCTTAACCCCCAAATCCCTAAAATACTAACCGTTAAAAATCCAAACCTAAACAACTTAAAATCCTAAACATAAACCCTGAGAATACTTACCCTGAAACCCAACCCTAGTGCCCTACCCCTGAAACCTTAAAACCGTGAATCAATCTTTGGAAAATAACATAGGCTCAGGAGAGGATCTCACTACGCTTACCCTGACTCTGACTCTGACCCTGACCCTAACCCTAACCCTACCCCTAACCCTAAGCCTCACCCTCTAACCCTAACCCTAACACTAACCCAAAACCTAACCCTAACTCTAACCCTACCCCTAACCCTAACCCCTAACCATAAACCTAACCCCCTAACCCTAACCCTAACCCCCTAACCATAACCCTAGCCCTAACCCTAACCCAAATCCCTAACCCTAAACCGAGCCCTAACCCGAACCCTCACCCTAACCCTAACCCGCCTAACCCTAACCCTAAACCTAACCCTAACCCCGAACCCGAACCCTAACCCCCTAACCATAACCCTAAGCCCTAACCCTAACCCTAATGAACCCTAAGCCTAACCCTATCGCTAACCCTAACGCTAACCTTAACCCTAACCCTAAACCTAACGCCCTGACCATAACCCTAACCCAAACCCTAACCCCAAACCCTAACACTACCCCTAACCCTAACCCCTAACCCTACCCCCCTAATACTACCCCTAACCCCCTAACGATAACCCTAGCCCTAACCCTAAAGAACCCTAACCTTAAACGAAAACCCTAACCCTAACCCTAAACCTAACCCCCTGGCAACCGCACCCCGCACACTTGGTTCCCCCCTCATTTTGGTTCCCCCCCCCCCCTTGGGTCCCCCCGGAAACAAAATCCCGCATACTTGGTTCCCCCCTCATTTTGGTTCCCCCCCGGTGCGCCCCACAAATGGGTCCCCCCGGAAACAAAACCCCGCACACTTGGTTCCCCCCTCGTTTTGGTTCCCCCCCCGTGCGCCCCACAAATGGGTCCCCCCGGAAACAAAACCCCGCACACTTGGTTCCCCCCTCATTTTGGTTCCCCCCCCCGGTGCGCCCCACAAATGGGTCCCCCCGGAAACAAAACCCCGCACACTTGGTTCCCCCCTCATTTTGGTTCCCCCCCCCGGTGCGCCCCACAAATGGGTCCCCCCGGAAACAAAACCCCGCACACTTGGTTCCCCCCTCATTTTGGTTCCCCCCCCGGTGCGCCCCACAAATGGGTCCCCCCGGAAACAAAACCCCGCACACTTGGTTCCCCCTTCATTTTGGTTCCCCCCCCCGGTGCGCCCCACAAATGGGTCCCCCCGGAAACAAAACCCCGCACACTTGGTTCCCCCCTCATTTTGGTTCCCCCCCACCCTTGGGGTCCCCCCAAGCCTCATGGACCCCCTCTGATCCCTGATCTCTGACCCCCGACCTATGACCCCTGACCCCTGACCTCTGACCCCTGACCTCTGACCCCCGACCTCTGACCCCTGACCTCTGACCCCCTGACCCTTGACCCCTGACCCTTGACCCCTGACCTCTGACCCCCCGACCCCTGACCTCTGACGCCTGACCTCTGACCCCCTGACTCCTGACCTCTGACCCCTGACCCCTGACCTCAGACACCCGACCCCTCAACTCCGGCCTCTGACCACTGACCCCTGACCCCTGACCTCTGACCCCCGACCACTGACTCCTGACCCCTGACCCCCGACCCCTGACCCCCGACCTCTGACCTCTGACCTGTGACCCCTGACCTCTGACCCCCTGACCCAATCCCAAGCCCAAAAATCCCAAGCCCAAAAAATAGGACTCTCAAAACCTAAACCCAAAAACTAAAACCTAAAAACCCAAAAACCTAAACCCAAAAACGCTCCAAACACTAATCCAAAAAAATAAGACGCTCAAAGCACTAACACAAAATATTAAGATGCTCAAAACCCTAACGCAAAAAATTAAGATGCTCCAAACCCTAACCCAAAAAATTAGGACACTCAAAACCTTAACCCTGGAGAACCTAACCTGAAAAAATCAATCAATAAATAAATAAAAATAAAATTTTAAAACCCTAACCCTAAATAATTGACCAAAAAGAAAACCCTAAGACCCTAACCCTAAAAAACCTTTCAACACTACAACCCATAAACTCTAAAACCCTAACACACTAACCCTGAAAAACTTAAAACCTTAACCCCCAAATCCCTAAAATACTAACCGTTAAAAATCCAAACCTAAACAACTTAAAATCCTAAACATAAACCCTGAGAATACTTACCCTGAAACCCAACCCTAGTGCCCTACCCCTGAAACCTTAAAACCGTGAATCAATCTTTGGAAAATAACATAGGCTCAGGAGAGGATCTCACTACGCTTACCCTGACTCTGACTCTGACCCTGACCCTAACCCTAACCCTACCCCTAACCCTAAGCCTCACCCTCTAACCCTAACCCTAACACTAACCCAAAACCTAACCCTAACTCTAACCCTACCCCTAACCCTAACCCCTAACCATAAACCTAACCCCCTAACCCTAACCCTAACCCCCTAACCATAACCCTAGCCCTAACCCTAACCCAAATCCCTAACCCTAAACCGAGCCCTAACCCGAACCCTCACCCTAACCCTAACCCGCCTAACCCTAACCCTAAACCTAACCCTAACCCCGAACCCGAACCCTAACCCCCTAACCATAACCCTAAGCCCTAACCCTAACCCTAATGAACCCTAAGCCTAACCCTATCGCTAACCCTAACGCTAACCTTAACCCTAACCCTAAACCTAACGCCCTGACCATAACCCTAACCCAAACCCTAACCCCAAACCCTAACACTACCCCTAACCCTAACCCCTAACCCTACCCCCCTAATACTACCCCTAACCCCCTAACGATAACCCTAGCCCTAACCCTAAAGAACCCTAACCTTAAACGAAAACCCTAACCCTAACCCTAAACCTAACCCCCTGGCAACCGCACCCCGCACACTTGGTTCCCCCCTCATTTTGGTTCCCCCCCCCCCCTTGGGTCCCCCCGGAAACAAAATCCCGCATACTTGGTTCCCCCCTCATTTTGGTTCCCCCCCCGGTGCGCCCCACAAATGGGTCCCCCCGGAAACAAAACCCCGCACACTTGGTTCCCCCCTCATTTTGGTTCCCCCCCCCGGTGCGCCCCACAAATGGGTCCCCCCGGAAACAAAACCCCGCACACTTGGTTCCCCCCTCATTTTGGTTCCCCCCCCGGTGCGCCCCACAAATGGGTCCCCCCGGAAACAAAACCCCGCACACTTGGTTCCCCCTTCATTTTGGTTCCCCCCCCCGGTGCGCCCCACAAATGGGTCCCCCCGGAAACAAAACCCCGCACACTTGGTTCCCCCCTCATTTTGGTTCCCCCCCACCCTTGGGGTCCCCCCAAGCCTCATGGACCCCCTCTGATCCCTGATCTCTGACCCCCGACCTATGACCCCTGACCCCTGACCTCTGACCCCTGACCTCTGACCCCCGACCTCTGACCCCTGACCTCTGACCCCTGACCTCTGAGCCCTGACCCTTGACCCCTGACCTCTGACGCCTGACCTCTGACCCCCCGACCCCTGACCTCTGACGCCTGACCTCTGACCCCCTGACTCCTGACCTCTGACCCCTGACCCCTGACCTCAGACACCCGACCCCTCAACTCCGGCCTCTGACCACTGACCCCTGACCCCTGACCTCTGACCCCCGACCACTGACTCCTGACCCCTGACCCCCGACCCCTGACCCCCGACCTCTGACCTCTGACCTGTGACCCCTGACCTCTGACCCCCTGACCCAATCCCTAGCCCAAAAATCCCAAGCCCAAAAAATAGGACTCTCAAAACCTAAACCCAAAAACTAAAACCTAAAAACCCAAAAACCTAAACCCAAAAACGCTCCAAACACTAATCCAAAAAAATAAGACGCTCAAAGCACTAACACAAAATATTAAGATGCTCAAAACCCTAACGCAAAAAATTAAGATGCTCCAAACCCTAACCCAAAAAATTAGGACACTCAAAACCTTAACCCTGGAGAACCTAACCTGAAAAAATCAATCAATAAATAAATAAAAATAAAATTTTAAAACCCTAACCCTAAATAATTGACCAAAAAGAAAACCCTAAGACCCTAACCCTAAAAAACCTTTCAACACTACAACCCATAAACTCTAAAACCCTAACACACTAACCCTGAAAAACTTAAAACCTTAACCCCCAAATCCCTAAAATACTAACCGTTAAAAATCCAAACCTAAACAACTTAAAATCCTAAACATAAACCCTGAGAATACTTACCCTGAAACCCAACCCTAGTGCCCTACCCCTGAAACCTTAAAACCGTGAATCAATCTTTGGAAAATAACATAGGCTCAGGAGAGGATCTCACTACGCTTACCCTGACTCTGACTCTGACCCTGACCCTAACCCTAACCCTACCCCTAACCCTAAGCCTCACCCTCTAACCCTAACCCTAACACTAACCCAAAACCTAACCCTAACTCTAACCCTACCCCTAACCCTAACCCCTAACCATAAACCTAACCCCCTAACCCTAACCCTAACCCCCTAACCATAACCCTAGCCCTAACCCTAACCCAAATCCCTAACCCTAAACCGAGCCCTAACCCGAACCCTCACCCTAACCCTAACCCGCCTAACCCTAACCCTAAACCTAACCCTAACCCCGAACCCGAACCCTAACCCCCTAACCATAACCCTAAGCCCTAACCCTAACCCTAATGAACCCTAAGCCTAACCCTATCGCTAACCCTAACGCTAACCTTAACCCTAACCCTAAACCTAACGCCCTGACCATAACCCTAACCCAAACCCTAACCCCAAACCCTAACACTACCCCTAACCCTAACCCCTAACCCTACCCCCCTAATACTACCCCTAACCCCCTAACGATAACACTAGCCCTAACCCTAAAGAACCCTAACCTTAAACGAAAACCCTAACCCTAACCCTAAACCTAACCCCCTGGCAACCGCACCCCGCACACTTGGTTCCCCCCTCATTTTGGTTCCCCCCCCCCCCTTGGGTCCCCCCGGAAACAAAATCCCGCATACTTGGTTCCCCCATCATTTTGGTTCCCCCCCCGGTGCGCCCCACAAGTGGGTCCCCCCGGAAACAAAACCCCGCACACTTGGTTCCCCCCTCGTTTTGGTTCCCCCCCGGTGCGCCCCACAAATGGGTCCCCCCGGAAACAAAACCCCGCACACTTGGTTCCCCCCTCATTTTGGTTCCCCCCCCCGGTGCGCCCCACAAACGGGTCTCCCCGGAAACAAAACCCCGCACACTTGGTTCCCCCCTCATTTTGGTTCCCCCCCCCGGTGCGCCCCACAAATGGGTCCCCCCGGAAACAAAACCCCGCACACTTGGTTCCCCCCTCATTTTGGTTCCCCCCCCCCGGTGCGCCCCACAAACGGGTCCCCCCGGAAACAAAACCCTGCACACTTGGTTCCCCCCTCATTTTGGTTCCCCCCCCGGTGCGCCCCACAAGTGGGTCCCCCCGGAAACAAAACCCCGCACACTTGGTTCCCCCCTCATTTTGGTTCCCCCCCCCGGTGCGCCCCACAAATGGGTCCCCCCGGAAACAAAACCCCGCACACTTGGTTCCCCCCTCATTTTGGTTCCCCCCCCCGGTGCGCCCCACAAACGGGTGCCCCGGAAACAAAACCCCGCACACTTGGTTCCCCCCTCATTTTGGTTCCCCCCCCCCGGTGCGCCCCACAAATGGGTCCCCCCGGAAACAAAACCCCGCACACTTGGTTCCCCCCTCATTTTGGTTCCCCCCCCGGTGCGCCCCACAAATGGGTCCCCCCGGAAACAAAACCCTGCACACTTGGTTCCCCCCTCATTTTGGTTCCCCCCCCCGGTGCGCCCCACAAACGGGTCCCCCCGGAAACAAAACCCCGCACACTTGGTTCCCCCCTCATTTTGGTTCCCCCCCCCCGGTGCGCCCCACAAATGGGTCCCCCCGGAAACAAAACCCCGCACACTTGGTTCCCCCCTCATTTTGGTTCCCCCCCACCCTTGGGGTCCCCCCAAGCCTCATGGACCCCCTCTGACCCCTGATCTCTGACCCCCGACCTATGACCCCTGACCCCTGACCTCTGACCCCTGACCTCTGACCCCCGACCTCTGACCCCTGACCTCTGACCCCCTGACCCTTGACCCCTGACCTCTGACCCCCCGACCCCTGACCTCTGACGCCTGACCCCTGACCTCTGACCCCTGACCCCTGACCTCCGGCCTCTGACCACTTACCCCGGACCTCTGACCCCTGACCTCTGACCCCCTGACCCCTGACCTCTGACCCCTGACCCCTGACCTCAGACACCCGACCCCTCAACTCCGGCCTCTGACCACTGACCCCTGACCCCTGACCTCTGACCCCCGACCACTGACTCCTGACCCCTGACCCCCGACCCCTGACCCCCGACCTCTGACCTCTGACCTGTGACCCCTGACCTCTGACCCCCTGACCCAATCCCAAGCCCAAAAATCCCAAGCCCAAAAAATAGGACTCTCAAAACCTAAACCCAAAAACTAAAACCTAAAAACCCAAAAACCTAAACCCAAAAACGCTCCAAACACTAATCCAAAAAAATAAGACGCTCAAAGCACTAACACAAAATATTAAGATGCTCAAAACCCTAACGCAAAAAATTAAGATGCTCCAAACCCTAACCCAAAAAATTAGGACACTCAAAACCTTAACCCTGGAGAACCTAACCTGAAAAAATCAATCAATAAATAAATAAAAATAAAATTTTAAAACCCTAACCCTAAATAATTGACCAAAAAGAAAACCCTAAGACCCTAACCCTAAAAAACCTTTCAACACTACAACCCATAAACTCTAAAACCCTAACACACTAACCCTGAAAAACTTAAAACCTTAACCCCCAAATCCCTAAAATACTAACCGTTAAAAATCCAAACCTAAACAACTTAAAATCCTAAACATAAACCCTGAGAATACTTACCCTGAAACCCAACCCTAGTGCCCTACCCCTGAAACCTTAAAACCGTGAATCAATCTTTGGAAAATAACATAGGCTCAGGAGAGGATCTCACTACGCTTACCCTGACTCTGACTCTGACCCTGACCCTAACCCTAACCCTACCCCTAACCCTAAGCCTCACCCTCTAACCCTAACCCTAACACTAACCCAAAACCTAACCCTAACTCTAACCCTACCCCTAACCCTAACCCCTAACCATAAACCTAACCCCCTAACCCTAACCCTAACCCCCTAACCATAACCCTAGCCCTAACCCTAACCCAAATCCCTAACCCTAAACCGAGCCCTAACCCGAACCCTCACCCTAACCCTAACCCGCCTAACCCTAACCCTAAACCTAACCCTAACCCCGAACCCGAACCCTAACCCCCTAACCATAACCCTAAGCCCTAACCCTAACCCTAATGAACCCTAAGCCTAACCCTATCGCTAACCCTAACGCTAACCTTAACCCTAACCCTAAACCTAACGCCCTGACCATAACCCTAACCCAAACCCTAACCCCAAACCCTAACACTACCCCTAACCCTAACCCCTAACCCTACCCCCCTAATACTACCCCTAACCCCCTAACGATAACCCTAGCCCTAACCCTAAAGAACCCTAACCTTAAACGAAAACCCTAACCCTAACCCTAAACCTAACCCCCTGGCAACCGCACCCCGCACACTTGGTTCCCCCCTCATTTTGGTTCCCCCCCCGGTGCGCCCCACAAATGGGTCCCCCCGGAAACAAAACCCCGCACACTTGGTTCCCCCCTCATTTTGGTTCCCCCCCCCGGTGCGCCCCACAAATGGGTCCCCCCGGAAACAAATCCCCGCACACTTGGTTCCCCCCTCATTTTGGTTCCCCCCCCGGTGCGCCCCACAAATGGGTCCCCCCGGAAACAAATCCCCGCACACTTGGTTCCCCCCTCATTTTGGTTCCCCCCCCCGGTGCGCCCCACAAATGGGTCCCCCCGGAAACAAAACCCCGCACACTTGGTTCCCCCCTCGTTTTGGTTCCCCCCCACCCTTGGGGTCCCCCCAAGCCTCATGGACCCCCTCTGACCCCTGATCTCTGACCCCCGACCTATGAACCCTGACCCCTGACCTCTGACCCCTGACCTCTGACCCCCGACCTCTGACCCCTGGCCTCTGACCCCTGACCTCTGACCCCCTGACCCTTGACCCCTGACCTCTGACGCCTGACCTCTGACCCCCCGACCCCTGACCTCTGACGCCTGACCCCTGACATCTGACCCCTGACCCCTGACCTCCGGCCTCTGACCACTTACCCCGGACCTCTGACCCCTGACCTCTGACCCCCTGACTCCTGACCTCTGACCCCTGACCCCTGACCTCAGACACCCGACCCCTCAACTCCGGCCTCTGACCACTGACCCCTGACCCCTGACCTCTGACCCCCGACCACTGACTCCTGACCCCTGACCCCCGACCCCTGACCCCCGACCTCTGACCTCTGACCTGTGACCCCTGACCTCTGACCCCCTGACCCAATCCCAAGCCCAAAAATCCCAAGCCCAAAAAATAGGACTCTCAAAACCTAAACCCAAAAACTAAAACCTAAAAACCCAAAAACCTAAACCCAAAAACGCTCCAAACACTAATCCAAAAAAATAAGACGCTCAAAGCACTAACACAAAATATTAAGATGCTCAAAACCCTAACGCAAAAAATTAAGATGCTCCAAACCCTAACCCAAAAAATTAGGACACTCAAAACCTTAACCCTGGAGAACCTAACCTGAAAAAATCAATCAATAAATAAATAAAAATAAAATTTTAAAACCCTAACCCTAAATAATTGACCAAAAAGAAAACCCTAAGACCCTAACCCTAAAAAACCTTTCAACACTACAACCCATAAACTCTAAAACCCTAACACACTAACCCTGAAAAACTTAAAACCTTAACCCCCAAATCCCTAAAATACTAACCGTTAAAAATCCAAACCTAAACAACTTAAAATCCTAAACATAAACCCTGAGAATACTTACCCTGAAACCCAACCCTAGTGCCCTACCCCTGAAACCTTAAAACCGTGAATCAATCTTTGGAAAATAACATAGGCTCAGGAGAGGATCTCACTACGCTTACCCTGACTCTGACTCTGACCCTGACCCTAACCCTAACCCTACCCCTAACCCTAAGCCTCACCCTCTAACCCTAACCCTAACACTAACCCAAAACCTAACCCTAACTCTAACCCTACCCCTAACCCTAACCCCTAACCATAAACCTAACCCCCTAACCCTAACCCTAACCCCCTAACCATAACCCTAGCCCTAACCCTAACCCAAATCCCTAACCCTAAACCGAGCCCTAACCCGAACCCTCACCCTAACCCTAACCCGCCTAACCCTAAGCCTAAACCTAACCCTAACCCCGAACCCGAACCCTAACCCCCTAACCATAACCCTAAGCCCTAACCCTAACCCTAATGAACCCTAAGCCTAACCCTATCGCTAACCCTAACGCTAACCTTAACCCTAACCCTAAACCTAACGCCCTGACCATAACCCTAACCCAAACCCTAACCCCAAACCCTAACACTACCCCTAACCCTAACCCCTAACCCTACCCCCCTAATACTACCCCTAACCCCCTAACGATAACCCTAGCCCTAACCCTAAAGAACCCTAACCTTAAACGAAAACCCTAACCCTAACCCTAAACCTAACCCCCTGGCAACCGCACCCCGCACACTTGGTTCCCCCCTCATTTTGGTTCCCCCCCCCCCCTTGGGTCCCCCCGGAAACAAAATCCCGCATACTTGGTTCCCCCCTCATTTTGGTTCCCCCCCCGGTGCGCCCCACAAGTGGGTCCCCCCGGAAACAAAACCCCGCACACTTGGTTCCCCCCTCGTTTTGGTTCCCCCCCGGTGCGCCCCACAAATGGGTCCCCCCGGAAACAAAACCCCGCACACTTGGTTCCCCCCTCATTTTGGTTCCCCCCCCGGTGCGCCCCACAAATGGGTCCCCCCGGAAACAAAACCCCGCACACTTGGTTCCCCCCTCATTTTGGTTCCCCCCCCCGGTGCGCCCCACAAATGGGTCCCCCCGGAAACAAAACCCCGCACACTTGGTTCCCCCCTCTTTTTGGTTCCCCCCCCGGTGCGCCCCACAAATGGGTCCCCCCGGAAACAAAACCCCGCACACTTGGTTCCCCCCTCATTTTGGTTCCCCCCCACCCTTGGGGTCCCCCCAAGCCTCATGGACCCCCTCTGACCCCTGATCTCTGACCCCCGACCTATGACGCCTGACCCCTGACCTCTGACCCCTGACCTCTGACCCCTGACCTCTGACCCCTGACCTCTGACCTGTGACCCCTGACCTCTGACCCCCTGACCCAATCCCAAGCCCAAAAATCCCAAGCCCAAAAAATAGGACTCTCAAAACCTAAACCCAAAAACTAAAACCTAAAAACCCAAAAACCTAAACCCAAAAACGCTCCAAACACTAATCCAAAAAAATAAGACGCTCAAAGCACTAACACAAAATATTAAGATGCTCAAAACCCTAACGCAAAAAATTAAGATGCTCCAAACCCTAACCCAAAAAATTAGGACACTCAAAACCTTAACCCTGGAGAACCTAACCTGAAAAAATCAATCAATAAATAAATAAAAATAAAATTTTAAAACCCTAACCCTAAATAATTGACCAAAAAGAAAACCCTAAGACCCTAACCCTAAAAAACCTTTCAACACTACAACCCATAAACTCTAAAACCCTAACACACTAACCCTGAAAAACTTAAAACCTTAACCCCCAAATCCCTAAAATACTAACCGTTAAAAATCCAAACCTAAACAACTTAAAATCCTAAACATAAACCCTGAGAATACTTACCCTGAAACCCAACCCTAGTGCCCTACCCCTGAAACCTTAAAACCGTGAATCAATCTTTGGAAAATAACATAGGCTCAGGAGAGGATCTCACTACGCTTACCCTGACTCTGACTCTGACCCTGACCCTAACCCTAACCCTACCCCTAACCCTAAGCCTCACCCTCTAACCCTAACCCTAACACTAACCCAAAACCTAACCCTAACTCTAACCCTACCCCTAACCCTAACCCCTAACCATAAACCTAACCCCCTAACCCTAACCCTAACCCCCTAACCATAACCCTAGCCCTAACCCTAACCCAAATCCCTAACCCTAAACCGAGCCCTAACCCGAACCCTCACCCTAACCCTAACCCGCCTAACCCTAACCCTAAACCTAACCCTAACCCCGAACCCGAACCCTAACCCCCTAACCATAACCCTAAGCCCTAACCCTAACCCTAATGAACCCTAAGCCTAACCCTATCGCTAACCCTAACGCTAACCTTAACCCTAACCCTAAACCTAACGCCCTGACCATAACCCTAACCCAAACCCTAACCCCAAACCCTAACACTACCCCTAACCCTAACCCCTAACCCTACCCCCCTAATACTACCCCTAACCCCCTAACGATAACACTAGCCCTAACCCTAAAGAACCCTAACCTTAAACGAAAACCCTAACCCTAACCCTAACCCTAACCCCCTGGCAACCGCACCCCGCACACTTGGTTCCCCCCTCATTTTGGTTCCCCCCCCCCCTTGGGTCCCCCCGGAAACAAAATCCCGCATACTTGGTTCCCCCCTCATTTTGGTTCCCCCCCGGTGCGCCCCACAAGTGGGTCCCCCCGGAAACAAAACCCCGCACACTTGGTTCCCCCCTCATTTTGGTTCCCCCCCCGGTGCGCCCCACAAATGGGTCCCCCCGGAAACAAAACCCCGCACACTTGGTTCCCCCCTCATTTTGGTTCCCCCCCACCCTTGGGGTCCCCCCAAGCCTCATGGACCCCCTCTGATCCCTGATCTCTGACCCCCGACCTATGACCCCTGACCCCTGACCTCTGACCCCTGACCTCTGACGCCCGACCTCTGACCCCTGACCTCTGACCCCTGACCTCTGACCCCCTGACCCTTGACCCCTGACCTCTGACGCCTGACCTCTGACCCCCCGACCCCTGACCTCTGACGCCTGACCTCTGACCCCCTGACTCCTGACCTCTGACCCCTGACCTCAGACACCCGACCCCTCAACTCCGGCCTCTGACCACTGACCCCTGACCCCTGACCTCTGACCCCCGACCACTGACTCCTGACCCCTGACCCCCGACCCCTGACCCCCGACCTCTGACCTCTGACCTGTGACCCCTGACCTCTGACCCCCTGACCCAATCCCAAGCCCAAAAATCCCAAGCCCAAAAAATAGGACTCTCAAAACCTAAACCCAAAAACTAAAACCTAAAAACCCAAAAACCTAAACCCAAAAACGCTCCAAACACTAATCCAAAAAAATAAGACGCTCAAAGCACTAACACAAAATATTAAGATGCTCAAAACCCTAACGCAAAAAATTAAGATGCTCCAAACCCTAACCCAAAAAATTAGGACACTCAAAACCTTAACCCTGGAGAACCTAACCTGAAAAAATCAATCAATAAATAAATAAAAATAAAATTTTAAAACCCTAACCCTAAATAATTGACCAAAAAGAAAACCCTAAGACCCTAACCCTAAAAAACCTTTCAACACTACAACCCATAAACTCTAAAACCCTAACACACTAACCCTGAAAAACTTAAAACCTTAACCCCCAAATCCCTAAAATACTAACCGTTAAAAATCCAAACCTAAACAACTTAAAATCCTAAACATAAACCCTGAGAATACTTACCCTGAAACCCAACCCTAGTGCCCTACCCCTGAAACCTTAAAACCGTGAATCAATCTTTGGAAAATAACATAGGCTCAGGAGAGGATCTCACTACGCTTACCCTGACTCTGACTCTGACCCTGACCCTAACCCTACCCCTAACCCTAAGCCTCACCCTCTAACCCTAACCCTAACACTAACCCAAAACCTAACCCTAACTCTAACCCTACCCCTAACCCTAACCCCTAACCATAAACCTAACCCCCTAACCCTAACCCTAACCCCCTAACCATAACCCTAGCCCTAACCCTAACCCAAATCCCTAACCCTAAACCGAGCCCTAACCCGAACCCTCACCCTAACCCTAACCCGCCTAACCCTAACCCTAAACCTAACCCTAACCCCGAACCCGAACCCTAACCCCCTAACCATAACCCTAAGCCCTAACCCTAACCCTAATGAACCCTAAGCCTAACCCTATCGCTAACCCTAACGCTAACCTTAACCCTAACCCTAAACCTAACGCCCTGACCATAACCCTAACCCAAACCCTAACCCCAAACCCTAACACTACCCCTAACCCTAACCCCTAACCCTACCCCCCTAATACTACCCCTAACCCCCTAACGATAACCCTAGCCCTAACCCTAAAGAACCCTAACCTTAAACGAAAACCCTAACCCTAACCCTAAACCTAACCCCCTGGCAACCGCACCCCGCACACTTGGTTCCCCCCTCATTTTGGTTCCCCCCCCCCCCTTGGGTCCCCCCGGAAACAAAATCCCGCATACTTGGTTCCCCCCTCATTTTGGTTCCCCCCCCGGTGCGCCCCACAAGTGGGTCCCCCCGGAAACAAAACCCCGCACACTTGGTTCCCCCCTCGTTTTGGTTCCCCCCGGTGCGCCCCACAAATGGGTCCCCCCGGAAACAAAACCCCGCACACTTGGTTCCCCCCTCATTTTGGTTCCCCCCCCGGTGCGCCCCACAAATGGGTCCCCCCGGAAACAAAACCCCGCACACTTGGTTCCCCCCTCATTTTGGTTCCCCCCCCCGGTGCGCCCCACAAATGGGTCCCCCCGGAAACAAAACCCCGCACACTTGGTTCCCCCCTCATTTTGGTTCCCCCCCCGGTGCGCCCCACAAATGGGTCCCCCCGGAAACAAAACCCCGCACACTTGGTTCCCCCCTCATTTTGGTTCCCCCCCACCCTTGGGGTCCCCCCAAGCCTCATGGACCCCCTCTGACCCCTGATCTCTGACCCCCGACCTATGACGCCTGACCCCTGACCTCTGACCCCTGACCTCTGACCCCTGACCTCTGACCCCTGACCTCTGACCTGTGACCCCTGACCTCTGACCCCCTGACCCAATCCCAAGCCCAAAAATCCCAAGCCCAAAAAATAGGACTCTCAAAACCTAAACCCAAAAACTAAAACCTAAAAACCCAAAAACCTAAACCCAAAAACGCTCCAAACACTAATCCAAAAAAATAAGACGCTCAAAGCACTAACACAAAATATTAAGATGCTCAAAACCCTAACGCAAAAAATTAAGATGCTCCAAACCCTAACCCAAAAAATTAGGACACTCAAAACCTTAACCCTGGAGAACCTAACCTGAAAAAATCAATCAATAAATAAATAAAAATAAAATTTTAAAACCCTAACCCTAAATAATTGACCAAAAAGAAAACCCTAAGACCCTAACCCTAAAAAACCTTTCAACACTACAACCCATAAACTCTAAAACCCTAACACACTAACCCTGAAAAACTTAAAACCTTAACCCCCAAATCCCTAAAATACTAACCGTTAAAAATCCAAACCTAAACAACTTAAAATCCTAAACATAAACCCTGAGAATACTTACCCTGAAACCCAACCCTAGTGCCCTACCCCTGAAACCTTAAAACCGTGAATCAATCTTTGGAAAATAACATAGGCTCAGGAGAGGATCTCACTACGCTTACCCTGACTCTGACTCTGACCCTGACCCTAACCCTAACCCTACCCCTAACCCTAAGCCTCACCCTCTAACCCTAACCCTAACACTAACCCAAAACCTAACCCTAACTCTAACCCTACCCCTAACCCTAACCCCTAACCATAAACCTAACCCCCTAACCCTAACCCTAACCCCCTAACCATAACCCTAGCCCTAACCCTAACCCAAATCCCTAACCCTAAACCGAGCCCTAACCCGAACCCTCACCCTAACCCTAACCCGCCTAACCCTAACCCTAAACCTAACCCTAACCCCGAACCCGAACCCTAACCCCCTAACCATAACCCTAAGCCCTAACCCTAACCCTAATGAACCCTAAGCCTAACCCTATCGCTAACCCTAACGCTAACCTTAACCCTAACCCTAAACCTAACGCCCTGACCATAACCCTAACCCAAACCCTAACCCCAAACCCTAACACTACCCCTAACCCTAACCCCTAACCCTACCCCCCTAATACTACCCCTAACCCCCTAACGATAACACTAGCCCTAACCCTAAAGAACCCTAACCTTAAACGAAAACCCTAACCCTAACCCTAACCCTAACCCCCTGGCAACCGCACCCCGCACACTTGGTTCCCCCCTCATTTTGGTTCCCCCCCCCCCTTGGGTCCCCCCGGAAACAAAATCCCGCATACTTGGTTCCCCCCTCATTTTGGTTCCCCCCCGGTGCGCCCCACAAATGGGTCCCCCCGGAAACAAAACCCCGCACACTTGGTTCCCCCCTCATTTTGGTTCCCCCCCCGGTGCGCCCCACAAATGGGTCCCCCCGGAAACAAAACCCCGCACACTTGGTTCCCCCCTCATTTTGGTTCCCCCCCACCCTTGGGGTCCCCCCAAGCCTCATGGACCCCCTCTGATCCCTGATCTCTGACCCCCGACCTATGACCCCTGACCCCTGACCTCTGACCCCTGACCTCTGACGCCCGACCTCTGACCCCTGACCTCTGACCCCTGACCTCTGACCCCCTGACCCTTGACCCCTGACCTCTGACGCCTGACCTCTGACCCCCCGACCCCTGACCTCTGACGCCTGACCTCTGACCCCCTGACTCCTGACCTCTGACCCCTGACCTCAGACACCCGACCCCTCAACTCCGGCCTCTGACCACTGACCCCTGACCCCTGACCTCTGACCCCCGACCACTGACTCCTGACCCCTGACCCCCGACCCCTGACCCCCGACCTCTGACCTCTGACCTGTGACCCCTGACCTCTGACCCCCTGACCCAATCCCAAGCCCAAAAATCCCAAGCCCAAAAAATAGGACTCTCAAAACCTAAACCCAAAAACTAAAACCTAAAAACCCAAAAACCTAAACCCAAAAACGCTCCAAACACTAATCCAAAAAAATAAGACGCTCAAAGCACTAACACAAAATATTAAGATGCTCAAAACCCTAACGCAAAAAATTAAGATGCTCCAAACCCTAACCCAAAAAATTAGGACACTCAAAACCTTAACCCTGGAGAACCTAACCTGAAAAAATCAATCAATAAATAAATAAAAATAAAATTTTAAAACCCTAACCCTAAATAATTGACCAAAAAGAAAACCCTAAGACCCTAACCCTAAAAAACCTTTCAACACTACAACCCATAAACTCTAAAACCCTAACACACTAACCCTGAAAAACTTAAAACCTTAACCCCCAAATCCCTAAAATACTAACCGTTAAAAATCCAAACCTAAACAACTTAAAATCCTAAACATAAACCCTGAGAATACTTACCCTGAAACCCAACCCTAGTGCCCTACCCCTGAAACCTTAAAACCGTGAATCAATCTTTGGAAAATAACATAGGCTCAGGAGAGGATCTCACTACGCTTACCCTGACTCTGACTCTGACCCTGACCCTAACCCTACCCCTAACCCTAAGCCTCACCCTCTAACCCTAACCCTAACACTAACCCAAAACCTAACCCTAACTCTAACCCTACCCCTAACCCTAACCCCTAACCATAAACCTAACCCCCTAACCCTAACCCTAACCCCCTAACCATAACCCTAGCCCTAACCCTAACCCAAATCCCTAACCCTAAACCGAGCCCTAACCCGAACCCTCACCCTAACCCTAACCCGCCTAACCCTAACCCTAAACCTAACCCTAACCCCGAACCCGAACCCTAACCCCCTAACCATAACCCTAAGCCCTAACCCTAACCCTAATGAACCCTAAGCCTAACCCTATCGCTAACCCTAACGCTAACCTTAACCCTAACCCTAAACCTAACGCCCTGACCATAACCCTAACCCAAACCCTAACCCCAAACCCTAACACTACCCCTAACCCTAACCCCTAACCCTACCCCCCTAATACTACCCCTAACCCCCTAACGATAACACTAGCCCTAACCCTAAAGAACCCTAACCTTAAACGAAAACCCTAACCCTAACCCTAACCCTAACCCCCTGGCAACCGCACCCCGCACACTTGGTTCCCCCCTCATTTTGGTTCCCCCCCCCCCTTGGGTCCCCCCGGAAACAAAATCCCGCATACTTGGTTCCCCCCTCATTTTGGTTCCCCCCCGGTGCGCCCCACAAGTGGGTCCCCCCGGAAACAAAACCCCGCACACTTGGTTCCCCCCTCATTTTGGTTCCCCCCCCGGTGCGCCCCACAAATGGGTCCCCCCGGAAACAAAACCCCGCACACTTGGTTCCCCCCTCATTTTGGTTCCCCCCCACCCTTGGGGTCCCCCCAAGCCTCATGGACCCCCTCTGATCCCTGATCTCTGACCCCCGACCTATGACCCCTGACCCCTGACCTCTGACCCCTGACCTCTGACGCCCGACCTCTGACCCCTGACCTCTGACCCCTGACCTCTGACCCCCTGACCCTTGACCCCTGACCTCTGACGCCTGACCTCTGACCCCCCGACCCCTGACCTCTGACGCCTGACCTCTGACCCCCTGACTCCTGACCTCTGACCCCTGACCTCAGACACCCGACCCCTCAACTCCGGCCTCTGACCACTGACCCCTGACCCCTGACCTCTGACCCCCGACCACTGACTCCTGACCCCTGACCCCCGACCCCTGACCCCCGACCTCTGACCTCTGACCTGTGACCCCTGACCTCTGACCCCCTGACCCAATCCCAAGCCCAAAAATCCCAAGCCCAAAAAATAGGACTCTCAAAACCTAAACCCAAAAACTAAAACCTAAAAACCCAAAAACCTAAACCCAAAAACGCTCCAAACACTAATCCAAAAAAATAAGACGCTCAAAGCACTAACACAAAATATTAAGATGCTCAAAACCCTAACGCAAAAAATTAAGATGCTCCAAACCCTAACCCAAAAAATTAGGACACTCAAAACCTTAACCCTGGAGAACCTAACCTGAAAAAATCAATCAATAAATAAATAAAAATAAAATTTTAAAACCCTAACCCTAAATAATTGACCAAAAAGAAAACCCTAAGACCCTAACCCTAAAAAACCTTTCAACACTACAACCCATAAACTCTAAAACCCTAACACACTAACCCTGAAAAACTTAAAACCTTAACCCCCAAATCCCTAAAATACTAACCGTTAAAAATCCAAACCTAAACAACTTAAAATCCTAAACATAAACCCTGAGAATACTTACCCTGAAACCCAACCCTAGTGCCCTACCCCTGAAACCTTAAAACCGTGAATCAATCTTTGGAAAATAACATAGGCTCAGGAGAGGATCTCACTACGCTTACCCTGACTCTGACTCTGACCCTGACCCTAACCCTAACCCTACCCCTAACCCTAAGCCTCACCCTCTAACCCTAACCCTAACACTAACCCAAAACCTAACCCTAACTCTAACCCTACCCCTAACCCTAACCCCTAACCATAAACCTAACCCCCTAACCCTAACCCTAACCCCCTAACCATAACCCTAGCCCTAACCCTAACCCAAATCCCTAACCCTAAACCGAGCCCTAACCCGAACCCTCACCCTAACCCTAACCCGCCTAACCCTAACCCTAAACCTAACCCTAACCCCGAACCCGAACCCTAACCCCCTAACCATAACCCTAAGCCCTAACCCTAACCCTAATGAACCCTAAGCCTAACCCTATCGCTAACCCTAACGCTAACCTTAACCCTAACCCTAAACCTAACGCCCTGACCATAACCCTAACCCAAACCCTAACCCCAAACCCTAACACTACCCCTAACCCTAACCCCTAACCCTACCCCCCTAATACTACCCCTAACCCCCTAACGATAACACTAGCCCTAACCCTAAAGAACCCTAACCTTAAACGAAAACCCTAACCCTAACCCTAACCCTAACCCCCTGGCAACCGCACCCCGCACACTTGGTTCCCCCCTCATTTTGGTTCCCCCCCCCCCCTTGGGTCCCCCCGGAAACAAAATCCCGCATACTTGGTTCCCCCCTCATTTTGTTTCCCCCCCCGGTGCGCCCCAAAAGTGGGTCCCCCCGGAAACAAAACCCCGCACACTTGGTTCCCCCCTCATTTTGGTTCCCCCCCCCGGTGCGCCCCACAAATGGGTCCCCCCGGAAACAAAACCCCGCACACTTGGTTCCCCCCTCATTTTGGTTCCCCCCCACCCTTGGGGTCCCCCCAAGCCTCATGGACCCCCTCTGATCCCTGATCTCTGACCCCCGACCTATGACCCCTGACCCCTGACCTCTGACCCCTGACCTCTGACGCCCGACCTCTGACCCCTGACCTCTGACCCCTGACCTCTGACCCCCTGACCCTTGACCCCTGACCTCTGACGCCTGACCTCTGACCCCCCGACCCCTGACCTCTGACGCCTGACCTCTGACCCCCTGACTCCTGACCTCTGACCCCTGACCCCTGACCTCAGACACCCGACCCCTCAACTCCGGCCTCTGACCACTGACCCCTGACCCCTGACCTCTGACCCCCGACCACTGACTCCTGACCCCTGACCCCCGACCCCTGACCCCCGACCTCTGACCTCTGACCTGTGACCCCTGACCTCTGACCCCCTGACCCAATCCCAAGCCCAAAAATCCCAAGCCCAAAAAATAGGACTCTCAAAACCTAAACCCAAAAACTAAAACCTAAAAACCCAAAAACCTAAACCCAAAAACGCTCCAAACACTAATCCAAAAAAATAAGACGCTCAAAGCACTAACACAAAATATTAAGATGCTCAAAACCCTAACGCAAAAAATTAAGATGCTCCAAACCCTAACCCAAAAAATTAGGACACTCAAAACCTTAACCCTGGAGAACCTAACCTGAAAAAATCAATCAATAAATAAATAAAAATAAAATTTTAAAACCCTAACCCTAAATAATTGACCAAAAAGAAAACCCTAAGACCCTAACCCTAAAAAACCTTTCAACACTACAACCCATAAACTCTAAAACCCTAACACACTAACCCTGAAAAACTTAAAACCTTAACCCCCAAATCCCTAAAATACTAACCGTTAAAAATCCAAACCTAAACAACTTAAAATCCTAAACATAAACCCTGAGAATACTTACCCTGAAACCCAACCCTAGTGCCCTACCCCTGAAACCTTAAAACCGTGAATCAATCTTTGGAAAATAACATAGGCTCAGGAGAGGATCTCACTACGCTTACCCTGACTCTGACTCTGACCCTGACCCTAACCCTAACCCTACCCCTAACCCTAAGCCTCACCCTCTAACCCTAACCCTAACACTAACCCAAAACCTAACCCTAACTCTAACCCTACCCCTAACCCTAACCCCTAACCATAAACCTAACCCCCTAACCCTAACCCTAACCCCCTAACCATAACCCTAGCCCTAACCCTAACCCAAATCCCTAACCCTAAACCGAGCCCTAACCCGAACCCTCACCCTAACCCTAACCCGCCTAACCCTAACCCTAAACCTAACCCTAACCCCGAACCCGAACCCTAACCCCCTAACCATAACCCTAAGCCCTAACCCTAACCCTAATGAACCCTAAGCCTAACCCTATCGCTAACCCTAACGCTAACCTTAACCCTAACCCTAAACCTAACGCCCTGACCATAACCCTAACCCAAACCCTAACCCCAAACCCTAACACTACCCCTAACCCTAACCCCTAACCCTACCCCCCTAATACTACCCCTAACCCCCTAACGATAACACTAGCCCTAACCCTAAAGAACCCTAACCTTAAACGAAAACCCTAACCCTAACCCTAACCCTAACCCCCTGGCAACCGCACCCCGCACACTTGGTTCCCCCCTCATTTTGGTTCCCCCCCCCCCTTGGGTCCCCCCGGAAACAAAATCCCGCATACTTGGTTCCCCCCTCATTTTGGTTCCCCCCCGGTGCGCCCCACAAGTGGGTCCCCCCGGAAACAAAACCCCGCACACTTGGTTCCCCCCTCATTTTGGTTCCCCCCCCGGTGCGCCCCACAAATGGGTCCCCCCGGAAACAAAACCCCGCACACTTGGTTCCCCCCTCATTTTGGTTCCCCCCCACCCTTGGGGTCCCCCCAAGCCTCATGGACCCCCTCTGATCCCTGATCTCTGACCCCCGACCTATGACCCCTGACCCCTGACCTCTGACCCCTGACCTCTGACGCCCGACCTCTGACCCCTGACCTCTGACCCCTGACCTCTGACCCCCTGACCCTTGACCCCTGACCTCTGACGCCTGACCTCTGACCCCCCGACCCCTGACCTCTGACGCCTGACCTCTGACCCCCTGACTCCTGACCTCTGACCCCTGACCTCAGACACCCGACCCCTCAACTCCGGCCTCTGACCACTGACCCCTGACCCCTGACCTCTGACCCCCGACCACTGACTCCTGACCCCTGACCCCCGACCCCTGACCCCCGACCTCTGACCTCTGACCTGTGACCCCTGACCTCTGACCCCCTGACCCAATCCCAAGCCCAAAAATCCCAAGCCCAAAAAATAGGACTCTCAAAACCTAAACCCAAAAACTAAAACCTAAAAACCCAAAAACCTAAACCCAAAAACGCTCCAAACACTAATCCAAAAAAATAACACGCTCAAAGCACTAACACAAAATATTAAGATGCTCAAAACCCTAACGCAAAAAATTAAGATGCTCCAAACCCTAACCCAAAAAATTAGGACACTCAAAACCTTAACCCTGGAGAACCTAACCTGAAAAAATCAATCAATAAATAAATAAAAATAAAATTTTAAAACCCTAACCCTAAATAATTGACCAAAAAGAAAACCCTAAGACCCTAACCCTAAAAAACCTTTCAACACTACAACCCATAAACTCTAAAACCCTAACACACTAACCCTGAAAAACTTAAAACCTTAACCCCCAAATCCCTAAAATACTAACCGTTAAAAATCCAAACCTAAACAACTTAAAATCCTAAACATAAACCCTGAGAATACTTACCCTGAAACCCAACCCTAGTGCCCTACCCCTGAAACCTTAAAACCGTGAATCAATCTTTGGAAAATAACATAGGCTCAGGAGAGGATCTCACTACGCTTACCCTGACTCTGACTCTGACCCTGACCCTAACCCTAACCCTACCCCTAACCCTAAGCCTCACCCTCTAACCCTAACCCTAACACTAACCCAAAACCTAACCCTAACTCTAACCCTACCCCTAACCCTAACCCCTAACCATAAACCTAACCCCCTAACCCTAACCCTAACCCCCTAACCATAACCCTAGCCCTAACCCTAACCCAAATCCCTAACCCTAAACCGAGCCCTAACCCGAACCCTCACCCTAACCCTAACCCGCCTAACCCTAACCCTAAACCTAACCCTAACCCCGAACCCGAACCCTAACCCCCTAACCATAACCCTAAGCCCTAACCCTAACCCTAATGAACCCTAAGCCTAACCCTATCGCTAACCCTAACGCTAACCTTAACCCTAACCCTAAACCTAACGCCCTGACCATAACCCTAACCCAAACCCTAACCCCAAACCCTAACACTACCCCTAACCCTAACCCCTAACCCTACCCCCCCTAATACTACCCCTAACCCCCTAACGATAACACTAGCCCTAACCCTAAAGAACCCTAACCTTAAACGAAAACCCTAACCCTAACCCTAACCCTAACCCCCTGGCAACCGCACCCCGCACACTTGGTTCCCCCCTCATTTTGGTTCCCCCCCCCCTTGGGTCCCCCCGGAAACCAAATCCCGCATACTTGGTTCCCCCCTCATTTTGGTTCCCCCCCCCGGTGCGCCCCACAAGTGGGTCCCCCCGGAAACAAAACCCCGCACACTTGGTTCCCCCCTCATTTTGGTTCCCCCCCCGGTGCGCCCCACAAATGGGTCCCCCCGGAAACAAAACCCCGCACACTTGGTTCCCCCCTCATTTTGGTTCCCCCCCCCGGTGCGCCCCACAAATGGGTCCCCCCGGAAACAAAACCCCGCACACTTGGTTCCCCCCTCATTTTGGTCCCCCCCCCGGTGCGCCCCACAAATGGGTCCCCCCGGAAACAAAACCCCGCACACTTGGTCCCCCCCTCATTTTGGTTCCCCCCCCCCGGTGCGCCCCACAAATGGGTCCCCCCGGAAACAAAACCCCGCACACTTGGTTCCCCCCTCATTTTGGTTCCCCCCCCCCGGTGCGCCCCACAAATGGGTCCCCCCGGAAACAAAACCCCGCACACTTGGTTCCCCCCTCATTTTGGTTCTCCCCCCCGGTGCGCCCCACAAATGGGTCCCCCCGGAAACAAAACCCCGCACACTTGGTTCCCCCCTCATTTTGGTTCCCCCCCACCCTTGGGGTCCCCCCAAGCCTCATGGACCCCCTCTGACCCCTGATCTCTGACCCCCGACCTATGACCCCTGACCCCTGACCTCTGACCCCTGACCTCTGACCCCCGACCTCTGACCCCTGACCTCTGGCCCCTGACCTCTGACCCCCTGACCCTTGACCCCTGACCTCTGACGCCTGACCTCTGACCCCCCGACCCCTGACCTCTGACGCCTGACCCCTGACCTCTGACCCCTGACCCCTGACCTCCGGCCTCTGACCACTTACCCCGGACCTCTGACCCCTGACCTCTGACCCCCTGACTCCTGACCTCTGACCCCTGACCCCTGACCTCAGACACCCGACCCCTCAACTCCGGCCTCTGACCACTGACCCCTGACCCCTGACCTCTGACCCCCGACCACTGACTCCTGACCCCTGACCCCCGACCCCTGACCCCCGACCTCTGACCTCTGACCTGTGACCCCTGACCTCTGACCCCCTGACCCAATCCCAAGCCCAAAAATCCCAAGCCCAAAAAATAGGACTCTCAAAACCTAAACCCAAAAACTAAAACCTAAAAACCCAAAAACCTAAACCCAAAAACGCTCCAAACACTAATCCAAAAAAATAAGACGCTCAAAGCACTAACACAAAATATTAAGATGCTCAAAACCCTAACGCAAAAAATTAAGATGCTCCAAACCCTAACCCAAAAAATTAGGACACTCAAAACCTTAACCCTGGAGAACCTAACCTGAAAAAATCAATCAATAAATAAATAAAAATAAAATTTTAAAACCCTAACCCTAAATAATTGACCAAAAAGAAAACCCTAAGACCCTAACCCTAAAAAACCTTTCAACACTACAACCCATAAACTCTAAAACCCTAACACACTAACCCTGAAAAACTTAAAACCTTAACCCCCAAATCCCTAAAATACTAACCGTTAAAAATCCAAACCTAAACAACTTAAAATCCTAAACATAAACCCTGAGAATACTTACCCTGAAACCCAACCCTAGTGCCCTACCCCTGAAACCTTAAAACCGTGAATCAATCTTTGGAAAATAACATAGGCTCAGGAGAGGATCTCACTACGCTTACCCTGACTCTGACTCTGACCCTGACCCTAACCCTAACCCTACCCCTAACCCTAAGCCTCACCCTCTAACCCTAACCCTAACACTAACCCAAAACCTAACCCTAACTCTAACCCTACCCCTAACCCTAACCCCTAACCATAAACCTAACCCCCTAACCCTAACCCTAACCCCCTAACCATAACCCTAGCCCTAACCCTAACCCAAATCCCTAACCCTAAACCGAGCCCTAACCCGAACCCTCACCCTAACCCTAACCCGCCTAACCCTAACCCTAAACCTAACCCTAACCCCGAACCCGAACCCTAACCCCCTAACCATAACCCTAAGCCCTAACCCTAACCCTAATGAACCCTAAGCCTAACCCTATCGCTAACCCTAACGCTAACCTTAACCCTAACCCTAAACCTAACGCCCTGACCATAACCCTAACCCAAACCCTAACCCCAAACCCTAACACTACCCCTAACCCTAACCCCTAACCCTACCCCCCCTAATACTACCCCTAACCCCCTAACGATAACACTAGCCCTAACCCTAAAGAACCCTAACCTTAAACGAAAACCCTAACCCTAACCCTAACCCTAACCCCCTGGCAACCGCACCCCGCACACTTGGTTCCCCCCTCATTTTGGTTCCCCCCCCCCTTGGGTCCCCCCGGAAACCAAATCCCGCATACTTGGTTCCCCCCTCATTTTGGTTCCCCCCCCCGGTGCGCCCCACAAGTGGGTCCCCCCGGAAACAAAACCCCGCACACTTGGTTCCCCCCTCATTTTGGTTCCCCCCCCGGTGCGCCCCACAAATGGGTCCCCCCGGAAACAAAACCCCGCACACTTGGTTCCCCCCTCATTTTGGTTCCCCCCCCCGGTGCGCCCCACAAATGGGTCCCCCCGGAAACAAAACCCCGCACACTTGGTTCCCCCCTCATTTTGGTTCCCCCCCCCGGTGCGCCCCACAAATGGGTCCCCCCGGAAACAAAACCCCGCACACTTGGTCCCCCCCTCATTTTGGTTCCCCCCCCCCGGTGCGCCCCACAAATGGGTCCCCCCGGAAACAAAACCCCGCACACTTGGTTCCCCCCTCATTTTGGTTCCCCCCCCCCGGTGCGCCCCACAAATGGGTCCCCCCGGAAACAAAACCCCGCACACTTGGTTCCCCCCTCATTTTGGTTCTCCCCCCCGGTGCGCCCCACAAATGGGTCCCCCCGGAAACAAAACCCCGCACACTTGGTTCCCCCCTCATTTTGGTTCCCCCCCACCCTTGGGGTCCCCCCAAGCCTCATGGACCCCCTCTGACCCCTGATCTCTGACCCCCGACCTATGACCCCTGACCCCTGACCTCTGACCCCTGACCTCTGACCCCCGACCTCTGACCCCTGACCTCTGGCCCCTGACCTCTGACCCCCTGACCCTTGACCCCTGACCTCTGACGCCTGACCTCTGACCCCCCGACCCCTGACCTCTGACGCCTGACCCCTGACCTCTGACCCCTGACCCCTGACCTCCGGCCTCTGACCACTTACCCCGGACCTCTGACCCCTGACCTCTGACCCCCTGACTCCTGACCTCTGACCCCTGACCCCTGACCTCAGACACCCGACCCCTCAACTCCGGCCTCTGACCACTGACCCCTGACCCCTGACCTCTGACCCCCGACCACTGACTCCTGACCCCTGACCCCCGACCCCTGACCCCCGACCTCTGACCTCTGACCTGTGACCCCTGACCTCTGACCCCCTGACCCAATCCCAAGCCCAAAAATCCCAAGCCCAAAAAATAGGACTCTCAAAACCTAAACCCAAAAACTAAAACCTAAAAACCCAAAAACCTAAACCCAAAAACGCTCCAAACACTAATCCAAAAAAATAAGACGCTCAAAGCACTAACACAAAATATTAAGATGCTCAAAACCCTAACGCAAAAAATTAAGATGCTCCAAACCCTAACCCAAAAAATTAGGACACTCAAAACCTTAACCCTGGAGAACCTAACCTGAAAAAATCAATCAATAAATAAATAAAAATAAAATTTTAAAACCCTAACCCTAAATAATTGACCAAAAAGAAAACCCTAAGACCCTAACCCTAAAAAACCTTTCAACACTACAACCCATAAACTCTAAAACCCTAACACACTAACCCTGAAAAACTTAAAACCTTAACCGCCAAATCCCTAAAATACTAACCGTTAAAAATCCAAACCTAAACAACTTAAAATCCTAAACATAAACCCTGAGAATACTTACCCTGAAACCCAACCCTAGTGCCCTACCCCTGAAACCTTAAAAGCGTGAATCAATCTTTGGAAAATAACATAGGCTCAGGAGAGGATCTCACTACGCTTACCCTGACTCTGACTCTGACCCTGACCCTAACCCTAACCCTACCCCTAACCCTAAGCCTCACCCTCTAACCCTAACCCTAACACTAACCCAAAACCTAACCCTAACTCTAACCCTACCCCTAACCCTAACCCCTAACCATAAACCTAACCCCCTAACCCTAACCCCCTAACCATAACCCTAGCCCTAACCCTAACCCAAATCCCTAACCCTAAACCGAGCCCTAACCCGAACCCTCACCCTAACCCTAACCCGCCTAACCCTAACCCTAAACCTAACCCTAACCCCGAACCCGAACCCTAACCCCCTAACCATAACCATAAGCCCTAACCCTAACCCTAATGAACCCTAAGCCTAACCCTATCGCTAACCCTAACGCTAACCTTAACCCTAACCCTAAACCTAACGCCCTGACCATAACCCTAACCCAAACCCTAACCCCAAACCCTAACACTACCCCTAACCCTAACCCCTAACCCTACCCCCCTAATACTACCCCTAACCCCCTAACGATAACCCTAGCCCTAACCCTAAAGAACCCTAACCTTAAACGAAAACCCTAACCCTAACCCTAACCCTAACCCCCTGGCAACCGCACCCCGCACACTTGGTTCCCCCCTCATTTTGGTTCCCCCCCCCCGGTGCGCCCCACAAATGGGTCCCCCCGGAAACAAAACCCCGCACACTTGGTTCCCCCCTCATTTTGGTTCCCCCCCCCCGGTGCGCCCCACAAGTGGGTCCCCCCGGAAACAAAACCCCGCACACTTGGTTCCCCCCTCATTTTGGTTCCCCCCCCCCGGTGCGCTCCACAAATGGGTCCCCCCGGAAACAAAACCCCGCACACTTGGTTCCCCCCTCATTTTGGTTCCCCCCCCCCGGTGCGCCCCACAAATGGGTCCCCCCGGAAACAAAACCCTGCACACTTGGTTCCCCCCTCATTTTGGTTCCCCCCCACCCTTGGGGTCCCCCCAAGCCTCATGGACCCCCTCTGACCCCTGATCTCTGACCCCCGACCTATGACCCCTGACCCCTGACCTCTGACCCCTGACCTCTGACCCCCGACCTCTGACCCCTGACCTCTGACCCCTGACCTCTGACCCCCTGACCCTTGACCCCTGACCTCTGACGCCTGACCTCTGACCCCCCGACCCCTGACCTCTGACGCCTGACCCCTGACCTCTGATTCCTGACCCCTGACCTCCGGCCTCTGACCACTTACCCCGGACCTCTGACCCCTGACCTCTGACCCCCTGACTCCTGACCTCTGACCCCTGACCCCTGACCTCAGACACCCGACCCCTCAACTCCGGCCTCTGACCACTGACCCCTGACCCCTGACCTCTGACCCCCGACCACTGACTCCTGACCCCTGACCCCCGACCCCTGACCCCCGACCTCTGACCTCTGACCTGTGACCCCTGACCTCTGACCCCCTGACCCAATCCCAAGCCCAAAAATCCCAAGCCCAAAAAATAGGACTCTCAAAACCTAAACCCAAAAACTAAAACCTAAAAACCCAAAAACCTAAACCCAAAAACGCTCCAAACACTAATCCAAAAAAATAAGACGCTCAAAGCACTAACACAAAATATTAAGATGCTCAAAACCCTAACGCAAAAAATTAAGATGCTCCAAACCCTAACCCAAAAAATTAGGACACTCAAAACCCTAACCCTGGAGAACCTAACCTGAAAAAATAAATAAATACATAAATAAATAAATAAATAAAAATAAAATTTAAAAACCCTAACCCTAAATAATTGACCAAAAAGAAAATCCTAAGACCCTAACCCTAAAAAACCTTTCAACACTACAACCCATAAACTCTAAAACCCTAACACACTAACCCTGAAAAACTTAAAACCTTAACCCCCAAATCCCTAAAATACTAACCGTTAAAAATCCAAACCTAAACAACTTAAAATCCTAAACATAAAACCTGAGAACATTTACCCTGAAACCCAACGCTAGTGCCCTACCCCTGAAACCGTAAAAGCGTCAATCAATCTTTGGAAAATAACATAGGCTCAGGAGAGGATCTCACTACGCTTACCCTGATTCTAACCCTAACCCTAACCCTAACCCTAACCCTAACCCTAACCCTAACCCTAACCCTAACCCTAACCCTAACCCTAACCTAACCCTAACCCTAACCCTCTAACCCTAACCCTAACCCTAACCCTAACCCTAACCCTAACCCTAATGGCGGATCTAACCCTAACCCTAACCCTAACCCTAACCCTAACCCTAACCCTAACCCTAACCCATTTTGTACATTTGTGATGATTTAAAATCTATTCTGCAAAAGCTTATTTGAAATGAATATATAAAATGAATAGATAAACAATGTAGGAAAAAATCTCTTTAAATGCATGTCTTTATCAGTTTGCTTTCATGTGATTGAACTTTGTGAAACTTGAGGTATTATTTCCACTTTGGCTCTTCTGCTTTATGGTAAAATTCCCTCAGCGTATTTTTTATATTGTTTTATAAACCTCACAGTTAAAACATTTTACAGTGTATCTGTATGTATATGTGTGTGTATATATATTAATAAAGTTTTTTTAAGATACCTTAAGACCGGTATTTTTAATAATAAAATAATACAGTATTATTGAGACCAGTAAGAACAAGCCAGCAAAGAAATGCCCAAGTAAGCAGAATATGGTATTTGTTTACACCTACAAAAAGGAATTTAAGGCATTTTTAGATATTTATAGGAATAAATTGTAGGACCTCCTTCTTCTACAGTAAAAGTAGAATAATATTACAATAACTATTAATTTAATGGCATATTCTAAGTAACTATATCCTGGGGCATACCAAGTGTGTTTATACGCTAAGGGCAGAGTGCAGTGAATAGTGACTTGTTTTGTTGGATTCCTAACAAATGTGTTCAGTTCTGTGACCTATTAAATCGGTACTTATGTTCTTTATGGTGTTGCTCTAAATCAGTCTGTACTATTAGAATCAAGAGTGAAATAACACAAGGGAACAGATTTTACTTTATTCTGAATTGACTAAGTTTTGGGGAGCAGGATAAATAGAAAAGATTATACTATATGGCCATGTTTAAAAATTATCCAGCATTTTACAGGAATTGTTTTGATATTCAGGTGTTCTTATCCAACTCTGACCTCTCAATTACGATTCTGCCTGTCTTGAAACGGTACGGTGACAGTTTTGATAATGAAAAGCTGTCTAGTCATCAGTGTCTACATGTACTATTTCCGTACGTCATTTTGCAGCAGCTTAAAATATTTCCTTGTCAGTTTTTTTAGCATAGCTTAGTGTTCTCCTCATGTCATCATAAGAAAAGGAGCATTGAATAAACATGTTGAAGATGAGATTTTTTTATCTGAGTTTAAAATTGCTCAGTGTCCTGTTTTCCTTTGTTCTCAAGGGAATAGGCCTTGTTTTAATACCACAAGTGCTGGTAATATCAGAATTCTTAGGAACTTGGGTGAGTTTTGTTCGCGGTTTTACCTGATTTTTGCATCACATGCCTAGAATATACCCAGTTAGTACATTGTTCTCATGGTTGCACAGCATGAGGCGCATATAAAACCCTCAAAAGCTATAAATCAATGATTTAGTTTTCCATGAGCCAAGTGCTGTGATTAAACTTTTTAACTATTTTCTTTTACAGTTTACTTAAAGATTTTCCTGGAAGACTGCAGTAATGAACGCTTTTTCCATACTTTGGCTGCATTGCTTCAGAATCGCGAGCTAGACATTTCGATTTTGGAAAGGATTTGTTTTATATTACAGAAACTCTCCGAAATAAAGTAATCCTTTACTACCGTTTTTCTGTTAATTGCCATTAGATCACTGAACTTGGGGACCTTTCTCTTTTTTTAAAAGCGCATCTCTGTTTTGACGTTCATTTGCTCCAATACAAATAATGCTGGACTTTCATTGTTAGCAATTATGTTTAAAATGTTTGTCACAGATCTGTAAGATGAATCTCTCAATTTGCCTATATATCTGTGTAGTTCAGAATATGAACTAAAAAATAACTAGCCTAAAGAACATATATTCCTCATTTATTTAGATGACGAGAATGCTTAGAAGAAAACCCTTCTTTTCTTCCCCCTGACCTTCGGTTTTACTGAGTTACTTGGTAAAAATGTCCTCTGAAAATTGTTTTGTATGTGACTTAAATTTCAGTTTTGTCAATTTTCATCTCTATTAAAACAAACAAACAAAACAAACAAAAAAACAACACACGGTTTAAAGTCTTGAGCCATTTAAGACTTTGGGGGAATGTTAACCTTTACAGAATAGGTTTCTGTTGCTTACTGGTTACTAATTTATTATAACAAAGACCTTCAGCATGTCAGTGGTAGAATGCTGCTGAGTTCTGTTGATGTGCATTATTTAATGGGATTGTTTCATTTATAAAAGCAGGTATTTACACTAAACTGTTGCTTACATTAGAGTTAGTTATTTACAAAACTGAGGGTTTTGTTTGATTTTTCTTAGGAACAAAACTGAACTCTGGGGGAAAAAAAAAAAAAACTTCCTGTAAAATACTCTAATTTAAATCATATTTTTCATCGGAAATAAACTAAAAGTGTACTCAGAAATCCAGATTTTTTAATTTGTTTAATTAAAAGACAACCTCACAGGTGGTGCCATAAATCTTAAGAAATGAACCTTGAAATATTCTTTAATTTTTTTATCCTTGGTTTTGTAGTAGTTCATTACTGTATTTGCCTCGATGTTATTGTGGATTTTCTGTACACATCCTGTTTCTGAAATCTTGCTTCTCACTGGGGAAATTTTTTACAGGTTTTCCTTGATCTTCCACTGTACTACATGTAAATACCATTTAGTCAAGAGAAAGCATAGTTCTTGATGACTTTTGTCAAGATTTTTCTTACCATGCATTGATAACTTTCTGCTTAGAGACAGAGTTATGTGAAGCTCCCAATATGTTTTTTTTTCACTGAAAGATAATAAATCTGTAAAATCTTTACTGTAAAGTTGAAACTTGTTAATTATCTTATGTCACTTATTCTATGTTAAATCTTTTGCAGAAGCAATAAGAATATGTTTGAATTACTTGCGCTTCGCCAAACCATTGAAGGACTGCAAGGAATAGAACATCCACAAGGCTTTCTTGTCACCATAAACGCCAAAGCAATTCTACATAATTTGGGAGTGGCATAAATGCCTAGCAGTATCTTTCAATCAAATTGTTGTTCTGGGTGAGGTATGCCAACTCTCTTTTGTTCTTGAAAAAGTGTTTATTTGTTTTAGTGTTTTCAATAAATTTGTTGACCAAACCCTCTGTATTCTGTAAGTTACTTTGTATCATGTAGAATCGTACTGGTATTTCCCTCATTCACGAATAGGTGTGGTGGTTTTACCGTGCTGGGCAGCTAAACCCCACAACTGCTCTCTCACCCCCCCCCTCCTTTAGATGAGGAGGGGGAGAAGTAAAGCAAAGAACAACTCACAGGTTGAGATAAGGATAATTTAAGTAAAGGGAAATAATAATTAAATAAAGATTATTATGAACTAAACAATTTAACTAAGGGGAAATAAAAAGGGAAAGGGGAAAAGGGAGGGGGAAAGGGAAAAATAAAAAGAAGGGAGGAAAACAAACAAATAAAATAAATGAAGGCTATGTGGAAGTGCAGAGGAAAGAAATTACTCTCTGCTTCCCACAAATGAGCCATGATTGACCACGTCCTTGAAGCAAGGCCTCAGCGCACACAGCCGGTGTTCAAGAGGAGGACCGACGTTTTCCCAAGGAGAGCCCACCCCTCCCCTCTTCTTCCTGTTTCCACCTTTTATTGCTGAGTGTGACGTGATATGGAATATCCCTTTGATTGGTTTAGGTCAGCTGCCCTAGTGATGTTTTTCTCCTCACTTTTTGCCCGCCCCCTAGGAGAGTTAGAGTAAGGCCCAATGCTGTGCCACTGCTGCTCAGCAGTAGACACGACACTGGTGTGATAACACTGCTGTTCCAGCTACGAGTACAGAGTACGGCACTGTATGGGCTGCTGCCGGGAAAGTTAACATTCCAGCCAGACCCAGTACAACCTCCACCCCTTATTCCATAACATTTGTGTCACACTCAGATCCCCATATTTTAGCATACAAGCATTCTCATCATTATTCCTGGTCCTTTAACAGGACAGGAATAATAGGCAGGCGAATCTTTTCATTCCATAGGTCTTTCCTGGAAA
Source organism: Anas platyrhynchos (assembly GCF_047663525.1). Lineage (NCBI taxonomy): Eukaryota > Metazoa > Chordata > Aves > Anseriformes > Anatidae > Anas > Anas platyrhynchos. The sequence continues at coordinate 11,081,376 of NC_092608.1, read as the reverse complement.
ATGTTCATAAGAACTGTTGATGATTAGGTCTTCATCTGCCAAAGTGGCCACTCAAGGCAGGTGGAGTTGGATGTCTGGACGCCAGCACCAGCTTAGCTCAAGTCCTTGTTGCACTGCCCGGCTCCTTGCAACGTTGACCTGTCGTTGATCCTACAGCATCTTCCTACAACATATAACTTAGATTACAGATTAGTTTTCTCTCAGTGTCAAATCTCCTTGAGGCACACACTTGATATCCCCATTCTTTTGCATGACCCACCAGGTGTACCCTGGTCCTTGGGCGAAGACAATCCCACGAGTGGGTTTGCCTTTTCCCGAGGCAGGAGCAACCCACACTGCCTTCCCCATCCACCTTCCTACATGCACTACGGGAACTTTAGCTCCTTTCACAGTGTGTAGGGGTTTTGTTTCGGCAGGACCAGCACGGCTGTCAGACCCCCTATTGTTAACTAGCCAAGTGGCTTCTGGTAGATTTGTGTCCCATTGTTTCCACGTCCCAGCACCTAATGCTCGTAACATAGTCTTTAACAGTCCATTGTACCTCTCAACCTTCCCAGAGGCTTGTGGGTGATAAGGGATGTGGTACACCCACTCAATACCATGCCTGTTTGCCCAGGAGGTAACAAGATTGTTTTGGAAATGACTCCCATTGTCAGACTCAATTCTCTCTGGTGTACCATGACGCCACAATACTTGTCTTTCCAGGCCCAAGATAGTGTTTCGGGCCGTGGCATGGTTTACAGGGTATGTTTCCAGCCACCCAGTAGTTGCTTCTACCATGGTGAGTATGTACCGTTTGCCTTGGCGGGTTTTTGGAAGTGGTCCAATATAGCCAATTTGCCAGGCCTCACCATATTGAAACCCTAGCCATCTCCCCCTGTTCCAGGGAGATTTTACCTTCATGGCTTTCTTGATTGCAGCACAGGTCTCACACTCATGGGTAACCTGTGTGATAGCTTCAATGGTCAAGTCCACCCCTCGATCACGAGCCCATCTCTAAGTGGCATCCCTCCCCAGATGTCCTGATGTTTCATGGGCCCATCGAGCTACAAACAGCTCACCCTTACGTTCCCAGTCTAGGTCCACCTGAGCCACTTCAATTTTCGAAGCTCGATCCACTTCTTCGTTGTTCCGATGTTCTACAGTAGCGCGACTCTTGGGCATGTGGGCATCTACATGACGTACTTTAACATCCAGGTTTCCTACCCGGGCAGCAATATCTTGCCACAGGGTAGCAGCCCAGATAGGTTTACCTCTGCGCTGCCAGTTGCTCTCTTTCCATTGCTGCAGCCACCCCCACAGAGCATTTGCCACCATCCATGACTCAGTATAAAGATACAATACTGGCCAATTTTCTCTTTCGGCGATATCTAGGGCTAGTTGTATGGCTTTTACTTCTGCATACTGACTCGACTCACCTTCCCCTTCCATGGCCTCCACAACTCGTCGTATGGGATTCCACACAGCAGCTTTCCATTTCCGATGACTCCCTACCACACGGCAGGATCCGTCAGTAAACAACGCATACCGCTTTCTGTCTTCTGGCAACTCATTGTATGGTGGTGCCTCTTCAGCACGGGTTACCTCTTCTGTTGGTACTCCGAAATCTCTGCCTTCCGGCCAGTCCATAATCTCTTCCAGGATTCCTGGGCGATTGGGTTTTCCCATTCGAGCCCGCTGTGTAATTAGCGCTATCCACTTACTCCATGTAGCATCAGTTGCATGGTGTGTAGTGGGAATTTTCTCTTTGAACATCCAATGGAACACAGGTAACCGCGGTGCCAAGAGGAGCTGTGCCTCTGTACCCACAACTTCTGAAGCAGCTCGAACACCCTCATATGCTGTGAGTATTTCTTTTTCAGTTGGGGTGTAATTGGCTTCTGATCCTCGATAGCCCCGACTCCAGAAGCCCAGAGGTCGGCCTCGAGTTTCTTCTGGGGTTTTCTGCCAAAGGCTCCAGGTGAGGCCATGCTCCCCAGCTGCAGTGTACAGTATATTTTGCACAGCTGGTCCAGTACGGACAGGCCCAAGGGCTACTGCACGAGCTATTTCTTGTTTGATTTTTTCAAATGCCTGTTGTTGCTCAGGGCCCCACTCGAAAGAGTTTCTCTTTCGAGTCACTCGATACAGAGGACTCACAAGCTGACTATAGCCTGGCACATGCATTCTCCAGAATCCCACGAGGCCTAGGAAAGCTTGCGTTTCTTTTTTGCTAGTTGGCGGAGACATTGCTGTTATTTTATTGATCACATCCATTGGAATATGGCGACGTCCATCCTGCCATTTTACCCCCAAGAACTGGATTTCCTGTGCAGGCCCCTTGACCTTGCTCTGTTTAATGGCAAAACCAGCTTTCAGGAGAATTTGGATTATTTTCTTCCCTTTCTCGAAAACTTCTTCTGCTGTGTTGCCCCACACGAGGATGTCGTCAATGTACTGAAGGTGCTCAGGGGCTCCCCCTTGCTCCAGTGCAGACTGGATCAGTCCATGGCAAATGGTAGGGCTGTGTTTCCACCCCTGGGGCAGCCGATTCCAGGTGTATTGGATGCCCCTCCAAGTGAAAGCAAACTGCGGCCTGCATGCTGCTGCCAAAGGGATGGAGAAAAATGCATTAGCAATATCAATTGTGGCATACCACTTGGCTGCCTTTGACTCTAGTTCGTACTGAAGTTCTAGCATGTCCAGCACTGCAGCACTCAGTGGTGGCGTGACTTCATTCAGGCCGCGGTAGTCCACTGTTAGCCTCCACTCGCCATTAGACTTTCGTACTGGCCATATAGGACTATTAAAGGGTGAGCGAGTCTTGCTGATTACTCCCTGACTCTCCAGTCGGTGAATCAACTCATGGATGGGAATCAGGGAGTCTCGGTTGGTGCGATATTGCCGTCGGTGCACCGTTGTAGTAGCAATTGGTACCTGTTGTTTTTCAACCTTCAGCAATCCTACAACAGAAGGGTCTTCTGAAAGGCCAGGCAAGGTAGACAGCTGCCTAATCTTCTCTGTGCTCAAAGCAGCTATGCCAAAAGCCCACCGGTATCCTTTTGGATCCTTGAAGTACCCTCTCTTGAGATAGTCTATGCCAAGGATACATGGAGCCTCTGGGCCAGTCACAATGGGATGCTTTTGCCACTCATTCCCAGTTAGACTCACTTCAGCTTCCAGTACAGATAGTTGTTGGGATCCCCCTGTCACTCCAGAGATACAGGTGAGTTCTGTCCCTTGCTAGCCTGATGGCATTAAGGTACATTGTGCGCCAGTGTCCACTAGAGCTTGGTATTCTTGTGGTTCTGATGTGCCAGGCCATCGGATCCACACAGTCCAATAAATCCAGTTATCCCTCTCCTCTACCTGGCCAGAGGCAGGGCCCCTCTAGTCCTGGCTGGAGTGTCTGCCACTTAATTCTTGCAAATGAGAGGCAGAGGTCCCTTCATCAGGGTCAAGAATAACATCAGCTCTTCTACTGCCTCTGGGGTACTGCCCAATAGAAACCGGAGCAGCATTTCTCTTAGGAGCCCCTCTTCTTGCTGCTGTATTTCCTTTCAGTTCACGTACCCGAGCAGCTAGGGTTGAAGTAGGTACACCATCCCATTTCCTCATATCTTCCCCATGGTCACACAGATAAAACCACAAGGTGCCACATGGTGTACGTCTTGGGTACTCTCTCTCTTGAGCAGGCAAATGCTGATTCTTAGTGGCTGAAGTATCACTCTGTCTAAATGAGGGGGAATATACTTGTTCCACGAGCTGGTCAAGTCCTTTAGACAGTTTCTCCACAGCTGAGACACAGGACTGTAGCGGAGCAGAGAGATTGTCTTCATATTTTTGAAGCTGGCAGGACAGACAGATCATACATTCTTGGTCCCATCCCCTCATCCCAGTTAATTACTGCCAGGGTACTGGCATGTGCTGGTGGTGCACTCCGCACAAATTTATGCCACATGGATGTTGTGCACTGGACTTCATCGGGGTCTTGATGTGTCTGGGCATTGTCCGAATCACTATACATCATCTCCCGCACAGCTAATTCCCGCAGATGCTGGAGACCTTTATCCATAGTGGTCCACTTGCCTACGTGATTATACAATATCTTCCTTATGGGGATATCTTTCTCTCACAGCTGCCAGGAGTCGTCTCCAGAGCCTGAGGGCCTGTGCTCGTCTCCCGATTACCTTGTCAATTACCCTTTCTCTAGAGAGAGATCCCAGCTCTTAAAAACGAAAGATTCACTTTCTTTTTTATTTGCCAGGTTTACAGGTTTCTCATCATCTGCTGGTAAACTCTGCCCTATATGAATGTTGCCTGTGGTGGAATCTCGCTTCAAATCAGCTGATGGAGCTGGTACTTCTTTAATGGCAGGGACTAAATCGGTAGAGCTGGTAACTTCATCGTCCTGAGAAGTTGAATAAAGAGTAAATTAATTAAAAAATCAGCAACAACTTACCTGTTAATGGAGCTTCATGAAGATTTTGTGCTCTCTGATAGCTCTCTGACCTAGAGTCTGCTCCATAGCTTTCACCAGGCCAGCGATGAGATGATACATTCCAGTTGGAATTATTGCGTTGCATTTTTTGCATCTCATTCTATTAAGACAGTGTTTCAATTAAGATAATGTAACTGCATATACAGGCATTTGTAGAAGAAAGCATAAGGAGCAATACCTACACTAATTACAATCGTGTTCAAGCTCTGAAAAAAAAATCAAGAGGTGGCTGCTGGAATAACCCAAGATCTGTTTATGCTATACAATATGCTGGGAGTGTTTCCTAAAGCCAGAAACAAAAATCCCAGAACCAACTGGATGATACCCAAGCTGATGAGAAAAGAACTTTCTGCACACACAGTCCTTGGAAGGTTTGCCTCCATACCCCTGACTGAGTCCCAAATCGGGGTTTTTAGGCAACAAGTGCACTCATTTTGCACTCATTTTAGGTAGATGTTTACCGAAGATATTGTCACTGAGTTACGTGGTGGCCTAGCAAGCAAGCATTAGTTCATGCTAGGATCACTGAGTCCGAACAGCATCCCACCAGGCTCTTTGCTTTTCAGTATAGAGCTGTTTGCACACTGGCAACGGTAAGAACTGAGGCTGATGTGCACTGTAGAGAGCGTTAAACTTCTCTTGCAATTTTAAGTTGCTAGTGAATACCACTCCAAGCAGAAATACCTATTTTTGTAAAATTAAAAGATAAACAAATAAAAGGTATTAGATAATAAAAACTCTTAAACTGCATAGTACATCTAAGAACTGGGAAAATTTACTTACTGCAAGATCTAACAGGCAAATGGATTCAGGAGCATCTGTCTCTAGTCTTGATGTTTCTTGGGGCAAGTGAAAAATTTGTTTTAGCCATCTGCGCACTGGGGGGAATGCTGACATCAAGATCCACTGCAAACAAAGCCACACGAGGTGCTGGAGACTACCATTGTGCATTCGAACGGCACCTATGCAAAAACAAAGTTGTAGGAAGTTAATACCTGCATCCTAGTTGGGAAGACTTGTATCTGATCGAAGCCAGATTTCGTTAAATGAAAAGTAGAGTTTTAGTATATATATCACACTGAAGGAGCTTCCTAGCAGTCTCTTCCCATCTTTTTGCCTCCATCTAAGCTGGAAATAAGCATTTTAAAAATAAGACATAGCACAAAGTGATTTCAGCATCTATTTATATTATATAAATATCTTCTGAAGAAGCAGCATCCACTTCATGGAGTGCACAAGCTAAGTGTATTATGGAGATAACATTTCCACTGAAATGCATAAGGATTTTAAATTTTAGCCTCTTCATTTCGAGGCAGCAGATTAAACTAATGTATTAAACCGGAGTACTGCAGTTTTTCTAGTTCTGTAATGCTCGTGAAATCTCTGTCTTCAGCAAAGTTAAAATAACTTGAACACAGTTTCTAACTTAAAGCCAGACTTTTTTTTGGCAATTATGTTTTTGCACTTATTTCCTTATCAGGGAAGATCTGCAGAGGCTGCATGCAATACACACAGACTTTCGTTGTTTTAAAACACATAACAAAAAATACCATAAATAAACTGCTTATGAGAGGTTGTGGTAGTATAAGCTTTTAGTTATTTAAGATAAAGGACTGTAAGCCTTATTGTCTAAAATTACCTAAGAGAGTTAGGTAGTATGCACAACAGATTTAACAGCCTAAAAGTTTCTAAAAATTATCAGCCAGGTAAAAAACTACTAGTACTCTAACCTTATTACACCAAAATTCAAAGCCAGACTTCATCATCAAGTCAAGTTCCAAAAAGGAGAAGTTTTTACTAGTTTGCAACTCCTCCTAAAGTTACTTTTTTTGTGTGCTCATAAGCCTGTATTCATAGGTCGCATAGGAAGACAGACCTGCCTTCCCATTGACGCTTACCGATGTCCAAACACAAAGAGCTAAACAGGCAGCAGCAAATGAAAATGGATCAGAACAGACTAGAGAACACAGAAAGGATAGAAGTAGGGAAGTATGTGACAGATTCTTAAGAACCAAGCATAACAATACTGCTTCTCAGCAACATGTTACAGCATAAATTGAAACTCCTTACATATTCACTCCTCTTTTGGAGTGATTAGGGCCATACTAGCTGTTCAGTGTTGCTATCTGTCTTCTTACTGCAATACGAAGTATTTCTAGAAGAACCTCTGGTACAGACAGTCATGTTTATGCTGAGTTTCAGAGAGTAACACCTCTTACCAACATCATATTTATGAAGTTCCGCTAGCGCTGGTGCTTGCGTACTGACATTTCCGATATCCTCTGTACCAAGGAAAGACCTCTCTCTGGAAACTCCACTCTTGAAGAGATGATCAAACAGTGCAGATGAACCACTTTTGTTTGCCAAAGATTCCACTACCTTTGTCAGGAAGTCTTCCTTGCCGTGGCTCAATTTCAGCAGCATATGACCTAGAAAACAGAAACATCACATAGATAAAGAGTGAACTTCACTAAGGAAAGTAATATTTGATACAGTGGGCTGTATCAAATATTACTTTCAGAAATTCAGAAATTACTTACAGAAATACCTATTTTATCACTGAGTCCTTACTATAACAAAAAGATGAGCTGATCTGCATTGAACGTGGCGACAAAGTTGTTTACCTTTAAAGCTTCCACTTGCTGACAGATCATTTGGAGTAGAGATCTCTGATCTTCTGCCCACTGAGGGGGAGTTTTAGGAGAAAACTGGGGAGTGGAAGAAAAGTTCATTTAATCTTTTGAATTTTTATTCAAATCTAACACTTCCCTAAAATAATATCTGGCTAATGTACCTTGTAGCTCTTAGTCGGTGAGACAGAGAACTTATCAGACAACGGAGTGGAATGTTTCACTTCTGATACTACAGCTGGTGACAGATCGTTTCTGAAGGCAAGACTTCCCTCTTCATCATTCTCTCCGAGTTCCTGACTCACTGCATCCAACATTTCCCTCACGGTTTCAACAGATACCGGCAGCTAGAAAGTTATTTGAAAGGCAAGTCATGATTGCATTCTTCCTCAGAGGAGGAGACTACGTTTTGATCTCTGGTTGAACAATTCACAAGGTTTTCATTACAGAAACACTGTTTTCTCAGCAAAGCTCTAAATTTTTTCGGGATTTCGGAATGGATGCCTCAGCTCTGCCCCCTTCTTACTTGTCCTGGTTTCGGTTAGAACAGAATTAATTTTCTTCCTAGTAGCTGGTGGAATGCTGTGTTTTGGCTTAGGATGAGAAGAGTGCTGATAACACCCCGATGCTTTAATTGTTGCAGAGCAGTGCTTATACTAAGCCAAGGACATCTCAGCCTTTTGCTCTGTCCTGCCAACGGGCAGGCTGGGGGTGCAGTAAGAGCTGGGAGGGGACAGACCCAGGACAGGTGACCCAAACTAGCCAAAGGGGTATTCCATACCATCTGACGTCATGCTAAACAATATATAGGGGTGCCTAGCCGGGGGGAGGGGGCCGGACTGCTCGGGGTGAGGCTGGGCATCGGTCAGCGAGTGGTGAGCAATTGCATTGTGCATCACTTGTTTGTACATATTATTATTATTTCCCTACTATCACCATTGTATTATTATTGTTATTATTGTTATTATTATTTTGTTATTATTATTTTCCTGTCTTATTAAACTGTCTTTATCTCAACTCACGGGCTTCACTTTCCATTTCTCTCTCCCGTCCCAGAGAGGGAGGGGGGAGGGTGAGCGAATGGTGTTTAACTGCCGGCCGGGTTAAACCACGACAGTCTTTTTGGCGCCCAACGTGGGGCCCGAAAGGTTGAGATAACGGCAGATCTGACCAGAGTGTGTTAAACTAAAACTGGTGTAAGGATTAGACCTGCATAATAGTCACTTGTCATAATGCTGATTGCTTTAATCTCAACTCTGCTGCGCCTGTTTTCCAAATTGAGTATTATAGTACATTATTTTCCATATTTGCTCTCTGTCGTGTTGTTTATCCTCTCCGGGCCCTGGTTTCAGATCATTATGGTACTGTGTGTTGTAGCAATGGCTTATGAGACGATGAAATATGTGGTCATGACTCTAACTTGTTATTTGTATTCAGTAACATCGTCGACTCTGTACTTTGGAAACTGTATCTTGGAAACTATTAGCAATTATTCCTATTGTTTTTTTCCATTAGGGAGTCAATCTGTGGAGGGGAAAGGGGAGGATATTTTTCCTTACTTGCTTACTCTCCCTTTCTCCTTCACCACCCCTGTATCCTCCTGGATCACTTTGCCTTCCTCCTTCACCACCCTCTTATCCCCTGAGCTTGTCACAATAGCTCTCCAAGATATTGAATATTCTTGGGATACTCAGACCACCATAGTCTTGTTGTTCTGCCTCCTGAATGCACTTCAGGTTCTGCTTAAAGTTAAACAATTACTTAGGAAGCTCATCCGGAGATCTGCCCGGAGGCAGTATAGTTGTGGGTGGCAGGGAGTATGGGTGGATATGGGCAGGCATCTAGAGCAGTTGGCACCCCCAGTGTGTTGGAAATTCACCCCTGAACAATGGCAAAATCCTCAAAAACTGGCAGAATGCTTGAAAAAAAGGTGTCATGATTCTGGCAGTTCCAAAGTAACACAAATCATTGTAACGTGCTGGGGCCTGGCTCATGCCTATCGAGCTGCCATTGATACTGCTATCAACTTAGTGACAGACCCTGCGGCCACTCCAAGCCCTGTGACAGATCCAACGGCCACTGTGACCCCTACGGTGGACTCTGCAGCTGCTCCAGTCCCAGTTCCTGCAACTGCTCCAGTCCCAGCTCCTGCACCCGCTCCGGCTCCAGCTCCTGCACCCGCTCCAGTTCCAGCTCCGGCTGCTACTCCAGTCCCAGTTCCTGCAGCCGCTCCAGCTCCAGCTCCTGCAGCCGCTCCAGCTCCTGTGGCTGTGTCAGAGAAACGAGCAGTAGCAGTGCAAGCTGCCCCTGTAGAGAAGGTGAAAAAATGGTATAGAGAGTCAGGTCGTTTAGAACGCAGAGAGTCTTCTGCCAATCCAGGTGAGGCTTCTGCCAAAACTAGGTATAGAGATGACGAGGATGACGACGATGCTGGGCCATCAAGGATTCAGGAGGAGGAAGATGAGGATGTCGAAAAATCAACAGTAACTACCCGAAGCCTAAACGAGCGCGAGCTACGAGATGTGCGAAAAGATTTTGGTCGCTGTATAGGTGAGCAGCTTGTCACCTGGCTGCTCCGGTGCTGGGACTCTGGAGCCAATTGTGTGGAATTAGACGGCAGGGAAGCCAAGCGGCTGGGATCCCTTGCTCGAGACGCCGGCATTGACAAAGCAATTGCAGATGGAGCACAATCCACCAGCCTCTGGAGGCGTCTCCTCTCAGCTGTGAGGGAAAGGTATCCCTTCAAGGAAGAACTTTTATGTCTACCAGGCAAGTGGACCACTATGGAGAAGGGAATCCAGTACCTGAGGGAATTAGCCGTACGGGAAGTGATTTATGAGGATCCAGACCTCAGACAAACATCCAAAGACCCAGATGAAGTCAAGTGTACACGACCCATGTGGCGGAAGTTTGTACGGAGTGCACCATCATCATATGCCAGCTCATTGGCAATAATGGCCTGGAAAGAGGATGAGGAACCCACAGTGGATGAAGTGGCTAAACAACTCCGGCAGTACGAAGAAAGTCTCTCCTCTTCCTTACAGGCCTGCGTCTCAGCTGTGGAGAAACTTTCTGAAAAGGTTCACCAACTTGAAGAGAATCTATCTTCCTCCCCACCTGAACCAACCAGTGTCCAACGACCGAAAGAGAACACCTGGGAGAAAACACTTTCTGAAAAGTTTCACCAACTTGAAGAGAGATTATTCTCCTCTGTACCTGTACAGAGCAGTGTCTCAGCTATCAGGGGTAGGCGTTCATCTACACAAGGAAGACAATATGGTGGGTACTCACCCCGTGCCACCCTGTGGTTTTACTTACGAGACCATGGAGAGGACATGAGAAAATGGGATGGAAATTCTACCGCGACCCTAGAGGCACGGGTACGTGAGTTGCAAAAGAAAACAATCAGGAAAAAGGGATTCTCTGAAAAGTTTGCTGCTCCAACTTCCAGCAGACAGTCCTTCAAACACAGAAACGAAGAAGATTCTGACCAGGATTAGGGGGGCCCTGCCTCCAGCCAGGGGGAGGAAAGGGACAATCGAGTTTATTGGACTGTGTGGATTCGATGGCCTGGCACGTCACACGCACAGAAGTATAAGGCTTTAGTAGACACCGGTGCACAATGTACTATAATGCCATCGAGCTATAAAGGACCAGAGCCCATCTATATTTGTGGAGTGACAGGGGGATCTCAGCAATTGACTGTATTGGAGGCTGAAGTAAGTCTGACTGGGAATGAGTGGGAAAAGCACCGCATTGTGACTGGCCCGGAGGCTCCATGTATCCTTGGCATAGACTATCTTAGAAGAGGATATTGCAAGGACCCAAAAGGGTTCCGGTGGGCTTTTGGTATAGCTGCCTTAGAGACAGAGGGCATTAAACAATTATCTACCTTGCCTGGTCTCTCAGAGGACCCTTCTGTTGTGGGGTTGCTGAGGGTCGAAGAACAGCAAATGCCAATCGCTACCACAACTGTGCACCGGCGGCAATATCACACTAACCGAGACTCCCTGATTCCCATCCATAAGCTAATTCGTCAATTGGAGAGCCAAGGAGTGATCAGCAAGACCCATTCACCTTTCAATAGTCCCATATGGCCAGTGCGAAAGTCTAATGGCGAGTGGAGACTAACAGTGGACTATCGTGGCCTGAACGAAGTGACGCCACCACTGAGTGCTGCAGTGCCGGACATGCTGGAACTTCAGTACGAACTTGAGTCGAAGGCAGCCAAGTGGTACGCCACAATTGATATCGCTAATGCATTTTTCTCCATCCCTCTAGCAGCAGAGTGCAGGCCACAATTTGCCTTCACTTGGAGGGGAGTCCAATATACTTGGAATCGGCTGCCCCAGGGGTGGAAACACAGCCCTATCATTTGCCATGGGCTGATCCAGTCTGCGCTAGAGCAGGGGGAAGCTCCTGAACACCTGCAGTACATCGATGACATTATTGTGTGGGGTGACACAGCAGAAGAAGTTTTCGAGAAAGGGAAGAAAATAATCCAAATTCTCCTGAAAGCTGGTTTTGCCATTAAACAGAGCAAGGTCAAGGGGCCTGCACGAGAGATCCAGTTTTTAGGAATAAAACGGCAAGATGGACGTCGTCAAATCCCAATGGATGTGATCAACAAAATAACAGCTATGTCTCCACCAACTAACAAAAAAGAAACACAGACTTTTCTAGGTGTTGTGGGGTTTTGGAGAATGCACATCCCAAATTACAGTCTGATTGTAAACCCGCTCTACCAAGTAACCCGTAAGAAGAATGAGTTTGAATGGGGCCCTGAACAACGACAAGCCTTTGAACAAATCAAGCAGGAAATAGTCCATGCAGTAGCCCTTGGGCCAGTTCGAACAGGACCAGATGTAAAGAATGTGCTCTACACTGCAGCTGGGGAGAATGGCCCCACCTGGAGCCTCTGGCAGAAAGAACCTGGGGAAACTCGAGGTCGGCCTCTGGGGTTTTGGAGTCGGGGATACAGAGGATCTGAGGCCCGCTATACTCCAACTGAAAAGGAGATATTGGCAGCATATGAAGGAGTTCGATCTGCTTCGGAGGTGGTCGGTACTGAAGCGCAGCTCCTCCTAGCACCCCGATTGCCGGTACTAGGCTGGATGTTCAAGGGAAGGGTCCCCTCTACGCATCATGCAACTGATGCTACATGGAGCAAGTGGGTTGCACTGATTACTCAGCGGGCTCGAATAGGAAACCCCAGTCGCCCAGGAATATTGGAAGTGATCATGGACTGGCCAGAAGGCAAATACTTTGGGATATCATCAGAGGAGGAGGTGGGTCGTGCTGAAGAAGCCCCGCTGTACAACCAGTTACCAGAGAATGAAAAGAAATATGCCCTGTTCACTGATGGGTCCTGTCGTATTGTGGGGAAGCATCGGAGATGGAAGGCTGCTGTATGGAGTCCTACGCGACGAGTTGCAGAAGCTGCTGAGGGAGAAGGTGAATCGAGTCAGTTTGCAGAAGTGAAAGCCATTCAGCTGGCTTTAGACATTGCTGAACGAGAAAAATGGCCAGTTCTCTATCTCTACACTGATTCATGGATGGTAGCAAATGCCCTGTGGGGATGGTTACAGCAATGGAAGCAAAACAACTGGCAGCGTAGGGGCAAACCCATCTGGGCTGCTGCATTGTGGCAAGATATTGCTGCTCGGGTAGAGAACCTGGCTGTGAAAGTACGCCACGTAGATGCTCATGTGCCCAAGAATCGGGCTACTGAAGAACATCAAAACAACCAGCAGGTGGATCAGGCTGCTAAGATTGAAGTAGCTCAGGTGGACCTGGATTGGCAGCATAAAGGTGAGTTATTTATAGCCCGATGGGCCCATGACACCTCAGGCCATCAAGGTAGAGATGCAACATACAGATGGGCTCGTGATCAAGGGGTGGACCTGACCATGGACGCTATAGCACAGGTTATTCATGACTGTGAAACATGTGCTGCAGTCAAGCAAGCCAAACGGTCAAAGCCTCTTTGGTATGGAGGACGGTGGCTGAAATATAAATATGGAGAGGCCTGGCAGATTGATTACATCACACTCCCTCAAACTCGCAATGGCAAGCACCACGTACTTAACAATGGTGGAAGCAACCACCGGATGGCTGGAAACATATCCTGTGCCTCATGCCACCACCCGGAACACCATCCTGGGCCTTGAAAAGCAAGTCCTATGGCGACATGGCACCCCAGAAAGAATAGAGTCAGACAATGGGACTCACTTCCGAAACAACCTTATAGACACTTGGGCCAAAGAACATGGTATTGAATGGGTGTATCACATCCCCTATCATGCACCAGCCTCCGGGAAAGTTGAACGATACAATGGCCTGTTAAAGACTACCTTGAAAGCAATGGGCGCTGGGACGTTCAAAAACTGGGATACGCATTTGGCAAAGGCCACCTGGTTAGTCAATACTAGGGGATCTACCAACCGAGCTGGACCTGCCCAATCAAACCTGTTACGTACTGTAGATGGGGATAAAGTTCCTGTAGTGCATGTAAAAAATATGCTGGGTAAAACAGTCTGGGCTACTCCTGCCTCAGGAAAAGGCAAACCTATTCGTGGAATTGTTTTCGCTCAGGGACCGGGATACACTTGGTGGGTGATGCAAAAGAACGGAGAGGTCCGGTGTGTACCTCAAGGAGATATAATACTGGGTGAGAATAGCCCATGAACTGAATTGTACCATGTTAATTAGTATATTATACTGTATGTTATCACTACCATGATTACTATAGGTGACTAATTAGAATGTATGGAAAAGAGTGTAACCTGAGCATGACATAAATGGTATGGAATAAGGGGTGGATAGATGTCCTGGTTTCAGTTAGCACAGAATTAATTTTCTTCCTAGTAGCTGGTGGAATGCTGTGTTTTGGCTTAGGATGAGAAGAGTGCTGATAACACCCCGATGCTTTAATTGTTGCAGAGCAGTGCTTATACTAAGCCAAGGACATCTCAGCCTTTTGCTCTGTCCTGCCAACGGGCAGGCTGGGGGTGCAGTAAGAGCTGGGAGGGGACAGACCCAGGACAGGTGACCCAAACTAGCCAAAGGGGTATTCCATACCATCTGACGTCATGCTAAACAATATATAGGGGTGGCTAGCCGGGGGGAGGGGGCCGGACTGCTCGGGGTGAGGCTGGGCATTGGTCAGCGAGTGGTGAGCAATTGCATTGTGCATCACTTGTTTGTACATATTATTATTATTTCCCTATTATCACCATTGTATTATTATTGTTATTATTATTTTGTTATTATTATTTTCCTGTCTTATTAAACTGTCTTTATCTCAACTCACGGGCTTCACTTTCCATTTCTCTCCCCCGTCCCAGAGAGGGAGGGGGGAGGGTGAGCGAACGGCTGCGTGGTGTTTAACTGCCGGCCGGGTTAAACCACGACATTACTTTTACACTGTGAGTGTAAATATATGTGGTTTGATCCTGCTAGGATCTATTTCTTTAGTCATCCTCAAGAACTGAGTTCACAAGTCATCAGAATTCCTTATAACATACACCTGATTGTTTTATACCGTTGAGTTCTGTTCATGCACACCTGTTTTATTTTTCCCTTTTCTATTGAAAATGCAGTTGCTCAGGAATTCCTGATGGTACTGTGTTACCAACTACACGTGTTTGTTTTTTCCTTTTTATACTAGTGACTTACACAGATTTTATGTAATTACATCATAGCAAGCAAAATTTCCTTTCCTGTTTATGGAAAACTGGTTGCTTCAAAACATCTTTCCAGTGTCATCAATAAAGGCTATGTTATTAAGACTTGTATCAGCTCTCTTCAATGAGTGTTTGAGATGGATGGAAAAGCAGCAAGGCAGCCTTTCTTCCCTATGCTTCTACCTGTGCCTATGTAAATACTTCCTTATCCTGATTTAAAGGAGACACACACCTAACCTATGTATGCACTTTAGTTATTAGGTTTAAGACAGAAACTGCAGTTTGCTTCGTAATGAACAACTTGGTTCTTCTGGCTGTTTTCTGAATCGGCACAGTCAGGAGGTTTTCCTAAAGAAAATACCTTGTCTGAGTTTAAAATGCGTACCTTCCTACCACATCTTTCTCTCTTGTTTTCAATGTAATGCGGCTTTCACCTCAAGCCTATAGTTTAGTGCTAGGTAAGGTCTTTTTGATTGTTATTATTTGTTATTATTGTATGTAGTTATTCAGTGCAGTAACAGTTCAGTAGCTGAATGCAGTCCTTACTGTGTTCATGACGAGAAGCCCTCTTCCCCCCCAAAAAAAAGTTTATATAACTAGCCTGATAACACCGTTGGGATTTCGGACTGTGCCATGGGTTCGGGAGACCACTCTCAGCAATACTTCCTTTAAATTGTAATTCAGTTCTTCTAGTTTTTTCATGCTCCGCTGACCGTATGCGCAGCCCTACTGTGGGTGGAAACAGCCCCTGACCCCAAGGGGTATGGCCTGCCTTGTGTGGTTATATCCCAGAACGTGGCAGCCTCGTTTGCACCTCCTCCAGGCTCCGCAGTAACCCTGTGGCCCGAACTCCATGGTTTTTGCTGTGTTTCCACGTTCTTGATCATGAAGACTGCGCTATCGTGCAGTAGCACCAAGGTGGTGGTCTCTGTGTCATTAACAGGAGTGTAAGTGTTTCAGACCCCACTACGTAGCACTAAGAGCATCCAAGGGTTCCGGGGTTCAAAGCCTGCTCCGTCACAGAAATATTTCAGAAGGATGGGGCTGCTACAGGCCAGGTAGTCCAAACATTTGCTCAAGGCAGGTCTACCTTCAAAGCTGCCCCAACAGCAAAAGTCATACCCAGCCAAGTTTTGAGTATCTCCAAGGGAGATCTCACAAGCCTCTGTAGGCAATATGTCACAGTGTTCAATCACCCTCCAGGTGTTGGTGGTTTGTTTTTTTTTTCTGTATTCTTATTATTGCAGTCCTGTCTCCAGTGGTGGGTTGCCCAAATTCACACTGCTCCCTCGGGAGTTGTCTTCAGAGTGGACTATCATTGAAATAATACCCATGGAGTTTGTCATCAAGGGCATTATGAAAAGCAGCGCAAAACAGGGAGGGAGCTAGCAATTAGACAATTAACCTGGACAATTGCCGGTCTAGTGTTGAAGCTGACTTCCTGGCCTGTCAGCATTATAAATATTTCACCTAGCTGGACATGCTTTCTTTAAAGAGGCTGAGTTTATTATTGTTGTTTGAACCGTGACCCCTACTAGGTCTCTCAAAGAAGGCTGTGGGCCTGGGATTTCGGAATGGATGCCTCAGCTTTGCCCCCTTCTTACTGCATGGGATCAATCATGCACGAGGAAGAGAGATTCCTTTTGAAGCTCCTGCTTAGAATAACAGTAGGGAGCGCTTCAGAAAGCCCAATGGATGTAGCTGTAGGGGGAAGGAGCTGAGCCTAAAGCCTTCCTGCCTCCAGCAGCGGCAAATCCTGAGCTCAGTTCCCACCAAGGTATCAAAACATGTAGTGAGCCAAGCTGAGTGTGGTCTGGTTGGAAGGTTAGCAATGAATATGGTCAACTGCTGTCCTGCCGGGCGGGCTACCCTCCTGGTGCTGCAACCACTGGGGACAACACGGTGCCAATTCCACAGAGATGCTGACCAGCGTCAAGGCGCTTGACCTGGTCTGCATGAAGGCAATTTCACATCACGAAAAGCAAAGATTTCCTCCAGTGACTCCCGAGCCAGCTCTCAGGTTCTCCTCTGCACCAGCGCTAAGACTTTTAATCCTCAGCCTGGCAGGTGTTGACAAACTTTGTAATCCTCGTCATTTAAAAAGAAGAGGGGAAAAAAATGCTGTTTCTTCTTATGGAATTAAAGCCAATGTGTAAAGAAATCCCCATTAATAGGGCAAATAATAAAACAGAGGGTTAACTCCGGCAGGGTGTCAGGTGGCTGCTGCTTACAGAAATAAGGTGGATACTTTATTATTATTTTTTTTTTTTATAAAGGCGGGAGGAGTTGTGGAGATGTGGGTAGTGCTTAGGTCCAGCAGGAAACTTGTGCATGTCAGTGGGACGCTAGAGACTGAGGAGGGGATGAATTTTTAACGCAGCCTGTCCACAGAGATATCACACCATTTGGGGACAGCCCAGTGGCCTCCATTTGAGCAAAGTGCCTGGAACTTGCAGAAAAGCGAGAGGGGCACACCTCCAGCAAGCCGCGGGGCAACCGCCTTACGGCTTACAAAATTAAATCAATCAATCCAAAAGAATAAGTTACAGCTCGTGTCTCAAACTCTGCAGCCTGCGCGTCTTCAGGGCTGCTCCCAGCTACTTTCTGAGGGACCCTTTGCAACCTCAGTTCCTAAAGCCCTGTCAGGGAGCCCCAGCGGCCGCCCCGCGCATGCGTCACAGCCTCGCCCCTCCCCTCCCCGCACTGTGGCAACGGCTCCTGCGCATTCAGCGGGGGCGTGCGCAGTGTGCGCAGTGTGCGCAGTGTGCGTAGCGCGCTGCGTGCGCGGCGTTCCTAGGGCGCGGCCGGTGCCCCGCCTGGAGCTGTTTGTTTGTGCCGCTGCGGCGGCGCGGCGCGGCACGGGAGCGGAGCGGAGCCCGGCCGGGCTCGGCGCTGCTGCGGTCGCCATGTTGAGGCGCAGCAAGGCCGAGGTGGAGCGCTGTGTCGCCTCCGTGCAGGCCTCTGCGGCTTCTCGGAGAGAGGTGAGCGAGGCCTCGCCGCTTCCCTTGGCCGGCGGGGGGGGAGGCGGAGGGGGTCCCGGTGGGGTCCCGGTGGGGTCCCGGGTGGGGTGGGGGGCTAGGGGGGTGGCCGGCGTCGTGAGGGGAGGGTTGGGGCTGCCCCTGCCCCTGCCCCTGCCCCTGCCCCTGCCCCGCGGCGCCTCACGGACAGGAGGGGTTTTATAGCAGGGCTTTCCTCGGGGCCGGAGCGAGGGAGAGGTACTTTCCTTCACAAACGAAGCACCGCGCCGCCTTCAAGTTTCAGTGTCCTTTCCGTGCGGCGCCGTGGAGGTTTCTGGCCGGCCGCTCGCTGAAGCGACAGCGCCGAGCGAGGGGGGCTGGGGGCGCACAGCTCCGCTCCCTGTCAGCCAGCGGGCCCGGGGGTGACAAACGCCACCCGTGCCCATTTTAGCTGGGAAACGCTCAGCCGCCTGATGCGATTCAGCGGGCCCTAATCCT
This sequence comes from Anas platyrhynchos, assembly GCF_047663525.1. Taxonomy (NCBI): domain Eukaryota; kingdom Metazoa; phylum Chordata; class Aves; order Anseriformes; family Anatidae; genus Anas; species Anas platyrhynchos. Next base: position 11,063,126 of record NC_092608.1, on the reverse strand, counting down.
GAAAGATCCCGGCCTGCCGCTCGGAGTTGCTTTGAAGCGGCGTGAATGTGCCCGAGCTAAGCGTGATCCGGTAGGGACTGCGTGCAGGGGCTGTGCCTTTGGTTGGTGCCTTTCCCAGCAGCAGCAGCAGCAGCAAAGCTGTCCTGTGACTTTGTGGGTTCGACTTGGGCACTGTTTGGGCTAGACAGCGTCAAGTGCATCGCCGCCAGGTGCACAGATACGTTCCCACAGTGTTGATACTCCCCGGTGGCCTCGACACAAAATATTTCCTCTCCTCTTCTTGTGCTCAAGGCCACCGGACGCGTTTAGTTTTGACTTTCGAGCGATGCTTACAGCTGACTGTGTAGCACAGTCCACCGAGGGAATAGTTACTGGTTTCCTTGTTGTGTTGATTTCGGAGGGAAGGGTCTGCCAAGGCTGCAAGCGTTTCTTTTGAGGTTGCTTTTCATCCCTGTCCGCAAGGTGTCAAGCGTGAGTCCGCTCTGGCGTGTCAGTGATACCTGAAAAGATGGACCGAAAACGCGGAGGCCTGTTTTCATTGAAATTCGCTTAAAGTTTTACATAGATCACTTGGGGGTGGGGGAGGGGTGGGGAGTAGCAATTTGAGTGTATTTCGAATGCAGACCGTTGATTCATGTTTTGCGTCGTTGGGCCTAACTACCTCCAGTAGTTTGGAGTTCACAGACAAAACCTGCTTTTTGATCCGATGTTGGGAGCTCGGATTTTAAATACATATTTAAAAATAGCTTCTACCTTGAAGTTTTTGCTTGTGACTTTGTAGTTCTCTAGCTCTTTCCTTTGACTCATTTCCTCCTGCCCGTGCTTCTCCCATCTTGCCCTCTTGCTTGCTCAGTTTTCTGTTTTGCTTTTTCTCGCTTTCGTTTCCTTGTTTTATTCCTCCTTAAATACCTTTCGTCTTTCATCCCCAGAACAAGTGTGTTCAAGCTATCTCAGACTGATGACATCAGAAATAAATTACTGTATTGATGCATTTTGTATATAAACTGAGAGTAGGTGGGATTTCTTAGGTGGGAAGAAAACATTTTACCTATATTGAAACAGTTGTGAGTGATATGTACTAGACCAGGACTAAGTACCATCTTTTTTGTTTACTCTGTCAGATTTTAGGGGTTCTTTTTGCAACATTGTTACATTGGGGGAAAAAAACAGGCTGTACTTTAAATGTAGCAGACTCTCTTCTACTTCTTCTACACTCTTCAGTAAGAAGTGGTTGTGAAATGTCACAAGTATTAAGGCTTGTTGCTTGCTTCACCAGTAACCTCAATTTCACGTTTGTAGCCTTGGCCAGTTACAGGAAAAACATTGTTTTCCAAATCCCACATCTTTCAAAAACAAAACTTTGGTTATGAGGAGCGGACTGGAGCTGATAACTAGTTATCAAATTCAGTCTCTCAAAAAGTATCAGAAGGGTCTTCCTATGCAATTACTTTGAAAGTGTTGTACATCTAAAATGTGCTTGTTGTGTGTTTTCCGTTCAGAAATCGTTGAAAGGATTCCAGTTCGCTAAGCTGTATTTTGAAATAAAGGAATATGAACTTGCTAAAAGGTAATACGCGTTGCTGTATTCTGCTATTCTGTTCTCTAAAGTACTTTAGAAAAGCTAAGTGAATATGAAGTAGACTGGAGAAATCAAGATCACTATCATGCTGCTTTACAGTAGCAGTAGATGTGGGTATCAAGTGCTGTTTAAATCTTTATAAAACAGCAACTTAGATAATTAGTTACGTGATATTGAAAAACTTGCTGTTTGAAATGGCTTTTATTCCATTGTATTATGAAGCAATTACAGTTACAGTTTCTTTCTCTTTTTTTTTTTTTTTTTTTTTTAATAAATACCAATACTTGGTGGCAAATAAGTAGCGTCTGTACATGTAAAAATAATGTTCTGTACTTTAAGGTCCAGACCAGGTATCTGGAACCAACCATGACTGCATTTCCTGTATCACATGTTAAATTCCTGCCCCGCTTCCGTGGACACTGGGGGGGGGCGGGGGAGGACAGAGGGACTCGTATTATTGAGGAATATTGATCCTTTTTTTCCTGCTCCATAGGTATATATTTACATACCTCAGTGTGCAAAAGAGAGATGCGAGAGCACACAGATTTCTTGGACAAATTTATGAAGCTGAGGACAACATAGAAGAAGCTTTTGGATGTTACAGGGTAAGTACTCCACCGACCTCCGATGTCCTGCTTTAATCCATTGTAAAGGGACTTTTAAAATCATTCTGTTCTGGACTTTTCTTAAATGCATAGAAGAAAACATGTTTGTGGAAAAAGTGTAATATGTATGCTTTCTGTTGCCAAAGGTGTATATGACGTACTGCAGAGGGGATTCTTCATTTGATGTGTTTTGCTTCATCAGTATTTTTTTTTAAGATGATTCTTTTGTGACCTAGACTGGGTCTTTGTGCTAGCTGCTACTAAATTCTTTCCATATCTTACATTGCCCTTTGGATTAGGGAATTTGACAGCAGTGACAGATTCTTAGCAAGGGCTCAGGTGACAGCAGTAATCTAGTTGCTACTGGAAGACTAGACCTAGGGTGTTTTCTAGTTGTTCGTATTTATTGCTTTTTTGGGGGGTTTTGTTTGGGGGGGTGTGAGATGGGGCAGGGCGAACATAATTGACATTTATTTATATGATTGCCCAATGAAAAATTCACCATCAGAATGCCTTTGTTCAGGTTTTGGGGAGGGAGAGGATGTGCTCAAAAGTTTTGCTGCCAATACATCCCAGCTTGTCGTAGGGTGTGACTTAATTATATATTTCTTCAAAAATGTCTATATGGAGTTAGACTAAAGGTACGTAAGAGTCCAGCTGCCTGCGTATAGCTGGTGGTGGGGGCAGAGTAGCTGGCTTCTGCGTTTTTTCCCTTGGAAATTCTTTCTTTTCTGAATTTTTGCTCTTTTGAGTTGCAGCAGATGTATCTGGGTGCTGTAGACTAGTGATGCATTTAGCAACTGAGGTCTTTCTTAACTCATTCAAAAAGTATTTACTAATAGATCTGTCTAATTTGAATACCTGTGTCTTTTCAATTACTGTTATAATTTTCTTTCCCATTCTGTGTGGATTGCAAGATCAAGTTACCTTTTTTTTCCTGCCTTTTTTTCCGGTGTGCGTGCATGGGGAAAACTAGCGTTCTGTGGAGTTGAACCCAATGCAGAAAGATCTAGTACTGAAGATAGCGGAGTTACTGTGCAATAATGCCGTCACTGATGAAAGAGCAAAATACTGGGTTGAAAAATCTGCTAAGTTGTTTCCTGGAAGCCCTGCTGTTTACAAGTTGAAGGTAAATGCCAATTTCCAACCTCTGTTCTGTGACGTTCAGAAGCTTCTAGCGTCTGACTGGAGGAGCACTTTTCCCGTGTCATCTTCTGTAAAACTTCCTGGCTAAATTATTTTAGAATCTTGAGTATTAAATCTAATGGAATTAATATTCTTTAGATGTAATTCTTCTAGAATTTATTCTATTTTTCTAGATTTCCTATTCTTCTATTTAAAGAAATGTTAATTTCTCTGCCATTTGACACTTCGGTCTAGCTTTCAAGAAAACTGCAACTGCAGGCTTTCGTACACTTGTCAAGGTTTCAGGGTTGACAGTCTTCAAAAATGCAGGAAAATCATGCTAGTAGTCACATCCAAGAAGTTAAGACTAGGTAGGCAGTTCTCTATTTATTGTGTGACTGGCAGGAAGGTATCAGGCCTGAGAACTCAGACTTCCTTGCCCTCTATGCTGCTTGTTTGTTTTCTAAATTTGGATTAAATAGAGCAGAAAGTAAGGAATGCTCTAACTCTCGATTGCTGCGTAAAAGCCTTCAGTTGCACAGTCTGACTTTTGCACAGGTATTAGTTTTGTGTAACACAGCAGCAATGACACTTAGTCTTAAGATGTTTGTTTTAGACAGGCTATTCTGTGGCAGGGTATGCTGCCTTTGAACCAAATGGTTTCACAAGCTGAACATGCCATCCATAAGAGACAAATTCTGATTTTTTTTCCCTATTTTAAATGTTTGAGTGTTTCATTAAGCTTCGTAATAACTGGAAGCTTTTCAGCTTTAATAGTTTAAGTAATGTAGTTTGTGTGGTGGAGGCAAGAGTTGTCTGTTAATGTAGTTGTTGAAAAGGCCCACATGCAAGATGAAATATTAATGCGTTGCCTTCATGTTCAATAGGAGCAGTTGCTGGATTGTAAAGCACCATCGCTAGCGGAACTTCATAAATATGATGTTGGTAAGAGGCGTTACTCTCTGAAACTCAGCATAAACATGACTGTCTGTACCAGAGGTTCTTCTAGAAATACTTCGTATTGCAGTAAGAAGACAGATAGCAACACTGAACAGCTAGTATGGCCCTAATCACTCCAAAAGAGGAGTGAATATGTAAGGAGTTCCAATTTATGCTGTAACATGTTGCTGAGAAGCAGTATTGTTATGCTTGGTTCTTAAGAATCTGTCACATACTTCCCTACTTCTATCCTTTCTGTGTTCTCTAGTCTGTTCTGATCCGTTTTCATTTGCTGCTGCCTGTTTAGCTCTTTGTGTTTGGACATCGGTAAGCGTCAATGGGAAGGCAGGTCTGTCTTCCTATGTGACCTATGAATACAGGCTCCGAATATGTTTCTAACCATCTAAGAATGAATTCAGCTCTGTAATAATGGCAGTGTCGGACTAATACTGGTTTGGAACAATGGGCAGTAATGTTTGTGTTATCGTCATTTGTGCCAAAGATGTACACTTGGGTCTTCAAGACAGAACAAGGGAGGACCAGGAATGACAAAAAGGAATTTGCATTGGGGCTATATGGGTGCTCATGCTCATTGCTAATGTAGTCGGTTAGGTAGGACTAAATATTCGAGCAAGAGGCGTATCTATTAGTATTTTTAGAGTCGAGTGTGAGGCAGCCTTTATCAGAAATGAAAGTGCTCAGGTTCCCTAAATGGTGGACTGGCTTCTCTTTATTCTAAACTAAATTCTTAACAGAGAAACTGTGACTATTGTACATCAATTCTCATTGTATACAACTAAATTCCTCTTAATTTACTCAGTAGCAATTTGTTAAATTGCAGTTCTGAAGTGTTTCACTCAACGGGAAATAGGAGAGGTCCGGGTCTATTCAGCAGTTAATCACTTTCCTGAAGCCATAACAAAAAGGAAACTTTGGCTACCTCATGTTTCAGTCCGTGCATAGATTGATTCAAACAAGTCATGGAACAAAACTTTGAGCATTTCTCCGTAATTCTTTAGGAGATTACTTTTTCATTTCAATATGTCTTGCTTTATGCTGGTCGCTGTAAACGCTTAAAATACACTTTCGCTGGTTTGGATAAGCAGTCTTTATTTATTTAAGACTATATTTTTAATGTAAAGTGTGTTCTTTTTCTCCACAGATAACACCTTACCATCCCATTTAGGTAAAAGTCAGAGTAATAGCGAACTGCAAGTCGCCCGTCAGAATCTCCAGGTAGGAACTGTAATGGCCTCAGACATTTTGTAATGATCAGTAATGTTACAAAGATTCTCACTTTTGACAGAGAATTCAGAAATTACTAACTATATCACTGTCATCATCCACCTCTTCCCCTAAATTAGTTCACTGACTTGGTAATGACATGGGTAGTGGTTAGATCAGATATTTGCTCTGCTGAAGGGAGTTTGAACACAGTGCTATTATTCCAAGAGTTGTGTCTTGTGATGCGGTGTTGGCATGGAGAGAAACACCTGCAAGCACTGCTTTTCCTGACAGCACCTGAAACTATGCTCTTCACTCTGGGCATTCAAGAGCACTTGCCCTCTTGACTTGATCTTCTGTGAAGACCATCCCTTCTGCCTTTACTTTTCTGCTGCTGGTGACTCCCAATAGTTTATCCACCAGCAGGCTTGGGCCACTAACTAAAGAGCTCCCAAACCTGCATTGGTTTTATTCTGTAACAGCTTCTGTGCTTCTGCTAGATTTCCTGCTGGGACTGTCTTTTGCACCATCCAAGATGAAAAGAATTGTGCGTATCTTTTTTCTCACCACTTTCCTAGAGGTGCTTTCCACTAACTGAAGAAACAATACAGCAATCTAGTGTTTAGGGCACTGGACTCTTTTGTCTTACAGATAATAGCATTATCCAAAACTTCTGGAAACAAAATCCTACTTTTAATTGTCTATGCTGTTACTTGAACAGCCATGCAGAGTTGAATTCTGCATTTTGGAAGGCCAAGCAGTCCTGCCGCAAATCCAATTGAATGTAGATGGCCATTAGGATACTTCTAATTAGTCAGCTATTGTGTAACACTATAATTAAAAACAAAACCTAAGCATATCTGCAGAGGAAAGAATTCTAGTTCACTATAAATCGGTAATTTCATGTGTTTCGAAGGCGTTTCAACATTTTTTTTCCTTGGTATAGAGGGAGCGTTCAGCACAGGAGAAATATGCACTGGAACTTGAGAGACGAGAACGTGCTCTAGTTGAGCGAGAAGAATTGCTTCACAGATGTGAAGCAGCTTTCGCTGCAATAAAAGATGCTGATGAAGACGTTTAGGCAGTACTTGGAACTATGAAAAAAGTACAATAACTTACTTAGTGATTCTTATTGCTCCCCATACATTTTAACTTGCTTGTAGTTTTCTTAAGCCATCATATGTTTGCTGGATATAATGCTTATTTCTTTAAAGTGTTTGAAACCCCCAAATGAAAGATTTAGCATAAAAAGTGCCAAACTGTTGTTAGTGAGTTTGGTGTGGTTTCCAGTTCAGAATGGTGCAATGAATTGTGGGATGTGTAGGTACAGATTACTGTTGAAATTTGGGAAAACTAGATTAAAATGAAGCAGTTAACCACTGGGTTAGAGAGGTCAGTAAGACTGGTGCTTCCAGTATTTGCAGGTCTTCGGAACAGACTAGACAAACATTTGGCAGGAATGAAGTGATGCACTTTATTATGATACAGATGGTACCCGATTTGATAATGGAATTGGATGGTTTAGACATCCTGGCACCACCTACAACAGCCCTGTGGTCTGTGAAATTATTGCCAAATCCCTGAAGAACTGTGAAATTATTGTCAAAACCCCAAATATGCAAGCCTTATAAAGCATTGTGTAATGTGGTTTGGAGAAATTGAGAATATTAATTCTTTTTTATTTCCTCTCAAAACCTTTCACTTATAATTCTGCTGTCCCTGACTGTTTTGAAAGTTTATGGTCAATTTCAAGCCACCTTGCTCCTGTTCCATCCCAAGCTGGGCAAGCTTTTCCAAGGCTTGGTTAACTCTAAAGGTTTGGCCTTTTCAATGGAAGTAATTGAGCACTCCGTTTGGAGCCTATCTGTAGCATTTTCTTTGTTGATGAGATCATTTCTATATTTACCGCTTAAGTCCTTTTTGCAGCATGATAACAGTCTGAGAGTGAGGCTTAAGAAAATGTAGTAGATGGTTGAATTCCTAGTGCAGAAGACAACACTTCTGAACAAAAAGCTATTTTCACATAGAAGATTCTCACGGTTTCTGAGAAATGGAATGTTACTTTCTGAAAACATTTGTTTTATACTCGGCTTCAAAGCCTCAGTGTTGTTTTTTTTTTTCAGAATCTGCTGGAAAATATTTAATTATATTTCAAATTTCCAGTGAAGGGGAAAAAAGACACATTCCTTGGTTTCTTTTTCAAGGCACGCAGGTTTTTGACTGTTACAAGTAATTGTCGCTTCAATTTTCCTTTGTTGCAGTTTCTTTTGTCTGTTTTTGCTTATATTTTAATGGTATGTACTGGTATTAAATTATATTGTGGACTAATAATAACAACAAATATTAAAAGATTACTATCTTGAGTTTCACAATTATTTTTTTCCAATTCGATGAAATGTAGCACGTATTGGATACATTGCTGGACATTGCAGGACAGGTGTTTAAGTACAGGTGAACTAAAGCGTCTTAACTATCAGCAGTGAATAGTTAGAATATTTGAAAGATTCAAAAAAGGGAGAATTGGGCATATTTGTGGTTAAAATGGATGCTAAAAAAAAAAAGAGCTAAGTGTAAACAAAAGCTTTGACATTTGTTTTCATTCACAATTCTTTCCCACACCTGACTTAACTGAGGAATGTACAAGAGGATCAATGAGAAGATCTAGGTATTTTCTGGAAAAAAAAAAAAAAAGATCCATAGGCTGTACACCATGGCTCCCATTTTCTTTATATTTCTTCTTAATATGTGGTGTGGATGTTGCTTTCTTCACTACTGGTGGTATGTGCAGATTGGACCATGAAGAATTACAAATTTGATCTTTGAAAGTTTGTCCTGTTTTTTAACACTGAAATGGAACTTAGTTGGGAATTATTTCTAAAAAGACTCTTGTTAATCACGTTTTAAAATTTGATATTTCTCTAGCAGCATGAGACAAAAATGAGCCAACTGAGAGAAACCTTGAGAAAAATGACTGATGAAAATAACGAACTGAGGTCATCGCTTAACTCTCTGAGGGAAAATAACGAATTGCTAAAAACCCAGGCAAGATTAATTATTTCCTGTTACTAGCTTTACGAGTTACAGTCAAGTAGTCAAGCAGTACAGTCAAGTTTATAAGTAGCTTTGCAAGTTACAGTCAACAATTTTAAATGTTTGAACAAGTTGTTTGCAAAATTGCTGATTTTGTTTCTTTAAGACAAGAATTGTGTGAATGGTTGTAAATACTTTCTGCTTCGTTTTCTAGTACATGAAATTTAGTCTCTCAGAGCTTTTGCAGTATTAAAGACTTTAGAGTTAGTTATTTTTGAAAGTGTTAATTAAAGGAGTATTTTCTCTGTTCTTAAAGGCACGCTGAGACAGTGGTTCACAAGAATACAACGTTAAAGTTTTCTTCTCACTTGACTTAAATCTGACCTAAATGCTGACAAGCAAATTGCTGCCTAAACTCTTTTGACCGTTGCTCCTTCAGTGAATTGCAGTTCTGATGGTCTTGAGTATGATTAAAATCATCTGCTTCCTAGTCTCAGTAAAATCTTTCTTTCTCTTTCTCTTTTGTGCAAACTGAAGTATTCATAGAGGACTTACATGATGATCAGGATGCTTGTTGTATCCATAGAGTATGCTACTTATATCTAAATGGCGGTTATAGTTTGCCCCATATTGTTTTCTCACAGGTCATGCTCAGTAACAGTGTTATTTTCTGAAAACATTTGTTTTATACTCAGCTTCAAAGCCTCAGTGTTGTTTTTTTTTTCAGAATCTGCTGGAAAATATTTAATTATATTTCAAATTTCCAGTGAAGGGGAAAAAAGACACATTCCTTGGTTTCTTTTTCAAGGCACGCAGGTTTTTGACTGTTACAAGTAATTGTCGCTTCAATTTTCCTTTGTTGCAGTTTCTTTTGTCTGTTTTTGCTTATATTTTAATGGTATGTACTGGTATTAAATTATACTGTGGACTAATAATAACAACAAATATTAAAAGATTACTATCTTGAGTTTCACAATTATTTTTTTCCAATTCGATGAAATGTAGCACGTATTGGATACATTGCTGGACATTGCAGGACAGGTGTTTAAGTACAGGTGAACTAAAGCGTCTTAACTATCAGCAGTGAATAGTTAGAATATTTGAAAGATTCAAAAAAGGGAGAATTGGGCATATTTGTGGTTAAAATGGATGCTAAAAAAAAAAAAGAGCTAAGTGTAAACAAAAGCTTTGACATTTGTTTTCATTCACAATTCTTTCCCACACCTGACTTAACTGAGGAATGTACAAGAGGATCAATGAGAAGATCTAGGTATTTTCTGGAAAAAAAAAAAAAAAGATCCATAGGCTGTACACCATGGCTCCCATTTTCTTTATATTTCTTCTTAATATGTGGTGTGGATGTTGCTTTCTTCACTACTGGTAGTATGTGCAGATTGGACCATGAAGAATTACAAATTTGATCTTTGAAAGTTTGTCCTGTTTTTTAACACTGAAATGGAACTTAGTTGGGAATTATTTCTAAAAAGACTCTTGTTAATCACGTTTTAAAATTTGATATTTCTCTAGCAGCATGAGACAAAAATGAGCCAACTGAGAGAAGCCTTGAGAAAAATGACTGATGAAAATAAGCAGCATGAGACAAAAATGAGCCAACTGAGAGAAACCTTGAGAAAAATGACTGATGAAAATAACGAACTGAGGTCATCGCTTAACTCTCTGAGGGAAAATAACGAATTGCTAAAAACCCAGGCAAGATTAATTATTTCCTGTTACTAGCTTTACGAGTTACAGTCAAGTAGTCAAGCAGTACAGTCAAGTTTATAAGTAGCTTTGCAAGTTACAGTCAACAATTTTAAATGTTTGAACAAGTTGTTTGCAAAATTGCTGATTTTGTTTCCTTAAGACAAGAATTGTGTGAATGGTTGTAAATACTTTCTGCTTCGTTTTCTAGTACATGAAATTTAGTCTCTCAGAGCTTTTGCAGTATTAAAGACTTTAGAGTTAGTTATTTTTGAAAGTGTTAATTAAAGGAGTATTTTCTCTGTTCTTAAAGGCACGCTGAGACAGTGGTTCACAAGAATACAACGTTAAAGTTTTCTTCTCACTTGACTTAAATCTGACCTAAATGCTGACAAGCAAATTGCTGCCTAAACTCTTTTGACCGTTGCTCCTTCAGTGAATTGCAGTTCTGATGGTCTTGAGTATGATTAAAATCATCTGCTTCCTAGTCTCAGTAAAATCTTTCTTTCTCTTTCTCTTTTGTGCAAACTGAAGTATTCATAGAGGACTTACATGATGATCAGGATGCTTGTTGTATCCATAGAGTATGCTACTTATATCTAAATGGCGGTTATAGTTTGCCCCATATTGTTTTCTCACAGGTCATGCTCAGTAACAGTGTTATTTTCTGAAAACATTTGTTTTATACTCAGCTTCAAAGCCTCAGTGTTGTTTTTTTTTTCAGAATCTGCTGGAAAATATTTAATTATATTTCAAATTTCCAGTGAAGGGGAAAAAAGACACATTCCTTGGTTTCTTTTTCAAGGCACGCAGGTTTTTGACTGTTACAAGTAATTGTCGCTTCAATTTTCCTTTGTTGCAGTTTCTTTTGTCTGTTTTTGCTTATATTTTAATGGTATGTACTGGTATTAAATTATACTGTGGACTAATAATAACAACAAATATTAAAAGATTACTATCTTGAGTTTCACAATTATTTTTTTCCAATTCGATGAAATGTAGCACGTATTGGATACATTGCTGGACATTGCAGGACAGGTGTTTAAGTACAGGTGAACTAAAGCGTCTTAACTATCAGCAGTGAATAGTTAGAATATTTGAAAGATTCAAAAAAGGGAGAATTGGGCATATTTGTGGTTAAAATGGATGCTAAAAAAAAAAAAAGAGCTAAGTGTAAACAAAAGCTTTGACATTTGTTTTCATTCACAATTCTTTCCCACACCTGACTTAACTGAGGAATGTACAAGAGGATCAATGAGAAGATCTAGGTATTTTCTGGAAAAAAAAAAAAAAAGATCCATAGGCTGTACACCATGGCTCCCATTTTCTTTATATTTCTTCTTAATATGTGGTGTGGATGTTGCTTTCTTCACTACTGGTAGTATGTGCAGATTGGACCATGAAGAATTACATATTTGATCTTTGAAAGTTTGTCCTGTTTTTTAACACTGAAATGGAACTTAGTTGGGAATTATTTCTAAAAAGACTCTTGTTAATCACGTTTTAAAATTTGATATTTCTCTAGCAGCATGAGACAAAAATGAGCCAACTGAGAGAAACCTTGAGAAAAATGACTGATGAAAATAAGCAGCATGAGACAAAAATGAGCCAACTGAGAGAAACCTTGAGAAAAATGACTGATGAAAATAACGAACTGAGGTCATCGCTTAACTCTCTGAGGGAAAATAACGAATTGCTAAAAACCCAGGCAAGATTAATTATTTCCTGTTACTAGCTTTACGAGTTACAGTCAAGTAGTCAAGCAGTACAGTCAAGTTTATAAGTAGCTTTGCAAGTTACAGTCAACAATTTTAAATGTTTGAACAAGTTGTTTGCAAAATTGCTGATTTTGTTTCTTTAAGACAAGAATTGTGTGAATGGTTGTAAATACTTTCTGCTTCGTTTTCTAGTACATGAAATTTAGTCTCTCAGAGCTTTTGCAGTATTAAAGACTTTAGAGTTAGTTATTTTTGAAAGTGTTAATTAAAGGAGTATTTTCTCTGTTCTTAAAGGCACGCTGAGACAGTGGTTCACAAGAATACAACGTTAAAGTTTTCTTCTCACTTGACTTAAATCTGACCTAAATGCTGACAAGCAAATTGCTGCCTAAACTCTTTTGACCGTTGCTCCTTCAGTGAATTGCAGTTCTGATGGTCTTGAGTATGATTAAAATCATCTGCTTCCTAGTCTCAGTAAAATCTTTCTTTCTCTTTCTCTTTTGTGCAAACTGAAGTATTCATAGAGGACTTACATGATGATCAGGATGCTTGTTGTATCCATAGAGTATGCTACTTATATCTAAATGGCGGTTATAGTTTGCCCCATATTGTTTTCTCACAGGTCATGCTCAGTAACAGTGTTATTTTCTGAAAACATTTGTTTTATACTCAGCTTCAAAGCCTCAGTGTTGTTTTTTTTTTCAGAATCTGCTGGAAAATATTTAATTATATTTCAAATTTCCAGTGAAGGGGAAAAAAGACACATTCCTTGGTTTCTTTTTCAAGGCACGCAGGTTTTTGACTGTTACAAGTAATTGTTGCTTCAATTTTCCTTTGTTGCAGTTTCTTTTGTCTGTTTTTGCTTATATTTTAATGGTATGTACTGGTATTAAATTATATTGTGGACTAATAATAACAACAAATATTAAAAGATTACTATCTTGAGTTTCACAATTATTTTTTTCCAATTCGATGAAATGTAGCACGTATTGGATACATTGCTGGACATTGCAGGACAGGTGTTTAAGTACAGGTGAACTAAAGCGTCTTAACTATCAGCAGTGAATAGTTAGAATATTTGAAAGATTCAAAAAAGGGAGAATTGGGCATATTTGTGGTTAAAATGGATGCTAAAAAAAAAAAGAGCTAAGTGTAAACAAAAGCTTTGACATTTGTTTTCATTCACAATTCTTTCCCACACCTGACTTAACTGAGGAATGTACAAGAGGATCAATGAGAAGATCTAGGTATTTTCTGGAAAAAAAAAAAAAAAGATCCATAGGCTGTACACCATGGCTCCCATTTTCTTTATATTTCTTCTTAATATGTGGTGTGGATGTTGCTTTCTTCACTACTGGTAGTATGTGCAGATTGGACCATGAAGAATTACAAATTTGATCTTTGAAAGTTTGTCCTGTTTTTTAACACTGAAATGGAACTTAGTTGGGAATTATTTCTAAAAAGACTCTCTTGTTAATCACGTTTTAAAATTTGATATTTCTCTAGCAGCATGAGACAAAAATGAGCCAACTGAGAGAAACCTTGAGAAAAATGACTGATGAAAATAACGAACTGAGGTCATCGCTTAACTCTCTGAGGGAAAATAACGAATTGCTAAAAACCCAGGCAAGATTAATTATTTCCTGTTACTAGCTTTACGAGTTACAGTCAAGTAGTCAAGCAGTACAGTCAAGTTTATAAGTAGCTTTGCAAGTTACAGTCAACAATTTTAAATGTTTGAACAAGTTGTTTGCAAAATTGCTGATTTTGTTTCCTTAAGACAAGAATTGTGTGAATGGTTGTAAATACTTTCTGCTTCGTTTTCTAGTACATGAAATTTAGTCTCTCAGAGCTTTTGCAGTATTAAAGACTTTAGAGTTAGTTATTTTTGAAAGTGTTAATTAAAGGAGTATTTTCTCTGTTCTTAAAGGCACGCTGAGACAGTGGTTCACAAGAATACAAAGTTAAAGTTTTCTTCTCACTTGACTTAAATCTGACCTAAATGCTGACAAGCAAATTGCTGCCTAAACTGTTTTGACCGTTGCTCCTTCAGTGAATTGCAGTTCTGATGGTCTTGAGTATGATTAAAATCATCTGCTTCCTAGTCTCAGTAAAATCTTTCTTTCTCTTTCTCTTTTGTGCAAACTGAAGTATTCATAGAGGACTTACGTGATGATCAGGATGCTTGTTGTATCCATAGAGTATGCTACTTATATCTAAATGGCGGTTATAGTTTGCCCCATATTGTTTTCTCACAGGTCATGCTCAGTAACAGTGTTATTTTCTGAAAACATTTGTTTTATACTCAGCTTCAAAGCCTCAGTGTTGTTTTTTTTTTCAGAATCTGCTGGAAAATATTTAATTATATTTCAAATTTCCAGTGAAGGGGAAAAAAGACACATTCCTTGGTTTCTTTTTCAAGGCACGCAGGTTTTTGACTGTTACAAGTAATTGTCGCTTCAATTTTCCTTTGTTGCAGTTTCTTTTGTCTGTTTTTGCTTATATTTTAATGGTATGTACTGGTATTAAATTATATTATGGACTAATAATAACAACAAATATTAAAAGATTACTATCTTGAGTTTCACAATTACTTTTTTCCAATTCGATGAAATGTAGCACGTATTGGATACATTGCTGGACATTGCAGGACAGGTGTTTAAGTACAGGTGAACTAAAGCGTCTTAACTATCAGCAGTGAATAGTTAGAATATTTGAAAGATTCAAAAAAGGGAGAATTGGGCATATTTGTGGTTAAAATGGATGCTAAAAAAAAAAAAAGAGCTAAGTGTAAACAAAAGCTTTGACATTTGTTTTCATTCACAATTCTTTCCCACACCTGACTTAACTGAGGAATGTACAAGAGGATCAATGAGAAGATCTAGGTATTTTCTGGAAAAAAAAAAAAAAAGATCCATAGGCTGTACACCATGGCTCCCATTTTCTTTATATTTCTTCTTAATATGTGGTGTGGATGTTGCTTTCTTCACTACTGGTGGTATGTGCAGATTGGACCATGAAGAATTACAAATTTGATCTTTGAAAGTTTGTCCTGTTTTTTAACACTGAAATGGAACTTAGTTGGGAATTATTTCTAAAAAGACTCTCTTGTTAATCACGTTTTAAAATTTGATATTTCTCTAGCAGCATGAGACAAAAATGAGCCAACTGAGAGAAGCCTTGAGAAAAATGACTGATGAAAATAAGCAGCATGAGACAAAAATGAGCCAACTGAGAGAAACCTTGAGAAAAATGACTGATGAAAATAACGAACTGAGGTCATCGCTTAACTCTCTGAGGGAAAATAACGAATTGCTAAAAACCCAGGCAAGATTAATTATTTCCTGTTACTAGCTTTACGAGTTACAGTCAAGTAGTCAAGCAGTACAGTCAAGTTTATAAGTAGCTTTGCAAGTTACAGTCAACAATTTTAAATGTTTGAACAAGTTGTTTGCAAAATTGCTGATTTTGTTTCTTTAAGACAAGAATTGTGTGAATGGTTGTAAATACTTTCTGCTTCGTTTTCTAGTACATGAAATTTAGTCTCTCAGAGCTTTTGCAGTATTAAAGACTTTAGAGTTAGTTATTTTTGAAAGTGTTAATTAAAGGAGTATTTTCTCTGTTCTTAAAGGCACGCTGAGACAGTGGTTCACAAGAATACAACGTTAAAGTTTTCTTCTCACTTGACTTAAATCTGACCTAAATGCTGACAAGCAAATTGCTGCCTAAACTCTTTTGACCGTTGCTCCTTCAGTGAATTGCAGTTCTGATGGTCTTGAGTATGATTAAAATCATCTGCTTCCTAGTCTCAGTAAAATCTTTCTTTCTCTTTCTCTTTTGTGCAAACTGAAGTATTCATAGAGGACTTACATGATGATCAGGATGCTTGTTGTATCCATAGAGTATGCTACTTATATCTAAATGGCGGTTATAGTTTGCCCCATATTGTTTTCTCACAGGTCATGCTCAGTAACAGTGTTATTTTCTGAAAACATTTGTTTTATACTCAGCTTCAAAGCCTCAGTGTTGTTTTTTTTTTCAGAATCTGCTGGAAAATATTTAATTATATTTCAAATTTCCAGTGAAGGGGAAAAAAGACACATTCCTTGGTTTCTTTTTCAAGGCACGCAGGTTTTTGACTGTTACAAGTAATTGTCGCTTCAATTTTCCTTTGTTGCAGTTTCTTTTGTCTGTTTTTGCTTATATTTTAATGGTATGTACTGGTATTAAATTATACTGTGGACTAATAATAACAACAAATATTAAAAGATTACTATCTTGAGTTTCACAATTATTTTTTTCCAATTCGATGAAATGTAGCACGTATTGGATACATTGCTGGACATTGCAGGACAGGTGTTTAAGTACAGGTGAACTAAAGCGTCTTAACTATCAGCAGTGAATAGTTAGAATATTTGAAAGATTCAAAAAAGGGAGAATTGGGCATATTTGTGGTTAAAATGGATGCTAAAAAAAAAAAAAGAGCTAAGTGTAAACAAAAGCTTTGACATTTGTTTTCATTCACAATTCTTTCCCACACCTGACTTAACTGAGGAATGTACAAGAGGATCAATGAGAAGATCTAGGTATTTTCTGGAAAAAAAAAAAAAAAGATCCATAGGCTGTACACCATGGCTCCCATTTTCTTTATATTTCTTCTTAATATGTGGTGTGGATGTTGCTTTCTTCACTACTGGTAGTATGTGCAGATTGGACCATGAAGAATTACATATTTGATCTTTGAAAGTTTGTCCTGTTTTTTAACACTGAAATGGAACTTAGTTGGGAATTATTTCTAAAAAGACTCTTGTTAATCACGTTTTAAAATTTGATATTTCTCTAGCAGCATGAGACAAAAATGAGCCAACTGAGAGAAACCTTGAGAAAAATGACTGATGAAAATAAGCAGCATGAGACAAAAATGAGCCAACTGAGAGAAACCTTGAGAAAAATGACTGATGAAAATAACGAACTGAGGTCATCGCTTAACTCTCTGAGGGAAAATAACGAATTGCTAAAAACCCAGGCAAGATTAATTATTTCCTGTTACTAGCTTTACGAGTTACAGTCAAGTAGTCAAGCAGTACAGTCAAGTTTATAAGTAGCTTTGCAAGTTACAGTCAACAATTTTAAATGTTTGAACAAGTTGTTTGCAAAATTGCTGATTTTGTTTCTTTAAGACAAGAATTGTGTGAATGGTTGTAAATACTTTCTGCTTCGTTTTCTAGTACATGAAATTTAGTCTCTCAGAGCTTTTGCAGTATTAAAGACTTTAGAGTTAGTTATTTTTGAAAGTGTTAATTAAAGGAGTATTTTCTCTGTTCTTAAAGGCACGCTGAGACAGTGGTTCACAAGAATACAACGTTAAAGTTTTCTTCTCACTTGACTTAAATCTGACCTAAATGCTGACAAGCAAATTGCTGCCTAAACTCTTTTGACCGTTGCTCCTTCAGTGAATTGCAGTTCTGATGCTCTTGAGTATGATTAAAATCATCTGCTTCCTAGTCTCAGTAAAATCTTTCTTTCTCTTTCTCTTTTGTGCAAACTGAAGTATTCATAGAGGACTTACATGATGATCAGGATGCTTGTTGTATCCATAGAGTATGCTACTTATATCTAAATGGCGGTTATAGTTTGCCCCATATTGTTTTCTCACAGGTCATGCTCAGTAACAGTGTTATTTTCTGAAAACATTTGTTTTATACTCAGCTTCAAAGCCTCAGTGTTGTTTTTTTTTTCAGAATCTGCTGGAAAATATTTAATTATATTTCAAATTTCCAGTGAAGGGGAAAAAAGACACATTCCTTGGTTTCTTTTTCAAGGCACGCAGGTTTTTGACTGTTACAAGTAATTGTCGCTTCAATTTTCCTTTGTTGCAGTTTCTTTTGTCTGTTTTTGCTTATATTTTAATGGTATGTACTGGTATTAAATTATATTGTGGACTAATAATAACAACAAATATTAAAAGATTACTATCTTGAGTTTCACAATTATTTTTTTCCAATTCGATGAAATGTAGCACGTATTGGATACATTGCTGGACATTGCAGGACAGGTGTTTAAGTACAGGTGAACTAAAGCGTCTTAACTATCAGCAGTGAATAGTTAGAATATTTGAAAGATTCAAAAAAGGGAGAATTGGGCATATTTGTGGTTAAAATGGATGCTAAAAAAAAAAAGAGCTAAGTGTAAACAAAAGCTTTGACATTTGTTTTCATTCACAATTCTTTCCCACACCTGACTTAACTGAGGAATGTACAAGA
The DNA here is from genome assembly GCF_047663525.1 of Anas platyrhynchos. NCBI lineage: Eukaryota > Metazoa > Chordata > Aves > Anseriformes > Anatidae > Anas > Anas platyrhynchos. Next base: position 11,044,942 of record NC_092608.1, on the reverse strand, counting down.
GGATCAATGAGAAGATCTAGGTATTTTCTGGAAAAAAAAAAAAAAAGATCCATAGGCTGTACACCATGGCTCCCATTTTCTTTATATTTCTTCTTAATATGTGGTGTGGATGTTGCTTTCTTCACTACTGGTAGTATGTGCAGATTGGACCATGAAGAATTACAAATTTGATCTTTGAAAGTTTGTCCTGTTTTTTAACACTGAAATGGAACTTAGTTGGGAATTATTTCTAAAAAGACTCTCTTGTTAATCACGTTTTAAAATTTGATATTTCTCTAGCAGCATGAGACAAAAATGAGCCAACTGAGAGAAACCTTGAGAAAAATGACTGATGAAAATAACGAACTGAGGTCATCGCTTAACTCTCTGAGGGAAAATAACGAATTGCTAAAAACCCAGGCAAGATTAATTATTTCCTGTTACTAGCTTTACGAGTTACAGTCAAGTAGTCAAGCAGTACAGTCAAGTTTATAAGTAGCTTTGCAAGTTACAGTCAACAATTTTAAATGTTTGAACAAGTTGTTTGCAAAATTGCTGATTTTGTTTCCTTAAGACAAGAATTGTGTGAATGGTTGTAAATACTTTCTGCTTCGTTTTCTAGTACATGAAATTTAGTCTCTCAGAGCTTTTGCAGTATTAAAGACTTTAGAGTTAGTTATTTTTGAAAGTGTTAATTAAAGGAGTATTTTCTCTGTTCTTAAAGGCACGCTGAGACAGTGGTTCACAAGAATACAAAGTTAAAGTTTTCTTCTCACTTGACTTAAATCTGACCTAAATGCTGACAAGCAAATTGCTGCCTAAACTGTTTTGACCGTTGCTCCTTCAGTGAATTGCAGTTCTGATGGTCTTGAGTATGATTAAAATCATCTGCTTCCTAGTCTCAGTAAAATCTTTCTTTCTCTTTCTCTTTTGTGCAAACTGAAGTATTCATAGAGGACTTACGTGATGATCAGGATGCTTGTTGTATCCATAGAGTATGCTACTTATATCTAAATGGCGGTTATAGTTTGCCCCATATTGTTTTCTCACAGGTCATGCTCAGTAACAGTGTTATTTTCTGAAAACATTTGTTTTATACTCAGCTTCAAAGCCTCAGTGTTGTTTTTTTTTTCAGAATCTGCTGGAAAATATTTAATTATATTTCAAATTTCCAGTGAAGGGGAAAAAAGACACATTCCTTGGTTTCTTTTTCAAGGCACGCAGGTTTTTGACTGTTACAAGTAATTGTCGCTTCAATTTTCCTTTGTTGCAGTTTCTTTTGTCTGTTTTTGCTTATATTTTAATGGTATGTACTGGTATTAAATTATATTATGGACTAATAATAACAACAAATATTAAAAGATTACTATCTTGAGTTTCACAATTACTTTTTTCCAATTCGATGAAATGTAGCACGTATTGGATACATTGCTGGACATTGCAGGACAGGTGTTTAAGTACAGGTGAACTAAAGCGTCTTAACTATCAGCAGTGAATAGTTAGAATATTTGAAAGATTCAAAAAAGGGAGAATTGGGCATATTTGTGGTTAAAATGGATGCTAAAAAAAAAAAAAGAGCTAAGTGTAAACAAAAGCTTTGACATTTGTTTTCATTCACAATTCTTTCCCACACCTGACTTAACTGAGGAATGTACAAGAGGATCAATGAGAAGATCTAGGTATTTTCTGGAAAAAAAAAAAAAAAGATCCATAGGCTGTACACCATGGCTCCCATTTTCTTTATATTTCTTCTTAATATGTGGTGTGGATGTTGCTTTCTTCACTACTGGTGGTATGTGCAGATTGGACCATGAAGAATTACAAATTTGATCTTTGAAAGTTTGTCCTGTTTTTTAACACTGAAATGGAACTTAGTTGAGAATTATTTCTAAAAAGACTCTCTTGTTAATCACGTTTTAAAATTTGATATTTCTCTAGCAGCATGAGACAAAAATGAGCCAACTGAGAGAAGCCTTGAGAAAAATGACTGATGAAAATAAGCAGCATGAGACAAAAATGAGCCAACTGAGAGAAACCTTGAGAAAAATGACTGATGAAAATAACGAACTGAGGTCATCGCTTAACTCTCTGAGGGAAAATAACGAATTGCTAAAAACCCAGGCAAGATTAATTATTTCCTGTTACTAGCTTTACGAGTTACAGTCAAGTAGTCAAGCAGTACAGTCAAGTTTATAAGTAGCTTTGCAAGTTACAGTCAACAATTTTAAATGTTTGAACAAGTTGTTTTTAAAATTGCTGATTTTGTTTCTTTAAGACAAGAATTGTGTGAATGGTTGTAAATACTTTCTGCTTCGTTTTCTAGTACATGAAATTTAGTCTCTCAGAGCTTTTGCAGTATTAAAGACTTTAGAGTTAGTTATTTTTGAAAGTGTTAATTAAAGGAGTATTTTCTCTGTTCTTAAAGGCACGCTGAGACAGTGGTTCACAAGAATACAACGTTAAAGTTTTCTTCTCACTTGACTTAAATCTGACCTAAATGCTGACAAGCAAATTGCTGCCTAAACTCTTTTGACCGTTGCTCCTTCGGTGAATTGCAGTTCTGATGCTCTTGAGTATGATTAAAATCATCTGCTTCCTAGTCTCAGTAAAATCTTTCTTTCTCTTTCTCTTTTGTGCAAACTGAAGTATTCATAGAGGACTTACATGATGATCAGGATGCTTGTTGTATCCATAGAGTATGCTACTTATATTTAAATGGCGGTTATAGTTTGCCCCATATTGTTTTCTCACAGGTCATGCTCAGTAACAGTGTTATTTTCTGAAAACATTTGTTTTATACTCAGCTTCAAAGCCTCAGTGTTGTTTTTTTTTTCAGAATCTGCTGGAAAATATTTAATTATATTTCAAATTTCCAGTGAAGGGGAAAAAAGACACATTCCTTGGTTTCTTTTTCAAGGCACGCAGGTTTTTGACTGTTACAAGTAATTGTCGCTTCAATTTTCCTTTGTTGCAGTTTCTTTTGTCTGTTTTTGCTTATATTTTAATGGTATGTACTGGTATTAAATTATATTGTGGACTAATAATAACAACAAATATTAAAAGATTACTATCTTGAGTTTCACAATTATTTTTTTCCAATTCGATGAAATGTAGCACGTATTGGATACATTGCTGGACATTGCAGGACAGGTGTTTAAGTACAGGTGAACTAAAGCGTCTTAACTATCAGCAGTGAATAGTTAGAATATTTGAAAGATTCAAAAAAGGGAGAATTGGGCATATTTGTGGTTAAAATGGATGCTAAAAAAAAAAAAAGAGCTAAGTGTAAACAAAAGCTTTGACATTTGTTTTCATTCACAATTCTTTCCCACACCTGACTTAACTGAGGAATGTACAAGAGGATCAATGAGAAGATCTAGGTATTTTCTGGAAAAAAAAAAAAAAGATCCATAGGCTGTACACCATGGCTCCCATTTTCTTTATATTTCTTCTTAATATGTGGTGTGGATGTTGCTTTCTTCACTACTGGTGGTATGTGCAGATTGGACCATGAAGAATTACAAATTTGATCTTTGAAAGTTTGTCCTGTTTTTTAACACTGAAATGGAACTTAGTTGAGAATTATTTCTAAAAAGACTCTCTTGTTAATCACGTTTTAAAATTTGATATTTCTCTAGCAGCATGAGACAAAAATGAGCCAACTGAGAGAAACCTTGAGAAAAATGACTGATGAAAATAAGCAGCATGAGACAAAAATGAGCCAACTGAGAGAAACCTTGAGAAAAATGACTGATGAAAATAACGAACTGAGGTCATCGCTTAACTCTCTGAGGGAAAATAACGAATTGCTAAAAACCCAGGCAAGATTAATTATTTCCTGTTACTAGCTTTACGAGTTACAGTCAAGTAGTCAAGCAGTACAGTCAAGTTTATAAGTAGCTTTGCAAGTTACAGTCAACAATTTTAAATGTTTGAACAAGTTGTTTGCAAAATTGCTGATTTTGTTTCCTTAAGACAAGAATTGTGTGAATGGTTGTAAATACTTTCTGCTTCGTTTTCTAGTACATGAAATTTAGTCTCTCAGAGCTTTTGCAGTATTAAAGACTTTAGAGTTAGTTATTTTTGAAAGTGTTAATTAAAGGAGTATTTTCTCTGTTCTTAAAGGCACGCTGAGACAGTGGTTCACAAGAATACAAAGTTAAAGTTGTCTTCTCACTTGACTTAAATCTGACCTAAATGCTGACAAGCAAATTGCTGCCTAAACTCTTTTGACCGTTGCTCCTTCAGTGAATTGCAGTTCTGATGGTCTTGAGTATGATTAAAATCATCTGCTTCCTAGTCTCAGTAAAATCTTTCTTTCTCTTTCTCTTTTGTGCAAACTGAAGTATTCATAGAGGACTTACGTGATGATCAGGATGCTTGTTGTATCCATAGAGTATGCTACTTATATCTAAATGGCGGTTATAGTTTGCCCCATATTGTTTTCTCACAGGTCATGCTCAGTAACAGTGTTATTTTCTGAAAACATTTGTTTTATACTCAGCTTCAAAGCCTCAGTGTTGTTTTTTTTTTCAGAATCTGCTGGAAAATATTTAATTATATTTCAAATTTCCAGTGAAGGGGAAAAAAGACACATTCCTTGGTTTCTTTTTCAAGGCACGCAGGTTTTTGACTGTTACAAGTAATTGTCGCTTCAATTTTCCTTTGTTGCAGTTTCTTTTGTCTGTTTTTGCTTATATTTTAATGGTATGTACTGGTATTAAATTATATTATGGACTAATAATAACAACAAATATTAAAAGATTACTATCTTGAGTTTCACAATTACTTTTTTCCAATTCGATGAAATGTAGCACGTATTGGATACATTGCTGGACATTGCAGGACAGGTGTTTAAGTACAGGTGAACTAAAGCGTCTTAACTATCAGCAGTGAATAGTTAGAATATTTGAAAGATTCAAAAAAGGGAGAATTGGGCATATTTGTGGTTAAAATGGATGCTAAAAAAAAAAAAAGAGCTAAGTGTAAACAAAAGCTTTGACATTTGTTTTCATTCACAATTCTTTCCCACACCTGACTTAACTGAGGAATGTACAAGAGGATCAATGAGAAGATCTAGGTATTTTCTGGAAAAAAAAAAAAAAAAGATCCATAGGCTGTACACCATGGCTCCCATTTTCTTTATATTTCTTCTTAATATGTGGTGTGGATGTTGCTTTCTTCACTACTGGTGGTATGTGCAGATTGGACCATGAAGAATTACAAATTTGATCTTTGAAAGTTTGTCCTGTTTTTTAACACTGAAATGGAACTTAGTTGAGAATTATTTCTAAAAAGACTCTCTTGTTAATCACGTTTTAAAATTTGATATTTCTCTAGCAGCATGAGACAAAAATGAGCCAACTGAGAGAAGCCTTGAGAAAAATGACTGATGAAAATAAGCAGCATGAGACAAAAATGAGCCAACTGAGAGAAACCTTGAGAAAAATGACTGATGAAAATAACGAACTGAGGTCATCGCTTAACTCTCTGAGGGAAAATAACGAATTGCTAAAAACCCAGGCAAGATTAATTATTTCCTGTTACTAGCTTTACGAGTTACAGTCAAGTAGTCAAGCAGTACAGTCAAGTTTATAAGTAGCTTTGCAAGTTACAGTCAACAATTTTAAATGTTTGAACAAGTTGTTTTTAAAATTGCTGATTTTGTTTCTTTAAGACAAGAATTGTGTGAATGGTTGTAAATACTTTCTGCTTCGTTTTCTAGTACATGAAATTTAGTCTCTCAGAGCTTTTGCAGTATTAAAGACTTTAGAGTTAGTTATTTTTGAAAGTGTTAATTAAAGGAGTATTTTCTCTGTTCTTAAAGGCACGCTGAGACAGTGGTTCACAAGAATACAAAGTTAAAGTTTTCTTCTCACTTGACTTAAATCTGACCTAAATGCTGACAAGCAAATTGCTGCCTAAACTCTTTTGACCGTTGCTCCTTCAGTGAATTGCAGTTCTGATGCTCTTGAGTATGATTAAAATCATCTGCTTCCTAGTCTCAGTAAAATCTTTCTTTCTCTTTCTCTTTTGTGCAAACTGAAGTATTCATAGAGGACTTACATGATGATCAGGATGCTTGTTGTATCCATAGAGTATGCTACTTATATTTAAATGGCGGTTATAGTTTGCCCCATATTGTTTTCTCACAGGTCATGCTCAGTAACAGTGTTATTTTCTGAAAACATTTGTTTTATACTCAGCTTCAAAGCCTCAGTGTTGTTTTTTTTTTCAGAATCTGCTGGAAAATATTTAATTATATTTCAAATTTCCAGTGAAGGGGAAAAAAGACACATTCCTTGGTTTCTTTTTCAAGGCACGCAGGTTTTTGACTGTTACAAGTAATTGTCGCTTCAATTTTCCTTTGTTGCAGTTTCTTTTGTCTGTTTTTGCTTATATTTTAATGGTATGTACTGGTATTAAATTATATTGTGGACTAATAATAACAACAAATATTAAAAGATTACTATCTTGAGTTTCACAATTATTTTTTTCCAATTCGATGAAATGTAGCACGTATTGGATACATTGCTGGACATTGCAGGACAGGTGTTTAAGTACAGGTGAACTAAAGCGTCTTAACTATCAGCAGTGAATAGTTAGAATATTTGAAAGATTCAAAAAAGGGAGAATTGGGCATATTTGTGGTTAAAATGGATGCTAAAAAAAAAAAAAGAGCTAAGTGTAAACAAAAGCTTTGACATTTGTTTTCATTCACAATTCTTTCCCACACCTGACTTAACTGAGGAATGTACAAGAGGATCAATGAGAAGATCTAGGTATTTTCTGGAAAAAAAAAAAAAAGATCCATAGGCTGTACACCATGGCTCCCATTTTCTTTATATTTCTTCTTAATATGTGGTGTGGATGTTGCTTTCTTCACTACTGGTGGTATGTGCAGATTGGACCATGAAGAATTACAAATTTGATCTTTGGAAGTTTGTCCTGTTTTTTAACACTGAAATGGAACTTAGTTGAGAATTATTTCTAAAAAGACTCTCTTGTTAATCACGTTTTAAAATTTGATATTTCTCTAGCAGCATGAGACAAAAATGAGCCAACTGAGAGAAACCTTGAGAAAAATGACTGATGAAAATAAGCAGCATGAGACAAAAATGAGCCAACTGAGAGAAACCTTGAGAAAAATGACTGATGAAAATAACGAACTGAGGTCATCGCTTAACTCTCTGAGGGAAAATAACGAATTGCTAAAAACCCAGGCAAGATTAATTATTTCCTGTTACTAGCTTTACGAGTTACAGTCAAGTAGTCAAGCAGTACAGTCAAGTTTATAAGTAGCTTTGCAAGTTACAGTCAACAATTTTAAATGTTTGAACAAGTTGTTTGCAAAATTGCTGATTTTGTTTCTTTAAGACAAGAATTGTGTGAATGGTTGTAAATACTTTCTGCTTCGTTTTCTAGTACATGAAATTTAGTCTCTCAGAGCTTTTGCAGTATTAAAGACTTTAGAGTTAGTTATTTTTGAAAGTGTTAATTAAAGGAGTATTTTCTCTGTTCTTAAAGGCACGCTGAGACAGTGGTTCACAAGAATACAACGTTAAAGTTTTCTTCTCACTTGACTTAAATCTGACCTAAATGCTGACAAGCAAATTGCTGCCTAAACTCTTTTGACCGTTGCTCCTTCAGTGAATTGCAGTTCAGATGCTCTTGAGTATGATTAAAATCATCTGCTTCCTAGTCTCAGTAAAATCTTTCTTTCTCTTTCTCTTTTGTGCAAACTGAAGTATTCATAGAGGACTTACATGATGATCAGGATGCTTGTTGTATCCATAGAGTATGCTACTTATATCTAAATGGCGGTTATAGTTTGCCCCATATTGTTTTCTCACAGGTCATGCTCAGTAACAGTGTTATTTTCTGAAAACATTTGTTTTATACTCAGCTTCAAAGCCTCAGTGTTGTTTTTTTTTTCAGAATCTGCTGGAAAATATTTAATTATATTTCAAATTTCCAGTGAAGGGGAAAAAAGACACATTCCTTGGTTTCTTTTTCAAGGCACGCAGGTTTTTGACTGTTACAAGTAATTGTCGCTTCAATTTTCCTTTGTTGCAGTTTCTTTTGTCTGTTTTTGCTTATATTTTAATGGTATGTACTGGTATTAAATTATATTGTGGACTAATAATAACAACAAATATTAAAAGATTACTATCTTGAGTTTCACAATTATTTTTTTCCAATTCAATGAAATGTAGCACGTATTGGATACATTGCTGGACATTGCAGGACAGGTGTTTAAGTACAGGTGAACTAAAGCGTCTTAACTATCAGCAGTGAATAGTTAGAATATTTGAAAGATTCAAAAAAGGGAGAATTGGGCATATTTGTGGTTAAAATGGATGCTAAAAAAAAAAAAGAGCTAAGTGTAAACAAAAGCTTTGACATTTGTTTTCATTCACAATTCTTTCCCACACCTGACTTAACTGAGGAATGTACAAGAGGATCAATGAGAAGATCTAGGTATTTTCTGGAAAAAAAAAAAAAAAGATCCATAGGCTGTACACCATGGCTCCCATTTTCTTTATATTTCTTCTTAATATGTGGTGTGGATGTTGCTTTCTTCACTACTGGTGGTATGTGCAGATTGGACCATGAAGAATTACAAATTTGATCTTTGAAAGTTTGTCCTGTTTTTTAACACTGAAATGGAACTTAGTTGAGAATTATTTCTAAAAAGACTCTCTTGTTAATCACGTTTTAAAATTTGATATTTCTCTAGCAGCATGAGACAAAAATGAGCCAACTGAGAGAAACCTTGAGAAAAATGACTGATGAAAATAACGAACTGAGGTCATCGCTTAACTCTCTGAGGGAAAATAACGAATTGCTAAAAACCCAGGCAAGATTAATTATTTCCTGTTACTAGCTTTACGAGTTACAGTCAAGTAGTCAAGCAGTACAGTCAAGTTTATAAGTAGCTTTGCAAGTTACAGTCAACAATTTTAAATGTTTGAACAAGTTGTTTGCAAAATTGCTGATTTTGTTTCTTTAAGACAAGAATTGTGTGAATGGTTGTAAATACTTTCTGCTTCGTTTTCTAGTACATGAAATTTAGTCTCTCAGAGCTTTTGCAGTATTAAAGACTTTAGAGTTAGTTATTTTTGAAAGTGTTAATTAAAGGAGTATTTTCTCTGTTCTTAAAGGCACGCTGAGACAGTGGTTCACAAGAATACAAAGTTAAAGTTTTCTTCTCACTTGACTTAAATCTGACCTAAATGCTGACAAGCAAATTGCTGCCTAAACTCTTTTGACCATTGCTCCTTCAGTGAATTGCAGTTCTGATGCTCTTGAGTATGATTAAAATCATCTGCTTCCTAGTCTCAGTAAAATCTTTCTTTCTCTTTCTCTTTTGTGCAAACTGAAGTATTCATAGAGGACTTACATGATGATCAGGATGCTTGTTGTATCCATAGAGTATGCTACTTATATTTAAATGGCGGTTATAGTTTGCCCCATATTGTTTTCTCACAGGTCATGCTCAGTAACAGTGTTATTTTCTGAAAACATTTGTTTTATACTCAGCTTCAAAGCCTCAGTGTTGGTTTTTTTTTCAGAATCTGCTGGAAAATATTTAATTATATTTCAAATTTCCAGTGAAGGGGAAAAAAGACACATTCCTTGGTTTCTTTTTCAAGGCACGCAGGTTTTTGACTGTTACAAGTAATTGTCGCTTCAATTTTCCTTTGTTGCAGTTTCTTTTGTCTGTTTTTGCTTATATTTTAATGGTATGTACTGGTATTAAATTATATTGTGGACTAATAATAACAACAAATATTAAAAGATTACTATCTTGAGTTTCACAATTATTTTTTTCCAATTCGATGAAATGTAGCACGTATTGGATACATTGCTGGACATTGCAGGACAGGTGTTTAAGTACAGGTGAACTAAAGCGTCTTAACTATCAGCAGTGAATAGTTAGAATATTTGAAAGATTCAAAAAAGGGAGAATTGGGCATATTTGTGGTTAAAATGGATGCTAAAAAAAAAAAAGAGCTAAGTGTAAACAAAAGCTTTGACATTTGTTTTCATTCACAATTCTTTCCCACACCTGACTTAACTGAGGAATGTACAAGAGGATCAATGAGAAGATCTAGGTATTTTCTGGAAAAAAAAAAAAAAAGATCCATAGGCTGTACACCATGGCTCCCATTTTCTTTATATTTCTTCTTAATATGTGGTGTGGATGTTGCTTTCTTCACTACTGGTGGTATGTGCAGATTGGACCATGAAGAATTACAAATTTGATCTTTGAAAGTTTGTCCTGTTTTTTAACACTGAAATGGAACTTAGTTGAGAATTATTTCTAAAAAGACTCTCTTGTTAATCACGTTTTAAAATTTGATATTTCTCTAGCAGCATGAGACAAAAATGAGCCAACTGAGAGAAACCTTGAGAAAAATGACTGATGAAAATAAGCAGCATGAGACAAAAATGAGCCAACTGAGAGAAACCTTGAGAAAAATGACTGATGAAAATAACGAACTGAGGTCATCGCTTAACTCTCTGAGGGAAAATAACGAATTGCTAAAAACCCAGGCAAGATTAATTATTTCCTGTTACTAGCTTTACGAGTTACAGTCAAGTAGTCAAGCAGTACAGTCAAGTTTATAAGTAGCTTTGCAAGTTACAGTCAACAATTTTAAATGTTTGAACAAGTTGTTTGCAAAATTGCTGATTTTGTTTCTTTAAGACAAGAATTGTGTGAATGGTTGTAAATACTTTCTGCTTCGTTTTCTAGTACATGAAATTTAGTCTCTCAGAGCTTTTGCAGTATTAAAGACTTTAGAGTTAGTTATTTTTGAAAGTGTTAATTAAAGGAGTATTTTCTCTGTTCTTAAAGGCACGCTGAGACAGTGGTTCACAAGAATACAACGTTAAAGTTTTCTTCTCACTTGACTTAAATCTGACCTAAATGCTGACAAGCAAATTGCTGCCTAAACTCTTTTGACCGTTGCTCCTTCAGTGAATTGCAGTTCTGATGCTCTTGAGTATGATTAAAATCATCTGCTTCCTAGTCTCAGTAAAATCTTTCTTTCTCTTTCTCTTTTGTGCAAACTGAAGTATTCATAGAGGACTTACATGATGATCAGGATGCTTGTTGTATCCATAGAGTATGCTACTTATATTTAAATGGCGGTTATAGTTTGCCCCATATTGTTTTCTCACAGGTCATGCTCAGTAACAGTGTTATTTTCTGAAAACATTTGTTTTATACTCAGCTTCAAAGCCTCAGTGTTGGTTTTTTTTTCAGAATCTGCTGGAAAATATTTAATTATATTTCAAATTTCCAGTGAAGGGGAAAAAAGACACATTCCTTGGTTTCTTTTTCAAGGCACGCAGGTTTTTGACTGTTACAAGTAATTGTCGCTTCAATTTTCCTTTGTTGCAGTTTCTTTTGTCTGTTTTTGCTTATATTTTAATGGTATGTACTGGTATTAAATTATATTGTGGACTAATAATAACAACAAATATTAAAAGATTACTATCTTGAGTTTCACAATTATTTTTTTCCAATTCGATGAAATGTAGCACGTATTGGATACATTGCTGGACATTGCAGGACAGGTGTTTAAGTACAGGTGAACTAAAGCGTCTTAACTATCAGCAGTGAATAGTTAGAATATTTGAAAGATTCAAAAAAGGGAGAATTGGGCATATTTGTGGTTAAAATGGATGCTAAAAAAAAAAAAGAGCTAAGTGTAAACAAAAGCTTTGACATTTGTTTTCATTCACAATTCTTTCCCACACCTGACTTAACTGAGGAATGTACAAGAGGATCAATGAGAAGATCTAGGTATTTTCTGGAAAAAAAAAAAAAAAGATCCATAGGCTGTACACCATGGCTCCCATTTTCTTTATATTTCTTCTTAATATGTGGTGTGGATGTTGCTTTCTTCACTACTGGTGGTATGTGCAGATTGGACCATGAAGAATTACAAATTTGATCTTTGAAAGTTTGTCCTGTTTTTTAACACTGAAATGGAACTTAGTTGAGAATTATTTCTAAAAAGACTCTCTTGTTAATCACGTTTTAAAATTTGATATTTCTCTAGCAGCATGAGACAAAAATGAGCCAACTGAGAGAAACCTTGAGAAAAATGACTGATGAAAATAAGCAGCATGAGACAAAAATGAGCCAACTGAGAGAAACCTTGAGAAAAATGACTGATGAAAATAACGAACTGAGGTCATCGCTTAACTCTCTGAGGGAAAATAACGAATTGCTAAAAACCCAGGCAAGATTAATTATTTCCTGTTACTAGCTTTACGAGTTACAGTCAAGTAGTCAAGCAGTACAGTCAAGTTTATAAGTAGCTTTGCAAGTTACAGTCAACAATTTTAAATGTTTGAACAAGTTGTTTGCAAAATTGCTGATTTTGTTTCTTTAAGACAAGAATTGTGTGAATGGTTGTAAATACTTTCTGCTTCGTTTTCTAGTACATGAAATTTAGTCTCTCAGAGCTTTTGCAGTATTAAAGACTTTAGAGTTAGTTATTTTTGAAAGTGTTAATTAAAGGAGTATTTTCTCTGTTCTTAAAGGCACGCTGAGACAGTGGTTCACAAGAATACAAAGTTAAAGTTTTCTTCTCACTTGACTTAAATCTGACCTAAATGCTGACAAGCAAATTGCTGCCTAAACTCTTTTGACCGTTGCTCCTTCAGTGAATTGCAGTTCTGATGCTCTTGAGTATGATTAAAATCATCTGCTTCCTAGTCTCAGTAAAATCTTTCTTTCTCTTTCTCTTTTGTGCAAACTGAAGTATTCATAGAGGACTTACATGATGATCAGGATGCTTGTTGTATCCATAGAGTATGCTACTTATATTTAAATGGCGGTTATAGTTTGCCCCATATTGTTTTCTCACAGGTCATGCTCAGTAACAGTGTTATTTTCTGAAAACATTTGTTTTATACTCAGCTTCAAAGCCTCAGTGTTGTTTTTTTTTTCAGAATCTGCTGGAAAATATTTAATTATATTTCAAATTTCCAGTGAAGGGGAAAAAAGACACATTCCTTGGTTTCTTTTTCAAGGCACGCAGGTTTTTGACTGTTACAAGTAATTGTCGCTTCAATTTTCCTTTGTTGCAGTTTCTTTTGTCTGTTTTTGCTTATATTTTAATGGTATGTACTGGTATTAAATTATATTGTGGACTAATAATAACAACAAATATTAAAAGATTACTATCTTGAGTTTCACAATTATTTTTTTCCAATTCGATGAAATGTAGCACGTATTGGATACATTGCTGGACATTGCAGGACAGGTGTTTAAGTACAGGTGAACTAAAGCGTCTTAACTATCAGCAGTGAATAGTTAGAATATTTGAAAGATTCAAAAAAGGGAGAATTGGGCATATTTGTGGTTAAAATGGATGCTAAAAAAAAAAAAGAGCTAAGTGTAAACAAAAGCTTTGACATTTGTTTTCATTCACAATTCTTTCCCACACCTGACTTAACTGAGGAATGTACAAGAGGATCAATGAGAAGATCTAGGTATTTTCTGGAAAAAAAAAAAAAAAGATCCATAGGCTGTACACCATGGCTCCCATTTTCTTTATATTTCTTCTTAATATGTGGTGTGGATGTTGCTTTCTTCACTACTGGTGGTATGTGCAGATTGGACCATGAAGAATTACAAATTTGATCTTTGAAAGTTTGTCCTGTTTTTTAACACTGAAATGGAACTTAGTTGAGAATTATTTCTAAAAAGACTCTCTTGTTAATCACGTTTTAAAATTTGATATTTCTCTAGCAGCATGAGACAAAAATGAGCCAACTGAGAGAAACCTTGAGAAAAATGACTGATGAAAATAACGAACTGAGGTCATCGCTTAACTCTCTGAGGGAAAATAACGAATTGCTAAAAACCCAGGCAAGATTAATTATTTCCTGTTACTAGCTTTACGAGTTACAGTCAAGTAGTCAAGCAGTACAGTCAAGTTTATAAGTAGCTTTGCAAGTTACAGTCAACAATTTTAAATGTTTGAACAAGTTGTTTGCAAAATTGCTGATTTTGTTTCTTTAAGACAAGAATTGTGTGAATGGTTGTAAATACTTTCTGCTTCGTTTTCTAGTACATGAAATTTAGTCTCTCAGAGCTTTTGCAGTATTAAAGACTTTAGAGTTAGTTATTTTTGAAAGTGTTAATTAAAGGAGTATTTTCTCTGTTCTTAAAGGCACGCTGAGACAGTGGTTCACAAGAATACAACGTTAAAGTTTTCTTCTCACTTGACTTAAATCTGACCTAAATGCTGACAAGCAAATTGCTGCCTAAACTCTTTTGACCGTTGCTCCTTCAGTGAATTGCAGTTCTGATGCTCTTGAGTATGATTAAAATCATCTGCTTCCTAGTCTCAGTAAAATCTTTCTTTCTCTTTCTCTTTTGTGCAAACTGAAGTATTCATAGAGGACTTACATGATGATCAGGATGCTTGTTGTATCCATAGAGTATGCTACTTATATCTAAATGGCGGTTATAGTTTGCCCCATATTGTTTTCTCACAGGTCATGCTCAGTAACAGTGTTATTTTCTGAAAACATTTGTTTTATACTCAGCTTCAAAGCCTCAGTGTTGGTTTTTTTTTCAGAATCTGCTGGAAAATATTTAATTATATTTCAAATTTCCAGTGAAGGGGAAAAAAGACACATTCCTTGGTTTCTTTTTCAAGGCACGCAGGTTTTTGACTGTTACAAGTAATTGTCGCTTCAATTTTCCTTTGTTGCAGTTTCTTTTGTCTGTTTTTGCTTATATTTTAATGGTATGTACTGGTATTAAATTATATTGTGGACTAATAATAACAACAAATATTAAAAGATTACTATCTTGAGTTTCACAATTATTTTTTTCCAATTCAATGAAATGTAGCACGTATTGGATACATTGCTGGACATTGCAGGACAGGTGTTTAAGTACAGGTGAACTAAAGCGTCTTAACTATCAGCAGTGAATAGTTAGAATATTTGAAAGATTCAAAAAAGGGAGAATTGGGCATATTTGTGGTTAAAATGGATGCTAAAAAAAAAAAAGAGCTAAGTGTAAACAAAAGCTTTGACATTTGTTTTCATTCACAATTCTTTCCCACACCTGACTTAACTGAGGAATGTACAAGAGGATCAATGAGAAGATCTAGGTATTTTCTGGAAAAAAAAAAAAAAAGATCCATAGGCTGTACACCATGGCTCCCATTTTCTTTATATTTCTTCTTAATATGTGGTGTGGATGTTGCTTTCTTCACTACTGGTGGTATGTGCAGATTGGACCATGAAGAATTACAAATTTGATCTTTGAAAGTTTGTCCTGTTTTTTAACACTGAAATGGAACTTAGTTGGGAATTATTTCTAAAAAGACTCTCTTGTTAATCACGTTTTAAAATTTGATATTTCTCTAGCAGCATGGGACAAAAAGGAGCCAACTGAGACAACCCTTTAGAAAAATGACTGATGAAAATAATGAACTGAGGTCATCGCTTAACTCTCTGAGGGAAAATAACGAATTGCTAAAAACCCAGGCAAGATTAATTATTTCCTGTTACTAGCTTTACGAGTTACAGTCAAGTAGTCAAGCAGTACAGTCAAGTTTATAAGTAGCTTTGCAAGTTACAGTCAACAATTTTAAATGTTTGAACAAGTTGTTTGCAAAATTGCTGATTTTGTTTCTTTAAGACAAGAATTGTGTGAATGGTTGTAAATACTTTCTGCTTCGTTTTCTAGTACATGAAATTTAGTCTCTCAGAGCTTTTGCAGTATTAAAGACTTTAGAGTTAGTTATTTTTGAAAGTGTTAATTAAAGGAGTATTTTCTCTGTTCTTAAAGGCACGCTGAGACAGTGGTTCACAAGAATACAACGTTAAAGTTTTCTTCTCACTTGACTTAAATCTGACCTAAATGCTGACAAGCAAATTGCTGCCTAAACTCTTTTGACCGTTGCTCCTTCAGTGAATTGCAGTTCTGATGCTCTTGAGTATGATTAAAATCATCTGCTTCCTAGTCTCAGTAAAATCTTTCTTTCTCTTTCTCTTTTGTGCAAACTGAAGTATTCATAGAGGACTTACATGATGATCAGGATGCTTGTTGTATCCATAGAGTATGCTACTTATATCTAAATGGCGGTTATAGTTTGCCCCATATTGTTTTCTCACAGGTCATGCTCAGTAACAGTGTTATTTTCTGAAAACATTTGTTTTATACTCAGCTTCAAAGCCTCAGTGTTGGTTTTTTTTTCAGAATCTGCTGGAAAATATTTAATTATATTTCAAATTTCCAGTGAAGGGGAAAAAAGACACATTCCTTGGTTTCTTTTTCAAGGCACGCAGGTTTTTGACTGTTACAAGTAATTGTCGCTTCAATTTTCCTTTGTTGCAGTTTCTTTTGTCTGTTTTTGCTTATATTTTAATGGTATGTACTGGTATTAAATTATATTGTGGACTAATAATAATAACAAATATTAAAAGATTACTATCTTGAGTTTCACAATTATTTTTTTCCAATTCGATGAAATGTAGCACGTATTGGATACATTGCTGGACATTGCAGGACAGGTGTTTAAGTACAGGTGAACTAAAGCGTCTTAACTATCAGCAGTGAATAGTTAGAATATTTGAAAGATTCAAAAAAGGGAGAATTGGGCATATTTGTGGTTAAAATGGATGCTAAAAAGAAAAAAGAGCTAAGTGTAAACAAAAGCTTTGACATTTGTTTTCATTCACAATTCTTTCCCACACCTGATTTAACTGAGGAATGTACAAGAGGATCAATGAGAAGATCTAGGTATTTTCTGGAAAAAAAAAAAAAAGATCCATAGGCTGTACACCATGGCTCCCATTTTCTTTATATTTCTTCTTAATATGTGGTGTGGATGTTGCTTTCTTCACTACTGGTGGTATGTGCAGATTGGACCATGAAGAATTACAAATTTGATCTTTGAAAGTTTGTCCTGTTTTTTAACACTGAAATGGAACTTAGTTGAGAATTATTTCTAAAAAGACTCTCTTGTTAATCACGTTTTAAAATTTGATATTTCTCTAGCAGCATGAGACAAAAATGAGCCAACTGAGAGAAACCTTGAGAAAAATGACTGATGAAAATAAGCAGCATGAGACAAAAATGAGCCAACTGAGAGAAACCTTGAGAAAAATGACTGATGAAAATAACGAACTGAGGTCATCGCTTAACTCTCTGAGGGAAAATATCGAATTGCTAAAATCCCAGGCAAGATTAATTATTTCCTGTTACTAGCTTTACGAGTTACAGTCAAGTAGTCAAGCAGTACAGTCAAGTTTATAAGTAGCTTTGCAAGTTACAGTCAACAATTTTAAATGTTTGAACAAGTTGTTTGCAAAATTGCTGATTTTGTTTCTTTAAGACAAGAATTGTGTGAATGGTTGTAAATACTTTCTGCTTCGTTTTCTAGTACATGAAATTTAGTCTCTCAGAGCTTTTGCAGTATTAAAGACTTTAGAGTTAGTTATTTTTGAAAGTGTTAATTAGAGTATTTTCTCTGTTCTTAAAGGCACGCTGAGACAGTGGTTCACAAGAATACAACGTTAAAGTTTTCTTCTCACTTGACTTAAATCTGACCTAAATGCTGACAAGCAAATTGCTGCCTAAACTCTTTTGACCGTTGCTCCTTCAGTGAATTGCAGTTCAGATGGTCTTGAGTATGATTAAAATCATCTGCTTCCTAGTCTCAGTAAAATCTTTCTTTCTCTTTCTCTTTTGTGCAAACTGAAGTATTCATAGAGGACTTACATGATGATCAGGATGCTTGTTGTATCCATAGAGTATGCTACTTATATTTAAATGGCGGTTATAGTTTGCCCCATATTGTTTTCTCACAGGTCATGCTCAGTAACAGTGTTATTTTCTGAAAACATTTGTTTTATGCTCAGCTTCAAAGCCTCAGTGTTGTTTTTTTTTTCAGAATCTGCTGGAAAATATTTAATTATATTTCAAATTTCCAGTGAAGGGGAAAAAAGACACATTCCTTGGTTTCTTTTTCAAGGCACGCAGGTTTTTGACTGTTACAAGTAATTGTCGCTTCAATTTTCCTTTGTTGCAGTTTCTTTTGTCTGTTTTTGCTTATATTTTAATGGTATGTACTGGTATTAAATTATATTGTGGACTAATAATAACAACAAATATTAAAAGATTACTATCTTGAGTTTCACAATTTTTTTCCAATTCGATGAAATGTAGCACGTATTGGATACATTGCTGGACATTGCAGGACAGGTGTTTAAGTACAGGTGAACTAAAGCGTCTTAACTATCAGCAGTGAATAGTTAGAATATTTGAAAGATTCAAAAAAGGGAGAATTGGGCATATTTGTGGTTAAAATGGATGCTAAAAGAAAAAAGAGCTAAGTGTAAACAAAAGCTTTGACATTTGTTTTCATTCACAATTCTTTCCCACACCTGACTTAACTGAGGAATGTACAAGAGGATCAATGAGAAGATCTAGGTATTTTCTGGAAAAAAAAAAAAAGATCCATAGGCTGTACACCATGGCTCCCATTTTCTTTATATTTCTTCTTAATATGTGGTGTGGATGTTGCTTTCTTCACTACTGGTGGTATGTGCAGATTGGACCATGAAGAATTACAAATTTGATCTTTGAAAGTTTGTCCTGTTTTTTAACACTGAAATGGAACTTAGTTGAGAATTATTTCTAAAAAGACTCTCTTGTTAATCACGTTTTAAAATTTGATATTTCTCTAGCAGCATGAGACAAAAATGAGCCAACTGAGAGAAACCTTGAGAAAAATGACTGATGAAAATAAGCAGCATGAGACAAAAATGAGCCAACTGAGAGAAACCTTGAGAAAAATGACTGATGAAAATAACGAACTGAGGTCATCGCTTAACTCTCTGAGGGAAAATAACGAATTGCTAAAAACCCAGGCAAGATTAATTATTTCCTGTTACTAGCTTTACGAGTTACAGTCAAGTAGTCAAGCAGTACAGTCAAGTTTATAAGTAGCTTTGCAAGTTGATTCAAAGATCGAAGCCGAAATTCCTTTAAGTGGTATATTCTTTATTGCAGCGCTGGATGCACGGGGGATCTCTCCACCTATCGTGCATACCCAAAGCGGAAAGCAGTCTTGAATTTATACAATCAATCTATCAATATTCTACAAGCGCCTATACATATGCATTACCTATCCCCGCCTTCCCTCGCTTCTCATGCTAATTAGCCTTTTGGCACCTTGCGCCTGCGTAGAGCCTCCCAAGAATTGTGGGCAGGGGTCTTTGGGAGGAAGACCCCGAGTCTTCCTCACAGTGTACTTTTCACCTTTGGTCAGGAATCTGCTGAATTGGCACGTTTCTTAATTGCGAGAGCTGGTTGTTGCCAATTCTTCCGTTTGTTGTATCTTTATAATGAATTCCAATGTCCAATTTTGAGATTTATAGTCCTTACATTTGTTTCTCTGTCCGTCTGCCGCTTCCTTATCATGAGTTCCAGTGTCTTGTTTTGAGATATACTGTCCATGTCTGGGGATTGTCCTTGCCTCCCCAATGCCTCCCCAATACCTCCTTAATCAATCCCCCCTTTTCTTTTCCCATGCAAATTCTTTTGCATCAGATACTTTCATTATTTACAGTAACACAATAAAGCAGGCATCTAAACAACATGCACACAAATATTCCTAACACTACTAATGTGATAAGAGCAATGAACACTTGTTCCAACCATTGGAAGTTGGGCAACCAGGAGGTTAACTTATTCCATATTTCACTAAAACTCCATGAAAGATCATCTTTACTGATCTCATGTAGGACCCTTGTCTGCTTCCATATTTCTTCCAGGTCGGTAGAGATCCTTCCACTCTGATCTACATACATACAACAACTTGTATTTATTACTGTACAGACTCCCCCTTGAGCGGCCAGTAACAAGTCTAGGGCCATCCGATTTTGTAATACTACCTGTGATAAACTAGATATCTCTTCTTGTTGAGCCTTTATAGCATCCAGAGTTTTGTTTTCTAACTTCTCTATAATTGCAGAAATATTAACTATCGCCTTTTCCAATTCATTCACTCCTAACCATGGGATAAACCATCGAACAAAACTATGAAAAGCGGTGTGTCTCTCTATCAATGGATTGTTAATTTTTCGTCTAATTCTCCAGATATGATTTCTCAAGTAACCTCGAGGCACTACATCATGTACTGTCATACTGGGGACTACTGCTCCAAGAGTGCAAGTTCCCTTCCAGTTCTCAGGCAAGACCTTACGAGCTGTATCATTGCATAGCCAATACCACCCTTTTCCTTCTGGAACTGGCCAGCTGGTTGAATTTGCCCAACTGCTAGTTGTACTAATATCAATTGTTTGATTACAAGATGTCTGATTTCCCACATAAGTAGTACCCGTATTTATACAATCCTGTTTTCCCATACCCTTAGGCGGGTTACACCTTTGTACACATACATAGTAAGATTCCAATGGCACGAAGCTACTAACTTCTAGTTCCAAAACTTCTTCATATTTTTGACCCCAAGATGTGTTTTCCCACAAATTAGTCCAAGGTAAGTTTGCAGGCAAGGGAATCCTGATTAACGATACACCCTTATTCCCATGCTGTGGCAGATGGGTGCATACCCAACAGTTCGTCTTATTAATTACTTGAGAAATTGTTTGTATCAGGGACAGGTGTAAGTTCTCATCCCAAACTGCCCACCCCGAATCTGAGAACCACACCCCTGCAATCATTAGGATCTGGAAAACCATAATTTTGTTGGTCCAATTGGGGTCATGGTCCATATCCTTGCCAGGGCCTTCTTCACCCTTGAATCGTGGATCCAAGCTGCTTGCTCCTTAATCTTAATGGCGGTGCGTGTTGTCAGTAATACCTGGTATGGTCCCGTCCACTTTCCTTCCGTTTTTCCTCTAGGGGTTGTCCTGAAAAAGTCTTTATATATATAATCCCTGAGCTTAAAAGGGTGGATTGGTTGATCCAACCATCTAGCCCAGGTCCTGAGAACAAATTTATGTACTTTATTTAATTATTTCTGAAGTTCAGTTATATATGCATATAAATATTCTAATCCTAGCTGCATTAGATCCTCTCCACTAAATATAAATTGATATGGCCTTCCATATAAAATTTCAAAGGGACTCAAATTCCCTTATATTCTAGGTTTAACTCAAATTCTAAGTAATGCTAAAGGGAGGGATTGAGGTCATGACAAATTAGATTCTTGTCCAATTTTAGCTATTTGTTGTTTAATTAAATGTTTCATTTTTTCTACCTGTCCACTTGCCTGCGGTCTATAAAGAGTATGCAGTTGTCTTTAGAATATCTTTAGAATCTTATTTATCTGTTGTACCACTTGCACACAAAAATGTGAAACTCTATCAGAAGACATTGCTACTAGAATCCCAAAGCATGGTATTATTTCATTTAACAAGACTTTAACCACTTCTTCTTGCTTTGTTTGTTTGACAGGGAAAGGCTTCAGGCCTTCCTGAAATCATGTCAGTCAGAACCAGTAAATAACAATACCCCCCTTTTCTAGGGAGTTCTGAAAAATCAATTTGCCACAGTTGCCCCGAATAATTCCCTTTATCAATGACACCAAATGTCACCCTATTTCCTGTATTGGGATTATGACGCATACAGGTGTCACATTGTTGGGTTACCTGCCTTATTGTGGTATACAGATTTCTTGCTACCAAGACTCGATTTAATAGTTTATACAGGGCATCGGCTCCCCAGTGGGTTTTGTTGTGTTCCCCCAAAACCATAGGCCACACCAAATTAGAGGGCATAACAACCCTGTTGTCCTTCAAATGAGCCCACCCATCAACATTCAGCTTCCCTTTTAGATCCTCGATCAACTTTAAATCTTCTTTTGAATATTTAGGAGCCTGTCCTTTCTCTAATGTCTGAATTTTACCGTCTGGTATTAAAGCAAGCACTTCCACTTGACCTCTTTCCGGCTCCCTTCTTGCCTCTTTATCAGCCAATCTGTTCCCAATCTCGAAGTCAGTGGATCCTCTTTGATGCCCTCGGCAATGCATAATAGCCACTTTTTCTGGTTGTTTTACAGCCTCTAACAATTTTAAAATTTCTTCAGCATGTTTTATCTGTTTTCCCTGAGCAGTCAGTAATCCACGTTCTTTCCAAATCGCTCCATGAGCATGTACCATGCCGAATGCATATTTAGAATCTGTCCAAATATTTACCCTTCTTTTTCCAGCTGCCAGTTCCAATGCTCTCATGAGAGCAACTATCTCCGCCTTTTGAGCTGATGTTCCAGGGGGTAAAGGCTTAGACTCAATTACCTGCTGAGTAGTTGTTATAGCATATCCAGCTTTACGTTGTCCTTGTGTAACAAAACTGCTCCCATCCGTGAACCAAGTTTCTTCTGCATCTTCCATGGGCTCCTCCTTAAGGTCTGGTTGGCTGGAATACACAGTCTCCATAGTTTCTAAACAATCGTGAATCACAGGTTCCGCCGGAGCATCACTAAGAAAAGAGGCTGGATTCACAATATTAGTTATCACAATTTCCACATCGTCCTGTTCTACCAATATTGCTTGATATTTCAAAAATCTCTGAGGAGATAACCAATGAGCCCCCTTTTGTTCTAAAACTGCTGACACAGTGTGTGAGACAAACACTGTTATCTTCTGCCCCATTGTAAATTTCCGGGCTTCTTGTATATTCATAATTACGGCTGCCACTGCTCGCAGGCAGCCTGGCCATCCTTTACTTACTTCATCCAATTGTTTAGAGAAATAAGCCACTGCCCTTTTGTAAGGTCCCAACTTTTGTGCTAGTACCCCTAAGGCCATACCCTGTCTTTCATAGGAGTATAACCAAAAGGGTTTAGACAAATCTGGTAAACCAAGAGCTGGGGCTCGCATCAACTCCATCTTAAACTTCTTAAAGGCTGCTCGGGCTTCTCCTGTCCATATTAGTCTTATGCAGTTATCTTTAATTAAATCATACAAAGGCCTTACAATTAATCCATAATTGTTGATCCATAATCTGCACCAACCTGTCATTCCTAGGAAAGTTCGTAATTCTTTAACAGTCTGTGGTTCTGGGGTACGACAGATTGCTTCCTTGCGTTCCGTCCCCAGTTCACGTTGTCCTCCTGAGATCTCAAATCCTAGGTATGTCACGTGGGTTTGAACCAATTGTGCCTTCTGTTGTGAAACCCGGTATCCATTCATTCCTAGGAAATTAAGGAGGCTCACCGTCCACTGTATGCAGCTTCCCCTGTCTTCGGTAGCAATCAAGAGATCATCAACATATTGCAGCAGGACCCCTGCAGAATTGGGGGCTTCCCAGGATTCAAGTTCCTTTGCAAGTTGATTACCAAAAATCGTAGGGCTATTTTTAAACCCCTGAGGAAGCACTGTCCATGTCAACTGGACTTTTCGTCCTGAGTCAGGATTTTCCCATTCAAAGGCAAAGAGGTTTCGGCTTTCTGGGGCCAAGGTTAAACAAAAGAAGGCATCCTTTAAATCCAGTACGGTAAACCAGACCAACTTGTCCCTTAACTTGGTCAATAGCGTATAAGGGTTTGCTACCACAGGGTGTATGTCTTCAGTGATCCTGTTTATTGCTCTCAAGTCCTGTACTAACCTATAACTCTTCCCATCCGGTTTCTTAATTGGTAAGATGGGAGTATTATATTCTGATTCACACTCGACCAGTAACCCATATTTCAAAAACTTATCTATTGTATCTTTTATTCCTCTTCTATCTTCTATTCTAAGGGGGTACTGCTTAACCTTTACTGGCTTCTCTCCTGGTTTTAATTTTACCATTATTGGTGCAGCATTCTTTGCTTTCCCAGGGACATCAGATTCCCACACCCCTGGATAAACCTGATCCTGGATTTCCGGAAGGGTTTCATTAAAAGAATCAGTTTGGATCAATACCAAACTTAGTGCACTTATAAGTCGGTCTTCTTTTACTCTTAACTCTACCCTTCCCTTTTCAAAAACAATTTCAGCTTCTAATTGCTCTAATAAATCCCGTCCCAATAAAGATCTAGGAGATCCCGGCAAATACAAAAACCTATGTATTCCCATTTGCTTCCCCAATTCATATTCTAATGGCTTTAAAAAGAAAGCTTTTTCGTGTCTACCCATTGCCCCCACCACTGTCACAAAATCTTTATCTTCTGGCATCAACTTCTGATTTAACACTGAATATGTAGCTCCTGTATCTACTAAAAATTCTACTTCCCGACCCAATTTCCCTAGCTTAATTTTAACCAGTGGATCTGCTAGGGTAGAGTCCCCCGGTCTCCTTCATTGTTTTGTAGCCATTAATAGCTTATTTTCCTCTTGCCGCTTCGGGCATTCCCTTTTCCAGTGTCCTATCTCTTTACAATAGGCACACTGTTCAGCCCGCAAGGGGAGTCGAATTACCTTCCCCCCCCCTTCTCCTGCCTCGAAAAGATTCTTCCTGCTTTCGCAGGGCTGCCACAGTGGCTGCTGCAATCGTCTCACCTAACTTTTGCCTTTCATTCCCCTCACGATTTCTAAACACTCTCCAGGCTTCTTCTACTAATCTTTCCAAATCCCTTACGTCTGGTTCTTTCATTTTCTGAAGTTTTCGTCTAATATCTTCCGCCGATTGACCCAAAAATAGAGATACTAATTGAAGTCTACCCCCCCTCAGAGGAAGGGTCTATAGTGGTAAACTTCTGCATTGCTGCCCTCAGCCTTTCAAGAAATTCGGATGGGGTTTCTTTTAGACCTTGTTGGAAGCATATTCTCAATTCCCAATTCATCCAGATTTTAGTATTTACTTAGCCGTTCATAATTTTAGGGATGATTAGGGTCTCAGTGGGGTCGGTCAGGGGAATGCAGTTGTCCACAGTTCCCTGAGCGGTCCCATCGGTAATCTGAGCTCGCACATGAATTCAGGTTGTTTTAAGAGTTAACTGTTTTTCTGTTTCCATAACAACTCTCTCTCGGACCCATCATGATCCATTTGCCCCAAAGGGCTAACACCCATGATTTTAAGATCTCTGCCTAGAGCAGAGACAGAACTATTAACATTCCTACATCCTCTTTCCCTGCTCATTCAACTTCAAACACCTTTAACACTTTCAACAACCCTTTTAACACTTCCTTTATCTTTCTCCAGCCTGTACTTCTCTAATGCCAACATCAAAGGCTCAGTCAGGGGCCAACTTAATTCCGTACCTTTTCCCACCAAGATGCTGAAACAACATCAGTATACAACATTTCATCCTATTCTCCTTCTCAAAACCAACATTAACTGTAGCAAAACATTAGAGTTTAAAGTTCCATTTAGGGGCCACTTTTCTCCACATTCCAGCTTACAAAGCGGCCACCATTGATTACAATATTTTATCAATGTTTTCCTGTTCACACTTCCACCGGCAGATCCTCCAATATCCTTCCAGTGACTCAAAACACATCCTAACGCACTTTTCTTAGGAATTTCACTGCTTACTCGCCCCCCCATTTTCCAGTTTACACTTTCAGAATACACGTGTTACTTACAAAAGCGTATCACAAAAACGTATCACTCACAAAATTACAGGCACGCAATATCTTTCAGTAGCGATGTCACAAAGCTACTATTACCAGCAATATTGCTAAAATCACAATAACAATAGTCAGAGTCAAATTCTACATGCGATAAGTCAGAAAACCGAACTGTGTAACACCATAACGATATCTTTCTTATAACAATGCCACGAACCTACTATTACCACCAGAAAAATAGCCAAAATCACAGTAACAATAACCAGAGTTAAATACCGTACTCCATGAGTCAGAAAACCGAAATAAACAACACAATTCCAGATGGACCTTAAAGCGAGCTCTTTCCTTAAGGTCCCCAAATATACTTATGGTGCTTACCACAAAGTATATACCAAACACTGCCTCGCAGAAGATCACCTTCTGACTTACAGACAGTTCCAGATACAGATGGACCTCAAGGTCCCCAGATATACTTGTGGTACTAACCACAAAGTATATACCAAATACTGTCCTGCAGAAGTCACCTTCCGACTTACTGGACAGTCCCAGATGACCGGTCTACCAGAAAAACAAACCAGAATAAAGAATATACTCACTCACAATGATGGGGTCCTTGTCTGCCTCCGCAGTGATCCGGTGAGTCGAGGAGTCCCTCCGGGAAATCCCGGGGGTACCCTAGGGAGTCCTGTCCCCAGCGGGTCCTGCGGACCGGCAGAGAGGTAGTCCCATCTGGGGTGCCAGATTGATTCAAAGATCGAAGCCGAAATTCCTTTAAGTGGTATATTCTTTATTGCAGCGCTGGATGCACGGGGGATCTCTCCACCTATCGTGCATACCCAAAGCGGAAAGCAGTCTTGAATTTATACAATCAATCTATCAATATTCTACAAGCGCCTATACATATGCATTACCTATCCCCGCCTTCCCTCGCTTCTCATGCTAATTAGCCTTTTGGCACCTTGCGCCTGCGTAGAGCCTCCCAAGAATTGTGGGCAGGGGTCTTTGGGACGTGGGCAGGGGTCTTTGGGAGGAAGACCCCGAGTCTTCCTCACAGTGTACTTTTCACCTTTGGTCAGGAATCTGCTGAATTGGCACGTTTCTTAATTGCGAGAGCTGGTTGTTGCCAATTCTTCCGTTTGTTGTATCTTTATAATGAATTCCAATGTCCAATTTTGAGATTTATAGTCCTTACATTTGTTTCTCTGTCCATCTGCCGCTTCCTTATCATGAGTTCCAGTGTCTTGTTTTGAGATATACTGTCCATGTCTGGGGATTGTCCTTGCCTCCCCAATACCTCCCCAATACCTCCTTAATCAAAGTTACAGTCAACAATTTTAAATGTTTGAACAAATTGTTTGCAAAATTGCTGATTTTGTTTCTTTAAGACAAGAATTGTGTGAATGGTTGTAAATACTTTCTGCTTCGTTTTCTAGTACATGAAATTTAGTCTCTCAGAGCTTTTGCAGTATTAAAGACTTTAGAGTTAGTTATTTTTGAAAGTGTTAATTAAAGGAGTTTTTTCTCTGTTCTTAAAGGCACGCTGAGACAGTGGTTCACAAGAATACAAAGTTAAAGTTTTCTTCTCACTTGACTTAAATCTGACCTAAATGCTGACAAGCAAATTGCTGCCTAAACTCTTTTGACCGTTGCTCCTTCAGTGAATTGCAGTTCTGATGGTCTTGAGTATGATTAAAATCATCTGCTTCCTAGTCTCAGTAAAATCTTTCTTTCTCTTTCTCTTTCGTGCAAACTGAAGTATTCATAGAGGACTTACATGATGATCAGGATGCTTGTTGTATCCATAGAGTATGCTACTTATATTTAAATGGCGGTTATAGTTTGCCCCATATTGTTTTCTCACAGGTCATGCTCAGTAACAGTGTTATTTTCTGAAAACATTTGTTTTATGCTCAGCTTCAAAGCCTCAGTGTTGTTTTTTTTTTCAGAATCTGCTGGAAAATATTTAATTATATTACAAATTTCCAGTGAAGGGGAAAAAAGACACATTCCTTTGGTTCTTTTTCAAGGCAGAGAGGTTTTTGACTGTTACAAGTAATTGTCGCTTCAATTTTCCTTTGTTGCAGTTTCTTTTGTCTGTTTTTGCTTATATTTTAATGGTATGTACTGGTATTAAATTATATTATGGACTAATAATAACAACAAATATTAAAAGATTACTATCTTGAGTTTCACAATTATTTTTTTCCAATTCAATGAAATGTAGCACGTATTGGATACATTGCTGGACATTGCAGGACAGGTGTTTAAGTACAGGTGAACTAAAGCGTCTTAACTATCAGCAGTGAATAGTTAGAATATTTGAAAGATTCAAAAAAGGGAGAATTGGGCATATTTGTGGTTAAAATGGATGCTAAAAAAAAAAAAGAGCTAAGTGTAAACAAAAGCTTTGACATTTGTTTTCATTCACAATTCTTTCCCACACCTGACTTAACTGAGGAATGTACAAGAGGATCAATGAGAAGATCTAGGTATTTTCTGGAAAAAAAAAAAAGATCCATAGGCTGTACACCATGGCTCCCATTTTCTTTATATTTCTTCTTAATATGTGGTGTGGATGTTGCTTTCTTCACTACTGGTGGTATGTGCAGATTGGACCATGAAGAATTACAAATTTGATCTTTGAAAGTTTGTCCTATTTTTTAACACTGAAATGGAACTTAGTTGAGAATTATTTCTAAAAAGACTCTCTTGTTAATCACGTTTTAAAATTTGATATTTCTCTAGCAGCATGAGACAAAAATGAGCCAACTGAGAGAAACCTTGAGAAAAATGACTGATGAAACTAACGAACTGAGGTCATCGCTTAACTCTCTGAGGGAAAATATCGAATTGCTAAAAACCCAGGCAAGATTAATTATTTCCTGTTACTAGCTTTACGAGTTACAGTCAAGTAGTCAAGCAGTACAGTCAAGTTTATAAGTAGCTTTGCAAGTTACAGTCAACAATTTTAAATGTTTGAACAAGTTGTTTGCAAAATTGCTGATTTTGTTTCCTTAAGACAAGAATTGTGTGAATGGTTGTAAATACTTTCTGCTTCGTTTTCTAGTACATGAAATTTAGTCTCTCAGAGCTTTTGCAGTATTAAAGACTTTAGAGTTAGTTATTTTTGAAAGTGTTAATTAAAGGAGTATTTTCTCTGTTCTTAAAGGCACGCTGAGACAGTGGTTCACAAGAATACAAAGTTAAAGTTTTCTTCTCACTTGACTTAAATCTGACCTAAATGCTGACAAGCAAATTGCTGCCTAAACTCTTTTGACCATTGCTCCTTCAGTGAATTGCAGTTCTGATGCTCTTGAGTATGATTAAAATCATCTGCTTCCTAGTCTCAGTAAAATCCTTCTTTCTCTTTTGTGCAAACTGAAGTATTCATAGAGGACTTACATGATGATCAGGATGCTTGTTGTATCCATAGAGTATGCTACTTATATTTAAATGGCGGTTATAGTTTGCCCCATATTGTTTTCTCACAGATCATGCTCAGTAACAGTGTTATTTTCTGAAAACATTTGTTTTATGCTCAGCTTCAAAGCCTCAGTGTTGGCTTTTTTTTTCAGAATCTGCTGGAAAATATTTAATTATATTACAAATTTCCAGTGAAGGGGAAAAAAGACACATTCCTTTGGTTCTTTTTCAAGGCACGCAGGTTTTTGACTGTTACAAGTAATTGTCGCTTCAATTTTCCTTTGTTGCAGTTTCTTTTGTCCGTTTTTGCTTATATTTCAATGGTATGTACTGGTATTAAATTATATTGTGGACTAATAATAATAACAAATATTAAAAGATTACTATCTTGAGTTTCACAATTATTTTTTTCCAATTCAATGAAATGTAGCACGTATTGGATACATTGCTGGACATTGCAGGACAGGTGTTTAAGTACAGGTGAACTAAAGCGTCTTAACTATCAGCAGTGAATAGTTAGAATATTTGAAAGATTCAAAAAAGGGAGAATTGGGCATATTTGTGGTTAAAATGGATGCTAAAAAAAAAAAAAGAGCTAAGTGTAAACAAAAGCTTTGACATTTGTTTTCATTCACAATTCTTTCCCACACCTGACTTAACTGAGGAATGTACAAGAGGATCAATGAGAAGATCTAGGTATTTTCTGGAAAAAAAAAAAAAAAGATCCATAGGCTGTACACCATGGCTCCCATTTTCTTTATATTTCTTCTTAATATGTGGTGTGGATGTTGCTTTCTTCACTACTGGTGGTATGTGCAGATTGGACCATGAAGAATTACAAATTTGATCTTTGAAAGTTTGTCCTGTTTTTTAACACTGAAATGGAACTTAGTTGAGAATTATTTCTAAAAAGACTCTCTTGTTAATCACGTTTTAAAATTTGATATTTCTCTAGCAGCATGAGACAAAAATGAGCCAACTGAGAGAAACCTTGAGAAAAATGACTGATGAAAATAAGCAGCATGAGACAAAAATGAGCCAACTGAGAGAAACCTTGAGAAAAATGACTGATGAAAATAACGAACTGAGGTCATCGCTTAACTCTCTGAGGGAAAATAACGAATTGCTAAAAACCCAGGCAAGATTAATTATTTCCTGTTACTAGCTTTACGAGTTACAGTCAAGTAGTCAAGCAGTACAGTCAAGTTTATAAGTAGCTTTGCAAGTTACAGTCAACAATTTTAAATGTTTGAACAAGTTGTTTGCAAAATTGCTGATTTTGTTTCTTTAAGACAAGAATTGTGTGAATGGTTGTAAATACTTTCTGCTTCGTTTTCTAGTACATGAAATTTAGTCTCTCAGAGCTTTTGCAGTATTAAAGACTTTAGAGTTAGTTATTTTTGAAAGTGTTAATTAAAGGAGTATTTTCTCTGTTCTTAAAGGCACGCTGAGACAGTGGTTCACACGAATACAAAGTTAAAGTTTTCTTCTCACTTGACTTAAATCTGACCTAAATGCTGACAAGCAAATTGCTGCCTAAACTCTTTTGACCGTTGCTCCTTCAGTGAATTGCAGTTCTGATGCTCTTGAGTATGATTAAAATCATCTGCTTCCTAGTCTCAGTAAAATCTTTCTTTCTCTTTCTCTTTTGTGCAAACTGAAGTATTCATAGAGGACTTACATGATGATCAGGATGCTTGTTGTATCCATAGAGTATGCTACTTATATTTAAATGGCGGTTATAGTTTGCCCCATATTCTTTTCTCACAGTCGCAAGTGATATATGAGCAGTATCAGTAGTTAGAATTCTGAGTGAAGAGAAGAACAGTTGTCTGAAGGTAGATACAAGAAAACTTGTGAAGGTTTTAGAGAGATGTTCGTGTAGTTTGTCTTCAGGAACGTCTGGATACCTTTCACAGAGCTTTTCTGTACAGTTGTAGCAGAGGGACAGAATGACAATTTCACGAAATCTTTATTCTTCCAACAATGCTAGTTACACAGTTAAAATTTAGCCTAAGTAGATTGTATGAAATAAAGCAAAGGAGTGTATTAAATGTATTAAAATGAGGATCATGCACAGATCATTAAATATTTTCTTTCTCCTATGATCCATTTAGTTAGAATTATAAAATAGAGTGATTTTGTATGTGAAAATCTCTTCCCAAGGCTTTCATAAACATTTGTTTAAGCACAAAATAAAGCATGTGCGTATTACTAATGTACTCGTATATTTTAGTCTATTGGTATTGTGGTTTAGAAAATCATAGACTTGAAAACTGAAATAACTGATGTTGTGGATGTGTTACAGTTACTACGGATTTCAAAAGTTTACGACCCCTTAACTATTCTTATGGACTGGATCTCAGACCAACACCTTAGCAAAATAGAAATACAAGAAGAGAGAGAGGGCAGTGAGAAAGCTCAGTGTGCTAAAGAAAACTACACTCTAGAAAATTGTATGAAGGTAAAGGCATTTGAATTTGTTTAGGTTGAAATGTTAAGATTCTTTGTATTATTTCTGAGTGTAACAGGTCTGCCTGTTTTACACACGCTTTGAATACATGAATTAAAAGAAAACAGCAGTTAATCCATCAGTATTAATTCCAACAGTGAGATGTAATAGATAATTTTTCATACAGATATTTATACAGATCATTTTTAAGGAAATGTGTAGTGTGCAGTCTGACCTTGAGATTCCACCTGTCTTTCTATTTTAAGTCACTTTTCTCAGCTGATAATTTATCTCGTGTTTTATCTGTAATACTGTATGTAATTCCTTTTTCCTAAGGAGATACACACGTCTAATTTAAAGTATTTTAGTGCTGATACTAGGTATTAAAAGTTCAAGTTATGTCTTATAAAAGATGATACCGTGCTATACTTGTAACGCTTTTTTGGGATACCGAGGCTTGGAAATCAGTGAAGCGTTCAGGAAATCTGCTTTTTCTGTTTGTTTGTTTGTTTGTTTAATTATTATTCTATCTAAAATTTGTAGCCCTTGGTATTAGACTTCAGAGCTTGAGCTCACACAATGTCTTTCCACTTTTTGTGTAAACCTGTGTAAAATGTAAATTCAGTATATAATTCTGTTACCTGTACCAGATCTGCCCAGTGAGTATTTGTACATGTAGTCTGTTAAACTCCGGGAATACGTTGATTTTAGTTTGGTTTAGTTTTGCTTAGTTTGCTTTTTACTTGTGGTTAGCTTGTACTGTAAGTTCGTATACTGCACGTAACTTTGCCATTCTGTATTTTTACAGCTTTTGCCTATGGTCACTGGACAGCTCCAGTGGATGCCATTTGTGGATCCTAAACTACATATGTCTGTGATTCAATTTATCTACTGGTCTCTAAGGCAGATAGACACTGGTAGTCAGGTAAATTCCCAAGAGATATTTTGTATTATAAATGAGTATGAAAAGTAGATATTTTCAGGGAGTATATATAAAAGAAACTTTGCTGTCTTTGCAAAGCATACATGCCTACCACAGATACATAGCAAATGAAAAACTAATTCTCACCAAATTAACTTTCTCACATTCGTTGTAATATTTTGCACTGTGTCTGTAAACATATTTTTGCACACATATGTGATCTTTGTTGCAGTAGTGTGTAGCATCTCAGAAATGGTATTTTCCATATGTGCTTACAAAACTTGTGAACTAGGAAAAGAAATATATTTTTGTTCGCTTTATGCATGAGATTTGTTGAAATTGATGGCAACGTGTGGCAAAGTAGCAAAGGTATTTTGATTTCTTTGTTCTCTACTCAGTGTCTAACTGAATAGAACTAAGCTGGTGGTTCCAGTGCTAATGAGAAGGTATTTTAAATGAGCTTGTTATTAAGTTTGATTCTGAAGTAATATTTCTGCACCGGTTTTTGAAAAGTCCAATACATCTTACCTGTACAGTATTCTTAAGGGTCATGTTTAGACCTTAGTTCTGTAAACGCTTTTGTAGGACCTAGCTTCAGGCATCTTCACAAAAGAGGGTAGTGTAGTAGGCAGCACTGATTAAAGCTGAGTTTGAACTGACTTTATTCTGGAACCAGAGGCAAATTAAATAATGTCAGCATATCAGGGGCCCTGACTACCTTGTTTCTTTGTGAAGTGTGTGTTGACTAGGCCCTGTGCTAATGTTGTTCAACTGCTTGTGGAACGCAAAGTAGTATCCCATGTACAGACTATATTGCAATACACGGTCACGACATCTGCTATTTAATATTTAATCCTTAGGGGAACATACGTACTTAGCAGACAGGATTTTCATGTATTTTAATGTTTACGCTAAATGTGCACGTTGTTTGAAACAGGATGCAAGCATGACAGCAACAATGGAGAGACTTGCAGAAGTTATTCTCAAAGGCGCAGTACAAAAGGGAAGCATGCAAAAATGGACTAAAAAGTCTACACGGAGTAAACCAAAAGCTGCACATTTCTTTAAAAGCTCCTCTATGCCTTTGAGGTTTCTGTCAACTTTAGTTGTGCTTAGAACAGCAAAACGAAGTAAGTTCTGGTTTTTATTATGTCTTTTTTAAATTATCTTTTTCTTTTTCTTTTTTTTTTTTTTTTTTAAATCTTATTTTCAGGTATGTGCCCAGACAAAAAAACAAATGTACAAAATGCAGCAGTTCAATGATACTGTAGCATCTGTAATGCTTTAGTAGTAAAGGATGTTTTATTTGAATTTTACCACCTGATGAAGCATAATATAGGGAAGCAAGTATGAACCTTGCTATTATTCATGTCATAATTTGTGTGGTCATTTTAATATGCTTTATTTATGTCAGTGAGATCAACGTATTTTGTGACAAAGGGGAAAAGAGATGTTGGTAATTCTCTCAAGCAATCACCGTAGCAGTGATTTGTTTGTCAAGATCTGCACTGCATATAATGGTACAGCTAATTGCTCCTCAGTAAACTGAAATCAGTAGCAAATTCAGAACAGTTCTAGAATTTCATTGCTTTGTCAAAGTTTAATGTAAAGCTCATACTCTATCTAGCTCTTACCTCTCTGCTGTCTCCCCTTTTCTCCTACCAAGTCTGTCACTGCAAGTGGCTACCCATAAACATTATCAGCATTGAAGAATGCTACCATATGCTGATGCAGTATAGTAATGTATTTTGTTAACAGGCAAAAGCAAATGAGGTCGTACTTGTCTGGAGATATCGCAGTTCTTAGTGACTTTTGCTTCAGTTCATGAGAGTTACTCCGCTTGTGCAATTTCCAGGATGCCGTAGTATCTCTTCTCAGCAGCAGTTTCTTTAAAAACAAACAGGGCCTGAAAAGACAAAAAACGTTTTCTTTGAAGTGATGACAAAAATACTGACCTGTGCAGTATTTATACTGGTAGTACTTAGAATAAGTAGGATTTAAACATTCTGGAAGACCACCCTGTCACCATTAATAAACAAATACAGTATTTCAGCTGTTGGAGGGAAGAATCAGTGTATTTTCAATTTCAGTATCATATAGTTTCAGTCAGAATATTTTGGTGAAGCATGATTACCCTGAAATTGAAACTCACATTTCTAGAAATGTTTGATGAAAATGATGCAAATGAATTACAATACAAAAAAAGTACTTATTGCAGAGATTAACTATAAGCAGATGAAAGCTGTTGATCAGAATGAATCAGTTTAGCTTCTCATGGTCGGTTTTTACTGCGAGCCTATAGAACATGGAAAAAAATTACCTGTTAAATTTATGTTGAAACTTACCGTGTATGAATTTTCATCACTGACCACATGTCTAATGATCTAGCGATGACAAAGCAGCACATTCAGTTTAAACATATATATCCTGTTCCCTTCAAGATGCTAATATCCAGCAGATGGCACTGTAATTAAACTTTTGCTATGTGATAAATTTTTCCCTTACTCTTAATTTTCTGTGCTCCAGATGATCAATGCTATTCCAAGATATTGAGGAAGATTTGACATCATGAAATTAAGAAAACTGAATTGATTCACTTAATCTAAATTCTCTGAATAATTTAGTGTTCTCCAAAATGGATGCATATATAACGTGGATGCATATATAACTTAAACTACAGCTTTTTATGGAAAGGAATGTGAATAGTTGCTGTCATGGCAGTAATTGCAGTTATTCAGATGAATGAGCCTTTTACTCCTTTATTAGAGGCTTCCCAGATGTTGAAACCAATATAGTCCCAAACTATGCAGCTTGTGATTTCTTTTCTCTCTTAAGGAAGCGATTAGAAAGGTGTTATATTTGCAAATATATTTTGCTCAATTTGTGAGTTGTAACTTGTCTTTTTTTCCACTCACAACAATTTTTGTAAGGAATAAAAATAGGCAGAAGATGCATTTAAACAAATAAGTAAATTAATATTTTCAGCCATTTAATTTTTTTTTTTAATTAGTATATATCTGCAACAGTAACTCTTAGGATAAATATTCATGTATTTGTGATCATCTAATGGAACTGTGATTACATAATTTTTATTCCCTGTTTTCTGTTATCTTTCAGTGGATTACCTGACTCAGGCATTTCATTCCCTTTGCGTGGACTTGAAGACAGATGAAGGAAAGATCTTATTTTTGCAATACCGATGTGTGCCTATCATACTAAGCCACTTAACTATATCCAAAAAATGTCTCCTTTTTATTGCACTTAATACATTAGTTGAGATGGCCATGAACAACGATAAAAGTGAGTAATTGAAAAAAATACATACAAAGTTATGATGAAAGTAGGTGAGGTAAGCATAAATACCAAATCAAAAATAACGTGCTGCTTCTCTATAAATAACCTGATCTAGCATTAGCATTCATTTGTGTCATTTAAATTCATTAGAGATATAAAGTATGTTTCTGAATTGTCCGTCTCTTCTCACTGTCAGCATCCAAGCTTTACATCTTGTCCTGGTTGCTTTCTTAGTGGTGTGATTTTTTTTGATGTTTAGTTTAGCTTTTCTGTTTATTCCACTGGTTTACCTTGCTGATGTTTTGCCAATGAGTAATTTTCTTTTGAAGTAAGGCTGTGCCAGGGCAGCCATTTCATGAAATCCTGTTAGCAGGTGGAGATAAAATAAATAAATAAATAAATAAATAAACTTTTATCTTTTTTTACCCCCCTAATGTGAACAGCTCACCCGTAGCCATTTTTCACTTTAAAGTAATTGGAAATGGCACATCTGTAAGGGATGGTTATGTTTCAATGAGTTGTACTGTGGTGTGGTCCTATAAAAGGGTTAATAGTCTCCTTCACAGTGGTTTTCCAGGTGACACAGGCAAAGAATCAGTTGATAACAATCTGGATGAACACACAAGTAGTGAGCCATTCCAGTGTCATGTGGAACAATCCTTGTTAATTTTCTTAAAATAAAAAGTATTCATTGTTTTTTGGAACAGAAAAGGGAAGGAGAAGGGACTGCTGCTATTTGTGAAATGTATATTGTTGGCTTGGGGTATTTTGTTACCATGTACTATAGGGGCAAAAACAGAAAGCGTGTTTGACTTGGGATGGAACAACGTTGAGTTAGAAGGCATTTTGTAGTGAGATAAGTGGCAGAAAGATTTACCTGATGTTGTTTTCATCCTTTTTAAGACCGTGTGGTTAGTTTATCTATTTATTTTTTTTACACTAAAGTATTTCTAATCATCATAATTTTGATCGGTATAGTAACTGGGAAAGAAAAACCTAAGCAGGGTTGATGGTATCTGACATTACTTTGAAGAAAAATTCCACTAACAGTACATGTTCTGTTATCTAGTAGTAGTCATTTCGATCTGCTGGATGCCTAGATTTGGAAGAATAATGGAGATAAATTGTGACAAGTTCACATTTTGCCATGTTGCTTGTAACCTTGTTGCATGTCAAATGTAACCGTTCAGGTATTGGTACCATCTGTTTCCTATCTATACGTAGTATCTTAATGACAAATTAGAATTAATAGTCTTATTGCTGTTCATCTTTACTGGCACGCAGCTTTTCATGTACCACATCCCTGTTTGGTTCAGGTGTTTCACATCCAGAATCCTGTCAATCTGTCTTGTTATAAAGGTAGTTCCTGGCTTCCAAGGTGTAGGTTTTTGTTCTGGTCTTTTCTGATCTTTGTAAACTTCTGTTCAGTCCAACTTACTTCTGTGACATAAGGAATCCTGTTCTGTTTTTAACCTTTTTTATTGCTTTTTTTTGTGTGTGTATGTTTGTGATGGTCATTTAAGAATGATGGTGGCCTCCCGTACATCCTGTGTCATAGCTGCGTGAAGGTCTTGCACATCTAGGAAGCTGAAGAACAATTGATACCATCCTGAGGTCAACATGTACTGGGTGATGGGCTGGACCTGTCCTTGGGCTCTCTTAACTCGGGGTCACCCACGAAGGCATCCACACTCGAGGGGCCTTGCACTGACTGTTACCTCGCCTGCCCTCCGTTGTGCTATAACCACTGGCTCTTACCAGGCCCAGCTGTTGACGACGAGAATCAGTTAAACTCAGCAAATGGTTCCAATCTTGCCAGTGACTGTGTAAGAGACAGCAGCTCATCAGCAAGCTGTTCAGTGTAGTTACTGGTTCTTTTTCTGTGGTCCTTATGTAACTTTTCCACGAGCTAACTCTCTATCACTCTGTTGGGTTGGTCCGCTCTCCTGGCAGATCCACATGCAATTAGAAACGAGGCAAAACCGTAATGGTTAATTTGTTAAAACATGAACTTCAAGCTGGTGTTCCTGACAGTCTTCATTTTCTGAGGTGACAGAGCTTTAGCTATAAAACAGAAATTTCTGAATGACAATAGCTGGTGAGACTTGATGCTGTGAGTGACTGATCACTTTGAGGGTAAATTTCAGATGAGTTCTGTCAACAGTGATAAATTGCTCATTGTTCATTACAGTCTACCAATGAAGTTAAGTTAATGTAACTACCAAATGCTGCAATTTTTTATGGCTCCTATGGGAGGCTTTTGCAGATTATTTAAAATTGTGTCAAATCCTGACCGGATAGATTCCAAGTTAGTTTTTCTACAGTAGTTAATAAAAACAAAATCTGTGCAGAGATGATGCAGAAAAATATGTAAAAATACACAGTTTTTATTCTTCTAGTTCATCAGATAGACAGGCATTTAAATTATATGCTTATTTTGTACATTTGTGATGATTTAAAATCTATTCTGCAAAAGCTTATTTGAAATGAATATATAAAATGAATAGATAAACAATGTAGGAAAAATCTCTTTAAATGCATGTCTTTATCAGTTTGCTTTCATGTGATTGAACTTTGTGAAACTTGAGGTATTATTTCCACTTTGGCTCTTCTGCTTTATGGTAAAATTCCCTCAGCGTATTTTTTATATTGTTTTATAAACCTCACAGTTAAAACATTTTACAGTGTATCTGTATGTATATGTGTGTGTATATATATTAATAAAGTTTTCTTCAGATACCTTAAGACCGGTATTTTTAATAATAAAATAATACAGTATTATTGAGACCAGTAAGAACAAGCCAGCAAAGAAATGCCCAAGTAAGCAGAATATGGTATTTGTTTACACCTACAAAAAGGAATTTAAGGCATTTTTAGATATTTATAGGAATAAATTGTAGGACCTCCTTCTTCTACAGTAAAAGTAGAATAATATTACAATAACTATTAATTTAATGGCATATTCTAAGTAACTATATCCTGGGGCATACCAAGTGTGTTTATACGCTAAGGGCAGAGTGCAGTGAATAGTGACTTGTTTTGTTGGATTCCTAACAAATGTGTTCAGTTCTGTGACCTATTAAATCGGTACTTATGTTCTTTATGGTGTTGCTCTAAATCAGTCTGTACTATTAGAATCAAGAGTGAAATAACACAAGGGAACAGATTTTACTTTATTCTGAATTGACTAAGTTTTGGGGAGCAGGATAAATAGAAAAGATTATACTATATGGCCATGTTTAAAAATTATCCAGCATTTTACAGGAATTGTTTTGATATTCAGGTGTTCTTATCCAACTCTGACCTCTCAATTACGATTCTGCCTGTCTTGAAACGGTACGGTGACAGTTTTGATAATGAAAAGCTGTCTAGTCATCAGTGTCTACATGTACTATTTCCGTACGTCATTTTGCAGCAGCTTAAAATATTTCCTTGTCAGTTTTTTTAGCATAGCTTAGTGTTCTCCTCATGTCATCATAAGAAAAGGAGCATTGAATAAACATGTTGAAGATGAGATTTTTTTATCTGAGTTTAAAATTGCTCAGTGTCCTGTTTTTCTTTGTTCTCAAGGGAATAGGCCTTGTTTTAATACCACAAGTGCTGGTAATATCAGAATTCTTAGGAACTTGGGTGAGTTTTGTTCGCGGTTTTACCTGATTTTTGCATCACATGCCTAGAATATACCCAGTTAGTACATTGTTCTCATGGTTGCACAGCATGAGGCGCATATAAAACCCTCAAAAGCTATAAATCAATGATTTAGTTTTCCATGAGCCAAGTGCTGTGATTAAACTTTTTAACTATTTTCTTTTACAGTTTACTTAAAGATTTTCCTGGAAGACTGCAGTAATGAACGCTTTTTCCATACTTTGGCTGCATTGCTTCAGAATCGCGACCTAGACATTTCGATTTTGGAAAGGATTTGTTTTATATTACAGAAAGTCTCTGAAATAAAGTAATCCTTTACTACCGTTTTTCTGTTAATTGCCATTAGATCACTGAACTTGGGGACCTTTCTCTTTTTTTAAAAGCGCATCTCTGTTTTGACGTTCATTTGCTCCAATACAAATAATGCTGGACTTTCATTGTTAGCAATTATGTTTAAAATGTTTGTCACAGATCTGTAAGATGAATCTCTCAATTTGCCTATATATCTGTGTAGTTCAGAATATGAACTAAAAAATAACTAGCCTAAAGAACATATATTCCTCATTTATTTAGATGACGAGAATGCTTAGAAGAAAACCCTTCTTTTCTTCCCCCGACCTTCGGTTTTACTGAGTTACTTGGTAAAAATGTCCTCTGAAAATTGTTTTGTATGTGACTTAAATTTCAGTTTTGTCAATTTTCATCTCTATCAAAACAAACAAACAAAACAAACAAAAAAACAACACACGGTTTAAAGTCTTGAGCCATTTAAGACTTTGGGGGAATGTTAACCTTTACAGAATAGGTTTCTGTTGCTTACTGGTTACTAATTTATTATAACAAAGACCTTCAGCATGTCAGTGGTAGAATGCTGCTGAGTTCCGTTGATGTGCATTATTTAATGGGATTGTTTCATTTATAAAAGCAGGTATTTACACTAAACTGTTGCTTACATTAGAGTTAGTTATTTACAAAACTGAGGGTTTTGTTTGATTTTTCTTAGGAACAAAATTGAACTCTGGGGGAAAAAAAAAAAAACTTCCTGTAAAATACTCTAATTTAAATCATATTTTTCATCGGAAATAAACTAAAAGTGTACTCAGAAATCCAGATTTTTTAATTTGTTTAATTAAAAGACAACCTCACAGGTGGTGCCATAAATCTTAAGAAATGAACCTTGAAATATTCTTTAATTTTTTTATCCTTGGTTTTGTAGTAGTTCATTACTGTATTTGCCTCGATGTTATTGTGGATTTTCTGTACACATCCTGTTTCTGAAATCTTGCTTCTCACTGGGGAAATCTTTTTACAGGTTTTCCTTGATCTTCCACTGTACTACATGTAAATACCATTTAGTCAAGAGAAAGCATAGTTCTTGATGTGAGGAATGTTTTAAGAACTCCAATTCGTGTCCATAAATTCGTGTCCATAAAGAATAATTCTGTTTGAATCCTGTCTGCCTCTGGGCCCTGCACTGGCAATTTAGTTCTTGAACCACAGATGCAGTGTGTCCCAGTCTCCCCCTCATTCCAGTCAATTTATCACGTCTTCAGAAAACACTCCTTAAATTTATGAACCTGTTTGCTTTTGTTATTCCTGACTTCTAGTTCTAACAGTTACAGTTTTTTTTTTCTGTCTTCTTCGAGATTGATTTAACACTGCTATAGATGTTATGTAGATGACTGTAAATAGCTGGGAAAGAATGTTTTAATTGCTCGTGAGTCGTCAACCTGTTTGGGAGTTTCAGAACAACTGATAATAACTGGTGACTGCTGGTGACTGTTATGAGATCCTTGGTATCTGGCCAGGGGGGCCAAGAGATTAAGAGGAAGAGAAAAGAAGCTGAAGGACGGTTGGGAGACAAGACCTGTGGAGAGTGTACAGAGAGTGTTCCATAAACTTGGAATAGTGCCGAGTAAGTACAAAGGGTGAGAGGAAGACTACAAGCCTTCAGCATGAAAGACCCCTAGAGACCCCCAGAGGAGACTGATGCGCATGCTCCAGTAGGAGGAACTGGACCCCGGAAGCTAATTATAATAATCTATTTTTTTTTAGAAGTAGTAATGAATATGTATTAGTCTAGGCGCATGAAAATCAGCTGCTTGATGTAACTGGTGTGCGTCCTGGTGGAGCAGAGACTCCCGGTGCACCCAGCGCTGTTTGCTTACCTCTATTCCTTTATATTCTTTTAATAAATCCTATTTTTTTATTTAATCCTAATTTGAATCCTGAGCCATTTATAACAATTTGGGGGCTCGTCCGGGATGGTTATAGTTCCTGAATTCTGATTTAATCTAGGAGAGGTGCCCCACCATTTGGTGGCTCCTGTTTGAGTCAGATCGGGACTAATGCCATCCTGAACCTGAATAAAGGTAAGCAAAGAATTTGATTTTTTTTGAGCTCCCTTGTTGCCGGCTGTTTTTTGCCCGTAATTCTGCGCGCGAAGATTCGGACGAAGACGACAGAGTCGTTTGGATACCGTTCGGTTGGATTCCGGTGCCCGGAATCGAACCGGATGAAGACGACAGTCGTTTGGATACCGTCTGGTTCGATCCCAGACGAAGACAGCAGAGACGCTGGTGGATACCGTCCGATTGGAGTCTGGACGAAGACGACTGATTCGTAAGATACCGTCCGGTTGGGTAAGGGTACGGTTGCCAGTTTTTGTGTGTGAGAGTGTAACTGAGACTTCTAAAGTCAGCGTGGAGGTCTTTTTGTTTTCTCACTGGTTCTAATCTCCTGTCGGGGGGGCTGGACTGGTGAGAAGAGGGATACGTGGGTGGGTGATAGGTCCTAAACCCCCTGCAAGACACTCTCACTGGGCAACCAAGGGCTGTGCCACTAGTAAAATTCCCGGATGGGTCAGATAAAATCGAAGACCAAGGACCAGAAAGGGAGCAAATTACCAGATATATGACCAAAAAGTCCAATATGAATAATGATTAGAAATTGGAACAATAGGGGCCCCAGAAAATTAAAGAGTAAATTAAAAATGATCCAGTATTTTATGACAGAATGACCAAAAGAACCCTTAAGACCCCCTGTATTTTGATCCATGGAGGACGGGGTCTGTCAGGCTTTCAACATTAATAGTAGAATACCCGTGGATCCAGAAAAGAGCAAGCTGAAACATTGGAATTAGAAATTAGAGAGCAATTGATTAAGGATGAATAAGTGCTCCATTTGTGCCTGTGCTGCGCTTATACCACCAGATAACAGGAGCCTCTCGGACCCCAAGAACCAGATCAAAAACAACCTCATGGTTCAGACTTTAACCAAGGGGCCTAAGATAAGGAGGACTGTTCACAAAGGGACAGGTTATGTATATGTATAGGAATGTTTATGTATATGTAACTTTTTACTAAAGCAACGTTAGGCCTGCACGACTTTGGGGGGGACTACCCGCCCCGTGCTGCACGGCACTGAGTAAACATACCTACTTTACAATCCTACTGATTGTGGAG
The DNA here is from genome assembly GCF_047663525.1 of Anas platyrhynchos. Lineage (NCBI taxonomy): Eukaryota > Metazoa > Chordata > Aves > Anseriformes > Anatidae > Anas > Anas platyrhynchos. The sequence continues at coordinate 11,002,248 of NC_092608.1, read as the reverse complement.
TCAGCTTTCTGAGAGTCATTTTGGTGAGCCAGGCAGGAGACACTCTGCTCGGCTGCGGGATCGGCTGCAGCATGGACGCCCCTAGGTGCACCCTGAGTGTTTTTGCTCGGAGGGGACTCCACTCTCAGCTGCTCACCGCAGGAGCAGAGATCTCCTGAAACTGCAGACAAACGGTATGTTTTCGGCTGCTGGAGGGATACTAACTGGAGTGTTAATAATTGTATGTGTTTTTATGTATGTATTTTGTGTTGAAAGTATTTGTGTAAATGTAAGGGTTTGAAACTGATTCAAAGATCGAAGCCGAAATTCCTTTAAGTGGTATATTCTTTATTGCAGCGCTGGATGCACGGGGGATCTCTCCACCTATCGTGCATACCCAAAGCGGAAAGCAGTCTTGAATTTATACAATCAATCTATCAATATTCTACAAGCGCCTATACATATGCATTACCTATCCCCGCCTTCCCTCGCTTCTCATGCTAATTAGCCTTTTGGCACCTTGCGCCTGCGTAGAGCCTCCCAAGAATTGTGGGCAGGGGTCTTTGGGACGTGGGCAGGGGTCTTTGGGAGGAAGACCCCGAGTCTTCCTCACAGTGTACTTTTCACCTTTGGTCAGGAATCTGCTGAATTGGCACGTTTCTTAATTGCGAGAGCTGGTTGTTGCCAATTCTTCCGTTTGTTGTATCTTTATAATGAATTCCAATGTCCAATTTTGAGATTTATAGTCCTTACATTTGTTTCTCTGTCCGTCTGCCGCTTCCTTATCATGAGTTCCAGTGTCTTGTTTTGAGATATATAGTCCATGTCTGGGGATTGTCCTTGCCTCCCCAATGCCTCCCCAATACCTCCTTAATCAATCCCCCCTTTTCTTTTCCCATGCAAATTCTTTTGCATCAGATACTTTCATTATTTACAGTAACAAAACAAAGCAGGCATCTAAACAACATGCACACAAATATTCCTAACACTACTAATGTTATAGACCAATGAACACTTGTTTCAAACATTGGAAATTGGGCAACCAGGAGGTTAACTTATTCCATATTTCACTAAAACTCCATGAAAGATCATCTTTACTGATCTCATGTAGGAACCTTGTCTGCTTCCATATTTCTTCCAGGTCGGTAGAGATCCTTCCACTCTGATCTACATACATACAACAACTTGTATTTATTACTGTACAGACTCCCCCTTGAGCGGCCAGTAACAAGTCTAGGGCCATCGGATTTTGTAATACTACCTGTGATAAACTAGGAATCTCTTCTTGTTGAGCCTTTATAGCATCCAGAGTTTTGTTTTCTAACTTCTCTATAATTGCAGAAATATTAACTATCGCCTTTTCCAATTCACTCACTCCTAACCATGTGATAAACCATCGAACAAAACTATGAAAAGCGGTGTGTCTCTCTATCAATGGATTGTTAATTTTTCGTCTAATTCTCCGGATATGATTTCTCAAATAACCTCGAGGCGCTACATCATGTATGGTCAAATTGGGGACTACTGCTCCAAGAGTGCAAGTTCCCTAGTTCCCTTCCAATTCTCGGGCAAGACCTTACGGGCTGTATCATTGCATAGCCAATACCACCCTTTTCCTTCTGGAACCAGCCAGCTGGTTGAATTTTCCCAACTGCTAATTGTACTAATATCAATTGTTTGATTACAAGATGTCTGATTTCCCACATAAGTAGTACCCGTATTTATACAATCCTGTTTTCCCATACCCTTAGGCGGGTTACACCTTTGTACACATACATAGTAAGATTCCAATGGCACAAAGCTACTAACTTCTAGTTCCAAAACTTCTTCATATTTTTTTGACCCAAGATGTGTTTTCCCACAAATTAGTCCAAGATAAGTTTGCAGGCAAGGGAATCCCAATTATCGATATACCCTTATTCCCATGCTGTGGCAGATGGGTGCATACCCAACAGTTCGTCTTATTAATCACTTGAGATGCAGTTTGTATTAAGGTCAGGTGTAAGTTCTCGTCCCAAGTTGCCCATCCCAAATCTGACAACCATATCCCCACAATCATTAGGATCTGGAAAAACACAATTTTGCTGGTCCAACTGGGGTCATGGTCCATATCCTCGCCGGGGCCTTTTTCACCTTTGAATCGTGGATCCAAGCTGCTTGCTCCTTAATCTTAATGGCGGTGTGTGTTGTCAGTAATACCTGGTATGGTCCCGTCCACTTTCCTTCCATTTTTCCTCTAGGGGTTGTCCTGAAAAAGTCTTCATATATATAATCCCTGAGCTTAAAAGGGTGGATTGGTTGATCCAACCATCTAGCCCAGGTCCTGAGAACAAATTTATGTACTTTATTTAATTATTTCTGAAGTTCAGTTATATATGCATATAAATATTCTAATCCTAACTGCGTTCGATCCTCTCCACTAAATAGAAATGGATATGGCCTTCCATATAAGATTTCAAAGGGACTCAAATTCCCTTTTTATTCTAGGTTTAACTCAAATTCTAAGTAATGCTAAAGGGAGGGATTGAGGTCATGACAAATTAGATTCTTGTCCGATTTTAGCTATTTGTTGTTTAATTGTTTCATTTTTTCTACCTGTCCACTTGCCTGCGGTCTATAAAGAGTATGCAGTTGTCTTTAGAATATCTTTAGAATCCTACTTATCTGTTGTACCACTTGCACACAAAAATGTGAAACTCTATCAGAAGACATTGCTACTAGAATCCCAAAGCATGGTATTATTTCATTTAACAAGACTTTAACCACTTCTTCTTGCTTTGTTTGTTCGACAGGGAAAGGCTTCAGGCCTTCCTGAAATCATGTCAGTCAGAACCAGTAAATAACAATACCCCCCTTTTCTAGGGAGTTCTGAAAAATCAATTTGCCACAGTTGCCCCGAATAATTCCCTTTACTGATTATTCCAAATTTTATTCTATTCTTGGTATTGGGGTTATTGTGTAAGCAAATGCTACATTGTTGAGTTACTTGTTTTATTGTTGTATATAAATTTTGTTCCACTAATGTCTGACTCAGGCTCTTATGCAATGTGTCAGCTCCCCGATGTGTTTTATTGTGTTCTGTAAGAACTATGGGCCATATCAAATTAGAGGGTATTATTACACAGTTATCTTTTAAATATACTCATCTATCTGGTTTCATTTTACCTTTCAAATCTTCAATTAATTTTAAGTCTTCTTTTGTATAATTTGGCTTTTTGGTTCATATATATAGTTTGGATTTTACCGTCTGGTATTAAAGACAATGCCTTCACCTCAGTTATTTCAGCTGCCTGTTTAGCCTCCTGATCTGCCAATCGATTTCCAATTTCAAAATCAGAGTTTCCCTTTTGGTGTCCTTGACAATGCATCATAGCTACCTTTTCTGATTGTTTTACAGCCTGTAATAATTTTAAAATTTCTTCAGCATGTTTTATCTGTTTTCCCTGAGCAGTCAGTAATCCACGTTCTTTCCAAATCGCTCCATGAGCATGTACCACGCCGAATGCATATTTAGAATCTGTCCAAATATTTACCCTTCTTTTTCCAGCTGCCAGTTCCAATGCTCTCGTGAGAGCAACTATCTCCGCCTTTTGAGCTGATGTTCCAGGGGGTAAAGGCTTAGACTCAATTACCTGCTGAGTAGTTGTTATAGCATATCCAGCTTTACGTTGTCCTTGTGTAACAAAACTGCTCCCATCCGTGAACCAAGTTTCTTCTGCATCTTCCATGGGCTCCTCCTTAAGGTCTGGTCAGCTGGAATACACAGTCTCCATAGTTTCTAAACAATCGTGAATCACAGGTTCCGCCGGAGCATCACTAAGAAAAGAGGCTGGATTCACAATATTAGTTATCACAATTTCCACATCGTCCTGTTCTACCAATATTGCTTGATATTTCAAAAATCTCTGAGGAGATAACCAATGAGCCCCCTTTTGTTCTAAAACTGCTGACACAGTGTGTGAGACAAACACTGTTATCTTCTGCCCCATTGTAAATTTCCGGGCTTCTTGTATATTCATAATTACGGCTGCCACTGCTCGCAGGCAGCCTGGCCATCCTTTACTTACTTCATCCAATTGTTTAGAGAAATAAGCCACTGCCCTTTTGTAAGGTCCCAACTTTTGTGCTAGTACCCCTAAGGTCATACCCTGTCTTTCATAGGAGTATAACCAAAAGGGTTTAGACAAATCTGGTAAACCAAGAGCTGGGGCTCGTATCAACTCCATCTTAAACTTCTTAAAGGCTGCTCGGGCTTCTCCTGTCCATATTAGTCTTATGCAGTTATCTTTAATTAAATCATACAAAGGCCTTACAATTAATCCATAATTGTTGATCCATAATCTGCACCAACCTGTCATTCCTAGGAAAGTTCGTAATTCTTTAACAGTCTGTGGTTCTGGGGTACGACAGATTGCTTCCTTGCGTTCCGTCCCCAGTTCACGTTGTCCTCCTGAGATCTCAAATCCTAGGTATGTCACGTGGGTTTGAACCAATTGTGCCTTCTGTTGTGAAACCCGGTATCCATTCATTCCTAGGAAATTAAGGAGGCTCACCGTCCACTGTATGCAGCTTCCCCTGTCTTCGGTAGCAATCAAGAGATCATCAACATATTGCAGCAGGACCCCTGCAGAAGTGGGGGCTTCCCAGGATTCAAGTTCCTTTGCAAGTTGATTACCAAAAATCGTAGGGCTATTTTTAAACCCCTGAGGAAGCACTGTCCATGTCAACTGGACTTTTCGTCCTGAGTCAGGATTTTCCCATTCAAAGGCAAAGAGGTTTCGGCTTTCTGGGGCCAAGGTTAAACAAAAGAAGGCATCCTTTAAATCCAGTACGGTAAACCAGACCAACTTGTCCCTTAACTTGGTCAATAGCGTATAAGGGCTTGCTACCACAGGGTGTATGTCTTCAGTGATTTTACTTATGTCCCTCAAATCCTGAACTAACCTATAGCTTTTTTTCATCTGCCTTTTTAATTGGCAATATGGGTGTATTGTATTCTGATTCACATTCAATCAATAATCCATACTGTAAAAATTTATCAATTATCTCTTTAATTCCTTTCCTATCTTCTATCCTCAAAGGATATTACTTAACCTTAACGGGTTTCTCTCCTGGCTTTAATTTAATAATTATTAAGGTCACATTTTTGCTCTTCCAGGGACTTCGGTAGCCCAAACTCCTGGACATATTGATATGTGATCTCTAAAGGTATTTCACTTTTAGGGTCAGTTTGTATTAGTGCCAAGCTTAACACATTTATTAGTTGTTCTTCTCCTATTCTTAATTTCATTTTCCCTTTTTCAACGACAATTTCTGCTCCTAATTGCTCTAATAAATCTCTACCTAAGAGTGCCCATGAGGAGTTAGGCATATATAAAAATCTGTGTATGCCCCATTGTTTCCCTAACTTGTACTTCAAAGGTTCACAAAAATAAGCCTTTTCGGTTACACCTTGTCCTGGTTTCAGTTAGAACAGAATTAATTTTCTTCCTAGTAGCTGGTGGAATGCTGTGTTTTGGCTTAGGATGAGAAGAGTGCTGATAACACCCCAATGCTTTAATTGTTGCAGAGCAGTGCTTATACCAAGCCAAGGACATCTCAGCTTCTTGCTCTGTCCTGCCAACGGGCAGGCTGGGGGTGCAGTAAGAGCTGGGAAGGGACAGACCCAGGACAGGTGACCCAAACTAGCCAAAGGGGTATTCCATACCATCTGACGTCATGCTAAACAATGTATAGGGGTGGCTAGCCAGGGGGAGGGGGCCGGACTGCTCGGGGTTAGGCTGGGCATTGGTCAGCGGGTGGTGAGCAATTGCATTGTGCATCACTTGTTTGTACACATTATTAGTAGTGGTACTATTATCATCATTGTATTATTACTATTATTATTATTATTATTATTATTTTGTCTTATTAAACTGTCTTTATCTCAACTCACGGGCTTCACTTTCCATTTCTCTCCCCCGTCCTAGAGAGGGAGGGGGAGGGTGAGCGAACGGCTGCGTGGTGTTTAACTGCCAGCCGGGTTAAACCACAACACACCTTTTACCCTAACATAATAATTCTGTGAGGGCATTAATGCTTGATTTAGAACTGAATACGTTGCCCCATATCAATAAGAAATTTCACTTCCATTCCTCCCCTAGCTTCATTATAATCAGTGGAGGATCCGCTAGGGTAGATTCCCCAGGTCCCCGTTATTCCTGTTGAAATCAGGGACCAATGATTACCCTAGAAAAAGGCTAGTCAATTTGTCCTCCGAAGCCAGGTCCAAACCGTTTTGTTTTATTTATTTATTTATTTATTTTCATTACATTTCAGAGTTGGTCCAAAAATTCCGTAGGGGTTTCTTTTAGACCTTGTTGGAAGCATATTCTCAATTCCCAATTCATCCAGATTTTAGTATTTACTTAGCCATTCATAATTTTAGGGATGATTCGGGTCTCAGTGGGGTCGGTCAGGGGAATGCAGTTGTCCACAGTTCCCTGAGCGGTCCCATCGGTAATCTGAGCTCGCACATGAACTCAGGTTGTTTTAAGAGTTAACTGTTTTTCTGTTTCCATAACAACTCTCTCTCGGACCCATCATGATCCCTTTGCCCCAAAGGGCTAACACCCATGATTTTAAGATCTCTGCCTAGAGCAGAGACAGAACTATTAACATTCCTACATCCTCTTTCCCTGCTCATTCAACTTCAAACACCTTTAACACTTTCAACAACCCTTTTAACACTTCCTTTATCTTTCTCCAGCCTGTACTTCTCTAATGCCAACATCAAAGGCTCAGTCAGGGGCCAACTTAATTCCGTACCTTTTCCCACCAAGATGCTGAAACAACATCAGTATACAACATTTCATCCTATTCTCCTTCTCAAAACCAACATTAACTGTAGCAAAACATTAGAGTTTAAAGTTCCATTTAGGGGCCACTTTTCTCCACATTCCAGCTTATAAAGCGGCCACCATTGATTACAATATTTTATCAATGTTTTCCTGTTCACACTTCCACCGGCAGATCCTCCAATATCCTTCCAGTGACTCAAAACACATCCTAACGCACTTTTCTTAGGAATTTCACTGCTTACTCGCCCCCCCATTTTCCAGTTTACACTTTCAGAATACACGTGTTACTTACAAAAGCGTATCACAAAAACGTATCACTCACAAAATTACAGGCACGCAATATCTTTCAGTAGCGATGTCACAAAGCTACTATTACCAGCAATATTGCTAAAATCACAATAACAATAGTCAGAGTCAAATTCCACATGCGATAAGTCAGAAAACCGAACTGTGTAACACCATAACGATATCTTTCTTATAACAATGCCACGAACCTACTATTACCACCAGAAAAATAGCCAAAATCACAGTAACAATAACCAGAGTTAAATACCATACTCCATGAGTCAGAAAACCGAAATAAACAACACAATTCCAGATGGACCTTAAAGCGAGCTCTTTCCTTAAGGTCCCCAAATATACTTACGGTGCTTACCACAAAGTATATACCAAACACTGCCTCGCAGAAGATCATCTTCCGACTTACAGACAGTTCCAGATACAGATGGACCTCAAGGTCCCCAGATATACTTGTGGTACTAACCACAAAGTATATACCAAATACTGTCCTGCAGAAGTCACCTTCCGACTTACTGGACAGTCCCAGATGACCGGCCTACCAGAAAACCAAACCAGAATAAAGAATATACTCACTTACAATGATGGGGTCCTTGTCTGCCTCCGCAGTGATCCGGTGAGTCGAGGAGTCCCTCCGGGAAATCCCGGGGGTACCCTAGGGAGTCCTGTCCCCAGCGGGTCCTGCGGTCCGGCAGAGAGGTAGTCCCATCTGGGGTGCCAGATTGATTCAAAGATCGAAGCCGAAATTCCTTTAAGTGGTATATTCTTTATTGCAGCGCTGGATGCACGGGGGATCTCTCCACCTATCGTGCATACCCAAAGCGGAAAGCAGTCTTGAATTTATACAATCAATCTATCAATATTCTACAAGCGCCTATACATATGCATTACCTATCCCCGCCTTCCCTCGCTTCTCATGCTAATTAGCCTTTTGGCACCTTGCGCCTGCGTAGAGCCTCCCAAGAATTGTGGGCAGGGGTCTTTGGGAGGAAGACCCCGAGTCTTCCTCACAGTGTACTTTTCACCTTTGGTCAGGAATCTGCTGAATTGGCACGTTTCTTAATTGGGAGAGCTGGTTGTTGCCAATTCTTCCGTTTGTTGTATCTTTATAATGAATTCCAATGTCCAATTTTGAGATTTATAGTCCTTACATTTGTTTCTCTGTCCGTCTGCCGCTTCCTTATCATGAGTTCCAGTGTCTTGTTTTGAGATATACAGTCCATGTCTGGGGATTGTCCTTGCCTCCCCAATGCCTCCCCAATACCTCCTTAATCAAAACAAAGTGTTACAAGTCACTTCACGAAGAACACAGTCAGAGACAATACTTGTTTGGTTGGTTATCATTCTAAATTATATTCCTGTGGTATGAATGAGATGTGCTGGAGGCCTCCATGTGCGATTGTGCTGTGTGAGTGAGACGCAGCGTTGCTGCAAAGCGAGTGCAGAGTTCCGATCTGTTGTTCCGTACTCTCCGCAAGGGGAGTGGGCAGAGACGAACAAAGTGCTTGACAGACTGAAAAGAAGTGCTGTTTTATCCAAGTTTTGAGTGGTGGTGCCTAATATATGGGCCCGGTGTATCTTGTGTATCCTATTTTTGCTCTTAAATGTTTTGACTGTGACAAGAAAAAGGCAGGAGCATGATATGACATGCTTCCTGCAACATATGAGGCCCGCACAGGGCGAGACCTGGACTCGCTGAGACCTGAACAGGCCGAGACCAGAGCAGTGCTGGGAGACCCGAGACACTACGGAGGGACTACCGCTGGACGGAGAGAGCCCTGAGAGACGCTGCGGAGCCACAGATGGCTCTGAGAGACACAGAATAGACCTGACAGAAGCTGCAAAACGCGGGGAAATTGAAGTAATTGCGGAACATCCGAGATCGAGTTGCTACGGGAGACCAGAGGCGTCAGTGGACACCGGTAGCTGACCCTCAGCGTGTGGCGAGTCGGCACAGAGCAGAGGGGCGGACATCAGGACCCTGCAGCCTGTCTGACATAACCATGGAGGCAGCGGCAGCAGCGGCTGTGCTGCTTCACTCTGGCATTCTTTTTATAAAAGGTTTATCTTGCAATGCAAAAAAGACTATTCGTCCCCAGATCGGTGTTATAACTATTACTAATGACGACTTAGCTCTATTGCAGGGCAGGAGTGCAGAGACGCAGATCACACTGCCAAATGCCCACCGGCAGGCTCTTTCACAAACCTAAGGTTGCAGCTGGCACTGCCTGCAGCCGTATAGCAGACGTTCCACTCTCTTTCCTAACTAGTAATCATGTGTCTCATCCATTTGTGGTGAATGGTCAGTGGCAAAAAGAAAAGGAGGATGCCACTGACACTAACAGCATGGGTAATAGGAGTAGTATAAGTGACACAGGTGACGGTGCGGGGTGCTGGGTGCTCTGCCTGCTGCTCACCTTCGCCTGACTGTGCACTGCTGCCGACGGTGCTAGAGTAAAATGTGAAGACTGCTCAGATGGCAGTGATGAGAGTGCTTGTGTGAAGAAGATGTGTACTGAATCTGACTTTGTGTGCATAGATATCAATAAAGTGTGTAACCAACAGAGAGACTGCAAGGACTGGGGTGATGAGCCCCTGAAGGAATGCAACAAAAATGAATGTGACTGTCCAGCTGGGAAACTGTGGAGATAGTGATGAATGCCAAAACCCTGGTATCTGTAGTCAAATCTGTATCAACCTGAAAGGCTATCAGATGAATCCTGCTACAGGAACCTGGAAAGGGCCATACGGCAAAGCAAATTAGATAACTGTTATTTAACTTGTCAGAAGATAAAAAAGAAAGTGTTTCAACAAGCAGCCACGGGAGGGAAGAATCACTGAACCCTCGGTGTGAGGGACTGTACCTTGTTTTACTGACTACTGAAACAGCTGTGAGAACCGCAGAAAGGGACCCATGCATCCAGAATAAAAGGACCAGTAACTACTGAAACTCGGAGGGTTGAGTCCGCTCCTGGGAAACTGAAACTCAAGCTAAGGAAGAACTAATATTCTGGCAACGAGGCTCTGCAGGCTCTGCATGAATTAAGGATGCCAAATAAAGGGGACAAGCCTGAAGGGAGGAAAGGGAGAAGGCAAGACCAGGGCAGGACCCTCCACTGTGGTGTGTATGGTCTACCGAGGGAGGCAACCCCTATGGGTATTGACTGCCGAGTGAGAGGGCCTCGACTGGACTTCTCCCACACTAAGGTCAGGTTGTCCTGAGAAAATAACATAAGAACCTTTTTTTTAACCTATATAAAATTGTGATTCATTTTCCAGGAGCTGGATCACCCTGACAGGCCGAACGGTAACACAAGCCTGAATCAACCCTGAAGGTGTTTGCCTATTATGATCCAGATACGTGGGCAGAAGACAGATCGTGGGACTATAGGACCCCAGTATATATACTTAATAGAATAATTAGGTTATTAGCTGTAATAGAAATAGTTATAAATGATGAGAACTGCTTTGTATCAAAATTGCCTAGCTTTGGATTATTTACTAGCACAAGAAGGAGAAGTCTGTGGAAAATTTAGCTTTAGTAATTGCTGTTTAAAGATTGATAAAAAGGGTGTTTCTTCCTAGTAGCTGATAGAATGTTATGTTCTGGTTTAGGATGAGAAGAATGTTAATAATATGCTGATGTTTTAATTGTTTTTAATTGTTACAGAGCAGTGCTTACACCAAGCCAAGGACCAAGCCAAATTCAGCTTCTCACTGTCCTGCCAGCAGGCAGGCTGGGAGGAGGGCCGGACTGCTCGGGGTTAGGTTGGGCATCGGACAGCAGGTGGTGAGCAGTTGCATTGTGCATCACTTGTTTCGTATACATTATTACTAGTAGTAATATTATCATCATTATTATTGTTATTATTATTATTATTATTTTCTTGTTAACTCATAGGCTTCACTTTCCCATTTCTCTCTCCCATCCCAGAGAAGGAGAGGGGGGAGGTGAGCGAGCAAACACAAACCTGGAAGGATATGGAATGGGATTTATTTTCATGGCTGCCTGGTGGACCATGGGTTAAAAGAGTGTTATTTTTATTGTTATGTGGTGTAATGACGTTATTATTTGTACCTTGTATGATACCTTGTTTTACATTATCAATACGCCGGGTGATAAATAGTACATTGGTAATAACTTCATTAAAAAAGGAAGGGAATATGTCAATTATGATGCTTAAGGATTGGACCCTCCAAGAACAAACTGATGAAATCCAATTATTAATAACAGAAGAGACACGAATTGGGGATAGTAAAAAGAAGATAAGGGATTGTGAGGAATGTTTTAACAATTCCAATTCGTGTCCATAAATTCGTGTCCATAAAGAATAATTCTGTTTGAATCCTGTCTGCCTCTGGGCCCTGCACTGGCAATTTAGTTCTTGAATCCCAGATGCAGTGTGTCCCAGTCTCCCCCTCATTCTAGTCAATTTATCACGTCTTCAGAAAACACTCCTTAAATTTGTGAACCTGTTTGCTTTTGTTATTCCGGACTTCTATTTCTAACAGTTACAGCCTTTTTTCCTGTCTTCTTCGAGATTAACTTAACACTGCTATAGATGTGTCTGTGAATGGCTGGGGAAGAATGTTTTAATTACTCGTGAAGCGTCAAATAAGAAAGCTGTTTGTGTTTGATGTCTGGGAGTTTCAGAACAACTGATAACAACTAGTGACTGTTATGAGATCCTTGGTATCTGGCCAGGGGGTCCAAGAGATTAAGAGGAAGAAAAAAGAAGCTGAAGGACGGTTGGGAGACAAGACCTGTGGAGAGTGTACAGAGAGTGTTCCATAAACTTGGAATAGTGCCGAGTAAGTACAAAGGGTGAGAGGAAGACTACGAGCCTTCAGCATGAAAGACCCCTAGAGACCCCCAGAGGAGACTGGTGCGCATGCTCCAGTAGGAGGAACTGGACCCCGGAAGCTAATTATAATAATCTATTTTTTTTAGAAGTAGTAATGAATATGTATTAGTCTAGGTGCATAAAAATCAGCTGCTTGATGGAACTGGTGTGCGTCCTGGTGGAGCAGAGACTCCCGGTGCACCCAGCGCTGTTTGCTTACCTCTATTCCTTTATATTCTTTTAATAAATCCTATTTTTTTATTTAATCCTAATTTGAATCCTGAGCCATTTATAACAATATTTTCTGCTTTTTAAAAGAAAGTTGCTTGCATAGAACTCTCCTCAAGTTTTCTGTTGATCAATAGCACAAAAGACAGATCTATCAGCTCCTCCAAAGGGGAAAAAAAAAAAAAAAAACGCATCAGATTTTGAAGGACAGGTTTTGGTCAGGAAAAAAGGTGTTCCTGAAGCCAAACGCTATTCCTCTTCAAAGAGAAGTTACCTTCTGTCCTGTATTTCAGTTATTTACAAACTGATTTTTTTTTTTTTTAAATAAATGCCTTTAGAGGTTGATGGTACTTTACATTCAGACGTCTGGTGCTTAGCTTAACAGCTGCATGCAGAAACATCCTCAAGTCTGTTTCCTGTGGCAGCCAGCACCTTCTGTTCTCCCTAGATCAGCAGGAGCTAGAGGCCTGCAGCACTTACAGAATCAGATCTTTAAGATAGCAGGGACTAACAGTCATAATTAGAACACGCAATCTATTATGTCAAACAATAAAAAAGGATCAGGAAGCAAATCATTGATACATCACTACAATATGGCAGTTAAACCTTAGTCATTTAGTGAGAATTAGAAGTTAAAAGCAAGTGTCACCCAGTAACACCTTCAAGTGTGGATGTTTACACCCATTTTCCAACTGGCAGGGTTTGTGGCTGGTAAAGTGCTGAACAATTTCCAATTAGCAATTCAGTAGTATTGCCTTACCCTGATGCTTTAATGCATTCTTCTCCATGGCTCATACAATTTGTATACAAGGGAAAATGCAAAGGAAAATTTTACAAAAAACAAACAATAAAAACCAGACTTTATAAAGAACAAATCGAGATGCTAAGTTCCCACTCTTACCTTTTGTACAAGACTACACCGGTTATCAAAATCACATTCTTCTTTGCAAAAGAAGCCCTTAGGGGAAAAAACAAACACACAGAGTTTTACCTTTGCTGATGGTAGGTATGTGGTACCAGCAGGTAAGGCGGTTTGACCTCTGATACAGTAATGCCCTGTACGATCAGTAGATATAAGACTCCAAATATGTGGCAGCTCTAGGGAGAGAACCCACGGGGAGAACAAGGCCCTGCAAACCCCTAACGAAATAGTCAAGCAAAAAATAGCAGCAGCTCCTGTGTGCTCCTCCATGGAGCGCCACCCAGTTCCTACAGTCCAGGTATCAGCAGAAGCTGAAAACTTGTAGATGATGGACCACCTAAGGAACATTTCCATTCTGGTATCTATACTGAAAATATTTGCTCTTCCTTATGATTTTGTCTGTCTCGTTGCATCATGCCACATTTTGCACAGTTACGTAGTTAAGTATTAAAACAAAACAAAACAAAACAAAACAAAACAAAACAAAAAAACTTTCTAAAAAGCAGCAGTATTAAAAAACAGGTATGTGAATGAATGACAGATACCGGTATCTTTACAGATTAAAGCTTTAGAAACACATCCCACTGGTGACAACTGCCAATCACCCAATCACAGGATACTGGCATGGGATCAGATCCAATTTTTTCAAATACCACACTACCCCCATGACATTTTGGGTGAATTACAAATAATACATTTGTATTTGTAATTTGGGGTGAAATACAATAATTCCACTTAAACATTTTTAACTTATGATATAACGTAAGTTTAAGTAACTTGTCTTTAAGTAACTTTATGTTTGTGACCAAACCTAAAGTAGTGATAGAATAAAACACGTAAACCTGTTTCAGTTCCTTGCTCTGACCATTATAATGCCTCTTGAAAGAAGTAAAAGCTGCTCAGTAAAGAAAACAAAGCGAGCTCCCTACAGTACAGACAGCTCCCCACTTGCCCTAAGATTCTCCATGTAGTTATGTACAAACTACTATGTGTTGATCACAGAAGACAGCTTTGTGATCTTGGTTCTGTTCAAGGAGATGCATTGCTGCCCTTACCAATGTAGAGAGACATTACTTTGAGATAAAGTACATGCATTCCAGATTTCCTGACACTTACTAAAGCTACTGAAGGGTCCAAATTCATGATCTTCATTCTATGTGGGGCTTCCTGGCAGTGGAAACTCTCATCGTCAACCGTGCCATTTTCTTCTGAATCTACAAAGCTTTGAGTGGTGTGAGGGTCCAGATAGATCAGCTCATTGCCTGGATGGGTAAAAGCCGTATGTTAAAAATAAGCAAGTGACATTAATAAGCACTTGGTCCAGAACTGTAAAATAGAAATTAGATTGCCATCGCAGTCAGTATAATCTAGACTTTCCAGCTAGGGATTCTTTAAGAGAATCGGAAGGTTTAGACACAACGTTTCCCACAGGGTATTTAGTATAACTTCCTATTGTGACCTATTACTGTAATTTTTTGGTTGGTTATGTTCTATCTTTGTCACATACTTTTATTTTTCCATGTGAGATCCAGTACTTTTTTTTTTTTTTTTTTTTTTAAATCTCAAGTGTTGTAAACACTAACATTTGACAGATTAAAAGGTACAGGATGTTCACAGATGCAATCTGTAATCCCATTAGGCATTTATTCAGAAATTGGAACAAAAAAGCCTAACTAAAACAGGTTAGGTTTTACAAAAGGACAAAATAGGGTTGCAAAATTTTGGCCCAAAGTGGGGTGAAATCTGAAGGAATGCATTTTAAATTAATTAGAGCAATACTTAATAACAGAAGGTATGCAAAAGGTGAAAAAGATACTGCTATCAGAAACAGTTTTGAAATACAAGAAAATAAAAGTGACATTTGACCAATACACTTGTCAAATGCTATCAGCTATTCTTAGTATGCTGCTCTTGTTGATGTCATCACTTATTTTTACACCTAGCTTTGCTGTTAACTTTCTGCTCCTGTTAAGGATCATCTCATACTGTTTCTAAACTCTTTTAGATATGCTTCTTCATTTATTTTATTCTATTCTCATCTTTCTTTACTTCTAGAGGTTCACGCTTAGACTCCTTACTATTTCCCCTTCAAAAAATGTTCTCTTTTGATCATCTGCACATTTGGAATAAGTTTCTTTTTTCCTTACCTAAAAATCCTATGGAATAATAGGCATTATTTGGTTTCCCTCCTAATGCTCCCAAAGACTGTGGCATCTTAAAGCATTCCTAGGAGTTCAAAAGGAATAAAGGAAATTGTAATTCATTTCTTTACTGACATCACAGATACCCAAACTTATTTGACAGTAACGAGCAATGAATCGAAAGAAAACCTTACTTTAAATGCATCAATATATACGGGATTTATGTGATTTATCCCTAGTCGTAGAGGTATAATAAGCAAGAGGGGTTTCCAGCCTGTGCAGAGTCCTCCTGCGTTCTTGCTTCGGCCAAGAGCACTTCTGTGCAAATGTGCACTGCTGTGGGACGCGCTGCTGCTCTGAGGAGGGGACCAGCACATTTTTTCTGCGGGAATAAAACTAGAAATCAGTCAACGCACAGAGGAACACAAAGCAGATCTTCCTCTCAGTAGTGAATTAAGCTAGTTTGCCTGGGATCTTTATAGGGCACCCAAGACAAAACGAGCCGGGCATGGCAATTACAGCTATTTAGTAGAAGTGATTCTAGCAGACAGTATGTGCTGGCACGTCCAAGTGAGACGTTAGATAAATGATTGGGGGATGACAATTTAAGACTGCAGTGACATGTACTATTAATGTTATTAATAGTGTCAAGCTTTGCCTATAAAACGGCAGAGAAATGAAATGGCAGCAATGATGACAGTAGAAATTCTTCAAGGAGCTCTTCACATCCAGTGATGTGAGCACGAAGTTGGCATCAGGGATCAAAAAAACACAACTGAGTTTGTATGTCCTTCTTCCCTCTTCTTACCCTTGCAAGACAGAGCCATGGCCCCCCAAGTATTTGTTCATGTTTAGATACATGCTGGCAAATGGAGTCAAATCAGAAACTGTTACCAGAAAACTGATGAGGTGTCACTTCCTGATGTCTTCAATGACCACCGTATTGCCCATAGATACATAAACTGCTAATGAATTCCATTCATCAAATAAAGCAAGCTTCCTAGAAAACATTAAGGTACTAATTAATATAAACTAGTTGGATCAAAAGGGTAGCTTTACACTCAGAACCATTTGATTTATTTATTTTTTTTTCTTAAAAAAAAATTTCTTTCTGCATTTTTTAAAGTCTCCATGTAAGAAAAAGAAAACTTTAAACATTAAATGTTTAATATCTTTAGAAAAATAGGTACTGAGTGGTACCAGGAAAAACATATGCGCTGCACCATGTGCAAACTGTTTTGTCTTACTGCTAAGTGCAGTGACAGTAACAGTCCAACTACATCAAGTTTATTACTTTTTATTGCACTCGACAGTCTCTGCAATGGGTTCTTGCCCAGTTGTGTCTTTTCTCATCTGGAAAAGAAAAAAATTCCTATGCCAGTTTTGCAGATTACTTTTTGCTTAAGAAATTCCACTGAATTCAGTGGAATTACTTCTGCCTGAGCCTGCGTGCACAGCAGAAATGGGGCATTAAAAGCTAAATCAGCTAAGGGTTTGGGGCACCAAAACTTCAGTGGGAGACAGCAGCACACAGTTTTATGTCCACTTCTGCAAAATCCAAACCTTTGGGGAAGGGAGCTACACTCTTAAGCTGCACTGGCAGAATTAGCTGTTTCAAATAAGCCAGAAAGAAATGGGGGTGAGCGTTTCACCATGAAAAACTTGGCCATGAAAGATCTGGAGTCCAGGGCATGCTTCAGCTCCCCTCCCTCTTCAGATCATGTGCCTGTTCCAGGGTGTCAAAGACTTGCTGCTGAGCTCGCAGGACCTGTAGCCTAGCCCCTGCCTGAGGTAAGACACCTCCACGTACCCCTGGAGAACTGAGCAGCCTCAGTTCCTTTAAGTGTGGCTCCCAGACTATGAGGAGCTGCCCATCTTTATCCAGTAGCCTTGCTGGCAGAACTGCTGCTCAGAAAGGGAGGAATTGCAGCTCAGTTCCCTCCTCAGCCGAGATGGCTTCTCTCTGATGTTTCACACCACCACTCCGACCTACACGGTGGCACTCTCGACCTGCCAGAGCTGTGCCACTGTGCAGAAAGGAATATACATCTGTGGTGTGACTGGTGAGGGCATGCAGACGGCGTAGCAGGAGACTTTCCTGCAGTTTCTTCTCCTCAGGCTCTTCCTTTATTAAAATTTAGAGGTCACCCATTCCCAACTCAGTACCTGCACACCGAGCTGTGGCATGACATTCCATGCTGCACTTGTAAATAGATGGCAAGTACATTCCTGACTGTGGGACAGGGGGAGATGCAGCCTTCAAAACTCTGCCTGGGCCTTCTCTTGGCTGCCCCAGGGGAGTACGTTCTGAATGAGACTGGTATGATCTCACTTACTTTAGTACTTGAGCAACTGTATTTGGTCCAAACCATTCTCCAATTGACTTCCCCTCTCCAACACACACCTGTGCTGTTTTCACAGTGAAAAAAAGACACACGTACACAAAATCAAAGAAAAATGAGACCATAAAGAATGTGGGAACAATATACAGTAAATACCGTGACTGTCAAACATTCTAGAGTAACTGCAATCTGTATTTAGCAATAACAATTATTTTCTCAATCTATGCTCTTTTCAAAACTTAGGGAGTGCCAGTTTCTTTAATAAACAAAAGGCTTCTAAACTATAATGAGAATTACAAGTTAACAAATGTTAGTGCCCCTTATTACAAATTACAGCAATAAGCTACAAGACTGTCTGTTCTAGCATTACTGACTCTGGTACCCAAGGCTTACAGAGTTTATCAAGAGCTAGATTCTAGTACATGGCTTTATTTAGGTCTCAGGGAATGTTTCTGTACTACTAGTCTTTGCGCCCATCTGCATACCTTTTTATTTTTGTATAAGCATACACATTGTCTTCACATCCACTTCTTAAAATTATGAATTAACATACTGCAAATTAGTGATTCAACACAGTAGAAATTTCAGTGGAAAAAACCTGAAAGTTTATGTTTGTTCTTACCCATCTGGTGGATTGAATAACAGCAAGCCTTCCTGTCGAGAAAGCATCGTAGGATTCTGTGATATTCTTCTGGTTGTTTTTTGTGTTTTTCCCATTGCCAATCTGAAAGGAAAAATTGATATAGAATAAAAAATGGTGACGTTTTCATTACACTGATCAAATGTCTAGACAGCAGAAAGCTTTATAATGAGATGTTAAAAGACATTTCAATTCATCTCGAATATTTACATTTTGTGTAGAGCTCCTAGAATTCCGAGCTTGTTATTTATCATCAAGCTGCACTTTATCATCATAGGCTAGATTGTAAAAACAGGGAAAATAAAACAAAACAAAAACATCAACTGCAAACATATTCTGACGGATCATGCTGCGTGTTGATAGCCATTCCAGTATCTCTGAGCTTCCAAGATTATTTAAAACTACAGGCTGTGTTTAGACCTTGTTGGATTTCTAAGCACCCATTAAATAACAACATAAGATCCATACAGAAAGTCCAAACACTCCACTGGCAGCATCCTGGGATGTGACATGCATGCTTAAGAGCTTGCACCAGGGGGGTTTGGACCTCGTGCTGCTGACAAGTGAGTAGTGAAGAGAAGGGTAAGAGCACTGTCCCACGGTGGCAGGTTTTCCCTTGGCCTCAACTTGGGTGTTACACTAAAAGGTTTATAAAATAATGGCGACAGGATTCCCCATTTGTTCTCCTTCTATGCCTATTTCTCTGCTTCAGGCTGGGATGATTACACCCAGCTGAATATGAATCGATTCATTAGGAACTGTTACCAGGGCATCAAAGAAAGTCTCACTAATAAATTCAGGGTTTGTGCTTTTAATGGAGTACTTACGAAGAAGCGTCTGCAGACAATACCGAAGTTCCCTCAGGACCAGCACTCACCTCTCCCTAAGTGTCTGCAGATCAGTGCTTGGGCCAGCATCATCTGCCCGCATCGCAGCATACATCCCCAGCCAGCGTCCGACGAAGGACCCGTGCCTCCTGTTAGGAAAGTTCAGCACAATCAGTGCAGGCTTTCAACTGGGTGCAGCACCACAGAGGACATTTCAGAGTGCTAGAAAACAGATAGGGCTGCTGAAGCCTCCATGAACTGTCCTACAGATAAAAGGCACAGAGCAAGACTTTGGTTCCATGCTGTTGGTCTAATTCTAATCTCTGCATTGCACAAATGAACAAAATTCATTTATTCCTTGTGGAGCTGACTTACTCTTCATTCTTCAAGCAGCATTCACAAACCATTTACTGCATGCTATACAACATGATCACCTGTTTACATACAGACCTAAATAAACACTGATTTTAATAATCTTCATGTTTGCATAAACAGTTAAAATGATGCTCAAAATGCGCTAATACTCTAGAAATATTTTCCCAGCCTACGATGCCATCACTTATCTTGCTATTTAATTTAGAACAATGCAGCAAATCTGCAGTATACTCACCAATAGGCGAAAACTTTCTTCTATACGTAAACCACACGTAAACCACAGTAAACCACACGTGAACACACCTTGGCTTATTGTCTGACTTTGGCTTATGGTGCGTCTGTTGCTGTGTCCAGCACAGTGCAGCCCCTAAATTGCTACCAAAACCTTGCCACAAACCTCAATCCCCCTGTTAAAAGAGACCCTCTTGTTTGTTGCCCTTCTTTCGACACTCTCTAACAGTTTTATGTCTTCATACATAAATATACAACAAAACATCAAAGAGCTCAGCAAGGTCCACCAAGGAGAGGAAGCAATGCAGGAGAAAGAAGACAGGACAACAGGGAGAATGGGCAGCATAAGGGAGGAGGCAGCCAGTGGCCTTAAAAACAAAGCCTAAAAAATAACTTCCACTAGTGGGACATAGTGAATTGGAGCTCTGGGGTCTGCATCTAGAGATGTCTTTTCTATTTATCGTGTTGTTGCGGAGATGGGTCCTCTGGCTTTGGTTGTGTTTTTTCATGTTGGGCAATTATCTCCCAAGAAGAACCCCCTGTTGGACAGAAAGGTAGAGGTGTGCTCCAGAAACACAGTGATGGCAAGGAGTCCTCCACTTCATTCTGGCATTTTTTTCCAGCTGGAAGCATTCCCAGTTGTCAACGGAATTGGTTTTGAGGAGTAGGAAAGACAGCATTGCTGGATTTCTGCTTTCTCCTCCATCCTATCAGACCACATCATGAGAGTTGTCTTTGTTTGATGTTCTTATGTCGCGTTCTGTTATTCTATATTTTTTTCTCTCTTATGTGATTTTATGTTCTTCTGTTATGTTATGTTCTTATGTTCACAACAGGACTCCTTGCCAACACCGCCTCACAGACACCTGGGCCAAAGAGCAGGGCCTTGAGCGGCTAGCTCACCATGACAGAGCTCATTTCCTTCCCAGTAGCTGCCAGGTGCCCTCTGGGGGCATTTCGGGGCTACAGCATGGGAAGACTTCCTTGGGGTGGGAAGCCATTGGGCTAGGAAATGGGCAATGTTCCCTAGGAAGGAAATCCCTGGGAAGCAAAAGCCTTGGGATGGGAAGTCTTGAATGGGGTGGGTACCATTCCCTGGGGAAGGAAGTGCTTGGAGAAGTCCTCCAAGAGAGAGGACTCTCTTTGGGACGAGGTCTCTTTGGCTGAAGAAACGCTTCGTGTTGATGGGGCAGATTTCGTCTGGGTTGCTGGGAATGTGCCATGCGGTGAAATGGCAAGGATGGGCACTGCCGCTGAGGCCGAGAAGCTGGTCCTGGGCTGGGCAAGCCTTGGGCCGGGCAAGTGGTGGTGTGGAAGCGTCCTGGGCATGGCAAGTGCTGCGTGGGAGGGAAAGCCTGCTGGGGATGGCCAAGTCTTGCGCTGGGCAGCCTGCTTGGCTCCAAAGCCTGCAGTCCTCCCCAAGATGTCGGCGAGGGGCTGGTCAGCCGTTGGGACGGAACCCCCGTTGCCCGCGTTCCCCAAGCAACCGCCCCACTCTCCAGCCACCATGGCAGGTCCAGCAGCCGGCTCCCGCTCCTCCCGGGGCTGCGGCCCTGCTGGCGAGCCCAGCGCCCCAGAGCTCAGCCCAGCGCCCTTTTTCCCACAGAGGGTTTCCCCAGACGGCTTCTGCGGGTTGCGCAGACGCAAAACTCCCCCTTCGTCGTCCCAGCCGTGCCGCCAACGGTGGCTGCCTGGCTGCTTCCCTCCCTCCCCGGAGCGATGG
This sequence comes from Anas platyrhynchos, assembly GCF_047663525.1. Classification (NCBI taxonomy): domain Eukaryota; kingdom Metazoa; phylum Chordata; class Aves; order Anseriformes; family Anatidae; genus Anas; species Anas platyrhynchos. The sequence goes on along the minus strand of NC_092608.1, from coordinate 10,980,860 downwards.
CGCTGCCCTTGCAGCCCCCCCAGGTACCCACCCTCCCCTCCGCACTGCCCCAGGCCACCGTCTGGCACGTGGTGCCGGGGGTCCAGGGGCAGGTGCTGCAGCTCCCCGCCAGGGTGCAGCTGCCACCTGGGGGGCACCTCCCAGCCCAGGGGCACCACCTGCAGCTTAGGCAGCTCCCCGCCGGCAGCTCCCTGCTGTGGGGCAGCTCCCCCACAGCGCTCCTGTGGGTGCCCCCAGTGTCTCCCAGCCCCTGCTGATGTGGACGGGGACGCTGGTGCCCCAGGATGGTGCTCCCCTCTGCTTGGGGCCCAGGGCCGTGCTCCATGGGGAGCTCCTGCACCCCGCAGGCACCTGCCTGCTGCAGGCCCCTGCCTACCCCGGCCCCCCACCACTCCTCATGACAGGGCCTCCGCTGCGGGGGCAGGCGCTCCCCGCGCCCCGCACCCTCAGCAGCAGCCGGGGGCAGCTGCCGGAGCCCTGCTTGCATGCCGTGGGGCTCAGCGAGGACCAGGGGCCCCCGCTGCCCGGCCCCACTCCCCCCGAGCCTGCCCAGGCTCCAGCGACTGCCAGCACCCAGACGGCGACGCCCGACGGTGAGTTTGGGGCTGGCCCAGCCGGCCGCTGGGCGCCCCACACCCAGGAGCCATGGCAAAGCTGGCAGCGGGGGATGCTTGGGGGATTGCATTGGCTTGCTTTTTCCTCAGCGGCGACACTTGCAGAGGTACCTGAGGAGCCCCTGGAGCTGCTGGAGCTGGGCCCCGATGCCTTCGCCGAGGCCTTTCCCCAGCTGGCAGGGGACAGCCAGCAGCTGCAGCACCTGCAGGACCAGCTCCCGGCCGACCTGGACAGCTCCGGCTTGGAGGAGCTGCTCAGCTGCCTCGATGCCGTGGATGCCTTCGCCGCTGTCCCCAGCAGTCCTGTCCTCAAGCGCTTCCTCTCGCAGCTGCCCGACCTCTGCGAGGACATCGAGGAGCCCAGCACACAGGGACTGGCAGCCACCAGAGCGCTGGGTGAGGTCCCCTCAAGCCCTGGGCTGCACCCCGACAAGGTGCAGGCTGGGCGGGCGCTGCAGCCCCCTGCAGCTGCTGTGCCACCACTCAGCTCCCCCCTCAAGCCTGCAGCCCGGCCCCAGCTCAGGAGAGCCCTGCCCAAAAGGCCCCCCCTGCAGGAATTCATCCCTGCCCGCAGGAGAACCCTGCCCCAGCCTCCCTTGGCTCCCCTCAAGAGGCGCCCCGACCCTGACTGCCTCCCTGCCCGCAAGAGACCCCTGCCCCAGCCTCCCCAGGCTCCCGTCCAGAGCCCCCCCGACCCTGACTTCCTCACTGCCCTCAGGAGAGCCCTGCCCAAGCCTCGCCTGAGTCCCCTCCAGAGCCCCCCCGACCCTGCCCGCAGGAGACCCATGCCCAAGCCTCTCCCCAAAAGGCCCCCCCAGCAGGAATTCATCCCTGCCCACAAGAGAACCCTGCCCCAGCCTCCCTTGGCTCCCCTCAAGAGGCCTCAACTTCTCCCAGCCCTCAGGAGAGCCCTGCCCAGTCCCCCTCGCAGTCCCCTCCAGAGCCCCCCGCTCTGGAGGGGACTGCCCACGGCTCTGCCCACGCAGCCGCGCACGCTGCAGCGTCCGGCGCAGCCCCGCGGGGACTACGTGCCCTGCGTGGGGCCCTGGGCGGGCGGCGACGCAGCGCCCACACCGCTGGAGGAGCAGGAGTCGTCGGTGCCCATCACGCCGCAGCAGCGTCCCGAGCGGGAGCGCCTCAAGAAGCTGGCCCAGGAGGAGCGGCAGCGGGCGACCCACCACATGAGGATCGGCCCCGGGCAATTCTTCGAGCAGCGGCAGAAGGACCACGCCAGAGCCTACTCTTACGGCTACCCGTGACCGACCTCGGGCTTCTCCTCGACGGCCCCCGCAGCACCCAGGCCCGCTCAGCACGCAGGCAGGCACAGAGACCTCTGCAGGCGCCTGCTCCAGCTTCAGCCACGCTTCTCAGCCCTTGCCCCTCTCGCTTGCCCTCTCCCCTCTCTCGTGCTGGACCTACGCACTGCTTGCCACTCTCAGGGATGGGCAACGGCAAATGCCAATGGCAAATGCGCGCGCGCCTCACCCAGGAAGGTGGCAATGGCAAGCTGGGGGGATGCTGGCAGCAGCTGGGCTGGGAAAGCTTGCCCATGGCAACTGCTGCTTGGGACACCAAAGGGCTGAGAGACAAGACTTAGCTCTTCTTTCGGGGCATTGCTCTTCTTTGCTGCCTTCTGGATTACATTCCTCTCCTTAGGTGCTCACTCAGCAAGGCCTCTGCCTGCAGCTCTTCTTGCACTGGGACACCGAGGGGATCAGAACTGGGACGTTGTTGGGATAGGAAATGATCAGTGGGATGGGAAGTGATGATGGGGATAGGAACTCATTGGCACGGGAAAAATGGGTTTTATTTGTATTAAATTTACATTTTTAAATTTTATTTAATTTACTGGGTTTTATTTGTATTAAATTTACATTTTTAAATTTTATTTAAATTACTGAGTTTTATTTTTATTAAATTTACATTTTTAAATTTTATTTAATTTACTGGTTGTATTATTTATTTCATTAAATCCACTTTATTGACTGTGTTGTACAGTATGGCATTGTTTCATTATTAGAAAATGATAAGTATTTACTATTATTAATTAAACAATATTTACATATTTTATACATTATAAATTATCAATATTCTCATTTCTAATTTTGTTTGTTTTTATTCCTTTTCTACCCTATTAAACTCTCTTTATCCCAGTGCACTGCTTTGGACTTTAGTTTTCCTTCCGAGTCGTTGTGGATTCACTCCGGATGGGGGGACATTAGCGAACGCCTGTGTGCTTCAGATCCAAGGTCACCTTTGCCCTCAACTCAAGATCCATGTTTGCATCTGTTGTCATGAAGCAATGTTAACAACAGCAACAATTAAGTTACCTTATTTATTATTTCATGTTATTTCATAATTTCATGTTCAGTTATTTCATGCAGCCCGCTTCCGCTGCCCATGCTCAGGCCGGGCATGGATGTGGGCATGGCCAGCACGGACGGCAGAAAATGGGTGCATGGCTGGATGGATGGCTGGGTGGGAGTTGGGAATTCAGCCTTGGGATCAGAACTGGGAGGTTATTGGGATAGGAAATGATCAGTGGGATGGGAAGTGATGATGGGGATAGGAACTCATTGGGATGGGAAAAATGGGTTTTATTTGTATTAAATTTACATTTTTAAATTTTATTTAATTTCCTGGGGTTTATTATTTATTTAATTAAATCCACTTTATTGACTGTGTTGTACAGTATGGCATTGTTTCATTATTATAAAATGATAAGTATTTAATATTATTAATTAAACAATATTTATATATTTTATACTCGTAAGGGGGTGTCGAGAGGCAGGAGACCTTTTCTCCATTAACACCAGCGACAGGACCCACGGGAACGGGGTTAAGCTGAGGCAGGGGAAATTTAGGCTTGACATAAGGAGGGGGTTCTTCACAGAGAGGGTGGTTGCACACTGGAACGGGCTCCCCAGGGAAGTGGTCACTGCACCGAGCCTGTCTGAATTTAAGAAGAGATTGGACTGTGCACTTAGTCACATGGGCTGAACTTTTGGGTAGACCTGTGCGGTGTCAAGAGTTGGACTTGATGATCCTTAAGGGTCCCTTCCAACTCAGGATATTCTATGCTTCTATGATTCTATGATACATTATAAATTATCAATATTCTCATTTCTTATTTTGTTTGTTTTTATTCCTTTTGTACCCTATTAAACTCTCTTTATCACAGTGCACTGGTTTGTTCTTATACTTTTTCTTATACTGTGGAGCCCAAAACTGCACTCAGTACTCAGTACATGGAATAACAAGACAGACTGCCTGTCATTTTCTCTTCTCTGCAGAAGCCCTGTTGCTAACACTGTCCAGAAATCACCACTGTCACAGACAGTAGTAGCATTCCCTCCTCCCACAGTTGGTTCTTCCCCCCCAAGACTTAGACACCATCCAGAAAAATAAGAAGAATAATAGTAATAAAGTAAATAAAATAAAATAAAATAAAATAAAATAAAATAAAATAAAATAAAATAAAATAATAAAATTAATTAAAATAGTCAAAAGCCGTCAGGAAGGCAGTGGTGCAGACTGTGGAGAGCCTGGCTTCAAATCCTTCTTCTGTGAGGCTCTGAACCTATGTCTCTGCTAATTTATGGCAGGGAAAGGAGGAAGAAAGAACATATCTCCTGCACTTTCCATTTATTGTTGACTGACAATTCTGTAGAGTTATAAAGCCTCAATCAGTGAGATACAGGGTTCTTCTCACATTGTCTCACTGTGCCCTAAGCGGAACAGCTCTCATTTAATAGATGCTTCACCACAAAATCATGAGTCATCTGCAGTTTTGAACTTTTCTGGGATCAAGTCCCTTCAGATGGTTGAGGAATCTGCTCCAGCACCTATGTAAACTGGTGCTCTACTAAGCTAGTGAGTGAACAAGAGAGAAATCCTCTGCTAGATGGCTTTACAAATTGGGTCTGAAAATAGTGTTGAGGCAGAATAGTCCACGATTTTTGCCTTGGGTGCACAGAGGGATTGGGTGTTGTAGACTTCTTTTATTCTTCATTAAGATAAACATTTTCAAAAATGTGCTTGTTCAACCTTGCTCCCACTGTGTGCATGGGAGGGAGATAACTGAAGGTGGGGAGCGTTGCTTGGATCCTGCAAGTGGCTGAGGTCCAGTGGGGTTGGAGGCTTTCTTCCTCCTTTTGGAAATGCAAAGCAACCCTGCACCTCCCCTGCACTTGCAGGAGGATCATGACAGCCCAAAGCACAGCGGCTTTGTAATTGCTGCATACACTTCGATCGGATTTACGTGGCAAGGGTTTGGTAGCAGGGGCCTGCAGGGATGGCGTCTGTGAGAACAGTCCAGACAACAGCCAGCTCCAGATAGCTCCAAAAGGGCCCCGGCGCCCTTTTGTTCTGTCTGTCTGTCTGTCTGTCTCTCTTTCTCTGGGAGAAAAGCTCTTTTTTCTTTAGGAAGGCTGGGTTTCACTAGAACATTACTAGCCTGTAAGCCTCATGGCATCACCTTCCATCTTGACTGCTAAACCTCCTTGCTCCCTACTATCTTCTTTGCCAAGATACAGCTGTCCACGTTTACTTTTCCTACTTGGCTGGACTGAATATAAGAAGCGATCTTGCAACTCTTCCTCTTGTTGGACACTTAATCATCACACCAAATGAAAACTATTTGCCTTTCACCTCTTTATTTCAGGCCTTCTTTCCTAGTGGTCATGCAAAACTGGGAAAAAAATAGTCTACCAAGTCGGGTTTTTTTTGGATTTGATAATAAACCTGCAGACTGTTAAGTCATCAAGCACTTCAAGACTGTTTGAAATAATCTCTACATTAATAGAAAAGGAGTACTCCAAACTTCTGCTCAGGAAGAAAATCACGGAAAATGTAAACTTTGATTTTAGATGTTGAATTTGTTGCAGATACATCTTCCTCATCGCATGATTCTATTTGGATTTAAACCATAGTATCTATGGACAGACCAAGAGTAGGACAAGAACAGCACAGAGTTCAGCATGAAGCCCATCAGGAGCTCAAGTTTGTATTCTTTGTATTCAAGTTGATCCTTCTCTTGCTGGAAGGACCTGCTTTTTGACTCTCCTTCTCTTCACTAGGAGCATGTTCCCTCTTGCTTTGGTAATGCTCTTTCTCAGTGTTTTTAGTCTTGTCCTTTCTACCTTGGCATCTCTCTGCAATAGATGAGGAGGAAAGCTTTTTAGAGCTACATTCAGTGTCACACTTGAGAGAGGAAGTTTGCCGCAATTTCTCACCAGGCTCAGAAGACTCTTTGCCGTACAAAACGTTTTCTTTTGAAATGAGGTCACTTTCTTTTGATCTTCTTGGTTTCTCCTTGTCTCCACCGTCATCAAATCGGTACTCTGCGAGGTATTCATCATTCCCAGTAGATTTCAGAGGGTCCGTGACACTGCACAAAATAAAATCACATTTCTCACTTCTGCTGAAGGACGTGAAGATTAACAGTAAAACCTTCCAAAGGCAAACAAACAAACAAAAACCTCCGGACTACAGGAACACTCGCAAAGAAAGATATGCCATGTAGAAACCTCTCCTGCGATTAGGACACCTTCTCCAGCTCCCAGAGAAAGTGTTTTTTCCCCTCTTGCTTCTGAAGCCATTGCACTAAAAAAGCAAACGCATCTGTCTCCCTCCACATGCTGCTGCTCTGAATAAGAGCCAGAAGATTCAAAACCACCCTATTTGGTCTCCCAACATAGCCGAAAAAGACACCAGTTGAAACAGAGTTTTCTACCTCTCTCCCAAGAATTTACATTCACATATCCTGTGACTGCAAAAATAGAAGGCGGGGCTCAGGAAGAACAGCCAGTGTTGGAAATGAAGAAAAGCAGCCTCTTTCTTCAGAGTCTTAAGCCTATGCTACTAGGAAAACAGAACAAAACAAAACAAGAGGAGAGGAGAACAACAGCGGGAAATTTACCTATTCTCCAGGTGTTCAATTGCAAAGCCTCCTCTGGAGGATCAACAGCTGTGAATTCAGCGTGCTTAGGAGAAATTAGATCTACGTCTGAACCACAACTATTTCAGTAGCATCACTAACTTATGTTACTCTGAAGAAGCAGTCAGCACCCTTTCTATGTTAGGAAATAGCTGAACACAGTCTGTTATTCACAGGAATTATTCAGGCAGGCTTCTTTAGGAAGGCTGGGTTTCACTAGAACATTACTAGCCTGTAAGCCTCATGGCATCACCTTCCATCTTGACTGCTAAACCTCCTTGCTCCCTACTATCTTCTTTGCCAAGATACAGCTGTCCACGTTTACTTTTCCTACTTGGCTGGACTGAATTTAAGAAGGGATCCTGCAACTCTTCCTCTTGTTTGCCACTTAATCATCACACCAAATGAAAACTATTTGCCTTTCACCTCTTTATTTCAGGCCTTCTTTCCTAGTGGTCATTTAAAAACGGAAAGAAAAAGTCCATCAACTTTTTTTTTTTTTTAATATTCAGCAGACTCTTAAGTCATCAAGCACTTCAAGACTGTTTGAAATAATCTCTACATTAATAGAAAAGGAATTCCTCAGACACACTGCGGCCGCTTACCTTTAATACACTCGTTGGATGAGACGGAGCTGTATTTTTTGCTTTCGCCTGCACTGGAAGGCTTCCCTTCCTTGTAAGGTTGTTTACTGCTCTCACTTGTGCATTGCTCACATGAAGAGCCATCTGGAGGATGGGATTCTTCCTTCTTCTCCCGCGTTATCTTCTGGAAACGAGGATCTAAGTGTTCCAAGGAGCCCTTCACTTTCCTGGTGTTTCTCTTTTTTCTTCTTTTTCTTCTCCTTTTTCTTCTTTTTTTACGCTTGCGTTTGGCACTGTCAAAGTGGAGCGCACAGAAACACAAATCGTGAAGTCTGAAAGAAACATGCAAGTTTAAAAGAGAAAAAAAGATGTGGCACTTGTTGCCTATATGAAACTTTATTTATTTTACCACAGGTGATGATTTGCAGCATGTCAGCTATTTTGTGGTGCTTTGTGCACACGCAACTTACTTTAGATGTAGCAAACTTAAGCCCTCAGATTGAAGGACCATAGGTCCTGGTTTGTACACAGATCATTAACAATGGCTAGCTCTGGAATACGTGCAAGCAGAAAAAAACTTTTAACCTAATCCAGAATGGTGTACGGATGTGTTTCCAACTATGTGGTCCAAAGCTAGTGCTCTGACACAATTCAGCAATAGCTTTCCTATCTTCACCGATCAACCTAACAACATGATCCCCAGCCAGCTGATGCTATCTAAGTAACTTAGAAACTACCAGAACAAAAAAAAAAAAAAAAAAAAAAAGAAGAAGAAAATAGAGAAGAAAAAAAAAGGAGAAAAAAAAAAGGAGAAAAAAAAAAAGGAATACATGAGAAGCACCCAGAAAAGAATTAGGATAAAAAATGCGGAGTATGCTGGAATCCTTGCTTACTTGGAATCCTTCTCTCCATGTTTATCCTTAGACTTCTTTTTCTTCTAGAACCTGTGATATTTTTGCATTTTTTTCACCACCTAAAAGCTCCTTTTCTATCTTTCTGTCTTTCCTTTCTATTTCACTTTCACTACCTTCTGCACGGGTACATTTTCTTTTTCTGTTTCCTTCTGTTTCATTTTTCTGGCGACAGTTCTCCAAATGAGCTGACACAGGTGGAAGCGCATGTCTTTCACGAGAATGTCTTCCAGAATGTTGCTGAGATACCGAGCAACGATGCAAGTCTGCTCGGGGTGTGCTAAAGCGACGTACATCTTCATCTCTCAAGAGGGAACCGTGAGGCCATCCACTTTTGTAATGATAATGCTTATGTGACCTGCCGTAGTAAGTTGCAGTCCATTTGTCAAAGGCTGCATCGCCGTGAGAGAACTTTCTCTCTCTACTGTCTCCTGTCGCATGAGGTGAATAGTAATCATTGGAATAGCTACATCTTTCCCATCTCCGTGCTTCATCTCGATAGTATCTTTCTCTGCTCCAACTTCTTTCCCCTTTGGATCGGTAATATCTATTGCTACCTTGTTCTGATCTTCCTCCGCTGCCAGATCTGGACTTTGAATATTTGACTGCTCTTCTGCCATTCTCAGGGCTGTTTCTTTCACCAGGGAAAGATCTGCACCTGCTTCCCTCCCAGTGCTCCTGCTTGTGACGCTTTTGCTCAACAACTTCCACGCTCTGAGAACACCTCCTCTTGCTGGAAGGACCTGCTTTTTGACTCTCCTTCTCTTCACTAGGAGCATGTTCCCTCTTGCTTTGGTAATGCTCTTTCTCAGTGTTTTTAGTCTTGTCCTTTCTACCTTGGCATCTCTCTGCAATAGATGAGGAGGAAAGCTTTTTAGAGCTACATTCAGTGTCACACTTGAGAGAGGAAGTTTGCCGCAATTTCTCACCACGCTCTTTGGCGTACAAAACGTTTTCTTTTGAAATGAGGTCACTTTCTTTTGATCTTCTTGGTTTCTCCTTGTCTCCACCGTCATCAAATCGGTACTCTGCGAGGTATTCATCATTCCCAGTAGATTTCGGAGGGTCCGCGACACTGCACAAAATAAAATCACATTTCTCACTTCTGCTGAAGGATGTGAAGATTAACAGTAAAACCTTCCAAAGGCAAACAAACAAACAAAAACCTCCGGACTACAGGAACACTTGCAAAGATATGCCATTTAGAAACCTCTCCTGTGATTAGGACACCTTCTCCAGCTCCCAGAGAAAGTGTTTTTTCCCCTCGTGCTTCTGAAGCCATTGCACTAAAAAAGCAAATACATCTGTCTCCCTCCACATGCTGCTGCTCTGAATAAGAGCCAGAAGGTTCAAAACCACTCGATTTGGTCTCCCCACATAGCCGAAAAAAACACCAGTTGAAACAGAGTTTTCTACCTCTCTCCCACAAATTTACATTCACATATCCTATGACTGCAAAAATAGAAGGCGGGGCTCAGGAAGAACAGCCAGTGTTGGAAATGAAAAAAAGCAGCCTCTTTCTTCAGAGTCTTAAGCCCTCGCAAAGATATGCCATTTAGAAACCTCTCCTGCGATTAGGACACCTTCTCCAGCTCCCAGAGAAAGTGCTTTTTCCCCTCTTGCTTCTGAAGCCATTGCACTAAAAAAGCAAACACATCCGTCTCCTTATACCTGCTGCTCTGAGAAAAAAGGCATAGGGGCAAGCGGGGAACAGCCAATGTTTCTCTAGACAGTGGAGAAAAATGGAAAAACATTCTATGAAGGAACACGAGTTCTCCTTGAGGCACCAACCTGCATCAGAGTGATATGCTCAGTGCTGATCATTAGTTCTGTTCGTAACGCTGGACATACAGTATGGAATTGTACTAATTTCAATCCTTCCATTAAATACTATTAGTAGACAGATAAAACCGTAACGAACTTCCAAAAGGTCTTGTCTTAATCAGACTGTGCTCATTTTACCTCGTTTCCTCTGACAAGCTGTTCAGCTGGCTGGCTGTGAGGGACTCCGTGATGACTTCTCGATTGACTGAAGGCATAGCTCCAGGCATCTGCAATCAAAACGCACAAGTCAGCAGACAAAAAAATACTATTTGTAGTAGTACTGAGGACCAGTCTTGTCAGAATTTCTCCATTAAATGGTAAGCAAGACCGTTTTGAGTTGTATGCATTATCTACACTTCAAAGATAACCCCAACTCACCTCCCAAAATCTACTTTATGAAACTTAGGAATTTTTATCTCAGCTGAGCTTAAGTTGGCAAGTTCTAATGTAAGCTCAGGTCTGCAAATTCTAATGGGATAATACCACAAAGTCTTACAATCACATTTGTGCTGTGTTTTCTCAGTATTTCACCTGAATTAGGAACACACTAAACACTCCCGAATACATCATAGGTGAGAAATTCTCGATGGAGCGAATCTATGTTTCAAGCAATCCGTTTGTTTTGGAAAAGAACATCTCAGAAGGTTTAACAGGTTCAACTCGGCAAGTGGAATCATCAAGTTTCAGTGCGTTTTCTTTAGATTCATTAACTAACCTAATAGCACCATTTAGTGAATTGGTTTTTGGCAGCTCATGCTGGGATCTTCCTTCGTCAGCATTCTGACAGGAAGAACTGGAATGCTGCAATGTACGGACTACCTTTCCAACCAAAATTCCATTAGAGGACATTGCATTGCAATTCCTTTTAAATAAGCCCTTTGACTCCTCCTCAGATTTTCCTGAAGATTCTGCACCGTAAGGGACTGTGTTATCAGAGCTGAGTTTAGGATTTTCATTCACTGTTGGCTCCACAAAAATCTCATCAGAAACTTTTTTGCTTGTTTGCATTTGCTTCATTTGCATTACCGAATTTGTAATTGTGGATGAAGGAACAGCCTGGTAGAGATCTTCATCCTCCGCAGCACTGCTAAGACAGTCAGGCTGTGACACAGTCCGACGAGCAGGCAATTTATTGTGAATACTGGTGGTGATCTTCTGTTTTCTTGACGGATCAGTAATTGAAGGCCTGGTAATTGTCTGGTTTTGAACACAGGCCATTGGTGGTGCTGAAGATGGCCTTTTTAGGGTGACACCAGTGGTCTTTGCGTCCTCTTTTATGGATCCATTTCCATTTAAACGGCTTGAATTCTGTATTTAAAAAGAAGAAATGGCAAGATGGATTAACGCAAACACTGCATTTAACATTTTGAAACACAAAACTCTCCTACTGAGTATTTCTACAAATGGTCTTAACACCTACAAAGAAAAACACACTGCCCTTTAAAGATAAATGCAAGTCCAATAAGCGTATTCAATTCCTGCTTTTGGTTTACAGCCGATTGGAATCAAATTAACATCATCTTTGAAAACCAGCCAAACAACTTAACATTACCTGCTGCTATTCCCAAATATATTTATTTTCCCCTTTAAACATACCCTGAAAAGCCTGAAGTAATTGTTCTGGTGCTCAGGAATAAGACAATTAGTTTTCCCTGTCTTAGCTAAAGTGACAACGATAGGAAAAACAAGTCCTCTTTTAAATGATTCGAGGATTAGTACACTCTGCTTAAATTGTCAAAGAGCGTAGCTCTCTGTGCTTTAGAAAGCTGTCTTGGAGGTATTAAGTAATGGAGTCGCATGGCTGCACAATTTAGCAGTAACCACTGTTTGAATGACTCTGGCTGTAGCATGAGGGCTGTGGAGAAAGCTGCAGCATGGGAAGGAAAACAAAACTAAGATGCCGAAAACCAAACTAAAAACCCCACACCAAACCCCAAACCCACTAGCAGTTTGGTGCCGTTACCTGCCCTCCCACTTCCCTGAATTACCTTAATCATATGAGAAAGAAGTCGTGGTCCCATAAATCCAGCCTGCTTACTATTAGCCCCCTGCTGACCAGGAGGGAATGAACAGGGATAAGATGGTGCTGGCAAGTAAAACGCACGTTCTCCAAGTGTCAAATCATAGCGCCTTCAGAAAAGAGCAGTGATCGGAGTTTAGTTTTTCTTTCAGCCTACTCTTGGATTAAATCCCATCCTATAATTTTAGAGGAACAGTTCATACGATATGGAAGCCTTCTCTACAGAAGGCTTCGCCAAGACTACAAACTGAAAAGGAGAGAACAGTCTTCCTACTAAGACTATCACTTTCAGAGCAATAATTCATTCTTACACCACAGATGACCTTCATTTCTCTCCTTCTCTAAATTAGCCAGCTACAGGTAACACATAGATAGCAATTTACACAAGTGCTGCAGTTTCAGGCCAAGCAACAAAAGATAATAAATGACACAGAGAATTTCAGGTTAGACAGAACTGAATTAGACAAATAATAATCTTTCCCTGGGATAGCAAGAAAAACACTTGCAAAACAGAAAAATATCAATAACAAGAAAGTAAATCTCTTCTGAACACATGTTAAGATTTGTTATTACCTGATATAAAAAAGTATGTAAGGTTGCTGACCAAGAACTCTCTTAATGTCAGTACGGACTACTTTAGCATCATTCATCTGATACCAAAGTCCATTACCAGCCTGCAAATAAAGACAACCATTTCTTTAGGTGAATTGCACGTGTTCCAAATGAAATCACGGATAGGAACAAAATACACACGTGTCAAATAAAAATATAATGAAATCTTTTTCCCTAGAAACAGTAGCTGCTAGTCACGCTTTCATTGGTTTGCCAGCACAACCTTTACCCTGTTAGAAATGCTGTTGACTTCTACCTTTACATAGCATATATAGTGTCCTGAGTGACAGCTGACACCGTGATGTACCAGCACCGCGTATAAGGCATAGAGCACTGGTTCTCCCATTGACTGTAACATGTAGGCTCTCAGGTCCAAATACTCCGGGTATTTCACCTCCTAAAGAGAGACCAAGAAGATAGAAAAATTATCCCAGAGTACTTCGTGGACTAGCCAGAGAAAAACACTTCCAAAAAACACAGACTAGAATTTATTTCTAGAATATATTTCTAGAAGATATTTCTTGATTCACTACAAATAAGTCTTCCCATAAACAATGTTGAAGACTAGAAGTTGCAGAGAACTGTTTCCTGATGAATCAGCCTTCTCAGAGGAAAGCATATGCTTCTTGTCAAGCGGGAACTTTATTGATAGTAAGAGAAAGAATAAGCCATAGTCGTTAGTCTACAATTATTGTCTGAAAATATTAACAACTTTCAGCTTTGGGGGATGTCCCATTACACGATGATATAGTTGCATTACAGTGGTAAATATACCTTGTTGATCTTTCCACCTGTGAAATCTGCAAATCTTTTCAGTGATATTGTGAGAACCTTGGAAGAACGGTGTATGGTAAATCTCTTGGATGCAGGAACCATCTTTTTACACCTTAAAAACAAGCAGAGATAAGTGTTTGAAGGCATCTTCTTTTTTCGCCCCCAAAACAAACTCGTTTTAATGTCTCACGCATGCCTATGCTATTTGAATGACATTTACTTGCATAATAGGTTGGTCTTTTTTCTTTTCATAAACCCATGCACTGCGTGTCAGGTTTGTTAATACAGTGAAGAAGGTAAATTCTCCCAAAACCCCGGGCATAGCGGGAACAGGAATCTCTCACGAAAGGGTATTACCAGGTTGGATGGCAAGGTACCATTTCTTGGTCTACAAAAGTGGCTATTTGAACTCCAATCCTGAATACATTCTTTCAGCTTTCAAGGGAAATACAAATAATGAAAGTGGAACAAGAAGGCCTTGGTCCCCAGGACTAGAAACTGCAAATAATCTCCAACATGGGTCGTCTATCAACATCAAAAATACAACAGAAGCACGTGGTCATTCTACAGGAGGGAGACATTTAACAGTAGGAAGTCTTCATGTACTGAGCTTGTCTGGAAAGACACTGAAACTGTCTGCCATCCTTTGAAACACAATAGTTCAGTTTGATACATTGCCCGCTCCAAGGTAGGACCTACAGCGTAAGCAGTGAAAATTAGCCGCTAGCCCAGAGAACAACGGAAACTGGGCAGTTTACATCAAGAAAAGTACTGTCGAGAGCTAATAAATAGAAAGAACAAAAGTATCTCTTTTTGAATTCTGATGGCAAAATACGAGCCAGAGAATTGCAAACCCATAGGGAATGCCTCTGAACAAGACTTCCCCCCTCCAAAGAAACAAAAATCCAAGTGTTTTATAAACTTCCACAAAACTCGTAAGTAGATCCAAAGTTTAGAGGTAGTCCAACAGAGTCATGCAACATATAAAACTGACATCTAGGATTAAGACCTAATTCGTCAAAATCTTACTCGCTACATTTATAGCAATTCTCTCCACCCAGCTCTTCAGGTTTCACAAAGAGTTCCAGAGCTCTGGTAACAGATGAAACCGCCTAGAGGAGCGAGAAAGAAGAGCGTAAAGTCACCGTAAATTCAAAATTCCAGAGACGTACTAGTGGTTTATAAGAGAATCTTACTAACATACTCAAGCGATCTACTATGAGCACTGTGAAGAAGGAGGCAGAAAGAGCATGCTCAGCATTGACCTCACCTGGAAGTCATTTGACTTCGGAACAAATACTTTTCCAGTAGCCTAGACAGCATCTATAGTGTGCTTTGTCATCAATACTGGGGACAAATTCATCAGTCTAACAATTAGATGTACATTGGGGTAGAACAACAGAGAAGTATGACAGCATTATAATTTTTGCAGAAAGAGAATTCTTTGCCCTTAAACCCAATGCAAATGTGGAGACTATTTACATGGGTTCCACAGACGGACAAAGTCCAATCCACTTCCTTAGCACCACCAAGCTCTTACGTTTTAACATTATATGTGGTTTGGTTTTTTAAGGTAAACAAGTTTAATTTAGAAAGTTATGCATGTACTTAAACATCATGAATTATATTTAGAAAACATCTTACCTTTATATCCAAAGCGATATCAAGAAATGCCTCATACGTATCCGAAACTGCTTTGCAATTCAAGCACTTCACTGGAAGCAAAATATAAATGCTTAACCTTATGTGAAGGAGACTAACTGTCCAAATTCAAGTTGTTGACAGATACTACTTTAGACAAACTACAGACTGCTTTACTACCGACAAAAGACACAGATCAGTTCTAAGGACAGGAATATTTTTTAAAGTACCTCTCGATCTTAGAAATCCTCCAAATATTTGATGAATGATGGTGGTAGCTTGAGAAGATCTGTCCAATCTGGAAATAAATTAGAATCAGACCTCAGAAGATTTAAGGCGCACAGTTAACTCTTCAAAGAGTTTTATGAAAACTAAGGATGATGTAGACTTTCGTTGCTGATTGTAAATAAGGCACTAAAAGGTGCTAGAGATCATTTTTGATAGTAAATAAAGGACTAGAAGGTGCTAGAGAATGTATGAAAGTGAACTTGTTTATGCTTACTCGGTGCTTCCATTCAAGCACGCTTCCTGCATAGCATCAACAGTATAGCGCAAGAACTCGTGTGCGTCTTCTTGACTGCCAAAACGGAAATGTTGTCCTATTCCTAAAGAAGAAGATGATAGTATTCACCTCATTTAAAAATGAAATCATTCTTCTATTTCTAAAATCTCTCTTCTTTCTAGTGTTAAAACCACTTATACACATCAAATAAGTATTTGAAGATTACAAGCTATCGAAAAGAAACACATCTGAAGCCACTTACGACTGAGATTACTGATAACATGCGTAGGCTCGATGGCATCAACAGTGCAACGCAGGGCCTGGTTAATGTGAGTCTCCATTGTGCACATCATGCAAAAATCTTGTTCACGACCTGAAGAGTGAAAGAAGAAAGCATCCCAGTCCAGCAAAATATCCATAACTACAAACAAACATCTAAGTAAAATTTAAACTATAGATACGATATCCACTCTCCTTGCTACATTCTATTCTCCCAAGATGCCAATGTCCCAACAGTCTTGTAACATTTCATTTCACACAACTTTACAGAATAAAAATATCCACTAAGCCTGTATTCAAATGCATTTTGTGATGAGAAATCTAAAAGACTACTGCAAAGTCACATTTGTAAAGGCTGACAGGAATGTGAACTCCACAGGCTGAAAAATGTATTACTCTCTAAAATTACTACTAAATGCATTACTGTCCAATGCACTTCATTATTCCCACGAAGCAATAAATGATCCTTTAATAAATACATAAATAAATAAATACATAAATAAATTCATTAAACAAACATAGTGCATTAATTGCACTCCATATGCTATTCGGAGCCCACTGCTAATACAGTGCTCAAAGCCAGCTTCTACAGGTAAAATCAGGCAAACAAGTTTGTCTCAGAATCACTGCTGTTCTTTCACCTTCACAGCTGTCCAACAGATTCGAAATACTGTTAGAAAGTACTCACATGACTGGCCGTGCTCGAGAGAAAGCATGTAATTGGCAAGTGGGGGTGTGTAGGTCAAACACTGTAGAGTAGCATTAAGAAAACATGTGTTGCCAAGATTGTACAGGCCAACTCCAACACTTTGTGTTTCTCGCCAATCCATACAAATCTTCTCAGGTGGAAAAAGAATGCTCTGTGGTGGAGCAATTCCATCATTAACGACTGCAAGAAAGTTAAATTTAAAAAGAGATTTTGTTTGTTTGTTTCTAAGAAAGGTATTTAAAAAAATACTATTCTGCAGGAGCACCTAGAGGAGCTAGCTACAATCGCAGCCAGAAAAACTTATTGCAGACAGCTTTAATACCGCCAAATTCAAATTGGCTGGTCAACACAATGTTTTGGGGAAAAAAAAACAAAACAAACAACTTTCGTCAACCATTTTAATTTTTCTAAGGCAAGGCTAACTGCCATTCTGTTTGTAGTACCTAATGCCAAGTTCCTCTCCATCTATAATCTTTAACCTGATTAACTCAACTACTGTTTTTTTCCTTATTATAACTTAAACCACAAGCTTAGACTTGAAATTATACGGAAAAAAGGTAAAAAGTAGTAACTAGGAATGACGGTACCCCTACAGATACCAGATCTTTTCCTGAGCAATGTTATCATTCAAAAAACGTGTGAAAAATGGAAGCTGTGAATAGCAACAATCAAACACTTTTCTTTGCAAAACGGAAAAGACATGGATGAATCTGTGCATTACACAAAGCTCCCCAGATTTCTCTGTTGACTGTAAATATATCAAAATTAATTTCTGTAACATCAGTCACTTCAGCTGCCTCAGGGGATTTGCTTTTGAAGTCTTTGTTCACACTAGTCCCCTTCTCTATCAGTGCAACAAGTAAGAACTGCATTTTCTACTTTTGCTTTGAAGAAAATGGAGTCAGGATAAAGCTCACACTTACTTAGATCTCTTGGGGCAAAAGCCTTAGATTTTTCAGATGATCTACAGTAAAAAGCACCTCCACGTCCTTGGGCCACAGAGACTTGGCTTGAATCTTCTGCAGGCGGTATCTGGCCCCAGTTTGCGGTGCGTGACATCAGTATTTTAGTACTTGGTTTCTTGGATTTGCCAGACCGCCTTGAAGAGGGCTTTTTAGACTTTGAAGATTTGGGCTTCTTAACTACGGTCATTGTTGACATCTGCGACAGAGACAGAAGTTCTGGTTGACGTAAGAATATCAAGAAGCATTCCAAGAAGAAAAGAGTAGCAGAAGTCCTGTCACTTAATCTCAAAGAAACAGCCTTAAGAACTAAATCGCTGGTATGAATGATTTAAAAAGAATCCCCAAACTAAACACACAAAGTGAAAATTTCCATCTAAACTCTATCGGTATTACTTTTAGCTTCTGCAGAACTAGTGGCTGATGCCATTTCTTTCACTTCCGTAGGATTTTAATCCATTACAACTCTGGAGTCTTTTTAATATAAAAATGTAGAAGACATTCTCTGAGGGGAATCAGTTATTTATTGATTTCCAGAGTTGCACAATTATCTGTTAATTATTACCTATGATCTAATAGATAATTGTTGCAATTATCTATTGCTGGCGTTAGTAACGGAACACTATTACTTCACTGCCTGCGTTTTTCTGTTTCGTGTGCACAAAGGTACCCAGAACTCACTGCTCCTTTTCTTCTGTCTTTCCAGGGATCGCCCTCTACCTCACTGTCTACTGCACCAATCATGAGGGGGTTGTTGTTATTCTATAATGAGCCTAGCTTTTAAATACACCTTTTCTGGGCGTCACTTTGTGATAGCAAGTTAATTTGTGAGAGCTCCTCAGTCTACATCATGTGGTCGCTTTTTCCAGGTGAAAAAGCGGAGCCGTAAGTGGCAGTACACTAAAGCCCTGGCATGTTGAGATCCAAGAAGAGAGATGTTTGGCCTTCCTTCTCACTCCTGGGAACCATATACCTCAAAACCCACAGAGGATGGGCTATATCTCAGAGAAATCTTGGGAAAGGAGAGCATGAAGAGCACGTTTGCAAATTTATTTCTCCCTGGGCTTCTTCTGCTTCTCCAAGAAATACAAGTTTGAATAGAACTTTGGCAGCAGTACTTCTGGTGTTTTACTCCTACCACATTTAAAACTCCTACAAAAAACTGAAACGTTAGACTAAAAAGCAGCTCTTTCCGTTCTGCTTTCTAAAGTTGCACGTTTTCCTCATGCAAAACAACAGGGGAATGTAAGCTAGAAACGGAAATGCTGAATGTAAAACAAAACAAAACAAACCTCAGCCCTCCAGGACAAAAGCCAATAACTGCTACAAAGTCCTTTTTAAAATGCTGATTAGGTTTCAAGGTGATACCGCTTTAAATAAGCATAATTGTGTGTCCGTAGGCAGAAGCTGAATAATGACAGGATGAACTTCTATACTTCATGTTTTGTTACTGTCTTACTGTAGCACACAGGGACTTGTTACCTGTAGGGAAACCACTAACCTAATGGAGGGTTTAAAACATAAGCTAGTTTGTTATACCAAAATGACTGAGAGAACAAAGCATAAAGTGCTTTCAGATTTCTAGCACGCCTTGATTGCTATCCATTAAACTTCACACACGTTAAACAAAACACAGTAAATAAGAAAACTCCTAGTCCCACAGCTGGCAAATTGTGTGCAGAGGTTGTAACTAGAACTTTTTTCCCTTGACATTTTACATTTAAGATTGATTTTAAATCCATTCTATACACACTTCCCGTTCCTGAAAAAACAATACGCAAACCTGAAAAATGCATTTACACGAGAAATGAAGTCGTCCTTGTCCGATTGGAAGACTAAGGTGACAGCTCCTGGGCTCAGGGATTTTCAGATAAGCTCCGATCTTCACCAGTGACAGCTCCTTTTTTCGGATTGAAAGAGAAAATGTTTCAGCAACACACTGAAAACACATTTAAGGGACAAGAAACAAAATCAAGACTGCAGTGAGAAGGAGAAAAGAAAAACAATACTGGGGAAGAAGAAAGGAAAAGGAAAAGGAAAAGGAAAAGGAAAAGGAAAAGGAAAAGGAAAAGGAAAAGGAAAAGGAAAAGGAAAAGGAAAAGGAAAAGGAAAAGGAAAAGGAAAAGGAAAAGGAAAAGGAAAAGGAAAAGGAAAAGGAAAAGGAAAAGGAAGAGGAAGAGGTAAAGGAAGAGGAAAAGGAAGAGGAAAAGGAAGAGGAAAAGGAAAAGGAAAAGGAAAAGGAAAAGGAAAAGGAAAAGGAAAAGGAAAAGGAAAAGGAAAAGGAAAAGGAAAAGGAAAAGGAAAAGGAAAAGGAAAAGGAAAAGGAAAAGGAAAAAAGGAAAGGCCTTGATCTTTATACTGACCAATGAGATAAGCCTTACACATTTTTAAGTTTATTTTTGACAACTGATTGAGGCATTACCAGGTATTAAGTACGATTCAAGAGCAAATATTAACACTAGAAAGAAGAAATCCGATCCACCACCACTTTTTCAAAATACATCCATTTCTAATGTGGAGATAACGTCTCTCTGACAAGGTAGTAGAAAAACTGTAAATACCGACAGAGCTTCCTCTCCCGATGTTCCATATACATACCGATGCTGTTCCTACACCTACGCTCTGAGCATAAATTTATGTTGACATGAGTATCGGGTGTTACTCCTCTCTTTGTTTGTCTTGAGAGACACACCTCTTGTCCACTGAAAAGTAAACTCAAGATTCCAGATCAGTTAAGACAGTTGCTATCCCCCCATTCAGAGTTCTGCAGCAGCACTGTTCAGATGTGTTTAGCAGTCTCTTTAGAAAACGTTATCACTTAGGACCTGCTTCTCAGTAGGTACGCGTTTGGCCTCCGCTTAGCGGAGAGTCAATCCCAGCTTAAGCTTTCGTACAAGAGCCCCTTCAAGAAACGGACTTGGGCCCTGACATAACTGAGCTTAACCTTTAACCTTGAAGCTTCCTTAAAGAAGGAAGCAGCACCCAGGCCAGGAAATAGAAATTAATCGTCACTTTACCCTGAAACGCAGTGAGCTATTCTGTGCTGGCAGGATTGCTGCCGGGCTGGCCGACGAGGCGGCGGGCAGCTCCCCGGGGCCACAGGGCCTGTCACAGGGAGCCACCGGGGGTCTCCAAGGTCCGGGAACAGTGGCAACAGCGGGGACAGAGGGGACAGCAGCGACAGCAGCAGCCACCTCAGCCAGGGCCGTCTCCACAACCGCCACAACGGCCTCGGAACGCCGCCGAACTCGGAGCTCCAGCGTGACGCCTTTTGAACCTGGCCGCTGGAAGGACCTGCTTTTTGACTCTCCTTCTCTTCACTAGGAGCATGTTCCCTCTTGCTTTGGTAATGCTCTTTCTCAGTGTTTTTAGTCTTGTCCTTTCTACCTTGGCATCTCTCTGCAATAGATGAGGAGGAAAGCTTTTTAGAGCTACATTCAGTGTCACACTTGAGAGAGGAAGTTTGCCGCAATTTCTCACCAGGCTCAGAAGACTCTTTGCCGTACAAAACGTTTTCTTTTGAAATGAGGTCACGTTCTTTTGATCTTCTTGGTTTCTCCTTGTCTCCACCGTCATCACATTGGTACTGTGCGAGGTATTCATCCTTCCCAGTAGATTTCAGAGGGTCCGTGACACTGCACAAAATAAAATCACATTTCTCACTTCTGCTGAAGGATGTGAAGATTAACAGTAAAACCTTCCAAAGGCAAACAAACAAACAAAAACCTCCGGACTACAGGAACACTCGCAAAGATATGCCATTTAGAAACCTCTCCTGTGATTAGGACACCTTCTCCAGCTCCCAGAGAAAGTGTTTTTTCCCCTCGTGCTTCTGAACCCATTGCACTAAAAATGCAAACGCATCTGTCTCCCTCCACATGCTGCTGCTCTGAATAAGAGCCAGAAGATTCAAAACCACCCTATTTGGTCTCCCCACATAGCCGAAAAAAACACCAGTTGAAACAGAGTTTTCTACCTCTCTCCCAAGAATTTACATTCACATATCCTGTGACTGCAAAAATAGAAGGCGGGGCTCAGGAAGAACAGCCAGTGTTGGAAATGAAAAAAAGCAGCCTCTTTCTTCAGAGTCTTAAGCCTATGCTACTAAGAAAAACAAAACAAAACAAAACAAAACAAAACAAAACAAAACAAAACAAAACAAGAGGAGAGGAGAACAGCAGTGGGAAATTTACCTGTTCTCCAGGTGTTCAATTGCAAAGCCTCCTCTGGAGGATCAACAGCTGTGAATTCAGCGTGCTTAGGAGAAATTAGATCTACGTCTGAACCACAACTATTTCAGTAGCATCACTAACTTATGTTACTCTGAAGAAGCAGTCAGCACCCTTTCTATGTTAGGAAATAGCTGAACACAGTCTGTTATTCACAGGAATTATTCAGGCAGGCTTCTTTAGGAAGGCTGGGTTTCACTAGAACATTACTCCGCAAGTCCCTTCTATTCCTTTTCCCCTTAGAATCTGGGGATGTTTCAGCTAAAAAGGAGGGCAGAAACACTCTCCGTAGGTCTCCACCATGTAGTAAAACAGCGCTGCGTACCTGGTTAACCTCTGCAGCCAGCAAAGCATTGCTATTTGCAGCAGTGCCCTGACCCCAGCCTCTTGCTGAGCTCCGTCCTGTGCTGCTCGGATGCTCCCGCTGCTCAGACACGGGGGCTTAGAGAGCCACCGGGCCAGCACAAGCCCCCGAGCTCACTGTCAAACTTCACTTTTGGCATCTTTCACTTCACCAGCGCCGCCGGACGAGGAGCCCAGCAATGCCTGACGCCGCTCCGGGCTCACCTAAACGCGGGGCAGGAAATTCGGATTCAAAGCTGCGAAGGTTTTTCTTAGTGAAAGCATGGAATGAGTGGCCATCGGTGACTAACCTTACAGGAAGGCATTCACTTTGTGAATGCTGCAGTGAGTGAAGACTGAAGGCGTTTTCTGAGTGACCTAAGGAGAGCCCTCCCCGAAAAGCAGGACGTTTTATTGTCTATGTAACATCTCCTTTGAAGGCTCGAGCACGAGATCCACCAGGTTTAAAGTCTCAAGACACGGATCTGCCACCACAGAAGCAATACATTTCATCTATGTGAGGAATGTTTTAACAATTCCAATTCGTGTCCATAAATTTGTGTCCATAAAGAATAATTCTGTTTGAATCCTGTCTGCCTCTGGGCCCTGCACTGGCAATTTAATTCTTGAACCACAGATGCAGTGTGCCCCAGCCTCCCCCTCATTCCAGTCAATTTATCACGTCTTCAGAAAACACTCCTTAAATTTATGAATCTGTTTGCTTTTGTTATTCCTGACTTCTAGTTCTAACAGTTACAGGGTTTTTTTTCTGTCTTCTTCGAGATTGATTTAACACTGCTATAGATGTTATGTAGATGACTGTAAATAGCTGGGAAAGAATGTTTTAATTGCTCGTGGTCGTCAACCTGTTTGGGAGTTTCAGAACAACTGATAATAACTGGTGACTGCTGGTGACTGTTATGAGATACTATGTGGATCCTTGGTATCTGGCCAGGGGGGGCCAAGAGATTAAGAGGAAGGAAAAAGAAGCTGAAGGACGGTTGGGAGACAAGACCTGTGGAGAGTGTACAGAGAGTGTTCCATAAACTTGGAATAGTGCCGAGTAAGTACAAAGGGTGAGAGGAAGACTACGAGCCTTCAGCATGAAAGACCCCTAGAGACCCCCAGAGGAGACTGATGCGCATGCTCCAGTAGGAGGAACTGGACCCCGGAAGCTAATTATAATAATCTACTTTTTTAGAAGTAGTAATGAATATGTATTAGTCTAGGCGCATAAAAATAAGCTGCTTGATGGAACTGGTGTGCGTCCTGGTGGAGCAGAGACTCCCGGTGCACCCAGCGCTGTTTGCTTACCTCTATTCCTTTATATTCTTTTAATAAATCCTATTTTTTTATTTAATCCTAATTTGAATCCTGAGCCATTTATAACATCTACTAAGCCTAAATACCGTATTTTGCCTCCTCTGTAGGTTTAAAAAAACACGGCCACGCTTGAAGGAATGCATTCTCAGATATTCTACGTATTTACAGTGCTTTAATTAATACCACAGACATGTTGTGCTGTTTAGGGGAATTTGCAATTACATTTGCATTTCCAACCAAACGCAGCCTGACACAAATTGGGAGCAACAGGAACTAATCATCTGGAAGCCGGGATATGCATCATTCGCCATTTTCTAAGAAAATGACAAAAATATAAAACCCCAGCAGTCTGAGAACGTGAGCACTGAGGTAAAGGCCTGATCAAACAAACGCGCACAACTATGATTTGTCCTTTTAACTCAGCAAAAGTCTGCAAACTGCCATGGTAGCAAATGAGGAGAAGGAGCTGGTATTTACAGAAGTTGCAGCTGAAGATTCAGATAAACCATTCGGGTCGATGCTCCCTTCCTGCAGGTTTAAGCTGCGGTCACATCACCTATTTCAAACCCTTTTGATTTCTACCAGTCACCCCACCTATTTTGCACGTTTTCCAATCAATGAATTCGCTACATGATTTATGGGGCACAAGAGCAGGCCTGGTGAAGAGGAGCATGCCTGGGGCCATCATTCAATCAAATCAAAAGCGTCCAGGAGAAGCCCGGGGTGTGGTACTCACAGGGAATGTTTGCGAGCGGCCAAGTTCAGCAGAAGAGAAAAGGCAGGACTGGAAGCCCAGGGGAACGAGATGCATCTGTTGCTGCAGGCAGCCCCAGCAAAATGTTACAGCTTCACTAGCCTGGGGCATGATTCCCCCCTTCCCTTTTCGCAGCCAAGTACAATATTAGCTTGCCTTTTCTTTTTTTTTTTTTTTTATTATTATTATTTTTATTTCTTTTTGCCATCGTCAGGCTGAGGCCGGCTGAGAATATTCTGTGTCTAGACTAATAAATGTTTGTGCGGATTTTGCAAGAGCGGCTTATGGGAACAGAATCCACTTTTTGTTTTCTGCTGGAGGAAAAAAAATAAAATAAAAATAAAGGAGGAGCATTAAAAGCAACCAAGCACCCCCGTGCATTTGTTTGAAATTGCATATTACGGTGCTTCTATTTTATGTGCAATCAATACATAATTTGGAAGAAAAAAATGCTTTTAAAATTCAGAGCTATCCCTGAGCAGCTAAGGTTCTCTTGGAAACTGAAGGAGGAGTCTGAAATGATTGTTCTTGTGTTTGCATCCCCCAGTGGGAAAGGCAGCACACAAGTAGAAGCCACTGTGCTTTGAGGCGGCATGAATCATTAAGAATAAAGATCCCCCCCCATTTAAACATGAGATATTAAAACTGAATCTAGGACAAAGGTAAACTAAACAGACTCCTTCCTTCCCGGGCAGTCAGTGGGTTAAATCAAATATCAAAGGGGCAACATCAACCTTATAACTTCCTCTGCCGAAATTAAAAAAAAAAATAAAGGTAACTTCTATTTTGCCTGCCCCGACCCCAATCGCATCGCCCAAATGGGTGCAAACTGCTGGGATATGTGAGGGCCCAAGCCTACATTTTCCCTTTTTCGTATTTGTTGGAGGAGGGCGGGGTATCTCCAGATGAAATGGCTGACCGAGTTTTTTATTTCCTCGCTTTGGGTGGAAATGACTGAATCTTTCCAGGCAGCGGAGCAGTGCTCGACCGACTCCCTCGGCCTCCCCGCGTGGGAAGAGCCCTGCCGGGAGCAGCCCGCATAACCCTCAGATGCCAGCCCCATCAGGATTAGGTCCGGCAATGGGATGTTGGCTCCTCTAAGTGAGGACGCATCCTCTCGAAACACATACACAGAGATTTAAATGAGATATTCCCAAGAACACCTGCCTATTCTTTCAGCACATGTGCAAAGAGTAAATTCATTTTACTTCATTCCTCTTTTTCTCAACTCTCCCCTCCTTCCTCCGGAAGGAAACAGCCAAGCAATATTAGCAGGGCCTTCCTTTTCCCCTGGTGGAGTCCAAGAACGCGAGAATTGAGAAAAGCGACTTGTCAGGAATCAAGTTTAAGAAGAGTGTTTGTGGACTGCGAGGTAAAATACCGGAAGCTGTAATCAGAAACACAACTTTTAACTAAAAAAAGCTTCTTTCCATTGTAAATTATTCCAGTTATTGAAATAACAAATTAGTTCTCTGCTCAGCCACAGCCTCCTCCACCAAATTTAAGTAGAACCTGCAAAGAAGTTGAAGTTGTAAAACATTTGTCAGATGCAAGGGGCAGCGCTGCGTGGGTTAGCATCACGCTCAGATGCCCACAGTACCAACAGGTGCTTTCTTTCCAGAGGCACCAGCTCCTCCAAGAGTTCCCCGCACGAAGAACTGAAGAAGCTGCAGGCAGGGTGAGCCTTCCTCAGTCCTCATCCTCACAGCGAGGAGTACTGGGGACGGGGAGCTGTGTTTCGGCTTGCTAATGTGAGGAATGTTTTAACAATTCCAATTCGTGTCCATAAATTCGTGTCCATAAAGAATAATTCTGTTTGAATCCTGTCTGCCTGGGCCCTGCACTGGCAATTTAGTTCTTGAACCACAGATGCAGTGTGTCCCAGTCTCCCCCTCATTCCAGTCAATTTATCACGTCTTCAGAAAACACTCCTTAAATTTATGAACCTGTTTGCTTTTGTTATTCCTGACTTCTAGTTCTAACAGTTACAATTTTTCTTTTCTGTCTTCTTCGAGATTGATTTAACACTGCTATAGATGTTATGTAGATGACTGTGAATAGCTGGGAAAGAATGTTTTAATTGCTCGTGAGTCGCCAACCTGTTTGGGAGTTTCAGAACAACTGATAATAACTGGTGACTGCTGGTGACTGTTATGGGATCCTTGGTATCTGGCCAGGGGGGCCAAGAGATTAAGAGGAAGAGAAAAGAAGCTGAAGGACGGTTGGGAGACAAGACCTGTGGAGAGTGTACAGAGAGTGTTCCATAAACTTGGAATAGTGCCGAGTAAGTACAAAGGGTGAGAGGAAGACTACGAGCCTTCAGCATGAAAGACCCCTAGAGACCCCCAGAGGAGACTGATGCGCATGCTCCAGTAGGAGGAACTGGACCCCGGAAGCTAATTATAATAATCTACTTTTTTAGAAGTAGTAATGAATATGTATTAGTCTAGGTGCATAAAAATCAGCTGCTTGATGGAACTGGTGTGCGTCCTGGTGGAGCGGAGACTCCCAGTGCAACCAGCGCTGTTTGCTTACCTCTATTCCTTTATATTCTTCTAATAAATCCTATTTTTTTTATTTAATCCTAATTTGAATCCTGAGCCATTTATAACACTAAGAAGCAGTAACCCCCCGAGTTTTCAGGCGGGCTCCGCTCAGCTCCCCTTGTGACTGCTGCTCGGGACACGACCCTGCCTTGCTCAGCACCCTCGACTCCAGCAGGTGCTGCTGCTGGCAGCTGCCCTATGTATACAAAAAAAAAAGAAACCAACACAGTATTTTCCTGCTTTTAAAGTATATCCCGAAGATTTACTAGGCATTGTGACGTTCTGCAGAAGCCCACAGCTGTAACTAAGGTTTGTGGGGTGTAGAGGGGCTGGGGGCTAAACAAGGCCAACAAGAGCCACATCTCCTCCCCGGTTGTCTCCCCTGTACTCTTTTTAGGACATCCAACATTCCCAGATCTCGTTTTGTCCCAGTGACCAAACAGGAGCCTGGCACTCATGCACTACGCCTTAAAACCTCTACAAACCGTGCGCCTAAGTCACAGCACTCATTATAAGCCTGTTGAGGGATTTCTTGAAACAGCAAAAATCCCATGGCTTGCTGTAGCTGAGCAAACCAAGCTACCAGGGCAACTATGATAAGTTCCCATGACAGTGTTCCCACATCGCCCAATTGAGGAATTCAGAAAAATATTGTTACCAGTAGCTGGCTTCAAGGACAAGGTCTATGTGACTGCTAATCACAAGGGGGTTGTTTTCTTGCAGGTGGGGTTGTTTTCTTGCAGTTGTTTGTCTGAGTGCTTTTGACCAATAATCTTGTGTGAAACACTGTCCACCCCTGTTAAGTTCTCTATAAAAGTTAGGCTATTCGGGCAATAAAATGGAGCATGATCTGACTCTACTGTGTGTCTGTCGTGCTTTCGGCCGTGCTTCCTGCAACATAAGCCGGCAGCTCTTTCTGGTCTCACAAACTATATGTGGCTTGAGAGATGCTCTCCAGATTCAGGGCGCTGAACACCTGCAGCCTTTGCCATAACCATGACAAAGTTCAGGAGCTCCCTGCTGGCTCCAAGGCTGGCTCCAGCAGCGGCTTCAAGCTGTGGGTCAAGAAGGCCAAGACACCCAACGAGAACCTGCAACACCAAGTGGCTTTCTGGAACGGCTCCAAACACAACTGGAAGCCTGTTGGTTTTTTTGGAAGTGAGCTCTTCTGGACCTGTTAGGTGCAAGCAGAAGTCAAACTTTCAAAGCATGTTTGCATCATTAAGCTCTCCATGATCCATCTCCAAGGTCTTCTAAGAGCTAGTAGCAACGTGGTCAGAGTTCTTGCCTGTTTTTCCCTTCACGTTCTCCCACGTCAGCAGCCGTGTGCTCCCTTTGGGCTGACTTCCAGAGCTGGGTAGAAAGGATCCCCTGGAAGCAGAGATGCTGCTTTATGCAACACCTTGCAGCTCACTGCACTCTGAAGGGTACACGAAAAGAGGTGAGTGGTCCTGGTGTGGTTCCTTCCAGCTCTCAGAAAGGCAAGAGAACTGGAAATGAACCATCAGCCAAAGGGAGGCACGGCGCAGCGTTACGAAATGCCATCTGGCTGCTACAGGATAAGGAAAGGAGGCATTTTTGGTGGCTCCCATCTCCACAGAAAAAGAAACAACTATTTATGCAGCAGAGTGGTTGGAGTATTTCAGGAGGCCCTGAGCTACCCCAAAAACCAACAACGAAACCACAAACCAAACCGAAACCAAACCAAACTAACATGATGGACTGCAATAAAAGATGAACATCAGAATTAATACTACCAATGACAATAAAGATGTTGAAAACTTGAGTCATCACATCCCTTGTGTAGACTGCAGGAGGAAGCACCTTTAGTGCCTGATGTGACAGTGTCAGAAAGTTAATTAACAACACCACAAAACTGGATTCCTGTGAGCACACACTCGGCAAAGGTGATACAACCGACAGCCGGACTTGAACACTGATACTGGTACCTGACTGGGAAATAGCGAGGAAACAAAGGGAGGAGGGGAAACCGTGCTATCCTGAAAATTGCATCACTTGTTTACAAGTCACCGGCAACTCCGAGGCAAACCATCTCGGGCATTTATGGATCAGTGACCTCACGTCTCTGGCACAGGACGGAGAGGGAATACCGACCGTGAGTTCACAGAAGGGAACAGCGCGTCCAGGCCCTCCTGCACTGCGCCAAATGTGGTCAGAATGTCCCCTCCCCTCATCACCCCAAAACTTATCACGTAGGACTTCTATTAAACAGACCCCAAAGAGCTCGTTCTGTCAATTTTGCAACAGGCTCAGGATTTCTCAGAATTAGAGAGGCTAATTTCATAATATACAAAAAGACTGCATCTGGCACAGGGGAATTCTCAGCTAGACTTCAGCCTTGAGACACAAAGCGAAACTGACCATAGAAATAGAGATTGGCCAGAGCTCAGCCACAAGCGAGTATGCCTCGGTTATATTTATTACCTGCAAGCAGAACTAGAAAAACAGTTTACACTGACTTGCTGCTTTAGAAGTTAGTTCCATAAAGACGGAAGAAATTCTCAACTCAAACTTGAAGAAAGCATCAGACTTCAAAACCAGTCGTAGATCTTTGAAGTAAGACTGTTATGAATTCAGAAGTCACATCCAAACAAAAAGATCATTTATATTAATGGTAACTAGATTAAAAAAAAATTAATCCTGTCCCTCAGGCTTTGTAAGTGACTGGGGAGAAAACAGCGCAAGGATAGTAATAAGCCTAAGTGAAACACCACAAACTGCTAAGGGAAGCAAAAGACCCAAGGAAACAGCCTTTTTGGTACATTAGGAACAAAAGGAATCCTAACAACAGCACAAAGTCCATCACTTGACAGAAATTCTTCAGCGTAGAGAAATTTACAAAAGGCAGAACCGTTCAAAAGCCAGCTCTAACAGGCTCCAGGGACGCGTGGACACGCAGCGATAAACATCGGTTTTCCCAGTAATAACCAGCAGAGATAAATGACGACAATTACGGCTAGCAAACGGAGCGCTGGATGCAGCTAAAGCAGGCACAGGTCATCGAGGGCTTGGCAAGAGAAGAGAGAGCCCAGGAGAGCCACAAGAAGCATTCAAGGAGTAGGAAAGCCTCACAAAGAGAATGCGTGCCCTACCTCCAAGTGTTATGTCTCAAACTTGTCTTTGTTAAACAAGCACAGTGCACAGGTGCTTTACGGAAATGCAGAGGGCTTTTTGGCTGAGGAAAGCTAGTAGGACTGCCAGCCTGAAGTTAGCAGTCACCTCGTTTAGAAAAAATGGCACCTCCTTCTAACGAGCTCCGGGGAACCCAATTAACAGCGTAACTGGCAGAGGCTGCCTTGCTGGCAATGTTTCAAGACGGTAACAAATGGGTTTTCTACTTAATGTCTGCTTGTTCGGGGAGGTTTGGACTTACAGCCTATGGCATTTGGGTCCTGGGGTTTGCCTCATACAGGTTGTTCTCCACAGCTGGACCAGGTTCCTCAGAGCACCCACCAGCTCCTCGTGCGTGAAACCCCTCTGAGCAAACACCAACGCAGCACAGGCTGCTGCTTAACACCAGCAGCGCAGCTTTCCAAACTCCCCTCTCCTTTCCCCCTCCAGCGGGCTGCTCGTGTTCACCTCAGGCCTTCCACAACAAAGCCCCCTTTGCACGGATCGCCGTGCACTTTGACAGCCCCAAGGCGCTCTCTGGGGCGCCTGTCCCGGCTGGGACCGCCACCTCAGCCTTGACTCACCCTTCAACGAAGCCAAACTCCTCCGTCAAGCCTGACGGGGAGCCCCAGCACCTACCGGGCAGCGCTGACAGCCGCAGCCTCTCCGCTCCCTCAGCGCCCCGCCGCCGCCTCCATTAGGCGCCTCGCCCCGCCGGCTGCCGATCTCCAGCGCCGCGCAGCACCTGGGGGACAGCCGGGCGTCAGGGCGGCCCCCGGCAGGGCTGGGGACATGGCCCCGCTCCCCTCCCACCGCCACACCGAGCGCGTGTGTGTATATATAGAGGGGGGGGAGCCCGGTCTCGGCTGGCTCCGTCCCGGTTCAAGGCACGGAAAGCGAAGTTGCTCGCCCTGCCCGAGTGCCCCCCATACCCCCGGCTCTGTCACAGCCCAACCGCGCCCCGTTCCCCCCTCACAGAGCCGGGGAAGGGGTGCTCGCAGCCGCCCCTCTCCTCAGGGCCGGCCGGGGGAGCGCCTCGCCTTCTCCCCGGGGGTCTCCCGTGGCCGCTTGGGGTCGCCTCCCGCAGCCGCCTCGCCCCCCTCTCCTCTCAGCCCCGCCGCCTGCCTCCTCCTCCGCCGCCGCCGTTTTGTGTCTCTGGGAGTCGTCCGCTGCCGGCGGGGCGGGCGCTGAGCCGTCGCCGAGTCCCAGCTCCGCCGGCCGCCCGGGCCCTCGCCTCGCAGCCCGCGGCGCCCACTCGCATCCTCCCGGCGCCTCGCAGCCTCCCCGCCCCGTCCCCGGGAGGGTTTGAGAGCCGGGCAGGGCCGGGCAGCGGCGGGCAGCGGCGGGCCGCGGTGCCTCAGCCTCCCCCGGCAGGGAGCGGGGCGGAGCCGCTCCGCCCGGCAGGCGGCGGCCGGCCCGGCCCGGCTCGGCTCGCCTCGGCTCAGGGCATAAAGGCGCTGAGGGCGCCCGGCTCCCCGACCTCGGCTTCTTCTCCAGCCCCGAGTTCCCCTCAGGTGCCCGGTGCTGAGGGAGGAATGCCCTCCGGGGCTGGCTGGGACACCCCCAAAACCTTTGGAGAAAAAACAAACAAACAGCGAACAAACAAAAAACCCACCCCCAACCCCCTTTTTTTCCACCTCCAAGTTGAATAAAGAGGAGCTCTTCCTTCAGTACGTGTCCAGATATCTTAGTCTACGTTTTAACTCCCACTACGTACTTCTCTTCAATACGCTGTGTTTCCACATACCGCTGCTTTTAGCAATGTTTTTACCTCAGACGCTAAAAGTTGATCTTTTCCCCAAGTCAGAAAAAACAGAATGGGGCTTCTGGGAACCCTTAGTTGTGACAGCTGTTCATGTACAACCGAGATTTACGCCTTTATATATATTTAACTGTGAAGGTCTTCTTCTCTCCCGACTAATAACGGGGAGAAGTTTGCCCAAAACTTCAAAGAGCAAAAGTTTTGATGCCAGGAACGCTCCTGCTTCCTCATTGCCTGTCATTCCCTTTTAAGTATGAAATTTTCCAGTTGCAATGCAATGAGCTGACTGTGGTTCCATAGGTAAAGATGCATTTAGGATACCAGGTTTTCAACATCGTCTTGAAGTGGATAAGAAGAAACACATTTTTGCCTCAGTGATATTTTTTTTTCCTCTCCTTTGCCTGGAGATGCAATGAAAGCTTCCTGTTGTCCGCTCAACACAGGCATCTTCTTCACGGTAGCTTTTTAAATACAGTGCTAACAACACAGCTCTTTGTTCCCTTCTGTACGTCTACTGAAACGCAGATTAGGTGCCAGGCGTAGGTCAGTCTTGGAAAAAGCTGCCACCCCTAATGTTATAAGTTAGACCACACAATTTTCTGGTCTATTGAAATTATTTTATTAATCAAGTAAGCAGACACAAGCAAAACAGTGCTGGGTGGCTGGGGAGTCTCCGCTCCACCACAGCACGCAACTTCCCCTTTCCAGTGTCGCTGTTTTAGAGCATTCAAGTTCTGGCTTGTCGAGACTTGACCTGTCGACTTGTCGACTTGTCGAGACTTGTTCTGAGGCTGCGCAGTCTGTTGTTGGGGGTCGTTATTCTTCCTCCGGTGATCATGCGTTGTGCTTGTGTTCAGGTGGGGGCAAAATAGGATGTCTTGAGGTGGGTGGGTGGTATCTTACAAAATCCTTGTTTTAACAAGGATGTTTACCCAACCCCCCTTCCCCATTTGTCCCCATGTTACAATGCTGTGAGTTGTGAAACCTTATCTCCTCAGTAGATTCTTTAAATTCTCAAGGACAATGAACAAGCCCCTACTAATTTATCACAATCCCTCCTTTTTCTTTTTCTAACATATTTTGTTCATTGAATTTTTGCAATATTTTCTTGCTGAGCATCAAAGTTTCTGCGTCGTCCTCCTCCTGCTCAAGAGATTCATACTTAGCATACACAAGCATAAGATGAGCAGCTTCCAATTGTCTTTTCACAATTGCAATTACTCGATTGAATATACATGGTCCAAAAGTCAGTGTTAATATAAGTAACAACAAGGGCCCCGCTATGGTTGTTAGCAGTGTAGTAAGCTAAGGTGAGTAATTAAACCAGGATTCATACCAATTCTGAGGAGCCTCATTTTCCCTTTTGCGTTTTTCTGATCCTTCCCGCAATTTAGTCATTGTATCTCTTACCACCCCAGTATGATGTTTACCAGATGGTATTCAGCCACTGTGTGATGGGTATACATATACTCTTCAGTGTGGTATAGAATCCTTGGTATAATGACCACCTGTACACAAAAATTGTGAGATGTGTTAAACAATTTTAAAGATAGGCAAGGAGTGACTCTCAACAATGAACATACCCACCTAGTGTTATTTGCAGGAATTAATCATTTGTGTGTTTGGTACTTTTTTTTTTTTTTTCAGTGGCATGGCACAGATCATTTTTATCTCTTGGAACTGTGCCGATACATCTACCTTTTCCCATAACTTGAGTCAAAGTTATCCCAATTTCCTGACCCCAACTGCACTTGGAAGGATTTGACTCGTTTGAATATTCAGACCTCCCCATATCTCCTATAGCTTCATAATATGGGGGCTTAACACTTACACATAGCCAGCACCCTTCAGTTATCTCAAGATTAGTTCGATTTAGTACCTGGAAACTAGCATTTATAACTTTCCACATACTACTCTCGGGTACAACCCCTTTCTTTTTTTTTTTTTTTTTTTTTTTCACAATGCTTGGAAGCAGTGTGGGTAAGGATAACTCTGTTGACTTATTAGAAAACACTGTAGTAGGTTGGGCAGTCCCAGGTATCTTTACAGTCTGGACAACCAAACCTTCCCCTAATAACTCTTTATTAGGCCCGACTACCTTGGAAGTCTCGGGTTTTTCCTTCTTTATTGGTATGAGTCCTCCCCTATCTGTTCCATGTTAGTAAAATCTGACATTTTTCCCTAGTACCCAGCTAGTATCGTCTGAGTTTGTTATATTTATATACAGAACCTTGCAAATTTCTTTATTTCCGTGGAAGGTTCCTGTATACCCTATACCATGCCCTCGCCACCTGTAACAAGGATCCAATTGTCGGTTACAACCTTGCAGCCCATATCCCACTTGTAAGAATTTATCCTGACCAGCCCCGAGTGTCCAGTCTGTAGCAATGGTTTCACACCCCCGGTATGCACAATAATACACATTCAGGCATTTACAGTACCCCTTTCCCAGGTTAGAACTTGGGCAGAAATAAAATCCCATATATTCCCAGCATCAGGGCCTCGAGATCAGCTGACATAGTGTAGAAGTAAAGCTTGGCCCCCCCCCGATGTTATCTGGGTTGCAATAACCTGTTGATCTTCGAATCGACTTAAAGTCCATTAAAAGGTTGGTGGGGGTGGTGTTGAGTCACTATGCAGGATGAAATCACTGCGAGAACCCCCAAATACCGATAGGAATGGCTGAGGCCCATTTCTTTCCCCACTTATTCACTCCTCTGCCTCACTCGTCAGTTGGGTTGCAGCCAACTACGAGGTTTTAGTTCTTCTCGGCAGCAGTAGTGTTCTTCAGGGGAGAGCCTCTACCTTAACCCACGGTACCTATCGAGTTCGTCGCAATGTGAGCTTCAGGTCTTTGTTTCCTGGAGCGATCTCCCACTTCTTGTCACAGATGGGTCCTTTAACACGGATGGCATGTGTCCATCCTTTCTCTGCAGTCCGGACGACTGTTTCTGTAGTAAGCAAAACAACATAGGGGCCTTCCCCATCGTGGTGTTAAAAAAAGTCTCTTTCCAAGTCTTAATTAGAATTGAGGGTGATCAAGTGGCAATTCCAAGTCATAGGGCATACCATACAGCATTTCAAAAGGAGAAATTCCTACATCAGTTCTGGGCTGTGTCCATATGTTTAACAGTGCAAGGGGTAAACATTTTACCCAAGAAGACTTAGTTTCCAGCATAA
The DNA here is from genome assembly GCF_047663525.1 of Anas platyrhynchos. NCBI lineage: Eukaryota > Metazoa > Chordata > Aves > Anseriformes > Anatidae > Anas > Anas platyrhynchos. The sequence goes on along the minus strand of NC_092608.1, from coordinate 10,946,222 downwards.
GTTTTGTTAGTTGTTTCTTAATTTCACCATTCATTCGCTCTACATTTCCAGAAGAGAAGGGGTGCCAGGGGCTGTGAAAATCCCACTCAATCTCTAAGGCCTGCTTTAATCCTTGCAGTAAAGCTTTACACCCATTCAGTCACGTGGTCAATTAGGACAAACAAGTAACTCAGTAAAGTCTACCTGTATACTTAGGAAAGGTCAAAGCCCTGGCTCCCGTCCCCCTCTAGATGGGTTACAGAAGACCTTTTTATTTACCTTTTGACATATAGTACATCCTCTGCATGTGTGTTTCCCTAAAGTATATATTCCTACACAGACATGCTTTCTTAGAACAACATCACACATTGCTTGCACCTCCCAATGACTCTTCTGATGTAAAACAGTTAATATTTGCCTCATTATCACTTTATTCAGCATTTCTCTCCCATCAGGGAGTATCGATTTTCCTTAAAATGATCCACATATTTGTAACATTAATACCTCCTTGGGAGGTTGTAATTGCTCCAAAATCTTTTTTTAGAATTTACCCAAATAGATAGGTGGCCCTGTATAGCCCTGAGGTAAAATTGTCCACCTATATTGTTGCTTCTGCCCCCATTTCAGGGTCTTTCCAGTCAGAGGTGAATATACATGTATGTTTGCTCTCAGGGCCAGAGAGCACTCCATTAATAACACTGTTATTCCAGTCTAACAATTTACTATTTGAATGCCCAATTTAATCATCAAATCCCTTCCCATCAAGTTAGTCCCTGCCTTGGATACATACAATAATTGTCCAGTGATCATTTTATCCCCTGGTCTCAGCTTAGTATTCCCCAAAAGTGGCACTGTTATCCCAGTCCCTTCTACCCCCATCACATTTAGGGTTTCATTAGTTAATTTAATCCCTGATACTTTACAAGTCAGTAATCACTTAGCTGCTCCAGTGTATTGGGTTTGATGGCAAGGTTCTGGGGGGGGGGGGGGGGGTGATGGGTGTGGGGGTGGGAAACTGCAGTGGCAGCCCCCGTGAGAAAAACCCAGAAACCTCCCCGTGATAGATAAGGGACAATTTCATCTGGCCCCAAAGGGGCCCACTGCTGCCCAGAGCCAAGCCATAAGCAACACAGTCCGTGCCTCTGTGAGAGCACATCCACGAAAACAAACAAAGAAACAAACAAAAGCCTGCTGCTCAACAGCAGTTGGGAGAGCGAGAAACCCTCCCGCAGACACCAAAGTCAGTGCAGAAGGAGGGGGAGGAGGCGCTCCAGGCGCTGGAGCCGAAGCCCCCCTGCGGCCGCTGGAGAGGCCCCTGGTGGAGCAGGCTGTTCCCCCCTCCCCAATGCTTGGGAAACTGAACAAACACCACAGCAAATATACCAAAACTTCTAGACTGTTACTTTTTATAATGCCTACATCACCTTTCCCTGCTCATTCAATTTCAAATAGCTCTGTTAAATACTGCATGCCACACCTTTAACACCTTCAGCAACCCTTTTAACACTTCCTTTATCTTTCTCCAGCCTGTACTTTTCTAATACCAGCACCAAAGGCTCAGTCAGAGTCCAACTTAATTCCATACCTTTTCCCTCCAAGATACTGAAACAACATATCAATCAATATACCATATTTCATCCCATTTTTCTTCTTTCCACAAAAACAACATTGACTGTAATATGGTGTTATAATTAATAGTTCCATTTAGGGGCCACTCTGCTCCATCCTCTAGTTTATAAAGTGGCCACCACTGATTACAATATTTGATAAGAGTTCTTTTACTTTCTGTACCCTTTCACCCCACTATATCCCTCCAATGTGTTAGTATACATCCTAGAGGGCTTTTCCTCGGGATTTCTTTGCTTTGAACTTTTCCTATTGTAATCTACAGTGGTCAATATTCCACTGTTTTCCTAGAAGCTCTTTAGTAGTCAATCCCAATCCCTCCAAAATCCACAATATATAGATACACAAGTAAAATCAGACCACTGTAAATTAACTGCCTCTTGACAATTACACTGAGGACATTTAAACCTGATGAGCCGATAATATGCCTGGGCAAATTTTGTTCCCTTAGACATACACCTCAATGGCAGTCCTTATATTTACATATTTACATATTAACATATGTATAAAAGTGTACTTTAACAAAAATGCCCGGGCTTTTATATATATACAATATACAATGTACAGTTATTATTCCAGTTAGAATTATTCCTCAGCAGCTGCAAACATGCCAGTTGCCATTAAAGCTCGCTTACCCTCCTCCTGTCCTTTTCTTAAAATCTCAGACATCCCCAGAGTTAATGGGGATGGCCACATATTCCATTCCTGGCTGGGATCCCCCCATCACTATTTCTCGTAGGGGATATAATCCCTCCCTTAAAGCAGATTTCTGATTTCTTGCCCTGCTTCTGGTTACCGGCCCCTGTGTTTCATGATCCGATTCCGATTCTCCTGGATTAGCTAATTCGGGGAGTCCATTAAGGACAGGAGCTGTTAGTGCGGGCGGTGGAATGTAGAGTGGGGGCGGTGTTAGGACTTCTAAGTCCTTTCTCTTTTTATCCTGCCCTCCTTTTTCTTTTAGAGATGTAGATGCGTCCTCATATCTGAATTTATCCAGAGGTGCGCATACTCACTTTCGGACAATCTTTTCTACAAATTTCGGACAATCTTTTACTACTAACCAATCTATCACATCAATGGTTGTAATTGCAAGTCGACTGCTCCCAAAGCAGCAGGGAATGACACGATCCTCTTTGTAGGACAGCTGCTGCCACAGCAAAGCCACTGTTGCATTTCATTAGAGAAGCATTGCAGCAGCGCGGGGCACTGTAAAAAGGCTGCAGATCTTGTAGATACAGCTGTGCCAGCTGGAAAAGGAAGCACCCTTAGGTGATTACCTTTACCCACGTGTGCCATGCCTACAACTCTGCTGGCAGAACAGATTGCTCAAACGCCCAGAGCAAAGGTGGATTAGTTTGCTCAATCCTACCTTTAAATTCAGGGGTGGGTAAATAGCAAAGCGACTGCTTGTAGCAATCACCTCTCTCTCACACAGTCATTTCTATTACCAAAGATGCAGAGATGATAATCTCTGGCACAGCAACAGTGACAAGCTAGTGGCAGCACCTTCTTCCACTGCCACAGCTGTCCATTACCTGTGTGAGCCTGCAAGCATGTAGCTTTAGGGAGCAGCCATACCAAATGGAAATACTGCTGCCCCCTGGAAATAATGCTGCTTATCATCTTATCAGCAAACTCTGCCTCCCTCATGTATATATATATATATATACACACACACACACAATATAAGAAATTCTAATACTGCACTTTCAAGGAATTTCAGAAAAGTAGTCACTTCTCCATGGCTAGCTAGTTTACGTCAACCTGCTAACTTCAGGTTTAATATCATCACTGCAAGAAATAAAGATCCTTTTCAGGTTCTTAATACATCAAAGCATGAAAAAAAATCCCCAAATAAAAGCCCTCAAACCCATCATAAGAATTATGAATCATTAAAATGATATCCATAATAGTACTAGCAGGTTGTCAGTGTGGTATTTTAAAATTCAGCAAGGCCTTTTGTCTTAAACATTAGGCAAAGAATCTGTCTCCTAAACTACAGATGACCAGAAGCAAATGGTAGCCTACAGAAATCTCCATGAGGTGTGGAAACTAAACAGTCACAGTGCATTACAGGCTGAATTATTTCACTATCTGTATGTCCTTCCAATTAATTGTTTTAATTGGCATTGGTGAACAATGGGCTTAATTTGCAATTTTACATGACGCAGGAATATGTCCTATTTGAGCATTAAAAAAAAGCTGAAATTAGACATACTTTGAGCTCATAGCGATCCACAATAACTATGTAGTCTGTCTCTGTAGGGACTTGTACAGTGTTCTCATCACTTACCTGTTGGTGGTCTTCTTCCCAAGAACGTTCAGGAGTCACCGCTTGAAATGCCCAGGAATCTGGAAGGACACAGATTTCTTCAGTCAGGTTTTCTGTTTATCTAGAATACAGTCTCAGTGAAGTATCCTGTACCTGCCAAACAGTCTCTTTCTACAAATACAGAGACAGAATTGTTATCGTCTTCACTGAGAAATACTTGGCTTCTCCCTTCTTTCCAGCTAAAGTCACTGCTCCATAAAAATCAGAAACTAAGACAAAAAAAGCAAACAAAAATACCCACAAACAAACCAAAAGCACTAATGAAAAGCTTAATATTGGAAAAAAATAGTCATGTTGCCAATTCAGGGCTCAGAGTCTCAGAGCGCGTGGTGAAAGGTGACCCCCAGCTGGCTGCTGGAGGAAGCTGAGGCAGCGTTCAGCTCTAACCTTTGCCTTCTTGGCTGGCATCTTTGCACTCCTGCTGTCAGTGGGTGTTGAGTGTCCTTCCCCCCAGCCTCAGCACGTGCCCTCAGATGTAGGCAGCGTTTAGCAGCTAGAATTCACTCCAATATAAAGAGTACAAATCATGCGTTTTCTGCTTTTGCTTTGGAACTCTTAGCTTGAGGTTTTCCTGCAGGCCATGAGGTTTCTTGCAGCAGCAGGGATGAGTTCTGTTAGCAAGAGGCTGTTCTGTGCTTCGACTGTGGGAAGACAAATGGTTACCTGTGCACCGTGAAATAGAACTTGACACCTAGCACACCGCACTTGCAGCCTGTGGGGTGCTTTAACAAGCAGGTAAATCAGCAGAGGCTGTTTTGCAGCCGGGGTGATGCTGGGTGATTAAAAAGCAGGGGCAGAACAAGGAGTTTCTAGTGTTTGTTCTTGCTTGTCATCCGACTCTCCACTTCCACTGTTCGTTAGAAAAAAAAACAAAAAACAAACAACAAAAAACAAGGGGTAAGCATCTTAATATCTTTATTGTAAATGGAAGGCACAAAACAGACCAGCAACAGAGACTGTCCAAGAGAAATACTTGGTGCTTTATAAACAAACAAGGAAGTACCCTTAGGTAGGTGTGATAATCCTCCTCTAACGCGTTTTTGGAGTGCAAAAATAGATTTGTTCCTTTCTTGCTCTTCTCTCCAGGACAAAGGCAGAATAGCCAACTGCAAAGTTAGACCAGGGAGGTCAGTTTGTTCCATACTGAGAAAGACAAGCCTGTAAAACAAACTAGACAGATTTTCTTTGTGTTATTTGTCTTCCTTCAGCAAAGGCAAAGCTTATGCCACTTCTTGGTGTGTATTTCCAGAATTTGGGAAAAAGGCTTTGCTCTCTTTGAGAGACTGATAACTTGATTTGATTAACTGAAGAAAGCTGGAAAACTGTTCGTTCCTCATTATTTTTCACTTGTTACTTTCTTTAGGGTTACTTTTAAAAAGAAGATTTCACTGATCACAAGCCAGTAGAAGACTTTCAGCCCAAGCAAGGGTGAAGACAGCTCTCTCCAAGAGCAGAGGAAGTCCCTGTGGAGAGAAGCCGAGCTTGTTAGCAGAACTCGTCGGCATGTCTAAACAAGGAGACGATTGCTACTTCTATTTCTATTCTACCTGTACCAAGGTATGGCTGGCTTTCCTTTGCTTTGCTTTTTTTTCCCATTTTTTTCAGGAAGGAGTAGATTAGGAGGAGGAAGCATGCTGGTCTTTGGTTAACTTGAGAACCAGATAGATTCTGAATTCAGTTGTAGCAACATTAGGCAGCAGCATGGCCATTTTTGAGGCTGTACTCTATTTTCCTTGTTGGTTTCCTTTTGGTTCCAGGGAGACAAATGTGCCTACCGCCACTGCGAAGCTGCTCTGGGCAATGAGACGGTCTGCAAGCTGTGGCAGGAGGGTCGTTGTTTCAGGAACGTCTGCCGATTCAGACACATGGAAATTGACGTGAGTGCCTAACGATGTGTTCTCAAAATCAATCAACAAAAGCATTTTTCAGTGCCGTAGGTGTACTGATTGTGCTTTTGCAGGATAGATTCGTTTGCTTCAAAATCATACTGGTTTCTGTTACCAAGAGAGGGGGTGGGAGGAAGCAGAGGGAAATAAAATCAATGCCTTAGGTGTGTCTTAGCAAGATATATATATATATATATTTTTATTAGATGCTGACAGTTTTCTCAACAGATGCAGAATAGCTGTTAAATAGACTGCTAAAACCTGCTGGAGCAGGGGGGTAATAAACAGGCTGTTCTATCGTCATGGGAGCAGGCTTGATAATGAACTCTCAGGTCTCTTCTGACCCACAGTCCTTCCGATAACGCTGTTCTAGCTGCCTGGGGTAGGAAGTGGGGAAAGTTAAAGGTGCAGAAGAACTAAGTCTCCAAGAAGTAGTTCTAGACAGGGTTAACCTAGGCAATTTCAGATGTTCTTTTTCCCTCTGAATAATGCTAGTATAATCCTAGGTGTATTAGTTTAACCCACCCTCAACTGGTGTCTGAGAGTGCCTGTCTTCTCTAACTGAATGATGACAAATCTAAATGTGCATAGTGGTTGCAGCTTATGCAAACTTTGTGAATATGCCCAGAAATACTCCACTTAACTGAGAACCTGATCTTTGGAATGATGTTTCAGCACTGTGTTGTGACAGCTGTCATGATCTGGAGCTGTGCATCTCTTTGCAAGCCTCACGTGCATGTTATCACGAGCTTTTCTTTCTTTCTGTCTTCAGAAAAAGCGCAGTGAGATTCCTTGCTACTGGGAGAAGCAGCCGGGAGGCTGTCAGAAAGCCAACTGTGCTTTTCATCATGCAAAGGGATGTTACATCGATGGACAATTCTTCCCACCAAGCAAGAGTGAGTTTAGGTCCTTTTTCTTGAAGCGCTGAAGACTTAATTTGGAGTATTACTTAGTGGGTGCCAATCCTGTAGGGGCCATCAGGTAACTGTTCATTTGTGAGTGCAGGAAAAGGTCTGCAGTCATAGGTGTACTGCACCGAGTGTACTGCTGGTGTTTGTTTTCTGCTTTCGTGCTCAGCTTCTCTTGGCTTTGTGTGATGTTTGCCTTGCAGTTTGCTTCCTGTTGTTTCATCTTTTGCTGGGTGGTAGGGAGATGTGTTGCTGTTCGAAGGGAAGTCATTGTTGACGGTGTAAACAGTGATGGGATGGGCAAAAGGAGATGATGAATTCATTGTCTATGCGGGTTATCTGCCTTTCCTACCACCTCTTTGCTAAATTGTGGTCAAAGTTTTAAACTGCCATATTACCGATGATCCTCCTCTTCCTCTAGCTACACTGCCAAGTCCGCCTGAGTCCGCGGACGATGATTTGAAAGTGGCTCAGATGTCACTGCAGCAAAACAAATTTTCTGTCCAGTCAAATCCCTCTCCACAGCTAAGGGGGTGATGAAAGTGGAAAACTCTGAAAATGTCCCAAGCCCTACACACCCTTCAGTTGTAATCAATGCTGCAGATGATGATGAAGATGATGATGGTGAGCATGTTTTGGTTCTTGGAAGGAATTTGTGCTGTAAATGATTGTGTAAATCTTTGGTTCTTGAAGGAATCTGTGCTGTAAAGGAATGTAGAAATCACAGATGACCCGAGGTCTGACTAGCGATAGGGCAGGCAGTGTGGCCAGGTCACTGGTGGCTTTGTCCGGCAGTCAGTGGACAGAACCTGAAACGTTGGAGGAAAGCTTAGAACCACTCCTGGCTTTAGCTGGTCTGTTGTGTAAAGTTCTATGTGAAACTAGGAAGGAAATTTCTTTTTTCTGTCTGAAGAGCAATGTGTTGTGTAATAGTTAAAGCTGCAGAGAGAATCTAGAGAGTCCTAGATGTTTTGTCCTAGTGTATTCTACTTAGGAGTCCATCAGGTCAATGTAGCTCTTTAAAAAACAAAACAAAACAAAAGAGCAACAAAGTTTTTTATATGAAGCATGGGCTGAAGTGTCACTGCATGAGCTACGTAATCATGAACAATCTTGTCTATGCATAACTGAATAGATTTTTCCCCTTCAGACCAACTTTCTGAGGAAAAAGAAACTAAAACTCCCGTCCAGCAACCAGCTGCGGAAGGCAAAAATGGATTACGGGTGATTTCCACTCGCAAAGGCAGTTCTACTGCTACTAAACAAGGTATTCCAGCACCTTAGTAGGATAAATCAGAAGAACTTGACAGTTAACTCAAAAGCAGTGTGGTGTAAAAACACAACAAAATGTAGGGGTGCTGAATGGACTCGGTTATTTCCATGATCTCATTTCTGCCATGAATACCATCATGTGCCCATTGGGTCAGAAAGGTGAACTCCTTTTCTTTACTTTTGGAGAACAAAACAGGGCCACAGCATGGAGTTGAAATGGCTGCACGTGCAGCCTTGCAACCACTGTTGATAAGCCATATCTAACGATAGAGGGATCTAATATCGTGTAAATGGATTAAAATTAAAACTACATTTTTAAGCCTGAAGGATGAAAGGAGGGGCAAAATGCCCTTGGTTCTCTGGCTCTTTCACTTGTGAGGAGTGTTGACACGCTTTATTCTAAATACTTCAGAAAGTTGCTGAGCGCTAAGAAGCCTGAGGAGCTGTGGTCCTCAGTGAGTGCCTCTAAGCCAGTCTCATGAACTGTTTCCTATTTTCAGAGGGCAATCTGAATTTTGGAATAAAAACACTTGAGGAAATCAAATCTCAGAAGATGAAGGAAAAAAATAAGAGACACAGTGGTGAGTTAGTACAGTCAGTACTTTAGGTGTTAGCTGAGCATGTGTTTCGATGATAGATGGTGGCAAATAAGCATGTTAGTAATAGACACAAGGAGACAGCGTGTGGGAAGATGCTCTTTTCAAAGTTCTTGGAAATCTGTGGCTTTATTAGTTTAGTTGAAGATGGAAGTGGTTCAAGAGGAACTGAGTTGTGTTTTTGGGCTATTCAGCGTATTTTCCTTGAAACAGTAGATCACCGTATTTAAAGCTATGTGGTTATTCCACAAATGCTTGAAAGTCTGCTCCTAATGTCAGCCTAGAGTCCTAAATTGTGATGTGCTGCTCATTTCTTTGTGGTGTTTGAACATTTGCCAGTTAACTGTAAATTCATGCATGTATACAAAGCTGTACGCAGACCAGGAAGCTGCTGATGCTCCAACTGAGTTTCTGGGTGTGCATTACGCTCCTCTTAACATGTGTGTTGGGGGCTTACAGCAGTGCTTACAGTAGAGCTATTTGACCTGCAGTGTGGGTTAAGGTGGGTAACATAGAAAAGGGATTCGGTGTTACTGAAACACTGGATATGTTACTTTTATCATAGTTAGCTTTGTTACATCATGTCTAAAACTAGACTGAAGCTCTTCAGGGCATTGTCCTGTCTTCTGTTTCTGAGAAGTACTTAAATGCTTTAGGGAACTGAAGCTAGAAATACACCCTTTTGTTTCAGTCATTTCACAGTTTAGCTTTCTAAATGTCTCTTTGTTTATCAAGTCTTTAGGGTGGAGTAAGCTCTGTGTACTTACAAATTGCTGCATCAGACATGCTAAAGCAGTGTTCCATGTCATTAGTGGGACCGACTTGTCTTATCTGTTGTTTTAATATAAAAATCTGAAATAATCCATTCACGTATGCTGACATGGTTTGTAGAAAAGCATGACCTACAAATGAGTAAAGCACTAAATAAATAAATAAATAAATTACTACTTGCTAGAAATAACCATTGCTATAATGTTTCCTTAAAATTATATGGTACATGTATATAATGCTCATCTTCTGTTGGTGATGCATGAATCTGAGTAACAGGTACTTTTGGCTGCAGGAGCTGTGTTCACAACTCTTACTGCTTGGAGCAGACTGCACAGAGAGTTGCACTAACAGCCTGCTAGTGATATGCAGATCAGAACGTTTGGGAACTGGGTCATTTATGGGAGCTGTCAATCCATGCCATGATGGTGTTGCAAGTTGGATTATTGAGGGATCTTTTTGTAACGGGGTTACTTACTTCCTTGACACATTAGTGAAAGCCTTCTCTCAAGACTATGGCTCTTGCTAATACATGACACAAATGGAAACAATTTCAAATACTTGCCAGCAGGCTTTGCTTCCTTTTACCTTCATGCGGATTTTTCCTGTAGCCTATGTAGTAGGGAATATTGTGTTCAGATAAATAGGGTTTGGGCAACAGGCTGTTATTTACTTCCAATATTTTACCGCACTTCAAAACTCTTCCTTGAAAACTACTGTAGAAGTTGAAATGATGCTTCAGGTCATAGTTTGATCTGTGGAATTATGAAACTCCTTGTGGTATTTGATTAAGGAGGCATTGGGGAGGCATTGGGGAGGCAAGGACAATCCCCAGACAAGGACTGTATATCTCGAAACAAGACGCTGCAACTCAGGATAAGGAAGCGGTAGACAGACAGAGAAACAAATGGAAGGACTATGAATCTCAAAACTGGACATTGGAATTCATTATAAAGATACAACAACTGGAAGAATTAGCAACAACCAGCGCTTGCAATTAAGAAAAATGCCAACTCAGCAGATTCCTGACCAAAGGTGAAAAGTACACTGTGAGGAAGACTCGGGGTCTTCCTCCCAAAGACCCCTGCCCACATCCCAAAGACCCCTGCCCACAATTCTTGCGAGGCTCTACGCAGGTGCAAGGTGCCAAAAGGCTAATTAGCATGAGAAGCGAGGGAAGGCGGGGATAGGTAAGGAATATGTATAGGCGCTTGTAGAATATTGATAGATTGATTGTATAAATTCAAGACTGCTTTCCGCCTTGGGTATGCACGATAGGTGGAGAGATCCCCTGTGCATCATCCAGCGCTGCAATAAAGACTATACCACTTAAAGGAATTCCGGCTTTGATCTTTGAATCATATTTGAACACTTTCTTTCTGTGATCAAAAAGCTTCCTTAAACACAGCCTCAAGCTCAATTACACCAGTGTGTTTTTAATTTTCTACGGCTGGTTATTTCTATAGCAATACAGAATAACACTGCTCATAATTCCTGAGGTGGGGGGAACTATACCAGCCTCTGAAAGGGTGCTAGCAAGCACCTCTAATTAGCTGAAAGCTTTTGAGGTATCAGCCCATTGTTTTTTCAGGGAGGGGGGAATGGGAGCCATACTTTGAAACTGAAGTGCTAGGTGCTTAATAAAATGGGTCTGCCAGAATTGTAGGTGTGGTGCTAAAATATGAAGCCTGGCATGGTGGTAGGCCTTGGTGAATCACTGGATCCATCTTTAGGTGTTGCAGAAGTGGGATAATTTGATCCTGCTGTAATATGAATAATATTGAAATGTCCTACCAACTGAATTAGCAATGTTAACAACTATCTGCGACTCAACTAGAAAATAACCTGCAATCTCATGTATTTGCAATTCACTTTATAAACTCATTGCCATCCATGATGATGATGATGATGTAGAAACACCGAATTCAGGAATAAGGTTTTGTAAATTGATATCATGTTGTCACTGTAGTATTTCAGTGAATTGGAACAGCAGAATTCCATGGGTAGTACTTGTTAAATGTACTTGTCAGCTGGGCTCTTAATTGCATGCCAACTACGATAAGACAGCAAAGGTATACTTACTGGTGTATTTATATTGGTGTATTTATAGACGAAAGAAGGGAGTTTGCAGCCACTTTATGTACCTGTGTAGAGGTTCAGCTACGTGTAATTGTTTTCAGATTGTATGTGCAAAAAGAAGGATTTGGCAGCATTAGCCACTGCTGCCACTGTACAAATAAAGACTGTTGTGCCGTTGTACTGTTTACATTAACTATAAATACACCACAGTAGAGAGAGACTAGAAATTCCAAGCTTTTACTGAAGAGTCATACTATAGTTCTTTTTTTTTTTTTCTTAAGCCAAGCACAGCAGGGAGTCTGCAGACAAAACTTTGAGTGTTGTCTGCTTTAGAGCAACATCCAGCATCATAAGTTCTTGTGGAACATGACTGAGCACTTTTATCTGGTGCTTTTTCTTGCTGTAAAGATGCACCTGTAATCTTTTCTCTGAGCTTCAAGTTTCAACATATTTCGTGTCCAGCTAGTAAGAGCATGAAGTCTCTCAACTTTAACTGATTTCCTCAGCTGGTTAACTATATAGTTATTTAGCATTAAAATATTTGTCAATGTATGCACACGTGTGCATATGTGCACAGTCTTGTCTGCACAAAGATCCAAATGTATCCTGTTCTGTCATTTAAAGAGTGACAAATATGAATTACTTATGATGTAGATATGATTGACCTGTATTTTCTAGATACATAGTTGTGGTCTGATCAGCTAATCTGAATATCAGCATCAAGTAGATTCACAGCTCAATGGCCGTTTTCTCCTAAGATGACCAGCTTCATTTTCTCTTCTTTTGAGAGAAATGGAGTTGAGTAACTTTGTGTGACGAGAATGCTCTTTTCTGTAACCTTTTTGTCTCCTGTAAACTTAAGAGTAGAGCATGGTTCTTTCATCTCTGAAAAGTGAAATGACATATTCCTTTTAAATCATTATTTTGGGGAATGGTCTCTGCCATGCTATTGTTGCATGTTGACATACCTGAGTATATATGGAGCACCTATACAATTTTGGACTGGAGAAATTCTGGAGTTAAGTGGTAAAGAGAGCCTGTGGAAACTTCTGCAGAGTCTCATGTTCTTTTGTAATAGTACTTAATAAGGAACAGATTTGTAGGTTATCTAAGCAGATAACTCAAGAACTTGTTTCAAACTCTAAAGATTCCTTTTGAACAGTAATTTCAAGAAGTATGTATTATCTCACTACACCGCTGTCATAATATGTCAGCATATCTAGATGTCTGTTTTCTATGAAATTTGTAATCAGAGATGGATATCATCACTTTCAATACTCTGCTAATTGACCAAACTCTGCATGGAAAAACTGCAGTTGGACAAACATAGATATACCCAGGATCTAGCTTTAATGTTAGGTAAATGATTTGATCTTTAGAATGGTGTCCCAGGGATGTACATGTTGCTTTTAGCTACAGGCAACAACAGAAGGCATAAGTGTTGCTTAGTTCCGTCTCCCCCCAGCGTATCCTCTGTGTCTTGCTGTAAGAACAGGTGAACTTGATGTTTGTGGACGGTACCAGCTGAAATGCTGGGTTCACCTCCCTGTGGAGAAAACTGCTTGCTGAATCTCCAGTGCATTGCAAACAAAATTAAACTTCTTGTAAAAGAAGAGATAAGGCTGCTTACCCCAAACTGGAGCTTGCGTATGTGTATTATCTACTTCATTTTTAAATTGTGTTTGTCAGGCTCTGGGGATGGCATCTGAAATAGTTTTTAAGCACTAAATTATTCTATTCTATTCTATTGTGTCTTTTTCCGCCCAGAACATGAAGACCAGCTTCTTTTAGAGCCACCTTTTTTTTCCACAAAATCTCTCAAGAGCGAATGTATTAGCCTAAAATGTGTTTGGTAGATTGTTTTTTTTTTTTTTTTTTTTTTTTTTTTTTTTTTTTTATGTAATTCTTCTTTATTTACCTAAGGTAATACAGTGTAGTCAGTTACAATATAAATAAATTATACTGTATCTTTTTGATTTCTCCCTCATTCCCCCAATTCCAGCCCTGTCTTATGCTTTTTGAGCCAAAAAAAAAAAACACTTCTGTGGTTTAATGATATGAATTATTGCTTGTTTGATCAAACAATGTTTTCATTCTACCTTCTGTGCTACTTTCCCAGGAAACTGATAATTAAAAGAAGCCAGCTCAGTAGAATTTCAGACATGGCAATGGAATCTGCTCTAATCAGTTCAGTCCCTACCACTGCATCTCGTTTTGCCTTACTACAACTGGAAAGTGATACGGATTCAGAGCCTGGAAAAGGCAGAAGTGGCCGACGTGCTGGTAAATCTCTAGCTTCAGGGTGTAGATCTATAAATGTGAAGAAAAGAGAGAAAAGAAGAAAAAAGAGAGAACAGCAGCAGAGTGAGGCCAATGATGTAAAGGGATTGTATTTTCAACAGTGAGTAAGGTTGTTGTCTCATCAAGAGTTTTTGCTGTCCCTGAAAAGTCATTGGTTTTGGTTTTCCCTGTGAAAGAAGAACTACTTAATCACAGATTACATCTTTACATTGTCCTGTCTTCTGTTTCTGAAAAGTACTTGCATGCTTTAGGGAACTGAAGCTGGAAATACACCCTTTTGTTTCAGTCATTTCACAGCTTAGCTTTCTAAATGTCTCTTTGTTTATCAAGTCTTTAGGGTGGAGTAAGCTCTGTGCACTTACAAATTGCTAAAGCAGTGTTCCATGTCATGAATGGGACCGACTCGGTCTTATCTGTTGTTTTTCATATACAAATCTGACAGAATCCGTTCTTCTTTTGCTCCTTGAGCTCTGTCGGCATTGTGTCTACAGATGTGTCTGTGTGTGGACGTGTGCCTGGGCACTCCCGGCGGCTGCTGGGCCAGCAGCTGCGAGCAGTTGTGAGCGTGGCTCGCCTACTTGGAGACCGCTTGTGTTTGAGGGAAAACTCAGCCTTTACCGCTGAGCTCCACCGGAGCCGTGAGGAGACGCTCTCCTCCATGACGAGCGCGGCGATGGAAGCCGCATTTCGCACCCCTGCTTTGACCACAAGCAGACGGCCCCCTCCACCCTCCCCAGGACTCGAGGGCGAGCTGTGCGCGTCCCTGGGGGCCGGGGGCTGCCCCCCGGTGTCCCCTCACACCCACCCCTCAACCCCCGCTCCGCCCGCGCCCTCCTGCCGCGGGGGGCCGCTGTGCGCGGCGGGGCGGCGCCGCCGAAGGTTGCGGCCGTTGCCTAGCGAGGCGCTGTCACCAGCAGCGCGGGCGGCCCAGGCGCGGCCCGCCGGCCCCTCAGCCCGCCCGGAGGCTGCCTCCCGCCGCCCGGAGCAGGTTTGGAGCGGGGAGCGACGGGGCCGGGGCCGGGGCTGGGGCTGGGGGGAGCCGCCCCACAGCGCCGCTGAGCCGGCATTTTGCTTGGTGTTTGTTTGAGGAAGTAGGAAATGGGATCTCTCCCCTCCTCCGCCCCTCCCCTCCCGCGACTGGTTTGGGTGTCATTTTGGGAGGGGGGGGGAGTCAGTAAGTTTTCAGTATCTGCTCGTGATTGCCGTGCCCTTTCTGAAATGAGCAGGATTTCAGGCTCTTGCAAAGCCTCCTTGACTGAGAATCAGCAAGAGAAGAGCAGAAGATGTGTTTGGGATCCGGCAGCATTTGATACCCATCGAGGCTTTGGAGTGTTTCTGGTAGACATTTGTAAAGAAATCCTATTCGATGCTTCTTCTTGTGCTTCAGAATTAATCCGTGGGGGGCAGTATAAGGAGCCATGGTTGCTGAAATATATAACTAATAAAAAATAGTTCCATATGGGCATAAACAGACGGATTAAAATCAGAGGAATGCTTGGTGTGTAGTAATCACAACTATTTAAAATCATACCCCCCATGTAAGCAACACGACAGCTTTCTGTGCTTCTGAAATTCTAAATACTTGGCCCTTGTAAGCAGAAGATGGCTTTCAAGCACGTGTGTGTCTATAGGTATTAATTCCGGATAAAAAGGTTTTTTTGAATAATTTCTGTTGCCTATGCATCGGTACTGTAGCAGTGAGAAAATAAGGTTCATTGTAAGTCTATGCTTTATCAAGAGTTCATTAACAAGATCTTACAATATTGTTGCTTCATCCGGCAGTATAACGTCCAAACAGAAAGTCTGACCACTTTCAGACCAAAGGTTAAGTCTGCTAGCTTAGAAGGTAATAGAAGCAAAATTAGTTTCTGCACTGGTTTAACAGTTGTTAACATATCTGCTTTTTTATCACAGTTCCTTTCCAGGGTGTAATGTTGCTTATGTGCATCACTCTTCATGCTGATAAATATTTTAAATTACAAACAAACTTTGATTATCATACTTATCCACTTATCCAAAGCATAGAGAAGCATAACTAGAAACATGGGAAAATGATATGCATAAAAGCAACAGACAAATGCAGCAAGCATAATTTAGGTGATTTAAAATGTAAGGATTTGGACCTAAGAAATATTCTGCCAAAAGTCTGTAAAAGTTGGTTTTATTATTTACTGAACTATAAAATACAAAGTTTAGAAATGTAAATTTTGCACAGTGCAGATGACACACGATGTGAAAGTAAGCAAGTCACTATCACATTCCTTCAGAGACTGATGACGTCTAGTTGCATGATAAATGTGCCTTAGGGAGGCTGTGGTAAGCTCTCATAGGACTAACATGAAGATCAGTGTTTGCCTTGTGGCCAGCAGGTGTTGGAATAATTCGTTAAGTTTTCCTTTAAGAGCACTGTGTAAAAACAATAAGGCTATGCAAAGGAATAGTAAATGTTGTGAAATAAAAGGAAGCTGATTATGCTAGGTGAAAGGCCACAATCTCCTTTAAGCACCTGCAAGAACAACTGCAAAAATGGTGATGTTTATAAAGTAGCCTGCTGGGACTATAATGAAGATGTCAAAACCTCAGGCGGGCAGCCTTTCTTTAGTCCCCTTAAACCATCTGTGGATAATGTGTGGAGGGGGGGATGATCTCACAAACCATGTAATCACAAATTTCGTGTCTTTTAGTCTCTTAAAACAAATATAAAAACAAAGATCAAAGCCACCATCTAGACTGTGCTGATTGACTTTTTGAAGAACAGCCCAAAGCTAGCATAAGCAAGCATTCAGAGTTCTAAACAATCAGTATCAAAAAAGACTAAACAAGAACATGTTTATCTACCAAATATCTTCTTGTATCCTTTTTCTGTTTAAATCTTCAGCCAGCTGGACATTCAATTTATTGAAAGCATGCCTTCATTTACTAAGAACATGAGTATATTCTTATGGATATGAAAATATATATTTATAGACAAAGTAGAGAGAAAATACATAACATACATTTCAGCTGTACATAAAATGAGGCAAATGGCTGAGAAAATATGTACTCAGGCAATGCATCAGCTGGTTATCTTTATTTTTTCTTTTTTTTCTTTCTTTTTTTTTTTTTTAAATGGGAAGTTTTTATTACAACTTATTACATAGCTTGTAAAGTAATGTAAAATCTCTGATGTAAAGTCTTATATTTCATATTGAAATGCAAAGAACCTGGAATTAAAACTACCACTTAAAGATGATATTTTTATGGAAACTTGAATCCTATCACTGTTTTTGATTCGAAGTGTTCTGAATCATTATTTCTCATAATTACATGCAAATTAACATCTCATATGAACACATGGATTTCTATTTTATTTCATTAAGAGACAGAAAATAGCAATCACAAACAAAAAGTAACTGAACTCTTTCCAAAGTCTGAAAGTCTACAGACAAAATTTGCTTTGGTCTTTCAATAACCCAAGCACTTGCCCAAATTTTTAATCTTTCTGGATCCTGCTTCTCTGCAAGTCTTCCAATGTTTTTGCTAGACATAGCCTGATTTCATATGGCAATAAATATTTAAAACAAGAACAGACCCAAAAGCACAGATTTCCTGCAACAGACACCGAGATTTAACTCTGAGTTTTTCACTAATCCAGGAGCTCCAATCGTCAAAAATAATTTACAGCCTTTTTTGTCTTGGTCCCTCATTAGCTATGCTAAATGTCCTTGGCATCAAGAAATGAAGTAGCCATTTGCTCACTGTAGTATCCTTTGAATGGCTGTAAACCAGTAACATCAGGAAAGGTACTGCTTTGCCTCATTAGATTTATTGAACTAGCAGGGAACCATTCTGTTGCATGACTGAAGTCACTATTTGACTAAGTAAACATTTAATGTATTTTAACTAATGTTTCATGCCTACTCACAGCTTACAACTATTGCAACTATATATTTCAGCCATTTTCCTTTTTTTTCCATAAGTGCCTCTGATTTTCTTCAGTCTAAACAAGACAAACTATAAAAAGGTCTTGCTCTGCCAAACTGCCAACCTGCATTGGTAATTTACATATTAATAATTACATACATAAAAGAGTAAAGCATTACTTAGCACAATTCATTAACAAAAAGCAGTTTGCATGTTGCCAGAGTTGAACATCACACAAGAATTGCAAGACCTGTCGCCTTTACATTAATATGCAATGCAGGACTTCAGCAGGTGCTCTACCTCCTGAAATCATTTTCATGAACAATTCGTCATGAAAAGTACTCTGATGGAAATATAATTTGCAATAGAGACCAGTGAAAAAATCAGATGTTGTCTCTGGCAACTGTACCAAAATTTCCAGTCACTTGTATGGGTCAAAAAAAAAATTAAATCCAGTTCCATACCCTCACGTCAAATAAAAAGATAAACTTATTAAGTACTGTCCATAAGGATATGAGTGTTTTTATCTGCTTTTCATGAAAAACAAAGAAAGAAAAACACACACACCCTATCCCAAAGTATCACCTCTCCTAAGGCTTGAAATTTGCTTTTAATTGAAGTTTTAACACATCTGTGCTCCATTCCTACCTCATCTCTGTGTGCCAATGGTGTCCATACAGAAATACATACTTCATAAGAGAAAAAGATGATGACAGTTCCCTTGATCAATTTTTAGCAGGCTCCTCTAGGCAGCTGTAGCTTTAATCCCAGAGTCAGAAATTAAGACTAAATCTGTGAAGAAGTGCATTAAACAAATTTCACCCACTATGAGGGTGGTGAGGCAGTGGTACAGGCTGCCCAGAGGAGCTGTGGGTGCCCCATCCCTGGAAGTGCCCAAGGCCAGGCTGGATGGGACTTTGAGCAACCTGGTCTGGTGGGAGGTATCCCTGCCCATGGCAGAAGGGGTGGAACCAGGTGGTTTTAAGGGCCCTTCCAATGCAAACCATTCTGTGATTCTATGAATTGTTGGAACTGTACTGTAGCATTCCAGCCAAGCTTTGTGTACTGGGTACACATGGTAAGGGTTTGGCTGCAGGGGTGAGCAGAGCCCAGCAGCTGCCTCATGTCAGAGCAGAGCTAGCTCCGGCCGGCTCCAAAAGGTTCTGGCTGCTGGCCAGAGCTGAGCCAGAAAGTTTAAATCACGAATTTAAACTTTCCACTTACCACAGCAAACTTCTATGTATGTCACCTGTTGGTTGCTTAGATCTCTTCCTGATGCACAGTAGCGCAAGGCTCAATTTTAAAAAGTCCCTTATTAGGAAACCAGGATGAATGTGACAAGGAGGGAACAGTTTATCACTTCATTCTTTCTCTAACTATCTCCCATTCTTCACTTCTAGGGCAGGACGCTCAATTCACTATAAGCAGTAAAAAAAAAAAAAAAAAAAAAGGCAACAGGCTGTAGCCACCAGGAAAAAAACAGCTATGATGGAAAGCCTTCAAGGTAAATCATTAGCTCCTAGACCTTTTTAAGTCCAGTCAACTGATCTCGTCATAAAATGAAGATGAAAGACATGGTCAATACAAATTCAGAAAATGGTAGAACAATCTGTTTCTTCAGACACAGAACGTCTGCATCCAGCTAGTTTGCAAGTAATCCAATGTGCACAGGAGGATCAGGTGGAGCAGTCAGTTTACTGCAATACTACTTTTCTCAACTTATAACTTTGTAAGTGCCTTGTTTTATCTCTGCTTGTCAAGCCTTTTGTACCAGGTATGTTTTTGTACCGTGCCTTCTGCCTATTCAGGAGAAAGCAGAATGATAAGGACAATATGCTTGCTTGCCTACTGCATGCTACAGTAGACAAATCATGGAAACCTTAAACATGGAAGTTAAAATTTTCATGAACGTCTTAAAAACAATAATAGGAAACTTCTTTAATAGTTGCTATGATCAATCTAAGCACAACTTTTAATTTCCAGACCACTTGTTTTCAATTTTTCATTTCTAGACTATGTCTTTCTAACTGTGGGATGGGAAGTGGACAATAAAATTAAAAAGAATCATGGATGGATTGAAGATAAATTAATACTGATGAAGATATATTTTTATTAACAGGCTGTGAGCTGTGTCTATTTTCAGATTAAAGTTTGCTATAAAAATACGAAGCCAGCATAAGTTTAAAGCCTTCAAATATATTTTGGGTATTTGCATAATTACACTTGCAAATTAAAATTCCACTATTAAATACATATATATACAAGCACACCTTTTTATTACTTTTTTTTTTTTTTTAATGGGTTGGCACTGGACATTTTCTGTAACAAATCTTTAAATGACGTTTAGATGTAGAGCTTAGTGATATGGTTTAGTGGAGGACTTGTTAGTGTTAGGTCAGAGGTTGGAATAGGTGATACTGGAGTCCTCTTCCAACCTAGATGATTCTGTGATTTTGTAAAATATGAATGACCGTGATTTTACCACACTTATTACAAACAATTAAATATCATGCCAAGTTTATTACATCAAGGCACATATCTTTGTTGAAGAAGATAACCACAATGCAATTTTAACATTTAAATGATAGTACCCAGCACCTCAATTAACCTAGTGCTCATGGCACTGAAAGGAAAAAAGAAAGACAAAGAACTCCATATGCATCTGCACATTTCTTAGCAAACAGCAAATTAATTCTGAGTGAGCAGTTTTGAAGTTAGATACATCATGCATTTGTGTCTCTTGGTAAGAAGTCAGTTTCTCTCGTATGCACGGTTGAGCTACAAAATAAGGAATTACCAAGCACCTGACCTGTTGTATGTCCACACAGATATGGAAATCAAGCTGAATTGTTTGCAGTTTCTATCTTTTCTAGAAACCCTAACAGAACGCAATGAGGATAACACAGGTTTAATTCCTATTTTCCAGACAAATGGCAGTCCTCCCTCTAACATAGTCTATACTTACGGGTTTAGCTTTAGACAAGTGTACTTCAGAGAACTGAAAGGATTGGCCATCTTAATGGTAACAAAGGAATTTCTCAGAATTACTGACCACAGAGATTCATAGGAGCAAAGAGTAAGAAAAGATTTTGTAAAGGTTTGTGTACTCTAGGAGACCACAATCTCTTTGTCCCCTCCCCCCCCCACCGCTATAGCCAGAATTGCAAATGGCTCTGTAAATGTTATGGAGAGCTTTTCTGAAATCAATTCTAATAGCTTTGAATATAACTATAATCAGATTTTGTTTAAAGCTCTTGATATGTTCTTTGCACAGGATGGCTATCGGGCACATATAATTGAACATTATATAATAAAGAAAAAATACATTGGCTTTTTGTTCTAGGCACTAGTTTCCATGGACTACTTCTCATTGTATATTACCATTTTCATAAAAGCAGCTCCAAACAGTTGCAAAGACTTATATATGTAGTCATTTTTTTGCAACGCCCACAAGCTTTAACATTTCAGTTGTTCAGAATCTTACTGGCCTATGCCCCTTTCCCCAACAAAGGAAATAAGGGCACAAAAATAATTTCTCTTCTTGTTTTCTAATGTCTTAGAACAACACATATTCTACCTACACCTGAAGAGGCAACAAGTCACCAAATTTCAGGAAGCATAAAGCATTTAAGCAGGGAAGTCATGCATACACTATTTGGCATGTGTGAAAACCATTCAATTTCAAACATTCTTATCTGTATGGAGAATTTAGGCACTTCAGCAATTCCATGCAAATGGTCCAATACTGCTTTCACCATGTTCTCTCTTAAATAATGTTAACCTCATTCATCTCCAGAATCACAAAATTGGTGCAGTTTACTAAAATTTTGAATGAATTCTCCACCTATTTCCAACACTTGCTTGGAAACAGAGCTGAGAGTGACACCTTACCAAATATGTTTCATTTAGAAAAGATTAGAAGACAAAACGTAAGTTTACTGCAAGGAAGTACATAAATTTTAAATTAGTTAGAAATATTAGTACACACAAAAAGCAATATACTATTTTGAATAAATTCCTGGTGCATTACTAAGTAACTTTAGGTAAAATAATGTTTATCTAAGAGAAACACGGAATTGCTTTACAGGCAAGGAGTAACCTAAAGAGGGGAGGCTTAGTTTAGATATAAAGAAGAAATTATTTGCTCTGAGGGCGGAGAGGTACAGCAACAGGTTGCCCAGAGAAGCTGTGGATGCACTTACCCACAGAGAAGATGTGGAACACTTCCCCACCCCTGGAAGTATTCAAGGCCAGGCTGGATGGGTCCTTGGGCAACCTGGTCCTTGGGCACCAGGGAGGTGTCCCTGCCCTTGTCAGGGGGCTTGGAACTCAATTATCTTTAAGGTACCTTCCAAACCAAACCATTCTATGATTCTGGGATTCTCACATCCTCTTTCCTTACTACCCTTTTGGAAGTCAGTACTCCTCAGACAGCTGCAGGCCCTCTTTCAACTTACATTTCTGGGAACAAAAACAAATTTTCATGTTGAATTTATGTCTCACTTTTGAGTATTTGGGCTCCTCAGTGTTGTATTTGTAAATATTTCATTTCTCTGAGTTTGCCCTTTAAAAACCAAGGGCATTAAAGAATCTCTTCCTGTTTACCCATTTAAGTTAAAGCAAATCAATGAAGAATCATAGGATCTAAAGTTCTTTTGTTTTTTCCTAAAATTTTTCTTAATCCTCAATATCAGATTTATCATGGCAAAGAAATCAATGAAGATACTGGTTGAATGTCAGTACCTAGGCTCTTGGATTATTACTACCATTTTTTTCCCCATAATCCATATTTAGAAAGCTAAAATGTCATATATGACTAGAGTGAACACTCCTATCTACTTTTTTCCCTTTAATACTGTTAGAGAGATCTACAGTTTCCAAAAACTACCTCATCAGAAATTCCTTAGTATCTCTTCCAGACTTCACTGACTCAAGAAACAATGTTATTGACCACACATCTTAGCTTCCTTTCTATTTTCTCTGAACATCATCTTAATTTTTGTAATTACTTTCATTAGTTAACCTATAGAGCTGGGGTTCAAGCAGATCAAGTTCCTATGTCTAGACATATGTTCCTATGTCTATGAGACTTCCCCCATTCCACACGAACACCTCTATAGTGGCATGCTGACCACAACTAATTAATAATCAAATCCATTCTTCAATGGAGTTACATATCTGGTTATCCCTATTATCAGTATTTATATCTTCCTTTTTCCCTTGCCATTTTTCCTATTACTCTTTTGCTATTTTTACTACATTTGCCATTTTCTTTTTTTAATTCTTCTTAAGTACTAAGTTAGTTTAAAAGAATTCATTATTTCTTCCGAAGTCTCATTTTTGACACTTTCTTTTACTATTTTTCCACTCTCAATTTGAAGATTACACTATTGCAGTGGAATCTATCCATCATGAAGAGCTTGATTTCGTTGAATGTTACCTTGTAGTCAGGTATTCTAAATGAATCTTGAAGTGATTTTTGTTTCTTTTTTAACTTTTATTTATTTATTTATTTATTAAGGGGATTAAAATAATTTCACCCATATAGCCCCAGCACCTTTCCTAATCTTGGGCAATTACTCGTTAGAGCAAATAATTGTCATTTGTTCCAAGTACCAGTCTTTGCTAGTAGTGACATTGTTACCAGCTTACCGTCCCCCTCCATACTAGACACCCAAAATTTTCTTTTTAAGTGAAAGAATGTCCTTCTAGAGAATGGAAGTTTTTACCCTGACATCTTTTAAGGCACTGATCCTTTATTTCCGTCTTACTATTCTAATCTTACTAATTACTATTTAACCCCCAAACTACTCTTTCCCATTATGTTTTTGTTTGTTTGTTTGTTTTTTTAACATAATTTGCAAATTGCTTTCAGCAAAGCATTAAAGATAATGTTATTTCATTAATTTAAAATTAGTCAAGGTGATTCTCATGATATTTTCTGTTGTTCTTATGCACAAATTGCAAAACACAACTTTTATTAGCCTCACACTGAATTACTTAATTACAGGATGAAATCATATTCAGTAATAACAACTAAAGCACTTAGCCGTGTTCAAGAATGAAGTGAAAATCATTTAGATTCTTGCAAGTGGGTTCTCAGAGTTCCAATACATTTTTAAAGATACTTTTATATCACATAAAACGCATTCTTTTATATGATAGGACAATCCATAACAGAAGAAAATGAAGATCTTCATCCACTACAGCACTCTTTACTCTGAAAGAGAATGTCATGCTATAACCATTACAAAGAATTTCATTATTCTCTCAACCACAGCAGCCACCCAGTGGCTACTCTTTTTAATACTCAGACACGCATAAAACCAGGAATTTAGGAAATGGTCAGAACCTGCAATTTTCAGTGATAGCCTCTTGCATTAAATATTGCTTTTATGTGAAAGAGGAAATAAAGCCATCAACATTTTTTCTGTGGAAGCAGACTCTACACAAACATTCAGAAGAAGAGGAAGAAGAAAAAAACAAAGATATGGATGTAAATGTTGTGAGGCTCTTTTGTCATTACTGTTTTTATATATAGATATAGATATAGATATATAGATATATAGATATATATAGATATATCTATATATATAGATATATATCTATATATCTATAGATATATAGATATATAGATATATATCTATATATCTATAGACACTATATATATATATATAAACATATATATAAACATATATATATAGTGTCTGTTTGCTTTTCTTTAAATAAGAGACTGTTAATAAGAAGATATATTGTTAATAAAGTTTTAATAGGAAAATATTTCTGTGATAGGCTATTTTTTTCTTTAAACTATAAATCTAGAGAGAAAAAAAAAGTTATTAAATGGAAAAAAAGTTATTAATGGATGTTAAAAGTATCAAGAAATTTAGACCAACAGCACTGACAGATGTTTCTGAACTACATTATAACTCGTTATGAAAGTTTTGCAACAGTTCTCAATCTTGCAGGAACATAAGAGAATTTATTTCATGCCTTATTTAAGTGTCTTTTTGCGTAGGTGCCAGAAAATGGCTTCATATCCAAAAGCTTGCCTGTTTTTTTTTTAACTGTATTGGTCTAGCTAAAAATGTTACTCTCCCTGCCATTTTTGCCTTGAAGATATCTGTAAACCTTCACAGTTTCAATATTAGTGATTATTAGACACTTTAATATTTATAAAGCAATTATATACAGCCAAAGAGGAACTTAAATAATAAAATTCATTTAAGATGACAAGAAGCATGAAGTTCTTCATCCACATTCTTATGATCTTCCAAATACTCTACTTGAAACCACTTCTTTCCATTTTCTAAGTTCCAAGTTTAACAAAATCTGTGTACATAATGTTTCAATAATGAGGAAAACCTCTATAAAATTCAAAAACTATAACAAATATAAATTATTATCAATGAATAATGCATGTTACTACCAGACAAGAAGTGACAGACGATTACAAAGAAAAGAACCAATACACTTTGTTGTAAATGGCATCGGTTTCTGCTGTGCATACCTAAGTATGTTGGAAGATATATACTTATTGTTACAGGAGTTCCCTCCAGCAATCTTAATATTTGGAAACTGCTATAGTGCACTCTCATTTCAATTGAATGAATGCCATTCTTTGATATTCCTGTATAAGAAACAGAATCAGGAATGATTCTTTGAAATATAAACTTGTGTAATAATTTTGCATTCTTTCACGTTATTACTAGCCTCTACAACTGTATTACTTGTGCTTTCAGTAAACTGATAAAAATTTTTGCCATTTCATCTATAATGATAATGATCTCTAGGAAACAAAATACATAATTAAAAAATCATAAGCTGACCTTCAATGTATGTTTGACCAAAGTCTGGAATTTCTCTTTGAACTGAATCTGATAATTGTGTTCTGTGCTAGAGACGATCACGTACAGTCAGGACTATGCTGCAGCTTCCTTGACACAAAGCTACACAGTCAGTGTCACCAGTCTTCCATACATGTGTAGGACAAGCCCACTTTCTGCATCAAGCTGAGTGAAGGTCTGTTGCGAAGCACGGACGAAAGCACAACAGACACCAGCAGAGTCAGATCATGCTTCACCATTTTATTGCCCGAATAGCCCAACTTTTATAGTGAATTTTACAGGGGTGGACAGTGTTTCACACAAGATTATTGGTCAAAAGCACCCGGACAAACTGTTAAGAAAATAACACCACCTTTTGATTAGAAGTTAGGAAAACAACCCCCTTTGTGCTTAACGGTCACGTAGGCCTAGTCCTTGAGGCCAGCTGCTGATAACAATATTTTCTGAGTTCCTTAATTGGGTGATGTGGGAGTCATTGCCGTGGGAGCTTCTCACAGTTACTCTGGCAGCTTGGTTTGCTCAGCTACAGCAGGCCCTGAGATTTCTAAGGCCTACCCCTGGTTGCTTAAAGCAAGCTTAGATCGAACAATTATGCCAATTCCCAACAATTCCCCCGTTTTCTTTTTGTACAGGCAGTGCTTGGTTTTACAGCAGGCGTCAAATATACAACATAACACAACTATATAACTTAACCCTAATAATACTATAATTACTGTAAGCATTTAATGGTAACACAATCTAATAGTAAGTAACACAACTTAATAGTAACACACTTAAACCTAATCACTTGATGGTGATCAAAGGCTGTTCTTGACAGTCCTTGAGGTGTCACAGCCCACGTCATTGTCAGAATGATTATCAGGAACCTCTTCATGGTCGTCTTCAGCGTGTGCAGATTCTAAAACTGCTTCAGTCCACTTTACAGTGATCCACTGGATACCTGTTCCCGGCACCACTTCAAAATCCCACATTTATCACAATACTACGTGTAATGATGATTGACACCACAATGAACAGAATCCTTAATGCCCCTTTGACTAATCCCAGTAACCATCTATGTATTGTTTCAAACAAATCAGTGAACCATTGATTGAAAGGATTGATATCATATTGAATCTTTTTAATAAATCCATTTTTCTATGATTTTTGCTGGCACCAATTACCTATGCTTTTAGCCTGCACTGTGGTTATATCCCAGGATCCTATACTGTGGCAACAATAACCTGTACTAAGGCTATATTCCAGAATCCTGCACTATGGCAACGATAACCTGGACTATGGCTATATGCACTCTCACTCACACAGTACACAGTACAATCACACATACAGAGCACAATCGTACACCCAGAGGCCTCTGGCACATCTCACTCTCAATCATACCATAACCTCAATCATACCACAAGAATATAATTTAGAATGATAAGCAAACAAACAAGTATTGTGTCTCATTGTGTTCCTCGTGAAGTGACTTGCAACACTTTGTTTTAAAACCTTACCCTTACACAAATACTTTCAACACAAAATACCTGGACATTTAAGAATAACACATATAATTATTAATACTCCAGTTAGTATCCCTCCAGCAGCTGAAAACCTACTGTATGTCTGCAGCTACAGGAGATCTTTGTCTGCTCCTGCGGTGAGCAGCTGAGAGTGGAGTCCCCTCCGAACAAAACGCTCAGGGTGCACCTACGGGCGTCCACACCGCAGCTGATCCCCGCAGCCGAGCAGTTGTTATGTGTGGCCACAGATGCCACTCCAAGCACTAAAATTGCCAATGCCGCCCTAGCTGCAACCCCGCACAATTCAACATTATCATTGCTATCCGGTGCAAGCAATGCCCATTTATGTCTGGTGATTTCATGCAACTGCAACAAGCTAGAAGCGAATACAATGAGTTTATCTAAGTAACATGGACTTCTGATAGCATTTGCAGTGATACCTTGCCAGGCCCTATCCCCACAAATCAGAAAAACATCAGGAGGTAAGGCCAAAGCTGTACAATTGTTCCAAACACTGTAGTTGTTACCCCTTGTCTCCATGCTATGAACCCCTAAACCCTGCTTAGCAGCGTCATTGTAATCACAGGTGTTATTTGTATTTTTGTACCGGTATGGCCTTTTCCAGGTTCCTGTAGCAGGAATCATCTGATATCCACGGCTACATTCACATTTGTAGCCACCTTTCAGGTTGATACAGATTTGACTACAGATACCAGGGTTTTGACATTCATCAATATCTCCACAGTTTCTCTTGTCTACAAACTCAAACCCAGATGGACAGTCACATTCATTTATGTTGCATTCCTTCAGGGGCTCATCACCCCAGTCCTTGCAGTCTCTCTGCTGGTTACACACTTTATTGATATCTATGCATTCTCCACTTTTGCACTTGAATTTGCCAGGTCCAGAGCACTGAATAACATTGTTACAGTTTGCTTCATCAGTGCCCTCCAGACAGTCTCTCACACCACTGCACTGCCTACTCACATGGACACAGTTCCCATCTTCACATCTGAACTGGTCTGGCCTGCAAGTCTGAGAAGGGCAGTTAATTTCATCACTTCCATCCTTGCAATCAGGATCTCTGTCACAGTCTTTTTCACCTGAGCCGCACTGCACCTCACTCACATAACACTTCACCAGAGGTGCAGGCTGGCGGCCACACTGCTCCAAAGATTCATCCGAGTGGTCGGAGCAGTCACCTTGACCATTGCAGACAAAGCTTTTGGAAATACATTGTCCACTACTGCATGTGAACTCTGCTGCACTACAAGTCACATTGCCACAATTCTCTTCATCTTCTCCACTGTCACAGTCTCTTTCACCATCACATTTCCACGACACTGGGATACACTGGGTCGACTGAGGACCACAGCTGATTTCATTTACCCGGCATGTTCTCATATGACACAGCTCAGCACTCTCATCAGACCCATCTTCACAGTCCGGATCCCCATCACACTGCCATCTGTTTGGCACACACTGACCACTGTTGCACACAAAGTCAGATTCAGCACATGTCTTCTTCACACAAGCACTCTCATCACTGCCATCTGAGCAGTCTTCATCACCATCACATTTCCAGGACACTGGTGCCCGCCGCCCCGCACCTGTGTCACTTATACTACTGCTATTACCCGTGCCGTCAGTGTCAGTGGCATCCTCCTGGTACCGTTTCTGTCTTTGCCGCCCCTTACTCTCCCCCTTTTCTTTTTGCCACTGACCATTCACCACAAATGGATGAGACACATGATTACTAGTTAGGAAAGAGAGTGGAACGTCTGCTATACGGCTGCAGGCTATCTGCTGGTTTTGGTAATACTCCAGCTGCCTCTCTGCCAGGTCCACGCGCTGCAGCAGGTTCTCAATGAAGTGCTGGAGCTTGGCTTTTCCCCGCAATTCTTTTTCTGCCTCCTCCTCGAACTTGCTGAGGCGCTGCTTCAAGGCTGCGATCATCTCCACCGCCACGTTCACCTGCCTGCTGAGCACCCGCTCCCTTCGCTGCACCTCCTGCTGCTTCTGCGAGAGCTGCACGAAGGCCTCCCGCACCTCCAGCAGCTCCGCCGTCTTCTGGGCCAGCTCCCCGGTCAGCCTGTCGAGCCGCTTCTCCTTCGTCTTGTCCACGGCCTCCACCATCCTGCTGAACTTCGCCCTGACATGCGCGTCACGGCCGAACCGACCACGCTCCCCGCAGCGCGGGCAGTGGGACGGCAGCGCCGGGCCGGCCACGGGCAGCGGCTCCGGCCAGGGGAAGCCGCCCTGCTCCGCGCCGTCCTGCTGCATCCTCCGCCTCGGCGGGGCGGGCTTGGGAAACTTCGGGCACAGGGACCGGGACCGGCCCCAGCCGAGAGGTGGCCGCCCGCGGCCGCGCTGCCCCGGCCGGTGCCGGCGCCGGGGCCAGGGCCGGGAGCGGAGCGGCCACGGGAGGCGTTTGCGACTCTTGCCGCTGTTCCGGCCGTTTCCCGGCATGTTGCGTCGACATGCCGCTTCCTTGTGATTGTTCGACTGACAATTTGAGCACCATACTGCCCCAGCCCTGCAGTTTCGTCTCACGTGTCCAAAAGCACCACAGTGCGGTAACTGGTTACTAGGGGGTGGTACTTGACCACCGGCGGTTTGCAAAGGAGCAAGAGCTGCAAGGACCTGACTCTGTGTAAACTCAGCATGCTCTTTCACAGCCTGTGCCTGTTCTCGCATGCTGTCACCTAATTGCTTTACTGCCTCTACTAACATAGCCTGTGGGCCTACTGGTACCTGAGCCATTCTTTCCAACTCTTCCTCGATTGTCCATGTCCCGGGCAAGGAAGCCAATATATTGCGAGTAGAGGGGTTGCTATTCTGAATTGCGCACTGTTTTAATATCATGCTGGAGGTAATCGGGCACCCCTGCCGCCTGTATTGCATTTGCAACGCGATCAATAAAAAGCCCAAATGGTTCCTCTCTACCCTGTTTGATTCCCATGTAGGAAGGTATTCCCCCTGGCTCCTTTATCCGATCCAATGCTCTTCTGGCCGTTCTCATTGATTCCTTGGCTTTATCAGGTCCCAGCAATGCCTGTGCTTCTGTCCTAAAATACGGTCCTATCCCCATCAACTCTTCCAGCGTGACCCCATGTAAAGGGTCCCCCGGTGGTCTTATCACTGCGACTGATTCTTGACAAGCAGCCTGCCAATGGGCATTAAATAAAAGCTGCTGGTGTTGGGTCAAAACTA
Organism: Anas platyrhynchos; assembly: GCF_047663525.1. NCBI lineage: Eukaryota > Metazoa > Chordata > Aves > Anseriformes > Anatidae > Anas > Anas platyrhynchos. The sequence goes on along the minus strand of NC_092608.1, from coordinate 10,916,010 downwards.
ACTTCATTATGTTGCGTATGTCTCCTGGAAGCAAAATATTTGTTCCCCAAATGTAGTCCAGCATGTGTCTCGTAGGTTCACCTTTCAGACCTGAGTCATTTACTGTGGACCGCAGCTGAGTTAACAATTTCCAGTCCAAATTCACTAGATTAACCATAACATTACCCTGGGCGTCCGGTGGTGAGTATATTACTGGGAAGGCCTCTGGAATCAATTGTGCAGCTATCTCGTGTTCACCCTCACGTAGGGCCTCATTTGCTATTTGGTTCCACATCCTCTGCCTCTGTTGAACACCGTCTGTAAACGGGCTGGTGTTTTTTCTGTCTGGTTTTTGCTCTCTTATTTCCTCGTCCATCTGAGGGTTAATTAACACTACCAGCTCTTCCCGGCAATCCCAGTCGCTCTGTAGCGGCAGCAGCGACTCTCTGCTCAGCCTGATGTATAGCTAAGGCGTTAGTGACTGTTTTCCAAGGCTTCGATAATTTTTTAGCAGTCTTATTGTCATTAATAACTTCATCAAACAATTTGTCCCCAAATTTGCGCCACTCTGCTTGTTCAAAAACTGTATCCGGATTGATAAAACAACCCTTTGTTACTCCATATGCTAATAATCCTGGTAAATCCTTTTTGCAGTCTATACCCTGCGTGCCTCATTTTTCTAAGAAACATTTGAGCAAATCATAGGCCGCTTGTCTCTCCATGCCTTTGTTTATACTGTTACAACCTTTGCAAGACAAGTGACTGGCAGGGACCGTCTATAGGTGCTCCCGGGCGCTCCCGGGTGCGGGGATTGCGCGTTTACGTCCCGTTCACCTGTCAGAGTGCAGGTGCGGGGATTATCGTCCCTTTTACCTCTACCGCAATTACTTCAGTGTCCCGCGATTACTTCAATGTCCTGCGCGGTTCCGTACCCCGCGTCTCTCACCGTGAGTCCCCGCGTCCCACCGTGTCCCGCGTCTCTCACCGGGAGTAGCGCGTCTCACCGTGAGTCCTGTGTACAGCGTTTGCGGCTCGGTGTCTGGTCAGCTGCAGCGCCGGTCCGATGTCCGCTCCGAAGTTCCGGCGGCGCTCCGATGTCCCGCGCCGCTCCGATGTCTCAGTCTCGGCGCTGTGACCCCGGCGCTGGTCCCCGGCGGCACTGGTCCCGACGCCACTGGTCCCCTGGTCTACCTGCGTTCGGATGTGCCGGCGCCGCTGGTGTCCCGCTGCGCTGCGATGTTTGCCCCAGCGCCGCTGCGATGTCCGTGCTCGGCTGCGATGTCTGCTCCGGTGCTGCGATGTCCTGCTCCGGTGCGATGTCTGTTCAGGTCCTGTTCAGGTCTCCCGCTGCGATGTCCTGTTCAGGCCCTGTTCAGGTCTCAGCCTGTTCGGGCGCCATTTGTTGCGAAGCACAGACGAAAGCACAACAGACACCAGCAGAGTCAGATCATGCTTCACCATTTTATTGCCCAAATAGCCCAACTTTTATAGTGAATTTTACAGGGGTGGACAGTGTTTCACACAAGATTATTGGTCAAAAGCACCCAGACAAACTGTTAAGAAAATAACACCACCTTTTGATTAGAAGTTAGGAAAACAACCCCCTTTGTGCTTAACGGTCACGTAGGCCTAGTCCTTGAGGCCAGCTGCTGATAACAATATTTTCTGAGTTCCTTAATTGGGTGATGTGGGAGTCATTGCCGTGGGAGCTTCTCACAGTTACTCTGGCAGCTTGGTTTGCTCAGCTACAGCAGGCCCTGAGATTTCTAAGGCCTACCCCTGGTTGCTTAAAGCAAGCTTAGATCGAACAATTATGCCAATTCCCAACAAAGGTCTACATGAAGTCTTTTAGCAGCACCTACAGATTCCTGTTTTTTTTTTTGTTTGTTTTGTTTTGTTTTTCTCTCAGAGATAGCCACTTCTTTTTGTCACATTTTCTGCTTACTTAAATTTCTTTTTCTTCTCCATCATTATTAGTCCCCAACTTCAAGATGACCCATTTATTTCTGCCCATTTTTCTTTGTAGAGGGTTCAGAACCTCTAACTGAGAACCCAGGAATCAAACATTTTGACACATCTACTTGTTGGTTTGACACCTGGAATTTGATATATAAGTTCAGGTTGAGGAACTGGTATGTTCTCCAAAGCAGACTGCAGGCAACACACAAAAAGTTAATGGAAATATGTAATTTCTTCATACATCATCCCTTCTCATGGAGGAAAGTAGTTACTAACTTATCTTTGTTCAACTCCTTAACCTGAAACTATTTGCTCTCAATAATTTATATTTGACTTTAATTACGTTTCAGTTCTAAGTTCCAATGAATTCTGATAGACCATATTACTGAAAACATTTGCTTAGTGTTTGCATCATTTAACCAAGGCTAGGGTCGATAAATATTAGCTAGCAGTAGGCCTACAGTCCTAATTTTTATTTTTTTTTAAATTCCTTCTGCTGGACTACAGTACTACCTGAAGCTATGACTTCAGTTTTTCCACTGCAACATGCTTAGCCACTGACAGACTAGGCTGTTGTATGGATAATACCCTTGCCAGAATTTTAAACCCTGCCCAGTGAGATTCAATTTTTATTGGACATTGGAATTAATAATGAAATCAGTTCTTAACTGAATTTAGCAAATCCCAAAGACCTTAAATTCTCTAATACTTGATTTTTTATTTTCCACTTGGAGTTTCTGAAACAAAATGAGAATAATATTAATAAAGTAGTGGAAGTAAACAAAACCAAGCACTAATATTGGATTAATATTAATGATCCAATTAATGGAGCAGTTTGTCATTCACTGATGGATCATCAGATTAGCCATAAAACATGCAACATGTTACAAAGAAGGGTTCAACATATCCACTATTTAGAATAAACAACTGATGTAGTGTATGCCTCTGTACCTGATGTACGTAGTGTATAAGTGAATGAGAAATTTGGAAGAAGCACTAAAGTAGAGTGAGCCAGAGCACAAGACGGTATGAGAGATGAAGAGGGACAATGTGACTGTGTAAGAAAAAGACTTGGGCAACACACAAGACTAAGCATGAAGAAGCATGTGTGAGAAAGACAGAGCAAGAGAGCACGTGCCCATGACTGAACACAAAGGAGCATACAGAAGACTGACGAACAGCAAGTGAAAGGGCAAGAGCCAAGACAATGAGAGACAGCAAGTGAGCCAGAGGTAAAACGAAGAGAGTGCGTAACAGAGGGCACACGGGGGAAGGGGTGCACACCCAATGATGGCATGAGAGCACAACAGAGATACAGAGCACAAGGTCTCTTCTCTGGTATCTCTTTCAAAAATCAGCACATTATAGCATCCAGATATTTTCTCATATTAGGAAAAATCAGGCAATGTTACCCACATGAGTGATCACCACTCAAACACTGTAACTTCACATAGCATTTGGCATGAAAGGCAAATTACTGGTTTGGAAGGTGGGGGGGTTAAATCTGACAGGGAGCTAACACACACACACAAGTGAAAGAGGAACTCTTCACACGCTACTTTCGTGTACAAACAAGAATTTCATCACAGTGGAGCAAAAACATATAGTAGCAATAGCACAGGTGTCCTATGATCAGCAATATCAACAATAAAACCACAATCTCACCAAAGACAGGAGAGAATATTTAAGGTTTTAAAAACAGAGTCAAAAGTTAGTAATTATTTAAAAAAAAATGACTCACCCACTCACCTAGTGCATTTTAAATTGGAGAGCAAAGTTAGGAGAAAGACAGCAGCTGTCTCTTTCACCAATTACCTGCCAGTGCTAAAGTACTACATTTGCATCCACAAAATGCAATGCAAAACTAAATTTTACTGCATTAAGAGAACTGCTTAGTCTATCGCTTCACAGTTCAGAGAAAACATAGAAGACCCAGAACAGAATCTTGATGCACTTCTGTTTTAAAATGCAAGTCCTGACAACCTGACAATGTTTCATGTAGCCCCTTTATCTCAAAAAATATATAATAATAATAAAAATTAAAATTAAAAATCTCTCTCTCATATGAAACTTGAGCTATCCCAGAATGTATTGTTTCATTTCCAGCACACATGAAATGTAACAAGATATTGCACTTTGGTTGCCTTTTAAAAACAGAAGCACAGCAGAACTCAACATTATCCATAATCCTTTCATTCACATATTTCCTCTCACCTCTTTCATTTTTTAATCAGAGAATTGAATTATTATTGGCCTTAAAAGGCTGATACTTTACCACATCTTGCAAAGTACAAAAGCAACTTTACCTTTTCCCTGCTGCAGCCTGCCTTTTGTTCTTCTTAATCTTTAGATTAGTCATTTTTAAAATCTTCTCCACTGTGAAATCAAATAAATACAATTAGATAACATTTCATTTACTGGGGCTAGCATCCTTTATTATATTAACATCATGCTCAAATTTTTATTCTAAAGTTTATTTTAAAAAATCCATTATTTCTAATGATAAAAGAACATAAAGTGAAGGCATCCAGTATCTACCACACTGTGTTGGGTTTATGAGGCAAGGTTTTGGCAGAGATTGTCCTCCAGACTGTGGAGAAGACCACAGTGAAGCAGTCCTCCTGCAGACCACGGAGGCCCCTGCAGCAGTTGGTTGCGCTCTGAAAAATGCTGCTGCCCATGGAGAGCCCACACAGGTGTTTTTTTGGCAGAACTGTGGCCCAAGTTGGGCCCATGCCTGAGCAGTCTGCTGCTGGAGGACTGCACCCCACTGGAGCGTTCTTGAAGAATGGCAGCCAGGGAGAAAGGGGAACTTGTTAGGAGGAAGGAGTGACAGAGGCTACCTGTTACGAAGAGACCACAACCTCCACTGCCAGCCTCTCACACCATTCAGGGCTCAGGGTGCTGAGGTGGAAGAGTTGGGAGTGAAGTTGAGCCTGGGAAGAAGGAGCAGGTGAGGGGCAGCTGTTTTTGTTTTGTTTCTCACCACGCTTCTCTATTTTTACTTGACAATAAACTATAATAAATTTCCCCTAGTCAAGGGTTTTTTGGCCATGATGGTAATTGGTGATTTCCATGTTCTTATCACAGGTTAGGAGCTTTTCCACCCTGCCCTGTCAAGGACAGGGTGTGGGAGGCTGGAGGAGGCTAGGTGGGCACCTGGCAGTTGCCACGGTCAAGCTGTTTTACTGGTAAATAATATTCATGGTGTATTTGGGTGACCCCTGAAGAGACACTCCAGAATACAGACCCAGGTCTGTATTTCCATGAAAAATACATGCCAAAACAAGCTCATTTTAAAAATCTTACCCCCTTTGCAGAAACATACCTGTCTCTAAAGGGAAAGAGGAAAAAAAGAAAGAATTAAATGAAGCATTTGCCCTGCCAATAACCATTATTTATTAATGGCAACACCTCACACATAGTCTGAATTAATCATATTGCTTACAGAGTTTGCATTTACTGCAAGGTAAGTTTTAAATTTTTATAGATGGTTAAAATATAAATGTATCCTAAATTCTCAGAAAGTTGCAAGCATAGAGGAGTAATGACTCTAAATTTCTTTACGAGCATTACGTGGGCAAAAATATATGCTGGGTTTTGACTGCGGATTGGATTCTCGTTAGAGAGAATACTTTTCTTCTTTTTTTTTTTTTTTTTTTTTTTGAGCAGAATAATAAGGGTGTATTCTTATAGCTCCCTTTCTACCTCTACAATTACTTTAAAATGTTGTGAAGACTCAGCTTCTCAGCACAAGCTAAATAGGCAGTTCTTTGCCAAGATCCCTGTCCATTGTGCATTCATGAAAGCAAACATGAATGCCATTGATCCCAGCAGGAAGGCTTGCAGGCTTGACACACTCTGTGCCAAAGCAAGGGCTCTAATTAGTGATCCTTCCAGCTGGACAGTAAAGGCCTTACCCTTCCTTAGGGAATAATAAGACAGGCCATGTCTGAAGTCCCCAAATAAGCTTTATAGAATAGGGAGCATGCAGAGAACTGCATTAAAGGCACTAAACCAGCCGACACAGGTGACCGAACAGTGAACTGTGCACTTGGCAATGAACAGAAAAATGCCTGCTACACAAGCATCATCTGGTCTTTGGTTCCTCCTGTTTGCCTGAATTACTGTCAGAATTCAAAGGACTGTAATGGATGGCGCAACTATTTAAAAGAAAGCAATAGATTTGTTGCAACAGCGATAGTTTTGAATATCTTCAAACCTTTTCTTCAAAAACAATGCTTGTTGACAATATAACATACCAATTCATAACATCACCATTCTTTGCAGAATAATGATAAAAAACTCATTAGCAGTAACAGGCTTTGAAAAATAGGCAGCATGTGTAATTTCAGCACTTCAAAACTGTTCGCAATAAAGTCACTTTTAATTATATTTCTTTATAAAGAAAAATTATCTAAAGGATTAAAAATAGAAAGTCCTTTCACAGTAAAGATTACTAGCACTAGACTGCAAACACTGTAACCAGAGAAAAGCACTTGTACATATATGCAAAGTGTACATCTAGGTTTCTGTATATAAAAGATCTTATACAACTTCTTTTATTGCATTGCTGCTTCAGAATTCTGACAACCACAATATTCAAAACGAGAGTTTCACTGAAAAAGCAGGATCTACTGAAAACAGTGGCTTATTTAAACATACTTTACATATAAGCGCATGAAATGTATAAAGAAGCATTGACATCTTGGAAGATTACAATGCCAAAAATTGCGTGAAGCTACAGTAGAAAAAAAATCCAAATGGTATATGCATATCCATTGTATACATCAATTATCTATTAACAAATTCCCAACGTAGATAAATTCCTCCTCTGTTAAAAAATAAAAATAAAAAAATCATAAGTTAACACTTTTAAAAATAAACTAGAACGTACAAGTTTACACCCTTCTAATCCAACCACATTTGCTTTTTGAAAGCAAATGCAAATTCTAAAAGTGAAATATTAAAAGTATTTAAAAACGAAAATTTTTCACTTAGAATTATTATCCTACCTTGAGAACTGCAGTTTCTTTAGCCAAGCAAAATGCTTGGTCCTTCTGATGTTTGTTCCATTTTCACATCAAGTGGATATTAATTTTAACTACTAGCTTTCACTGAGAATCTTTCATTCTTGAAGAGAAATAAGAAAATTACTTATTGAAAACAAACAAGTCTCATTTCAAGATAGCAGCTTTTAGCCAATAGTTTTCTGATTTTCTACCTTTTGTTTAATACTGGTTATTCTTACTTGCCTGAAAGACTGCTACATTTCTCTTATCAGCAACATTATTCTATTTTTTCTAAAAATAAGATTGAAAAAAGAGAGGAAGAAAGGCTGTAAACAAAAAGCTGTAGAATACAAAGGCAGTTAAAAGTTGGCTTCACAGCTCCTCAAAATAAATACTGAAGGATTATGATTCTGTAACCACAATCAGGATCTTTTTTACATCAAAGCTAGAGAAAAAGTAATGATATTAGTGCTTTGGACTCTAAATGGAACATACTGTTATTGCTGGGCAATAACTGTCCTTGTGCTGAGTGACAAAAAAAAAAGGGGAAAAGGCGCACTTCCCCTCCCACATTCCCTGTATATCTCTAAAAATAAAGGACAGGTGAATATTCAAGGTGAAAATCAATATAATTTTTAAGATAGCCAGGAAGCCTTTAAATTACCTGAAGCACATTCTGTGCTCATTTAAAGAACATTCTGTATGCAGGCTGTAGTAAGAAAAGTATCTGTAGAATTAAGCAAAAGATCAATGAACAAATTTTCAGTGTACCACAAACACAAAGAATTCATAATGTAATAGTTATAAAACAATTGACTTTATGATTGTTTAATATTATCACAGGCTCATAGAGATGTATATTCAAGGTATTATAAGGTTGCATTAAAGAAGGTCACATTAAAGTGAGGACAATAGCTCTGAATCTCAAAGGATTTGGTCTAAGAATGTATTGGAAAACGAGAGATTCATAATAGTTTTTTCAGCCTGTTTTAGCATGTTTTCTAATACCATGAAGTCTTATGACATATTTAAAGTCAGTTTAAAGCTTATTTTTCTTCATTAAGACAATAAAGTGTGTTTTTCCTACATTCATGCTCTCTATAGCACTTTGGTTTGCACTTCTGGATGCAGCCCAGCTAGTATGCATTTTCTTCTACGTTCACTAATGAGGTGGTACAAAAATAAAAATAAAAATCAGGGAATAAATTAGGAGACTAAAATGCAACCTACAGTGAGATGCAATCTACAGGTGGAAAAACATAAAAATTGAGAAGTATGTCAGCGTAAATTCATAGAATCATAGAATCATAGAATATCCTGAGTTGGAAGGGACCCTTAAGGATCATCAAGTCCAACTCTTGACACCGCACAGGTCTACCCAAAAGTTCAGACCATGTGACTAAGTGCACAGTCCAATCTCTTCTTAAATTCAATCAGGCTCGGTGCAGTGACCACTTCCCTGGGGAGCCTGTTCCAGTGTGCAACCACCCTCTCTGTGAAGAACCCCCTCCTGATGTCAAGCCTAAACTTCCCCTGCCTCAGCTTAACCCCGTTCCCGCGGGTCCTGTTGCTGGTGTTAATGGAGAAAAGGTCTCCTTCCTCTCGACACCCCCTTACTAGGAAGTTGTAGACTGCGATGAGGTCGATTGTTAATTGATTGTTAATTGATTGTTATGCTCTGGTAAAAGACGTATTCAAGTGGAGAGAATATCTGTCCAGGCTTGGAGTCAATCATATGCAGTCAGTAGAACCTGGCTCAAATAACAAAACCAGTTTCTGACACTAGGTCCTTACTACTTCAAAAATGAGCAGCTAGGTTCATTTGATGCTAGACACTGCCCCTCTGGTAGTCTACCCAGGGCCTAGAAGGGACATACCTCCAATCTCTAATGACCTAATAGGTGGGCTGGCAGGAAACTGGCTATCCAGAAAATGACAGGTCCAAGTTTGAGGTTTGATAGGAAGGTTTTGAGAGCTCTCGCTTTGTCACAGCCTGCCAGTTTTCTATGCCCAGGAGAGAGCTCTACTCTTTTTCTTCTCATGGTTTTATTCTCCATCTGAACACATAGAAACTGGCTTCAAAGTCTCAATTCTCCCCACACTGTGATCAAATAAATGAAGTAGTATCGAGGCTCATTCTGATCTCTCCACTCTAATTTATGTACCAGAGCTCTCTAAATGGCATCTGACAGACAAACTCCCTCTGCACCCATGTCTCTGGCTGGACAGCAATTCAAATTCAAATAATAATAATAATAATAATAATAAAGCTCTCTGTCTTTCCTTCCTTTTTTGAAAACTAAGCAGTTATCACAATGACAAAGAAAAATGACTGCCCTCCTTAAGACATATGCAAACAACAGATGATTGATGATTATAGAATTTGGCTTACAGAACCTTAGTAACCAGTCAGAAGAACTGCCAATGGCATATATATGTATACAATTTTACCACATGGCATCAACTTGTACCCACCTCTGACTGCCACACACCTTAAGTTAGCACCACTCAGTCTGCAGGAAGGGGCTGTTACCTGCCTTTAATGTTAAATGTTTAATGTCTAAAAAACACACTACCGTGTATAGAACTTGTTGGAAGTCTCTCACCAAACATAAGAAACTTAACTAGCTTAGCAAACGAGCCAACCTTTCAGACTTTATGTTTATCCCTACTAATGAGAGCAGTACCACCACGATGAGGCAGAGCTGAGAAGCCTGCATGTGTGGAAAGAAACCTCACTAATGTACTGCACGAGCACTAAGCTTTACATACTGCTCAACATGAGCATTAAAATAATGGTGTGCTTTGCAAGCCCTATAGTTTTTAACAAATAAAAGAATCTGAAAAGCTGAATTAGTAAGTATTTTAGGAAAGACTTAAGTGTTAAATATTCTGTATCACTGAATTAAAGCTGAAAGGTTCCCATGTTATCCACTCTAAAAATATCCACTACCCTGCTTTACAGCCTTTTGGAGGCTGTTTTCAGCTACGATGGGGGAATAGACCCCAGCTAGACCTCACACGTATCAGACAAGCCTCAACTCCAATGCAAACGGAGCTGTCTGACCACCAACTAAGGCTCATGAAGTGACTAAACACTTCCTTGACAAGTGCCAAATGCTGATCTAAAATTCCAGATATAAACATGTAGGTAACATAGAGCCACCACTGTGGGCTCTTTATACATACAGCAATTACTTTTTTTTTTTTTTTTTTTTTTTTTTTACTAATTCAGACACCTTAGCAATTACCTAAACTATAAACTTTAACGCTCCCACAATCTATTCCCTTTAGGTTTATTACTAATTTTCATTTGAAACGGAACACCTGAAGCAATAAAACTGCTAAGCATTCATATCTATCTTGAGAACAGTAGTTTCCTAAAACTACTATGAAAGAGCCCACTATATGAACTGCACTGTTCAAACCTTACACTAACCTACAGCTTTTGGGGATTTATAAAACTCCTTGCAGAAGAGAATGTGCAGCATTTGTACACTTGGCATGGATTCTGCTATTCATTAGAAAAACTTTATAAACACTGAGTTTTTTCTGACACCACAATGATCATTCATGTACATACACATATACATGCATGCATATAAAATGGGTGAAACCTATAATGCTTAAAAATACAAAAAATTGAATGTACTTATGTGTATTCTTCATGATGTCAGCCAGGTCCTTAGAAGTATACTGACCAGTCAAAAATAACAGTATTTTTTACAGTGCTTATTAACAGTTACATCAGTACAGACTTCTAGAGAAGTTTCATGGTTAAACTTCTGACTTTAAGATCACATTTTGTTCATTTTGTTTTTTGCTTTTTTGTTTGTTTGAACTGTTCGTCTGTTCATGCTGAAATTTAAGATCTGATTTCACAAATTCAACTTTCCAGATGCCTTAAGAGCCAAGAATTAAATTCTGGATAGCCTTACTGTCCACTATATTATGCATATATTGAAACAGCCAGCCTCTTAATTAGCTGATTATACAGGGAGTTAACATCCCCTTTTTTTGCATGGAGTTACCTCATTTGGATACTCACGTTGCAGTCACATATTCCTCATGTTTCTAGCAGAAATACTTTATAGACTAGTCCATATAGGCAGCTTATAAGAAGGACTACACGAGGACCTACATGAGAAACCAGAAAATAATTTCTCTGCCATGCCATCTTGCAGGACGGAGGGGGAAGGAACCACCACCAAAAAACACTTCAGTTTCATCTCTAAAACACTGCCGCCCCCCAGAGGCAGCGTTTCGCGAGCTGCAGCTCTGTCAGCTAAAATTTGCAAAATTCGAGCAAAATTTGAGCGCCTGAGAAACATTGCTGGGCGTTTTCGCGTTAACCGGTGCAGACAGAGGTAACCGTGATAACATATAATGGAAAACCAGCCTCCGTGAGCAACATCACACCGCAGGTTAGACATGATTTGTTCCCAGGTATTGCTACCTAACCACACACGGATGGGATGGCTGCAGCTGTATTTCTGCCTCTTTGGGCCCCGGTATTAGTTATGGCAATAACGGGGTGTCACGGCGAAGAAACGTGTCCGCCCCGGGACTCGAACCCGCAACCCCCGGGTCTGGAACCGCCCCGCCCCGCCCCACTGCCCTCTGCGTGCGCACCGAGCGGGGCTGCCAGGCGCATGCGCACTGGGAGCCTCCACCCCCCCCCCACCCTCATGGCCGAGGGTGGTGGCCGCGCATGCGCAGTTGCAGCCGGGGCAGCGCTCTGGGTGTCTGGTGCCGTGGGTGGTGTTCCCACTGGATCGGTCTGGGCAGATACACATGCAACCCCATTAACTCTTTTAGAGTAGAGCGAGGGGTTAAGCCATCACCTTAAGGCTTATTCTGTCTCGATTCGTAGAGGCTTGTTTTGTCTCTATTTTGAGTTGTAAGTGACTTTGCTACCGGCTCGGTATGCGAAGATACATCGGAGGACACGCGTCTCTATGTAGCTGCCAGGACCCAAAACAGGCTCCGCCGGTAGGGCGAGGTAGGGGAGAGGGGGGCGTGCGCATGCGCGGTGCGTCCGCGTGAGGCCGGCCAGGCCTGTGAGGGGGGTGCGGGCGCGGCCGCCATGGGGAAGCTGAACATGGCCGTGCTGCGGTACCTCAGCGGGCAGCACTTCAGGGTGCTCACCGCGGTGAGACGGGACGGGACGGGACGGGGACAGGGGAATGGAAGGGAAGGGAAGGGAAGGGAAGGGAAGGGAAGGGAAGGGAAGGGAACGAAGGGAAGGGAAGGGAAGGGAAGGGAAGGGAAGGGAAGGGAAGGGAAGGGAAGGGAAGGCGCAGCTCCCCCCCTCCCCTCCCGTCCCCTCCCCGCTGATGCCGCCGACCGTTCCCTCTCGCCCCCCGGCAGGTGGAGATGGGCATGAAGAACCACGAGATCGTGCCTGGCAGCCTGGTGGCGCCCATCGCCAGCCTGAAGCACGGCGGCTGCAACAAGGTGCTGCGGGAGCTGGCCAAGCACAAGCTCCTGGCCTACGAGCGGACCAAAAGTGAGTGTGGGGCCTGCGCTGGGAGCCTCCTCCCGGCCCTCCCGGTTCTTCAGCGCCACAGAAGTGCGGTAGCTTGGTCATTCGGGTATCCGGGGCGTTTGTGAGCCCCGTCTCGCCTTGGGGCTAGCTGGGGAATGTGAACTCCTTCAGCAACAAATGGTGTTGGTGATTTCTGAAATTCATGGATTCGTTCGTCCAAATTCGTGGATAAAATAAATAATTGTTAGCTAAGGTAGTATTTAAGTTCACATAGGGATCAGCCCAAATGTGTTACAGTCTTACAGCAGACAAACTGGAGCGGACTGCAAAAGCCTTATACCTTCAGCCAGTCAGGAACGATCACTAAAGTAGTATTTATTCTGTCCCATTCTGTTAGTAGCGTTGGATTTCCTTTAGTCTTGCACTTGCATCTGGCTTTGCAAGCACAATGTGGGAGTCTTCATGAAATTCATCTCCTTTTTGTCTCCGTTTTTCAGACCATTAAGGTTTGGTTTAGGTCTTTGAAACAATCCTGAATCCTTGCCGTGTCTCCTAAGTAATCATCTTTCAAAGTAATCCTATGCAATTTGAACCATTGTCACTGCCTGCGTTACCAAGGGGCTAACAAAATGTCTGCTTTTTATCCAGTTAGTTTTCAAAAGGCTTGCACGAATTTAAACTTACTGTCAAGTTGGGTTGATACTAGCCAACAGTGAAAATACTATTTGAGTGTTGTGTACCATAAGCAGGAAAAAAAAAAAGAGACCAAAATGAAACTTCTTTTAAAAGAAACACATGCATAATATGGAATGAAATGTTGTGTAATTTATTTTTTCCTAGCTGTCCAGGGCTATCGGTTAACTAATGCAGGATATGATTACCTTGCCTTGAGAACTCTGTCTTCCCGGCAAGTCATCAGTTCTGTTGGAAACCAGATGGGTGTTGGCAAAGAATCAGGTAATTTAAAAAAGTGTTTTCAGTATATAATTTTTTTTTTTAGAAGAAATGGGTCTGTATTTTTGTTAATTTGTTGGAAACTTGGTGAATTTACCTTTGGATAGTCATATCAGTTAATCTATCAAACACCAAAATTTATGGTCACTTCAAGTTCTGTGTGAGTCTTGACTACATCTGATTTTTTTCACAAGTGTTGTTCCACTTTGACCATTTTGTACAATTCTTGGATGGTTCCTTAAAAGGTATTTTGCAAACAGGTGACAGTTGTCTTGTGACTTGCAAAGAATTTTGAAGCCTTCTGTCAAAAAGATTAACATCAAATGTTTCATCCCACCTAAAAAAAAAAAAAAAAGTAATATACAGTCCAAACTATTGGAGTGCTATCTTGGTTTCTCATGCTCATATGTTGATTGTAATTTGGCACAGCATGTCTTTTGTCATTAAAAAAGGACGAAAAAAAAAAAGAGGATTATTGGGGACAAATGGTAAAAATGAAACATAGCCAATTGCTAACACTGTTTTAAAGTAAGAGGTACCTTGAGTTTTCTGTCCAGTCAAGAGAAGTCTTTTCTAGTGTGCCATTAAGTTACTTCTTATCCCCTAGTCTGAAATATGTTTCAGATCAGATGGATGGTTCAACCAGATGATCTTGGAGGTCTTTTCCAACCGTAATGATTCTATGATATTCTACTAGTGGAGCAGCATAATCTCTTCACCAATGACTTCTTCTTGTTCAGATTTGTAATACATAATATACAAATTTGGTTGTCTTTTCTGTTAAAAGAAGTGTAGTAGACTTTGCTATTCCAGAAATAGCAGTTACAAGAAGTCAAGTAACCGATTTCTCACTGCACTGTTGCATTATATACCTGTCAGATACCATTTCTCAGATCTGTGCTGCTGTTTTTTCTCCTAGATATTTATATTGTTGCAAATGAAGACGAGCAGCAGTTTGCAATGAAATTGCACAGGCTTGGAAGAACTTCCTTTCGCAGCCTGAAAAATAAGCGTGACTACCATAAGCACAGGCACAAAATGTCATGGCTGTATTTATCCCGGCTAGCAGCAATGAAAGAGTTTGCCTACATGAAGGTAGGTGGTTGTTTGCACCATATTAACAACGATGTAATAGTCTGGAATGTACTTCTCAGATTATCTTCTCATCACTTCATATTTGCAGTATATGTTAGGATGTATGCTTTTTATTTGTTTTTTTTAGTGGACTTAAAGTATACATTTCAGAGAATGACAGTGCTGATGCATTTTGTATACTTTCAAGTGACAAAATCAAACTTTGCCATGGAAGTCGAATGGAACTGAAGCAATTTCCATAAAATTTCAGGTGAAGCTGTCCAGTCATCTGAGTCTTAATAAAGGCAGTGAATAAACTATCGCCATTTCACTTAACCTTGTCTTAGGAAAGACTATATGCTAGGGAAAATTCGTGAAGTATCTACTAGTATTTTAGTCTTGTCAATTTGGATCACTTCCACAAACATAATTACAGAGTATTTGTTAGGTCTGTAAGCGATGAGTTTCAAACTGGGAGGAGAGCACACTGAGAGCAGCCCTGCAGAGAAGGACTTGGATGTTCTGGTGGATGAAAAGCTTGACATAAACCAGAAGTATTTGTTTGCATCCCTGAAGGCCAGCAGCCTCCTGAGCTGCATCAACAGAGGAGTGGCCAGCAGGTGGAGAGAGGTGATTGTCTCCCTCTGCTCTGCCCTTGTGAGGCCCCACTTGGAGTGCTGCATCCAGGTTTGGGGCCCCCAGCACAAGAAGTATGTGGAGCTGTTAGAGTGGGCCCAGAGGAGGACCACAAAGGTGATCAGAGAGGTGAAGCACCTCTCCTGTGAAGAAAAGCTGAGTCAGGGTTATTTAGCTTGGAGAAGAGAAGGCTTAAGGGAATGCTAATAGCAGCCTGCAGTACTTAAGGGGGCCTACTGGTAAGCTGGGGAGGGACTCTTTCAGGGAGTGTTGTGATAGGACAAGGAGTAACAGTTTTAAATTAAAATAATGGTAGATTGAGATTAGATACTAGGAGGAAATTCTGTGCTCAAGATGGTGAGGCACTGGCATAGGCTGCCCAGAGAAGCTGTGGATGCCCCATCCCTGGAGGTGTTCAAGGCCAGGATGGATGGGGCTTTCAGCAGCCTGGTCTAGTGGAGGTGTCCCTGCCCATGGCAGAAGGGGTGGAACCAGGTGGTCTTTAAGGTTCCTTCCAACCTGAGCCATTCTGTGAATCAAGTGAATGATTTGGTAAATATGGTTAGAGCAAGCTAACAGAGCTACAAAATACTATGGCCTACCTTTAGTTAATCTTTAATATAGTGTAATACTGGATATTAATATTTAAGAAGAAACTTTTGCCTTACTGAGACTGAGTGTGGATTACCTGACCAGGCCAAACTGTATTTACAAGAACTGTTGACCCTTTTTCTAACACCCTATTCCCAATTATCTGCTGGTGGTTTCTTAAGCTAACAGACCAGATACGATTCTGCTGTTTTTCTATCCCGTTGTGTTTTCCTGCCACCTGCAGGATAACTAAACTCTGGAAAATACAGAAGCATAGTTAGTAGTGAAAGTTCAGATTGCTCTTCCTCCTTAAGCACATGATTTGACTTTTACAGTTAGCAGTTGAATAATGTGTAGGATGCTGCTTCCGCAATGGTGCTTAACTGCTTATCTTATAGTTGTAGTTTGTCAGGTATGTAATGTTTTCTTAATGGTTATCTTTTATTTTTTCAATATGTTGTCTCTTTCCAGGCTTTGTATGACAGAGGATTTCCTGTTCCAAAACCTGTAGACTACAACAGGCACGCAGTTATTATGGAACTCCTTGATGGCTACCCTTAGTAAGTTTGGAAGCTTGAAGTCTGTTTTACAGAAACCCTAACAACGATAGGTTCAGTAAGACAGCAGGGATGACATTTTTCCTTATTGTGTGAGTCAGTTCTGATCATGCTGAATAAAGCATGAATAAAGTCAGGCCCAGAATGGCTAGGGTTCTGCTTCATTATATTTGGAGAAATTTGTGAGAGAAGGAAAACTAAAAACATACTCTCTTTGTCCAAAAAGACTGGTGGAAATAGACTTTTTTTTTTTAAGTACGGAATACATCAGAGGAGCAATGTGATACAGAGGTTAGTGCTACAACCATTTTCTACACAGAAATTTTATGTTCTATATGTTATTTATTCAATGATATTCAATATTGATATATTCAGTATATCAAATATTCAGTATTGAGTTGTGTATCCTCCACGTTCTGAGCTCCAGTTCATGATCCATGTTGTGGTAAAGATTCAGGTAGGATTACAACTTGTACAGTTGCCATTGTAGAACTTCTGTGTTGATTTTTTTGGGGGGTGTTTGTTTTTTGTTTGTTTTATTTTTTATTTTATGTATTTGTGTGCATTGAACGCTGTTTTTTGCTCAAGGAAGATTACTTTTCTTCAGTTTTTCAACATCCAGAAACATGAAAAAATGTTGAATTTTGTATGTGAATGAATGGCTTGTTTTGTTTCCATAGCAGAATGCAAAATAGCTATTTGATACTCTATATAATGTACAGTAACAAAGGTTCAGTGTAATTAATCCCAAAGTATACAGTTGAAGAGTTACATTGAAGAAGTGCCTTTTAAGACTTTATTCTATCCCGTTTCCCCGCCTTTGTTAAATAGTTCCACATCTGTCCTGTAGACAGAAAGCTTTAAAGTTACATGTGGGCATTGCAGGTGAGGCTTACCATGCTATCCCAGTTCTGCAATTTTAACTAAGCATTTCCTGAAGGAGATGCTGTACTAGATGAGAAATTATTTCAGGTGATCAGCATCTCAGAAGATACCAGTTTAGATGACTTCCAGATTCAAAGAACAAATGATATATTTTATGATACAGACCTCTGGCTATAAGAAATGTCACCAATTAATTTTGCTGTTAATATGAAAATATTCAACAGCAGCCTATTACAGAGCTGCTTGAATTCCATTGTGTTTTGTTTGTATGTGCAACTGATATGTTCTCATAACACTACAGTGTTGCATTCAGGCCAAAATATATCACAAATTAGCTGTAAATGACGGCTTCTTGACAGCTCCTGGTATAATAAGACAGCTGCCTATTTATTCTGCTTGTAAAAATAAGGTGATGTCTATTCTGCGCACTTTTGGGGCAAAACATATACTTTGCTTTTATTCTGGAGTTTATGCTGGAGTATATTCTGGAGTGCTTTAAGCTTTTTTTTTTTTTTTTTTTTTGGCTTTGCCTTATCCCCAGCTTAGTCTTGAAAACACTTTTTTGTGAGACATTTGAATGGCATTTGAATACAAGAAGACCTAAGTTACCTAAAACAATCCAGACATAAAAATTCGCTGATCCATTGTTTAAATTAGGCAGCATAACCATCGTGTTTGATAGGAGTACAAGAGACAAAGGGCTTTAGTTAAAACGAGGGATTTAACCTGGAGATAGGAGAAGCTTTCTCCCCATGAGGGCAGTGTGGTGGAGATTGCACAGTATGTTTCCATCCCTGGAAGCTTTCAAGCCCGCATTGGTAGAGCTCTGATTAGTCTCATCTAATCTCAGAATTGACATAGCTATGAGCAGAGTATTGGACTAGTAACCTCTGGAGATCCCTTACGACTCAAATTGTGACCCTGTCATTCTCTCAGATGTAACTCATATGCCTTGTCTATATTTTTAAATTAATTCCTTCAGGGTTCAGGATATTTTCTTTTTTATTTAACTTTCCAGATGCCAAGTACACCACATCGAAGACCCTGCTGCTGTCTACAGTGAATTAATGGATCTAATTGTAAAACTTGGCAATCATGGTTTGATTCATGGGGATTTCAATGAAGTTAATCTCATACTGGATAATGATGATCATGTCACTATGATTGATTTCCCTCAGATGATATCAACATCACATCCAAATGCTGAATGGTACGTACAAATGATGTATGCAAAATAAACCAGTTAAGTGCTGATAACAACAAATAGTCAACCATGATTTGTTTTCATAAGCCTGCTTCAAATTCTTTTTCTACTGTTTTCACCATACATTACAAATGCAATTTGTTTCATGAATGAGTAGAAATCTCCTTAGGATAAATGTGTAATTAATTGCTTCTCAGTTAATATTATTTCTTTCAATTAAGAAATGAATAGAAATAATCTGCATTTATGTATGTATACCTACACGTGTACTTTCTCACTTCGAGTCACTGATGGTTATTAATATTCAAATAAAAGGCAAGAAAGTAGAGTAAAAGTTTGTCATACCAGTAGACTTAATTTCCTTGATTATTGCATTTTTACAATTCTGTATTTTTTAAACAGGTATTTTGACAGGGATGTTAACTGCATTAAGGAGTTTTTTAAGAAACGCTTCAACTATGAGAGTGAGCTCTTCCCATCATTCCAAGATATCAGGTAAAAAATGCCAGCTGACTCGTAATTCCCCCATGTTATGGTAGTTACGTTGGTTTTCTGAGAAAAATGGATGCCTCTGAGAGATGATTTTAGAAGTGAACAGGGGGAAAAAGAGCCAATTTGAAATATTTTTGTCATTCTTACAGTAAAAAGGATCCATACTGTCTTCACTGGCAGTTACTAAAAGTGGTTTCCAAAAACTGAAGCACGTCTTAAAATCTGCTGTCTCCTTTGTCTTACCTCTTGCAGCTAGGGGAAAGAGATACATCCAAATGCCGTAAATGTTACGGTGACGCAGAATTAGTTTCTCTGACTCTTAAAACCATGGTTAACAGTCCTGGGGGATCAAGTATTAACTTAGTTTTTAATTTTAAATTTAATTTTCAAAATGCTAGTACATGTGGTGACCGCCTCTTCAAATATTATCTTCAAAATTTTCCTACTGTAGTTTGTCCCTTTTGAAAAGCAAACAATTTTCTCACATATTTTAAGAGCAAAGCTGATTCAGTTAAAAGGGTTTTATATCACTCTGAGCCCTTTCTCAAAGGGGAATTGTCTGTGTGTGTGTCAACATGTCCTTCATCGTTCTGTTTGCACAAGCATAATTTAAGTATTATATTTGTTAAAATCAAATTGTTTGCTTTCAGTAAGTGCTGATTATGAAGATGGAATCATCTTGTATGAAAGTCTGGTTCTGTCAGGCTACATTCTGCTAACTACCCAAAGCCCTGCACTGTATTATGTTACCTATGTTCCAATGGAGTATACTCTTTTTGTTAATAGCATGGTAATTATAGTCTAACTTGATAGTATTTTTAATCCAAAATACAGCATAATGATTTGATATATTAAAAGAAAGCTCACTTCTATTTCTTTCAGGAGAGAGAGTTCTCTTGACATAGAGATTGCTGCCAGTGGTTATACAAAGGAAATGCAGGAAGATGATGAGCTGCTTTTCCCAGAGTGCTCTGATGAGGATGATCATACAACAGAGGAGAGGGAATTTGTAGAAGATGCTGAAAGTAACGCCAACTTCCTCAGCCAAGATAAAGAAAACAATGCAGACTTCATATATGAAGTGGTTTCTGAAAGCAGAACCTCTGAAGACTTGTTATCACAGTGAAGATGCTGAAGCCACAGAAAGTAGTGAAAATTCACAAGGACTGAGTATGTCAGAGTTGAGTTCAGCCTTAGAAAAGGTTGAAGGGCAGCCTGTGCTTTCGAAGTCCAGTGAAGATGCAGAGAGTTGTGCACTTGGTTTTTCTGAGCACAAAAGAATACCTGACAATGCTGCTGAAAATCAGACAGAGGGCAGCAGTGATAAGGACAACGATGAATGCCCTGATCTGGTTGACTTGTCAACTTTAAATAAGGAATTGAGACCTTACAGGTAAATACTTATATTTACTGTCTAGTGGTGTGGTGAAATTTTCTTCTTTTTTCTTTATTTCTAGTAATAATGTGAGTAAAAGTTTTTTTTTATATTAAAACGCTGCTGCTGCTAAGTAGCTTTGACAAGTGAGTTTATAATTAGAGTGCTCTTTCTCAGCCTCTGCCCCTCATTCGGCTGAAATTAGCAAGAACAAGCTCTTTGGAATATATTATTCAAATATATTTTACTGAACGTCATACCATGTGGCTTTTAATGCCTTTACTGACACACTTGGAAATTCCTTCTTACCTTTAAGCTAACCCCTTCTTATATAAAATTCAAACTATTAGTTTGCAAGCTCCCCATGTACCTGAATGCATATATAAAGTTCATATACCCTGTTTTCTTTTTGAATTTTTCCTTTTTCATGAAATTCTACGCCTAGGCAATGTACAGAATCTGAATTAATCTTTTTAGTGTTCTGAAGCTTCTTTTTCTTACACTACTTTGTGTAGTATGTATGTGGCTATTGCACTATAATCCTTCCTGTCATAAAATGTGTTTTTTGAACTAGTGTTAATATTTCAAATGTAAATGTTCTTTCTGTAGTACTCAAATGTTCTGCTAGCACTTTTGATTGTATATCAAAAAAATGACTGAAACATGATGCTCACTGAATGGAATAAAACATTAATTTACATATTTTAGAAATGAAGACAGTATGGTTCATATTGCGGAGCACAGAACAAGAACTAAAAGTACGTCAGCCAGCAGTGTTGGGAGCTGTTCAACCATTCCACCGGTAATTATTACTGCTACTGTCTAGTTTACTCTGATACCATCTTAGGACGTAGCTGTTGAAGATATTTTTACAAATACCTAGTTAGCAGTAACTGTCTTTAATTGATTACTACTATGTACATCTTTGGTTTGTAGTTCCATGTTCACAGAAAATAGGTCTGATGCTTTCTACATGTTTACAAGTGAATTATATCCAGTGCTGTACTTCATGTGTTGTTCTTTGCTCTTTCACAAAAGCTCTACTCCGGCATTAGCAACTTTAATTTCATTTCTGTTGCTAGAAATCAATTCTGTTGCCCATAATTAATGTTTTTGTATTTTAAATTTGCATGCGTGAGTAAAGATTTAACTTGGCCTTTTTTCATCTGTCTTTTTAACACATCTCTTACCACATTTCTGAAACATAGATATGAATTCATTGTAGTCATGGTGTCTTTGGCAATATGAATTTGACTTTCAGCATTACATAAATCAATACTTTGTGGCAGAATTTTACATCTTTCTTCATCCCTACTCAGTATACTATCCAGTATGGCTACCTCTATCACATTTTAAAGAGTGTGTCTAAATTTTAAATGGAAGAAAGGCCAGTTTTATGCATAAATAAATGTGTTAGGGAACAGCATGTTTGCAAGTTGTGCAAGACTTTTACAGGACTTCGTGTGAAGGAAAGAGAGACTTTTGTTAGTCATCCCTGTTCTTACTGTAGGACATGGCCTGGTGCCTTATTAAGGAGAAAAAGAATTAGCCTTGAATTATGAAATGAAGTAAAGAAGAGCTAGGATAAATGCTAGGATAAATGCTAGGAATCGCCTGGCTTCTGATCCATGCGATACATATTTTTTCCCTTTCAGTTTGCTAACCTAAACGTGTAGGATTTCTTTTGGAATCGCCTATAGATCCCTATTTGAAATTATATTTCTGTACACCAGTAGGTGGTAGCAGTGGTCACTCACTGTAGAAACCTTCCTGATTGTTTAGCGAACACATGTTTTTTCTGTAGGCAGACACATCGAACTTGTTAAAATATTCAAATGGCATTTAAGTACCTAATATTCTGTTCTAAAAGAAAGATAAAAGCAGAAGCAGCTTTCAAGAGATTCAGCCACATAAACATCCTGTGTCAATTTACTTTGTGTAATCTTTCCATTTATATGCTCTTACGCTAAGTAAAATGTTTCTGCCCATTGTTAAATCTTATTTGAACTTTTGAATACTAGAACTAAAGAAAGGATATGCATGATGAGCTATTTGTAACATCAGAACGTGATTGCAAAACGAAAAACACAAAAGGCACTGCAGTAAGACCCACTGAGCTGCTTAGAGCCAATGCCTGTTACTGCTTCTAGCACTTCTCTGTTGTTTATATAGCTTTCTCAATGAAGAAACACATTAAAACATAAGCAGGTTTCCAGATTAAACACACAGAAGGAATTCATATGGGCATGTATAAACAATAGCAGTAATAGCAGTAGGTGCAGTCATAGCTGGGTGACTGTGCCAAAAAGAAAGCCTTATGAGTTACAGACAATAAGCTATTCCAGACAAAATAAAATGTCTTGTTGTGCTTGTACAAATCTTTGTAGGGACTGCTGCAATTTAATTATAGGAAATAATGTAAACTATGCAAAAATTTAAATAATAAATGATAGATTTGTTTATTCATTTTGCTGACAGTCAGGCTTAGGATGATGGAGAGACTAGTGAGACTTGCATGCTGTGGTTGAGCAGTAGTATTTTGTGAATTTACATTTTTGCATAGTGAAAATATCTGGTATTTGTATTGCAAAGTTTCTTCTAGCGAGCCTTGTATGAACTGTGAAGGAAGTCATCTGTCCACTGAAGTGGGAGAAGTAGAGAAGCCTTCTTTCAGAGCTCTGCCTATAAAAAGCAGAGGATGACAATTGTCTTACTGACAGAAGAAAAACATCAGTGGCCCAGTTTAAACTAGTTCTTACCAGCTTTCCTCTTACCAGCTTTTCCTTTTGGAATATTTTTAAAGAGCATTCACAGATTTAATTTCCAAAATGCTCTTGTTTAAATACTGAGTTCTGCTAAGCTTCCGAGGAAAGAAAGACAGATCTTATACTACTCTTTTTATTCACATTTTTGATAGTCAACCTGCATGTGGTAAAGCTTAGGAAACTACTATTCAGGTGAATACTATGTAATTACTACAGCATTCTTACTGAAATCAGCATTGGGTACCTGGATTTATTTACTACCTTGTATTTGCATAATTTAGTTGTATTAGTCACAGCAGTTTTTAAACAGTGCCAAAAGAATTCTTTCTGGTTCCTGACTTAACTACCAACTTACTACTTAATGTGCTGACAGTATCATAAACAAAAAACAAGGCAAGAGAAATTGGGGTAAATGCAAAAGAAATGTTACTAGATTGTGGGGTAATTTTGCACCAGCAGGTACCTCAGCTCCTCCATGCTTCTCTTAGCCCTGTCCTCAGGTGGAAAAAGGGGGAGAAAACATGATGACGTAAAAAATATTCATGGGTTGTGATAAGGACAAGGAGATCTCTCCTTGTGCTGGAGCAAACTCTCTTGGTCCTTTTTCTACTTACAAGATGTTTGTCAAATCTCCAAGCACAGGACATTATCATTTTTGCTGAAGGCATATGTTTTGCACTGAAAAGTACTGGTTCATTATGATTCCTGAATGAAAGGCACCTAAACTCTGCAAGATATCACCTAAGATGCTTTTTATTAGAGCTAACGCTAAAAGAAAAAAAAAATAGCACAGGTGATCGTACACCCCTTCAAATGCTAGAGCCCTGACCCTGACTCCAAACCACATAGCTATACTGTAGACCTTGTCTGTAGCAGAGGTTCTCCCCTTTCACTCAGTTGAGATAATTACATGATTTTCTTACAAAGAAACAACTCTGCTTGCTCAATTTCTGCTGTTGAGAAGAGGTGAAGTTCTTATTATAACTTCTTTCTGCTCTGTTAGATAAAGGCAAGACCACAGAGCAGTGGTAATCACTGGAACCAGGCGAAAGCTGCCTGCAGGCTCCTCTGTCCCAAGAAGCTGGCTGAGTTTGCCCCAGGCCAAGGGATTTGTGCAGCCCCACAGGGGGTTCTGGGGCCACACAGTATGGGCAGCACAGCACAGGGCAGGCCTGGGCAAACTCGAGTTAACCCTGGTGTGGATCACCAGCTGCTCAGCGCATGGTGGTCTTCTCGACAGGTTCACTACCACATGTTCATGTTAGTACTGAGAATACAGTATCATTATGGTAATGTTAGTACTAAGTGATGTTCAAAAACTTCTGATACTGAATTGTTTATTTATTTGTAGGAACTGGTGAAAAGGAAGATAAAACGTCAGCTGACAAAACAGCAGAAGTCTGCTCTGAGGCGACGACTACAGAAAGGAGAGGCAAACGTTTATACCAAACAACGTCGAGAAAATATGCACAACATTAAGTCAAGCTTGGATGCAGCTAGTTTCTGGGGATAATTTATCATAGCTGCCACCGAACATGAGAAAACTCACAGTACATACAGCTAAAACAGTTACCTAATAACCAAGCATCCTTTTATACAGTGGAGGAAAAAGTTCTTAACAATACCGTGTATTTTTGGAAACTAATAAACATCACGCTGGTTCCTCTGGTTTTGTTTGCATGATTTTATTTTGTGTTCCTAGTTAAAAATATCGACTGTGATTTAAAATAAATTAGTAGTACTAGGTACGATCATTTAAGTACAGTATTTCCAACAGTATCTTGTTTTAGGTCAATTTTACTGTTTTTGTATAGATTAAGAATCTTCTGGTGTGCAGAGGATTCCTCTTTAAAAATTTTCCTTTGTTCCTACAACATAAAATTTAAATGTGAAATTCTGCCCTCAGGTTACAAACAGATATTTGTTTGATTTAATTAAAAATCAAAAGGAAATAAAAACTGATAGCTTTTAACACTCTAAAATTTCTTTTGAACCTGTACAAGGATCATCAAACAACATGATAATGTACATTCTTTGAACCAAGCAATTCTTACTTGTTTTTCCTTTCGCTCCAGGATCTTGTATAGATCTTGAAAAGATCTATAGATAAGAGAAAAGGAATAAATCAGTGCTGTAGAGATCTGGCAGTCACTCAGGTTTTGAATTTGGCTGTGCAGTTACCAATAAATCTAATTCATTTAACAATTTACATAAAGTGGTGAGCATTCTGAACTTCTCTTTTTAAAAAATATTACCATGTTTTTTTTTATGTTATTTTGGGTCTCTGAAGACCTAGAAAAACAAGTATCTTGATGTATCTGTGATTTAGGTGAAGAGCCTTCCTAGAGACGTATGACATGGTAAAGTTTGTCATCAACCCATAGTTTGCAACGTTTTAAATCTTTTACTTGGCTGGGGAAATGAGGAAGTTTGGATTTGAGGTTGATTTTTTACTCACACCTGATACTATCTATATTCTACTTTACTCTAACTGAAAATCAGCTTTTAGTCTATTGAGAATTACAGCCTCTGTCCTGTCTTGCAGCATGCTCTGCTTTGAAAGTTTTCAACTTCTGTCTTTTTGCTTTTACAATAAAAAACCTAGTCTTAGCTAGCAGCGGTATACATTCTTAAAAGCATGGCAGGCCGGAGCAGAGATGTAATAGATAAGTGTTTCTTTTAGCATCAAAGCTGCAGGAAGGTCTGGTGACAGAAGTAAGGAAGTCCAATTAAATCTTAAATGTGATTGTTATCAAGGTATGTAGGGCTGTTTCCTGATGCAAATAGCTCTTTTTAGCACGGGCAGAAAAGCAGCCTAATTGAATTTAATTTTATTTCCATTTTAAATGTAAAGGGAAAAAACATATTTTTATGTTTCTACACTCTTATCTGTTAAGGGGTTGTTTCAGTGACTGCTTAATAAGATTTCAGTTGAAGCTCTTTGCATAAGATGTGCACGCACTTTTTGGCTTCTAATTTAGAGCTTTTCACAGTGGGTGAGTTCTTTCTGGTGCATGACCTTAAGTCTGTCTTGGTAATGGGTTCCAAAAATATACAAAGCCTGTCCCGTTTGATTGTGCTCCATGAGAATAGAAAGGATGGAATGATGGAAATCCATGCTGTTTATTTTCAAAATGTTCCTTTAAAGCATCCATTAACTCTTTTAAAGGTATTCTAATGGATGGCTGTAAGTTATCATTTTCATTTACTCTGCCAGACGAGACTTTTCAGAGAGTAGAGTAAGTGAGGGAGTTACAGCTTAATATATCTTTATTAAGCCTTTTTTTTTTTTTTTTTCAAAGCAGCAGAATTCCTGAAATATCTGAAGTCATCAAAGGTCGCCACAAAGTTTACACATGGGATGAAGTTTAGAGTTCTCTTAGAGTGAACTTGGGAAAATGCAGAGGTTAAGACAATAGCATTATTGATTATCTTAGCGAATTCACCTAGCAAGGAATGTGCGGGTAATAACAAAATGGGTTTTAAATGTTTTAGTAAACAAACACAATGTTAGTTCATTAATTTGTAAACAAAACATGAAGATAAAGAGTAGATACACCTTGTGCAATGCACACTCTATAAATGAAACAGTATGTACTGAAACTTGCAAGTGATGGAGATAAAAGGTTGCCCAGCAGTTTTCCACTGCTGCATCTTTAA
This sequence comes from Anas platyrhynchos, assembly GCF_047663525.1. Lineage (NCBI taxonomy): Eukaryota > Metazoa > Chordata > Aves > Anseriformes > Anatidae > Anas > Anas platyrhynchos. The sequence goes on along the minus strand of NC_092608.1, from coordinate 10,889,379 downwards.
AAAGAAAAAAAGAAAAAAATATTTTTTCTTTGGGAAAGACTGTACAGTAATTAAAGAACACACATCCTTACTTTGGGATTTTTTCCAAATTAAAAAGAAGACTTTACTGGAATTGAAATAAAAGTAAGCTGAGCAAAGCAACTATTTTGTACAGTTTATGACTCTTACACAAATGTGTGTGACAGCAATGTATTTACATTCGTGCTTCAAGCTTTTGCCACTGCATCTGTGTTTGCCTTGATTGGAGTGCCTCTTCAGACCTCTGCATATCCCACAGGTCCTTTTAGATGTAAACAGTTTAATTCACTGGTATTTTAATACATTTATTGTATAGGTAGTAAGGAAACTGCTTTTCAGGAAACCAGATTCAAATTGGGTTAACCTAATATATCACAAGTTTAATTTTGCTAATCGGATTAATTTTCTATTTGCCATTAATATCCTTCTTCTCCAGTTACATAGTTACAGGAAGAAAAAAAAAAAAAACACCATACTTTTTATCGAATTTGTTGTTTTTAAACAAGAGCCTGCATGCTGCTTTCAGGCTATCACGTTTAGTATAGCTTTACATAAGTATTTCCTTATATTTGCAATCTTTTCCATAATTTGAGGGTTTGGGTGAGCAAGAGAGTCTCTTTATTCATTTGGTATGAACCAGAGAGGTCTTTGCCTCAGCACATCGCCAATAAACCGATGAAACAAACTTCTTTCTGGTGATTAGCTTCTCTCCCTGGCCTGTAGGTGGGTGTGTTTAACAGAAGGAAGGAGTAGGAATGCGCCTGTCAGCCTGCCTTTGCAGCTAATTAGCTCAGCATACAGCAAAGATAAGCAGTCCGGGGAGGTGGACCCTGCGGAGGGTCGTGGGGTTTGAGGCAATGCCTGATTGGGAGACGTGGGGAGATTCCTCAGGAATCCAGCGCATCAATGAGCTGCGGAAAGTTGGTACAGGACTTGCCTGACTCAGGCATGAGGGCAGCTTGTGGCTGCTTTCTGGAAAAGCAGAGCAGAGATGGACAGAACCTTGGAGTCTCTGCAACTTGTAATTGCCCAAGTTCTGCCTCATCGAGACCCTGCCCTGGTTTTTAAAGACCGTAAGTACCAAAGATAATGATTTTATTTCCCTGATAGTGAGTGTATTTAATTCAAATGTCTGTTGTACCCAACAAATTAAGAGAGAGAAGTAATTAACATGCTTGTACATGTATTCGTGTGCATACCACAAACTATCATTATTTTATCTTGCCTATTTGAAGGCAGTGTTGCTGCTTATTTTTTAAGTTTGCATTTCAGAAAACTGATTCACAACTTTTACCTAGGATATTTAATTACATTCTAATAACATGGTAAAAACTTTACTGCTTGACAATTTTGGAAAACTTTATGCCAACTCTCTTTCTGTGGTTAGTTTGTCCTATAAATTACCTTTCTTGACTGTAGTACTGCAAAATATCAAATATTGCAATCTTAAAACATAAGATGTTTTCCTGCAAGTATATGGAATGTGATTTCCCTCCCCCCCCCCCATATCAGACTTGACTATGGATGCACTTTTTAAACCTGGCCAAAACACTTATTTATTCTCTCTTTCTCTCTCATTTTACAAACTATCCCTTGTGAAATGTTCTGAAGTACCTTTCAGTAGATGGCACATAATAAACTGGCCTGATGCATCCCTTGAAACAGAGTTCAATGCAACTCACATCACGGAAATAAGAGTATTTAAATTTGAATTTATGATTTGAGTGGGGCTATGCATGGAACAAAGTGCTATTTAATTAGTAATTTCTTAGAAAATACATCCACAGATTTCATACAATGGAAAAAACCCTCTTCAACAGATCAAATGAAACAATAGTTAAATTCCATTGTTCTCAGTTTTCTTCACAGGTGAATGAGATCTCTTGATGTCATGCCCCCAAATCCGGTCCTACATAAACAATTTGATTGTAAAATTAGTATTTTGCTGGGTGTCATTTCAGTCTGAATCACCTAGTCAATCATTTAACATGCAAACAATGCTGGAACAATGTTAGATTTTTAGAAGGGAGTTTTATTTATTTATTTATTTAACATTCACTTCTAATTGTAATCTCCCGTGTGACCTGAGGCACACTGCAGAGACATTTATTTAATCTCCACTTCATTCTTTTGTCAACAGCTCTGTTAGAGTTAATAAAATCAGTCTCATACAGTCAACTGTTGCCTTCTAAACTTGCTGTAAAAGGAATAAAGACTTAAAGACATGGCTAGTGATGGACCTAGGGGAAAAACCCATGTACATCTGCATTAAACAACTCCACTTGCCAGATTCTTATGCTCATAGCCACACTGAAAAGTCAGAGGCTGACCCAGTAGTTCCCTGGGACTAAGTTGGATTTACTCTTGTAGAAGGATGCTACTCTTGTGTGAATGTAGCATAAGATCTGTCCCAGAGCTTAGGAGTCTGACATCTGTTTCTCAGACCACCCTGCAGGAGGTTTGTATGCTGCTGGGTAGGTTTGTATTACTGTTGCAGTCTTGGGACCTCGTGGAGCAGTCTGTGAATGTACACACATCACAGGAACAAAGAATTTGATCGGGGTGCAGTGTGGGGGGTGGGCTCGAGGAGAGGGGCATTCCCTTTCATAAGTTTCCACTGGTAACCAGTTCCTGCAGGTCTACTGACAAGGCTTTTATTGAAAGTGTATGTACAAGCTGCTTGGACAATGCATTTGTGACCACCCACAGATCTAAGGGAGGGAGAGATGATTAAATAGAAACAAAAGTGCGAGTGGATTCGAGTAGTTTTTTTTTTTTTTTTTTTTCTACTTTAGATTTTCTGAGGTATGAAAAGAATTTTGAAGGCATTCTAATATAAATTTAACCTATACAGGCTTGAAGTTGCTGTGAGTGTGTGCCACTAATTCTGACTGGTGACAGACATTCATAGTGCTTTGTCTGTAAGTCAGATGAGAATTTACATGCATTCTTTTTATCTTCAGCAAAAAGTCATCTTTAGATCTAGATGGTGTCCATCTCTGACTTTTAATCAGATTTAAATACAGCAAGCAAGTATTAGACTAGAAAGAACATAGTGTCTCATGTTTCCCCATGGGACCACGTCCACATCTCTTACAAACGCATTACTTTCAGACCTTATTGGAAAGAACAAAGTAAGAATGAAGTCCATTCAGGATCTACTTTGTTGCAGCAGCATCTACCCTTTTCACAATGTGGTGTGACTCAGTATGTCAACAGGACTGAGTTTTGCTAGGGCAAGATGTCAGAGCAAGTCTGCTCATCACTGCTCAGCACCACATACACTTTTTGTTCCCATTCCAACCTAGAGGTCTTGGCTTGCACTGTCCCAACACTTTGTTCTGTTGGGAATGTCTCACAGAGGGCTTTCTTCAACAGCAGCAGGGAGAGACAAGATGTTCAAAAGTCCCTGCCCTCCTGGGTGCAGCTTGCAGGAGCAAATACAGTGAGTGGTGCTGTGCCTGCTGCAGCAGTGCTCCTTCTGGGCTAGCATCTGCCCAGCAGAGGCAGAGATGATGGGATTTGGGAAAGATGCAAGATCATGGCTGGGTGCCCTGGCAACAAGACAGCAGGGATAATTTGTTTCTCACAAGTTCCTCCCTGCCATGAGAATGCTTTATCCTTATAGTGGTAGACAATCTTTGGCAGAGAGCAGGGGTCTGAGCAAGGCCCCGTGGTGCAGGCCTGTCACCAGCCCACCGATGGGGGACGGGGAACAGTGGGCTGCAGAGGGGCTGGCAGCTCCAGCAAGAATGGGACAGGCAAAGACATGGAGGAGGAAGGCAAGAAGAAGGAGCCCAGTGCTCAACTCATGCTACTGCAAGAGTTGTGTTTGCTTTTTGGTGTGTGTGTTTCCCTGAACTGTGCGCTGTATGTAGCTTCCATCCCAGATAACATGATAAAAAGATAATGCTTTCTACCATGCAGACCTAATTAACCCCAGCACTGGTCTAATCCATATGCTGACCTTATTACGACTTCGTTTTCATATCAAAAAATATTATGGTATCAGGTAGGAGTTATGATAAAGCTTGGAAAAAAGCTAAGTACTTCCAGAAAGTCTTTTTAAGCCCTGACTTGAATTCATGGTTCCTAGCTGGATTGCTACTTGGTTGGTTTGTGAACATTTAGCAAAGTGATTTTACATCAGCTGAACAGCACTGTGTCTCCATTTCTTTTTACTGGTAGCAACAAATCGCACATTTTCCTTTGCACATTTTGCCAGCAAAGATTTCAGGTCAGCAATAGATGGACAGGTTAGACTGTAGAGTTTTTAATAAGAAAGTATGTTAACTTATGGGGATCTGCCCATAATTTTTGGTAGAATCAGCCCAGCTCACTTTTCTTCATTTAACATTGAAATAGATTTGTCAGTGGGTACCATACTAGCTCTCTGATACAAGCTTTTAAATTGAAGTGCACTATAGCCAGAGTAAGTCAGTTGCCTTGGAGAAATATTACAAGATTAAAAGTTTTATCAAACAAACAGTCTTTTCCTTTCTAGATTAATGTTATTATTACTATACTATTCCTGTGCGAATCAGTTATACTTCTGATTATCACAGGAGATTGACCAATTTATAATTCTTTATTGCTATATTCAGATGCTGAAATTATACCAAAGTTCTTATCATTTTCCCATGTAATGCTACATAAGAATGTAGACCAAGCCAAGCTGTTTGGCAATGATTAACAGTTGTCTTCAGACTATCAGCTTAAAAACACCTGACTTTAGTATGTCTACTCATTCTGTTCCAAGTGATAACCTGCTTACTCAATTCATAACGCTGCAGGGATTGACTTTTTGCCTCAGTCCAACGGTGGTGTCAGTGAAACCCTCCCAGTCTCTACCCTTCCTTTCCCTAGCTGCATCTAAATCTGCTGTGACTACAAACATACCAATGGTTCACAAAGCCTACACCATTCTCTGAGCTGCTTGCCTCCAACATCTTCTTCTTTCTTCCTTTACTTGGTAACATGTTCAGAATGGCTCTTGAGGAGGCCATCCAGTTCATTTATTTAATTTTATTTTGTTCTTTTTCCAAATCCTTGAAGTCTAGGAACTGTCAGTCAGTGCTGGATTTAAGGTAGTCATTGCCAATTAAAGATGTTGCTTCTCACAAGTGGAATCTCACCCCACAATCAGATCTTCTTTTCCTGAAACAACATCTTGCTACTTTTTGTGCTTTTTAAGGGTTTTAGACAGAATCACCTAGTAGTCCACTGCTAGATCAGCTCACTCATATAGCATCCAAATCCATCATGGAGAAGGAAAAATGCCCCTGAAGTCCTCTCAGCATATTGTTGGTGTCCCAGTACATGATACTTGATAATGTTTTTATATATATTTAACAATATACCTAATTTCATTAGGTTTAGTAAGGATATGGGGCTTTTTATTTTTGTACATATACATGGAGAACAGAATAGTATGGACCAGAATATCCTAACAAAATCACTGCTAACATGCTAATACATAACATAATATATATGATAAATGCATAGTAAGATCATGGGAAAATTAATTGATATTGCCTACTCACATTTGTACCTTTTTTTTCCTAAAGCTATTATTTATATGTTTAAAAATATGCAAAATAAATCAAAAGAGAAGCAATAAAACCTTCCCTCAAAACAGCTGGATCCCACTCCAGTTGCTGCCTTTTTTTTTTTTTTTCTAGAGATTTAAACAGTATCTCTTTGCTAGCCTGAGCCCAATTTAACAGCTTCCCTAAGATGTATGCATTAAGTTACAAGCCTTAATAGGCTGCAGCTGGGGAAGGGTGCACTTGTAACTTATGAACTTTGTTTAAACGATATAGTTTTACTGATTATGTGCCATGGCTTGATTTAAGACATGTAAGGGAACTTTACTAGCCTCTCACTGAAGAATCTTCTTTAATAGATTTCATATTACATATTTCTTTCATTCAAAAAGCTTGTATTTTTCTTCTGCATTCACGTATTAAATTAAATCCACGAAGGCAGTTAAAAGGACTTTTAGAAACAGCTGTTTTAAGTTTTAAAATGACAAAGTAGGTGGTTATCTTGTGTGTGTGTTCTTCATACTCCACTCTCTCGGCAGTGAGACGTTGTCAAGTATATGACTCCATTCCACTTCAGTGGCAGAGTCACTTGGCTCCCACTCCGATTTGCCCTTCCAGTCTTGGCCAAAACACCCCCCTCCCAGTTGGCCAGCCTCCTGTTTATGGCATTGTTTGTTTGCCTTGGTTGAGGTGAATGCCTAGCCAGTATTTTTAGCAGTAATTCACAGAAACCTGGAGCTATTTTTTTTCTGGCATCAATGCAGTGCAAACTTACTGACATAATCCAAGTTGGAGAGTTCTGTTTCCCACTTAGAATGATATTTAATTTGACTCACAGACTTCCTTGAGCAGAGGCAAGACAGTTGCTACTGAAAGGTGAGAAATTGTCTGGAAAACAATGTTGTGTTATAATAAATGTGTTATCATTTAATCCTCTTTCAAACACAGTTCACATCAAACTGTATTTCTGAACTCTCAAAAGAGCTCAGGGTTCCTTTAGGGTAAATGCAGCTGTATAACCCACATATTTGTTGTTCCACAGAACTCGCAGCCTGTCCTAAATTCAAATATATATATATATATATATAAATAAATAAATAATAAAAAGTCCTTAGAGTCTAGGAAAACTTCAAGAACTCTACCAGGATTTGCACTTGGGGACAGCTTCATTTGGTACAATGCTCAGCCCCTGGGCAAGAGGCTTTTCCAGCTGAGTAAAAAGCAAAGTAGAGAAGAAAAATCATCTTCTCACCTCGTAACTAGGCATTACAGCCAGCTTCAAATAGACTGTTGTGGAACCATTAATATTCACAGATGGGAGAGTACTAAAGGAGGGTATATGGAATTCTTGCTCTTGAACTTGGTGATGCACGTACTACTATGAAACTCTAACTGAGAAAGATCTGAGGTATAAAGTGGATAAAATATTGTCTGAATGGGGTCTTGGCATTGCCTACAACAAAATCAATACTGTTAACTAATTCAGCAACTGACAGTGTACAAAATAAATTGTTTTAAAGCATGGATGATTTAATCCTGAAGAAAATTGTTTGTCATTGCATACAAATACTATAAGCATTATCTTAAAAACTCAACCACATCATAGGCATCTTTCAAAATACGAAAGTCAATTACAATGAGAATGTCCTTTCAAAATGAGACATAAATTACAGTATTTTGCTGCATTAAACCATGAATCTTGTTGTTTCATTTATGTACTTCTGAAAATTCTCATTGTTTTCCATACTGCATTTTTAGACTTAAGCCAGTTGGATGCCAAATACTGATATACAGCATAGAGACTGAACAACATTCTGCCTGGAATGTTTAGAAATGAAGGCAAACAATGCATGTGATTGCAGGAAAAATGAATATTGAGAGATCTTAATACAACATTAGTAATCATCATATTAGTAATCATTAGTTACTATCTTAGAATAGTAACTTAGTATATTTGATTGTGCATCTGATCATATGTATACATTTTTCACATCTTCCTAAACTACTACAAATCCATGTGATACATAATGAAGGAAAAAAAAAATAATAGTGGCTGTAGTGGCTGTTAGGCATAAATAAAATCTTTTTTTTTTTTTTTTTTAGTAGAGAACTGTTTTCACACACACCGAATTTTTACAAGTTTAGCTGAAATTGTTTTAATTATATATTTGAAATTGATATGCTGTTTTAATTTAATGATGATAAACATACTGATTCAAGCTAAACAGTTGAGTAAAATAAAATTAATTAAATCAAAACATAAAGAATTCTTGGGGAAAAAAAAGTTTGAGGCTTTGATATCATGGCTGCATTCTGTAGTTTAACCTGATGCATCTTCATGTTCATCACTGTTTTGAGGTGCTAGTTTTGGCTAGGATTGAAAAAATCACAGCAAAAACTGCAGTGATAATTTGATGCTGCCACTACATATATACCACCAAGTATTTCCTGCTACCATCCTCACAGCTAAGCCAGGTTTTATGTTTATCCAATTCAGTACAAACCCAGGCACTTTTAATTACTTAATTACAGAGATATCCAGCTGCACTGTGGGATAGGCACATAGCTTTCATTTGACAGAAATTCTAAACAGAATAAAAATGATGCTGCTCAGCTACTGTTTCTGTGTTAGTCATACACGTATTAGTTTAATCTGTAGCAGCTACTCACTGCTTACTAGTCCTCTGGTAAAATATTGCTTTATCTGTAAAATTTGAGACAGCTTAAAGCATGTTTCAGGATTTCAGGAAAAGAAGGGAAATATATTTCTGTTGGTGTATTGCAGTGAAAGTAGATACCTCTCTATAGCTCTAAAAAGTCTTTTGAATATTAGTTTTCAGAGTGGAAACTTTCAGCCAAGTGAGAGATGCAGGCTGTCTAAATGCTGAATTACCATCGAAAGGACTCATGAACAAGAATGGAAATTTCAGATAGCTTTCTTCTTTACGGTGAAGCAATATTCCAATGCCATGAGAGTTCTGCAGCTTTAAATGCCCAAAATGCCAGAACTGGTAGGAGCCAACACTGCTGCTGCATCCGTGACACCATCCAGTGGCAGACAGCAGTGTGCTCCAAACACCCTGCCTCGCCTCCCCAGAGCTCAGACCACGCCACCCACACTTCCTCATGGCTTGAGCACAGCAAAAAGGGAACTGGTGATGACCACACTCTGTGTGTCTGCCCTTGTCATGGCTAAATGCCAAGAAAAGCTGTTGTCTGTGAGAGCAGTGCAGCTGCCAGAAGTCAGGAAACAGGCGGTGACAATATTGGAGCTCACATTGCTCACCCTGCAGCAAACAGAGCAATGCCCTGTCCATAGATTGCATGTGAGCTACCACCAGGGTGACACTGTCTCAAAATGGATCACTTCTACATTATTCCACTACTAACAAGGTCAGACGAGATGAAGAAAGAGGAAAATTATACATGTACATGTATGAGGAAAATTATCTCTGCCACTGATTCCTGTATGCACTAATACTTGATACTGAACCAGTATCAGTACTCTGAAGGACCCATACTGCTGCCTAGGGCTTCCATACTTCCACTGGAAGGTCCAAATTAAGAAACATACTTCTTACCTTCTGAATTTAAATTTTCAAGTGAGAAATGATGAACATCATACACAGCTGTTTTTTTTTTTGTTTGTTTGTTCATTTGTTTGTTTTTGCATAGTGTTGTGGTTTAACCTATCAGGCAGCTAAGCACCACGCAGCCATTTGCTTACCCTCCTCCCTCCCTCTGTGGGATGGGGGAGAGAATCAGGAAAAAGAAAAAAAAAAAAAAAAAAAGGAAAGAAAGAAAGCCTGTAGGTTGAGATAAAGACAGCTTATTTGGAGAGAGGAAAAAAAAAAAAAAAAAGAAGAAGAAAAAAAAGGAAAATAATAATAATGATGATAAGAGTATTAATACCACTAATGTGTACAAAACAAGTGATGCACAATGCAATTGCTCACCACCTGCTGAACGATGCCCAGAAAGAAAGAAAATTATCTCTAAGCTACACATGGCTCTGTAAAAGGAGTCTAGATAAACTATACTAAAATTCTTTTCGAGTCCAAGCCGAAAAGTGTTGAGAAAACCCCAACACAGAACGTAAAACTTTGGAGTACTGGCTCAATAGTCATAATGTCAATTGGATTTCTGGTTTTCACATTTCTATTTTCACATTAGCCTGCAACTATTATCATCATAATATACAACACCTTTTTTTCCAGCTACTTCATAAAGTTTTGCATTAAAAGTCAGCTGCTTTCCTTGCATGACCATGTGTTTTTGTTTTTGTTTTTGTTTTTTTTGAGAATGGAAAAGAGGAATCTGAGTATAACATTTTCTCATGTTTGAAAGTGAGCAGCTTAATGGCTGCTGTGATATCAAAGTTCCAACACATTGACTTAATAGTACAATATTGCTGACCTGCAATTTATGTACTACAGTAGCCTGCAATCCCAGAAAGTCCAAAATTGCCACAAAATCATATTTTTCACACCAGCAGAGATAATCACAGACATTTTATTATCAATAATAAATGTATCAAGCTCATATGTCTGCATTTCTTGTGTAACACAGAAAACACTAAGATCAAGGACATGTATGCATCCTACATTCAGCATTTTTATGTCTTTGACAGTGAATGTTGTAGCAATATTGCAGGAGTTCTGGGAAAGCAAACAGAAGCAGAAGGCCATATTCCCAAGCGAAGGCATCATTGCGTATGAATCACTGAGCTCCCTGGGCCCACCATTTGTGAGCTATGTTACCTTGCCGGGAGGAAGTTGCTTTGGTAACTTTCAGGTAAGTGTCAGCTTCCAATCTTTGCCAGGGGAATTTTATCTATTTATTTATATATTTATTCAGGAAAATTCTTTTGCCATAGAAGATACAGGACAACTACTTCTGTAACAATGAATACTACACTTGACTTTTCCAATCTCATTCTGTCCCAGCCCTCACCGACTTGAGAGACAAGGTACCTGAAGGAAAACAACACAGAGTTCTAGGAATGATTTTACCAGTCTTGTCTCTGGTTTCCAGTCATATATACAATGAAGTGAAACATTATGAGTAACTCAAGCATTTCTGTCAGTTGAATCTAAGACCAAGGTGTTTGTAGTTTCTTTCTTTCAGAAAACAATAATCTATTTTATGGTGGAGAAATAGCTTAGTATTTTATTTTATTTTATTTTATTTTATTTTATTTTATTTTATTTTATTTTATTTTATTTTAATTTTATTTTATTATGTTTTCCTTCAAAACAAGGGTCTGATTTGCCATCCGTAAAGTAGAATGACACTGAATTTCTTGCTGGTTCTGTGCTTCGTTTCTTTTAAACCAAATATACTGTGAGGAATTTTGAGGAGGTTTGACCACTGGAAAGGACAACTTGAAACAAGGTTGTCACCCACTGTTGTTCATTCCACCTTGCTGCAGAGCTGCTTAAGCTGGCAGTTGCTTGTGCTAACAGCTGCTGGTAGCTGCTGTCCTTGCACAGCTTACAGGGGGCTACTCACCAATTACATGTAAGTCTAACCTTCAGAAGCTCCATCTCGTGTTAAATTTCTTTGTTTTTGTAATAAGTTATGAACAATTCTTAGCTTTTTCAACAAGCAATGCTCTCCATGGGCCGCAGCCTCCTCCAGGCCACATCCACCTGCTCCACCGGGGGCTCCTCCACCCATGGGGGGGCTGCAGCGTGGAGATCTGCTCCATGGGGGACCCATGGGCTGCAGGGGGACAGCCTGCTCCACCAGGGGCCTCTCCCTGCACAGCCCGCAGGGGAACTGCTGCTGCCTGCCTGCAGCACCTCCTGCCCTCCTGCGGCGCTCACCTGGGAGCTGCAGGGCTGCTTCTCTCACGCTTTCACAATCCTCTCTCCCAGCTGCTGTTGCACAGCAGTATTCTCCCCCCTTCCTTAAATCTGCTCCCCCGAAGCCCACCCAGCAGCACTCCCTGCCTCAGCTCTGGCCAGCAGCAGCTCCTTTTTGGAGCCATCTGGAGCTGGCTCTGCTCTGATGCTGACAAGATGGGGCTGCATTCATTTCCAAACTGCCTGTCAGAAAGGCCTTCACCTTTGCATTACATTGAGGCAGCGGTGATCTCAGCCTTATTGTATTGCTCTGCATAATGTAGCTCCCAAAAGAGATCCCAAGGTCCAGAACAGACATGGAAATAACTGGGGGGTTGTAAGGAAAACAATTGTATTCCATCTACATGGTTGGGTGTTATTAACAGAGCTTTGTATACTGAGCTGGTGCTTGGTAGGAGAAAAACCATAAATCTTCCCTGGGAAACTTGGACCCCCTCAGCTACATACTGCTATGAGGAAACTCAGATGTAAGAACACACTTAAATAACACATCAGCAGAGCTGTTGTGCTCCTGACCACCAAAGGCACCTTTTTCCAACACCGTCGTACTGGAAGTTGATGCAGCTGGTTCCATCCGTAACGTGGGACTGTACAGTGCTGTAAAAGAAATATTTTCTCACAGCTTTGGAGAAAGTGAAGCAGAGAAAACCACGCATAACCACTGGTACCTGGACCCCAAACTGCCACAGACTGACAGTGATGCCCACTGGATATCTCCTGCTGCCTTCTGACTGCTCCAGCAGAAGTCCCGTTTGAATTAGCCAGCAGGTCCCTCTGAGTGGCTTTGCTGAAACTCCTGCCGTAGGAAGTATCCTACTGGAGCCAAGTTGCTAAACTGATGTGTGGTTTTCCCTTAACCCCCTCAGCCCTGACTTTGCAGCTCCTGACGACACTGCCAACGTGTGCAGTGTCACCGTGTGCCAACTAGGTGCCAGCTGCCATGGTTTATAGATTGTAAAATGAGTGATTTGGGACTCGTGAGCACTGAGAACAGGTTAGCAATTGCTTAAGAGCTTTACTTGTGTCGCTCTGGGGCAGGGAGATGGGTGAAACATCTTAGGCTTGAAAGTGATTCCCTGCAGAGGGACGTTCTCAGATCTGCACAACAGATCTGTCGTTCTGGTCACCTTATTAGATCCCTGCTTGAGAGGGTGCTTGCAAGAATCAATTCCTCTTCACCTTGATGTGTCAAGCTAAAGAGAAATCTGTGCTGCAGCACTGTCTGATCAGACGAGTGCCTCGGTTCAGGATTGTTCTTTGACAGCTGCAGAAACACCAGGACGATCAGCGCCTTCAGAACAGATTGATTTGATCTTGAGGCTGTCATAAAACAGGTCCCTGAAGTTTGAAGACTCTTCAAATAGTTTGGGCCAGCAAGGAGCAGCTGTACCTGGCGGCTGCGGTAACTCGGGGCTCAGAGTCTCAGAGAGCGTGCTGAAAGGTGACCCCCAGCTGGCTGCTGGAGGAAGCTGAGGCAGCGTTCAGCTCTAACCTTTGCCTTCTTGGCTGGCATCTTTGCACTCCTGCTGTCAGTGGGTGTTGAGTGTCCTTCCTCCCAGCCTCAGCACGTGCCCTCAGATGTAGGCAGCGTTTAGCAGCTAGAATTCACTCCAATATAAAGAGTACAAATCATGCGTTTTCTGCTTTTGCTTTGGAACTCTTAGCTTGAGGTTTTCCTGCAGGCCATGAGGTTTCTTGCAGCAGCAGGGATGAGTTCTGTTAGCAAGAGGCTGTTCTGTGCTTCGACTGTGGGAAGACGAATGATTACCTGTGCACCGTGAAATAGAACTTGACACCTAGCACACCGCACTTGCAGCCTGTGGGGTGCTTTAACAAGCAGGTAAATCAGCAGAGGCTGTTTTGCAGCCGGGGTGATGCTGGGTGATTAAAAAGCAGGGGCAGAACAAGGAGTTTCTGGTGTTTGTTCTTGCTTGTCATCTGACTCTCCACTTCCACTGTTCTTTAAAAAAAAACAAAAAACAAAAAACAAAAACCCAAGGGGTAAGCATCTTGAATATCTTTATTATAAATGGAAGGCACAAAACAAGCCAGCAACAGAGACTGTCCAAGAGAAATACTTGGTGCTTTATAAACAAACAAGGAAGTACCCTTAGGTAGGTGTGATAATCCTCCTCTAACGCGTTTTTGGAGTGCAAAAATAGATTTGTTCCTTTCTTGCTCTTCTCTCCAGGACAAAGGCAGAATAGCCAACTGCAAAGTTAGACCAGGGAGGTCAGTTTGTTCCATACTGAGAAAGACAAGCCTGTAAAACAAACTAGACAGATTTTCTTTGTGTTATTTATCTTCCTTCAGCAAAGGCAAAGCTTATGACACTTGTTGGTGTGTATTTCCAGACCCCCAGCTACTGGCACTGTAGCACATCTCTAATTCTTTGGTACAAAAGGTTCAAAATCTCTGAATGCAAACATTTTACCAGCACCCTGGAGCAAAAAAAAGAAATCTAAAAATCTTACCAACTTCTATTACAGACCTGCTGAGTGCACCAGAGTTACTCATTTTTATTCAGGCTTTCAGGGGCAACTTCAGTTGGTTTAGCGCCCGGATTGCCGTGTTAGCAGGTGTCAGTTTAAAAAAAAAAAAAAGCTTTTGAGGTCCTTTTTAAAATGAGATTGCTTTTTTGGAATTTAGGGCTGTGAGGTATGCTTGGTTTTGCTTTCTTCCCATTCCTTAGACCAGATCCATTCAGATTCTGAACAGCGTTCCCGGTCTGTTCAGGAAACTGGAAGGCAACAAGCAAAATGATGAGCTCCTTGGGCAGTCAAAAGAGCTAAATCTGGAGAGTGTTTTGAGTCAAACTTCCATGCTAAGGAGCACCAGTAATTGTTAGAAGTAGATGCAGAGGAACCTGCATGGCACTGGGTGTGTTTCTGAAGGTGCTAAAGGTGCGAAGTGCCGATTCCTATCCATAGTAAAGAAGAGAAGGAAAGCTTGCACTTAACTACTGTTTTTATTCCCTTTGCCCAGCAGTCAAAAGCAGTAACTAATATGAGAAGCCAACTTTTCCTCTCTTTATTTTAGATGTGGGAAAATTCCCTGCCAAAAAAATATTTCCTGGAAAATTCACTAGTGTTTGTGTGAGTAAAAGGTTCCAACCTTTTATTATTAATTTGTAAGAACTATTTCATCCACTTTTGTCCAGAAGAGTCAGAAATAATTTGCACAGAAATGTGCAGCGTTTTAATGAAAGGATTCAGAATCACTCTAATTTGAACTTTATCTGGTCTGGTTGCAGGTTTTATGTTTAGTGTCTTTAAAAAAAATAATAATTAAAATTTCTGACTTCATCTCAGAAAAAAGAAAAAAAAAATGCTTGTGGCTAAATAAAATCTGTTGCAGCTCTGCTCATCGAAAAATCATTGGCTGTTAAATTGGACCTAAGTCGTCTTCTCTAACCTTTCATGATCCTGCAGCAATGGATGAGGATGGATATATGGATTAGGGAACAGCACGTGGTGGCAAACCTGTGGTATTTGCTACAGCGCAGAAAGAAAAACCCAATTGCTTCCAAAAAATCCAACTAATTCAAAATCCTTGGCATCACGCAGTCATGCCACTGGCAAAGTGAGCATTCCTCTGCCTCTCAAAGCTTGCTGTACCCTTGATCTGCTGTCTTCCTGCTGTTAATTGATTGCAACTCTACGTGTCTGATCAGGGCTACGAGTTGTTCTCGCTATGGAGATCATACAACATACACTGTGCACGCTTGTGTGTATAGATCTGTTTATCCTGTATGCATGTACATACGTCTGCATATTTGTGTGCTGGCCCCCAGATCACTCATGTTACAAAGCATCGGCCTCGAAGGCATACTCATCAAAATCTTTTGTAGAGCCTCCATTTTTTTCTAGTTCCCTCAAAATGAGAGAATTTTTATGCGCTCTCTGTGTCGAAAAGGCAAAAATTCTGATTTTCACTGTCGCTCTCGCTAACTTTCTCTCACTCCCTCCTCGTGTGTGTATAAACACAGATGTGTGTATGCGTATGCACATCTGTGGATTTATATGCACTGGTATGTTTTTTGCTGTACAGGTAATAAAGACGGGGAAAGGTTTTTGTGTTTTCTTAATAGGTGAAGAAATCTTGAAGACCAGAGATTGGAACATACTGAATTTTAAATTAAAAAAAAAAAAAAAAAGTTAAATTGTCCGGCTGTGGAAGATGGAGCCTCATTTTTGCAGCCACTTTGAATCACGAGTTCATCTCTAAATGCGCTGGGTTTTTTGTTTTTGTTTTGTTTTGTTTTTTGGTTTTTATTTTTTTGAAGAGCTAACTAACCCTGGCTGTCTCCAGTCTGAGAGAGCATTCAAATGGACTTGCTTCCTCTATTAGTTATAAGCTGTTTAAAAGCACATCCTATGTTTGAATTGTGGATGAGAGGTTCCCTTGGCAAAGTGAGGAGGAAAATTCTTCCTACCCCTTTATTATTAATTCACGGATTCAGTCTTGGTTTGGCCTACAGGAGAAGTTAACTGGAAGTCTTTGAAGATCGATAACTTTGCTGAGGTTGTCCAGGTAGGTGAAATGGAAGACCCACAGTGCCTGGAAAGTGCTGTTTAATGCGTCCTAACTGTGTTCTAGAGAAGTTATTTGTAGCCAGAGTTGATTATTGACTTGCATGTATGATCAGGTGGATTTTTAAGGAGTGACTCCGTTTTCAGGCTTCCAGATGTGCTCCAAGTCATCTTATTGAGGATGTGGAAGAGAACGCTTGCTGACAAAGCTCCTGGCAGCTTTACGGAACTTTCATATTTAGTTAGTTCATGTAACAGCTGATTTCAAGGCTTTGCTCTCTTCGAGAGACTGATAACTTGATTTGATTAACTGAAGAAAGCTGGAAAAATGTTGGTTCCTCATTATTCTTCACTTGTTACTTTCTTTAGGGTTACTTTTCAAAAGAAGATTTCCCTGCTCACAAGCCAGTAGAAGACTTTCAGCCCAAGCAAGGGTGAAGACAGCTCTCTCCAAGAGCAGAGGAAGTCCCTGTGGAGAGAACCCGAGCTTGTTAGCAGAACTCGTCGGCATGTCTAAACAAGGAGACGATTGCTACTTCTATTTCTATTCTACCTGTACCAAGGTATGGCTGGCTTTCCTTTGCTTTGCTTTTTTTTCCCATTTTTTTTCAGGAAGGAGTAGATTAGGAGGAGGAAGCACGCTGGTCTTTGGTTAACTTGAGAACCAGATAGATTCTGAATTCAGTTGTAGCAACATTAGGCAGCAGCATGGCCATTTTTGAGGCTGTACTCTATTTTCCTTGTTGGTTTCCTTTTGGTTCCAGGGAGACAAATGCGCCTACCGCCACTGCGAAGCTGCTCTGGGCAATGAGACGGTCTGCAAGCTGTGGCAGGAGGGTCGTTGTTTCAGGAACGTCTGCCGATTCAGACACATGGAAATTGACGTGAGTGCCTAACGATGTGTTCTCAAAATCAATCAACAAAAGCATTTTTCAGTGCCGTAGGTGTACTGATTGTGCTTTTGCAGGATAGATTCGTTTGCTTCAAAATCATACTGGTTTCTGTTACCAAGAGAGGGGGTGGGAGGAAGCAGAGGGAAATAAAATCAATGCCTTAGGTGTGTCTTAGCAAGATATATATATATATATATTTTTATTAGATGCTGACAGTTTTCTCAACAGATGCAGAATAGCTGTTAAATAGACTGCTAAAACCTGCTGGAGCAGGGGGGTAATAAACAGGCTGTTCTATCGTCATGGGAGCAGGCTTGATAATGAACTCTCAGGTCTCTTCTGACCCACAGTCCTTCCGATAACGCTGTTCTAGCTGCCTGGGGTAGGAAGTGGGGAAAGTTAAAGGTGCAGAAGAACTAAGTCTCCAAGAAGTAGTTCTAGACAGGGTTAACGTAGGCAATTTCAGATGTTCTTTTTCCCTCTGAATAATGCTAGTATAATCCTAGGTGTATTAGTTTAAGCCACCCTCAACTGATGCCTGAGAGTGCCTGTCTTCTCAAACTGAATGATGACAAATCTAAATGTGCATAGTGGTTGCAGCTTATGCAAACTTTGTGAATATGCCCAGAAATACTCCACTGAACTGAGAAACTGACCTTTGGAATGATGTTTCAGCACTGTGTTGTGACAGCTGTCATGATCTGGAGCTGCGCATCTCTTTGCAAGCCTCAGGTGCATGTTATCACGAGCTTTTCTTTCTTTCTGTCTTCAGAAAAAGCGCAGTGAGATTCCTTGCTACTGGGAGAAGCAGCCGGGAGGCTGTCAGAAAGCCAACTGTGCTTTTCATCATGCAAAGGGATGTTACATCGATGGACAATTCTTCCCACCAAGCAAGAGTGAGTTTAGGTCCTTTTTCTTGAAGCGCTGAAGACTTAATTTGGAGTATTACTTAGTGGGTGCCAATCCTGTAGGGGGCATCAGGTAACTGTTCATTTGTGAGTGCAGGAAAAGGTCTGCAGTCATAGGTGTACTGCACCGAGTGTACTGCTGGTGTTTGTTTTCTGCTTTCGTGCTCAGCTTCTCTTGGCTTTGTGTGATGTTTGCCTTGCAGTTTGCTTCCTGTTGTTTCATCTTTTGCTGGGTGGTAGGGAGATGTGTTGCTGTTCGAAGGGAAGTCATTGTTGACGGTGTAAACAGTGATGGGATGGGCAAAAGGAGATGATGAATTCATTGTCTATGCGGGTTATCTGCCTTTCCTACCACCTCTTTGCTAAATTGTGGTCAAAGTTTTAAACTGCCATATTACCGATGATCCTCCTCTTCCTCTAGCTACACTGCCAAGTCCGCCTGAGTCCGCGGACGATGATTTGAAAGTGGCTCAGATGTCACTGCAGCAAAACAAATTTTCTGTCCAGTCAAATCCCTCTCCACAGCTAAGGGGGTGATGAAAGTGGAAAACTCTGAAAATGTCCCAAGCCCTACACACCCTCCAGTTGTAATCAATGCTGCAGATGATGATGAAGATGATGATGGTGAGCATGTTATGGTTCTTGGAAGGAATTTGTGCTGTAAATGAATGTGTAGATCTTTGGTTCTTGAAGGAATTTGTGCTGTAAATGAATGTGTTAAATCTTTGGTTCTTGAAGGAATTCATGCTGTAAATGAATGTGTTAAATCTTTGGTTCTTGAAGGAATCTGTGCTGTAAATGAATGTAGAAATCACAGATGACCTGAGGTCTGACTAGCGATAGGGCAGGCAGTGTGGCCAGGTCACTGGTGGCTTTGTCTGGCAGTCAGTGGACAGAACCTGAAACGTTGGAGGAAAGCTTAGAACCACTCCTGGCTTTAGCTGGTCTGTTGTGTAAAGTTCTGTGTGAAACTAGGAAGGAAATTTCTTTTTTCTGTCTGAAGAGCAATGTGTTGTGTAGTAGTTAAAGCTGCAGAGAGAATCTAGAGTCCTAGATGTTTTGTCCTAGTGTATTCTACTTAGGAGTTTATCAGGTCAGTGTAGCTCTTTAAAAAACAAAACAAAACAAAAGAGCAACAAAGTTTTTTATATGAAGCATGGGCTGAAGTGTCACTGCATGAGCTACGTAATCATGAACAATCTGGTCTATGCATAACTGAATAGATTTTTCCCCTTCAGACCAGCTTTCTGAGGAAGGAGAAGAAACTAGAACTCCCGTCCAGCAACCAGCTGCGGAAGGCAAAAATGGATTACGGGTGATTTCCACTCGCAAAGGCAGTTCTACTACTACTAAACAAGGTATTCCAGCACCTTAGTAGGATAAATCAGAAGAACTTGACAGTTAACTCAAAAGCAGTGTGGTGTAAAAACACAACAAAATGTAGGGGTGCTGAATGGACTCGGTTATTTCCATGATCTCATTTCTGCCATGAATACCATCACGTGCCCATTGGGTCAGAAAGGTGAACTCCTTTTCTTTACTTTTGGAGAACAAACAAGGGCCACAGCACGGAGTTGAAATGGCTGCACGTGCAGCCTTGCAACCACTGTTGATAAGCCATATCTAACGATAGAGGGATCTAATATCGTGTAAATGGATTAAAATTAAAACTACATTTTTAAGCCTGAAGGATGATAGGGGGGGCAAAATGCCCTTGGTTCTCTGGCTCTTTCACTTGTGAGGAGTGTTGACAGGCTTTATTCTAAATACCTCAGAAAGTTCCTGAGCGCTAAGAAGCCTGAGGACCTGTGGTCCCTCAGTTAGTGCCTCTAAGCCAGTCTCATGAACTGTTTCCTGTTTTCAGAGGGCAATCTGAATTTTGGAATAAAAACACTTGAGGAAATCAAATCTCAGAAGATGAAGGAAAAAAATAAGAGACACGGTGGTGAGTTAATATGCCCTACTTTCTGATCCTGTTCACGGCAGGTGATGGTGCGTGGGAGCTGCTTGAGGGACAGACTTCCATTTTTAGCTGGGGGCATCAAGCAACCTGATTCTCAGCCAGCTGGTATTCTAAATGGGAGTTCAAAGGGCAACCAGAGGCAAATTAGTCACCTCTCTTATTTACATGCTCTTCTTGCTGTATTTTGGACAGTAACAAATAATTTAAAGTTTTTTGTTTTTTGTGATAGTTTTTTATGTTGGGTAAACTTCCTTATGTTTTGGTTGCTCTGAACAGAAGGTTCTTCAAGATCTTCTCTTCGTCCCGTTGATTCTATGATTTTTCCTGCTCCAGAAAAGGAAAACGTCCGGACAGTGGTGAGAACTGTGACACTGTCTTCCAAGAAAGGTAGTAAGGAATGCTTTTGTTTTGATTTCATTACTCCCAAACTGGAGGGTTAAGCAATAATTAAAACAATTCACCCATGTTAGCCTTCTGGTGCTGCCTTCTGTTCAAAACGTGCTTTTATGCTTCAAGTCCCTGGTTGTACTGGCAAGATTTGGTGCTCAGGTTAAGTGCAGTGGCAGGAGAAAAAAAAAAAAGTGTCAGTATGCAAATAGGGGGGTAACTGAAAAACAGAAGAATAACGAGAAGAAAGAGCTGTAGAAGACAGTGCTATATAAGAAGCAATTTCTGAAGCATTAAAGAGGCTGACAGTGGCAGGTGTGGACACAGTCTGACAGGAGTTTGTGTATACATTGTTTAGAGCTGTGCAAATGCCTTTGAAAGGGAAAAAAGTGTGGAAGTACTTTTACTCGTAGACATTCACCTTCGAAAGGACTATTTGTCAGCATTTGTACCTAATAATATTCTGCTTGCTTATGCAGCTTTGTTCTGCACAAAGTATAGCTGTCAAGCAGACTCAGATTCACTCTCTACTATCTCAGCTGGAATTTGAAGCAAGCACTGAGACTATTAATATTTTTTTTCTATGTTAATTATAGTTAAAATATGAGTTTATGTGGTTTAGCTGTCAAAACAGTGTCTGACATGGTGGAGATGGGCTAACAGGATAATATTTCTGTTGGCTACTGGTTTCTGTGAAATAGAAAAAAAAATCCCTTTTGTTTTAGGAGAGGAACCTGTGGTTCGACTAGATCTTGCTGCTAGACAAGGAAAACGGAAAGCCTCCGCGGGTAAGAACTTTTTATGAGCTGTTACGTAGGTGCTGCCTTCTATATATGACTGCATTAAAGAGTATTTTTGATGTATGAAAGGCAAATACGTTGCAGTGGAGATCTGTGTTGACTGCAGAAATGGCCAAAAAAAAAAATCATTTATCAGCTGAAAGGCAATTCTATGAAAATATGCTTGAAAAATAGAAGCTTATTGTTGACTGTTCTCAAAGCTTCCTGCAAAGAAAAGTTCTTACAATATTCCTTGTTTTCTCTGAAGACGATGTAAGCACCCTTCCAGTGAAGCGCCGCCTTGCTGAAAGGCTGGGGAAGAAGGTAGAGGCTCCGGGAAATGCTGACAAAGCACCCAAGAGAGATCCAGGTACTAAACAGTCATCTGGATTGGATTCCTGGGTTTTGTATTTAGTCTTTCTGTTTGTCCTTTTCCAGTGATGTTTCTTTTTGCATGTTGGCTGAGGTGGTAATCACTGGGATTCAAAGTTCCCTTTCCTGTCTTGTTTTGCAATGTGAACCTGAAGTTGACATTATGCAGCCTCCCTAATTCGTTCTGTTTCTGTTTTGCAGTTCAAGTTGCCAAGTCTCTGAAGGACAGGCTGGAATTACCTCCTAAACAGACCAGTACTGAGAGAGGTAACAGCTAGATATTAAATATGCTTTCTCCTCCTTCCTTTCCATGAACTTGGACTGTTTTCATCCATCCCCAAAAACTAATTGAAATGAAAACAAAGAACTGATGCCTCTTTCTTGAGTGCTGAAGCTCTTCTGACAGCCACTATCAGAAATCTGGCTCTAGGTGTGTGTTTCTTTTCTACTTGTGCCTTGTCAAGGTTTTTAGCTGCTTCTGTGAACCGTTCCGTACAATTAGAATAGAACCACTGCCAGGAGCAGGAATTTGAAATGCAGTCTGAAAAAGTACTAAAGTAAAGCAGCATTTCTGTGTAGCAGTTCTCTCTGGATAGGGCTGGTCTTCAAAATACAAGTGGCTCAGAGGAGGAGGAGAATGTTGTTCTAAGGATATTGTTCTAAGATGCATTATTGGGAACACTCCAGATTAGTTTTCCTTAGTGCTCTGACAAATGTTGGAGACTGAAACTATTGCTGGACTCTCTTTAAATGTTGGTGCTTCTCCTCATTTCTTGATGATGACAGGGAAGGCTGCTAAGCCGATGGGAGAGATCCATGTGAAAACACTGGAGGAAATCCGTCGTGAGAAAGCTCTTCAGAGACGCGAAACTCAAGCCAAAGCCGAGGCTGAAGGGCATGGTAAAACTGAAGATTCCAGCGCAGGGGCAAGACCTGCTCGTGCAGCTCCCTCAGCACAACCCGGACCTGCCCCAGCAGAGCAGAAATCTTTATGGAGCACAAAACTAACAGGTGCTCCATAAACAGATGCTTTAATGCCTGCCCCAGTGAGGTGCTTTCCATCTTGAGCAAGTTCAGTTTGCTCAGGATCTGCTTCATGGATAATTGCTGAATGGATTGCACGTTGTAGCCTTTCTCTCTCTCTCTCATGGGGCACAAGGAAATAAATGCACAAAGGAAACAAGTACCCAGCTTTCTTTATTTCTGCCGTTGACCAAACTTTTTTTGGTCTTCTTTTTCAGGTGCTTTAAAAAAAGAAAAGAAGGCAGTGGAATTGAACCAGCCTTGTCCTAAACTTTCCTCTGTACCTGATGTACAGGTGAGTCCTCTGTGAAGACACACATACATTCGTACAATTTCTGATCATTCTGACAAGTTTGGTTACTCACCGTGTGCCACCCTCTTGAGTGTGTTCTTACCCTTTAGCACCTGGTAGGAGCTGCAGTGCAGTCTAAATCCTATCGCCAGCAGCATTTCCAGACAACTCTGTACTCCTCAAACTTGGAATCAGTCTGTTTATACCACAGCAACAAAGAAACCCTGTTAGCACCAGCTGAAATCTACACAGTTAACGTGGAGGGAATTCTTTTTGTTCTTACTGACTTGATCTGTCAGACATGAAGGATTTAATACAGAAGGCCAGAGTTCTGTGTTGAAGGAAATCAATCTGTCTGTGGGTACTGTCTAGGGGAACTTGTATGACTTTCTGCTGCTTAAAAAGAATGGGATAAATAGATGTACAGCAGAACACCCTAGCTGTTTAAAGAAGCTTGCCATAGTGGATATTGCAGATATGTGAGACTGTGTCCATAGTAAAGCATGGCTCTTGTTACAGGCAGAATTTTAGGGAAAAAAAGACACAACAGTAACCTGAACGATATTAATATGCTGTTCCACATCAAGACCATTTTGGAGGGATTGCTGATCAGATTTTCTTAACGAAATCTCCACGCACGGATTTTTTTTTTTTTGTCCTATTCATGCACTACTTTTCTTTCCTTCTAGCCCACTCAGCAGAGTGGAACTCGTAAATGTCCAGAGAAGAGCTTTGAAGAGAGACGGTGGGAGAAGTGGCAACAGCGAGAACAACAAGAGAAGCTTGGGAAGGAGGAAGCTGCTGTCAAATCTACTGCTGGCTTCTTTCATACTGAACCAGCAGGGAAAGTGGCAGCTCAATTTCAGGGCCGGGAAGCTAAAAGTAAGTGTTGAAGGTTAAGAGTTACTTAGGTTGTCTTCTGAAATACAGACAGAAGATGACAATTCTCATGCTGTAACTCTGGCTGGGTGCATTTTGCCACGCAATGCTACGAAGCGAAGTGTGGACTTTCTTTTTCTTAGTTTGTTTCTTTTCCTGCCAGCCAGATGTTAGGTAAGGAACGGGAGACTAGAAAATGACACTACAAATTTGGACTTTGTAGAACAACTTAACTGTGGGACATCACTGCAAGGGAGAGGAAGCTGGTACAACAGTTGCATACGCTCTTGTCCTACTCTAACTGCTGCTTTTCCCTTTCCTAGAGGGAGCAGGACTTGAAATATAAAAGCTGTCTATATTTGTGAACCTAGCTTGCACTTAGGATTGCTATGTGTCTGAGGTTTCCCTTGTCCTGGATTCTTATTTACTGTAGCTATTCGGTTTCTTGGTTCCTTTGTATGGATTATTGGTAGACAGAGTTTACTATGTGGAAAACATTCCTGAGAATCCAGGCAATGGTGGTGCAATTCTGCTGGCCAAATGCATTTAACTGTGTAGAAGGACTGTGGAAATGATGAAGAGAACCTGGATTTTTCCTGAGGCAGAGCAAGACTGTATCAGTTCTCTCTTCCTTTTACTCTAGCCAACTTGATGACATCTGCGAAGCCTTCGGGTGGGAAAGTCACTTTCCCCAAGAAGAAGGCACTGAAACGTAAGGCACCTGGGAGTTATCCCTCTGCCATAGCAGCTGTGGAACTCCGGACTGCCTTGGATGCTGACATGATGGGACCTCCAGCCAAAAAAGCAGCCATGGTAAGGCCAGGAGCTAACGCAGAGATGGATCCCTTGTTAAATTCCTACCCTCCTCTAGGAGAAAAGGTGGAAAAGGCAAACGTTCTGCAGGCCTTCTGTTTCCTTGGAAATCCAGTAGCTGTCTACAGGATGCTTGTAGAACCCTTCTGTATTTATGAGCTGAATGGCACTCTTTAACCGGTACTCTGATGCTGTGATTTCTCTGGTGGGGGGGATTTTGTCCATGAATGCCACGTTCTTAAAAGACACAAGATCATGAGTAACCTCCAGGTGAATGTGAACTTTCTTCAGGAGCACCTTGGTTTTGTATTTTGGCCACGGCTCCGCAATGCCAGAGGAGAAGCAGTGTGGAGGAAAAAGCTATTAAGGAATCTTTTACCCATGTGTCATAAATACTGTTTTGCTGCTTTCTAGGGTGTTTCAGACGTGCCGGAGCACTCCCCAGCCATCAGACTTGAAGAAAATCCCCCAAACAGGTGACAACCCCAACTTGTTCTTTCTCTTAATCAGTGTATATCCCCAGGGAAACATAAGTTCTGTCACATGTGGGAAAAAAGGAGGGTTCTGAGATAATTAAAGCCAAAATCCATCAAAGGAATAAGTCACCTGAAACCACTTTCTAGCAGGAAATCTAGCAGGATTGCTTAATTAGGCTTTCTTTAAATGCTGCAAGTCAGCACAGCTTTCCAGTGACTTCTTGGGTTGTCTGAATACCTGAACGAGGAGGAGGTGAAGTTCTACTTCCTCGTGAGGTGATAGATGAGGAGTAGTGTCCTCTGCCTTTTGGTCCTCAAGAATGCCACCTCAACTCCAGGTGCCCTGGCTTCACAGATAAAGCCCCAGACTGAAAAATGTAGCTGGTAACACATCGGGCTCTAAATGTAGCCCTGGGTTGATTGATAACAATCCCTGTGTAAGATTGAAGCGTAGGAGGGCTTGCCTACAGTTTTAAGAGCCGGTTTGCAGAAAAGGGATTTCCTGTTAAGAAATGGCATATCCTGATTGTTCTTTCTTGCTCTCCCAAGACCTGAAGTGCGTCTTGGAAGCCCGGCAAGATTTGAGGAGCAGATGGAGATCGATCTCGAGACCTCAACCTCAGCTTCTTCCCAGCTAGAAGAGGCACGCACATGCCGGCTGAGTTCCACGGGGAACGCGCCCTTATCTGCAGATGAAGATTTTGAGAAGCTACTTTGGGAAATCTCAGGAGGCAGACTGGAAGCCGAAATCGACTTAGACCCAGGGAAGGACGAGGATGACCTCCTCCTTGAACTCTCTGAGATGATTGACAGTTGAACCGCGTAGTCCTATGGTATATTTAAAAAAAAAAAAAAAAAATTAAAACTGTTCTTCTTGTTGGTGTACTGGGTCTGGCTGGAATGTTAACTTTCCCGGCAGCAGCCCATACACTGCCGTACTCTGTACTTGTAGCTGGAACAACAGATTTATCACACCAGTGTTGTGTCTATTGCTGAGCTGCGGTGGCACAGTATTGGGCCTTTCTCTAACCCTCCTAGGGGATGGGCAAAAAGTGAGGAGAGAAACATCACTAGGGCAGCTGACCTAAACCAATCAAAGGGATATTCCATACCATGTGATATCACACTCAGCAATAAAAGGTGGAAACGGGAAGAAGAGGGGAAGGGTGGGCTCTCGTTGAGAAGACGTCGGTCCTCCTCTTGAACACCGGCTGCATGCGTTGAGGCCTTGCTTCAAGGACATGGTCAATCAGCGCTCATTTTTGGGATGTAGAGAGTAATTTCTTTCCTCTGCACTTCCATATAGCCTTCATTTATTTTGTTTGTTTGTTTTCCTCCCTTCTTTTTATTTTCCCTTTTCCCCTCCCTTTTCCCCTTTCCCTTTTTATTTCCCCTTAGTTAAATTGTTTAGTTCATGGTAGTCTTTATTTAATTATTATAATTATTTCCCTTTAATTAAATTATCCTTATCTCAACCCGTGAGTTGTTCTTTGCTTTACTTCTCCCCCTCCTCATCTAAAGGAGGGGGAGTGAGAGAGCGGTTGTGGGGTTTAGCTGCCCAGCACGGTAAAATCACCACAGTTGGATACCCCGAGGTGATCCTTTTTCTAACTGAGGCTTTGCAATGAGACTTAAAGCACAGTCCGAAGTGGTAGAAATTGGCAGGATCTGCACTCAGTTGTCCTAAATTTCCCTGCTGGTCAGAGTTAAGGTCTTGTGCATCCGTTCTGTAACTATAGGTGGCTACCTTCATTATCGAGAGGACAAAGCACTTCTTTTGGCACAGAAAGATCTCCATTGGCACGCCACGGTGGCTGCAAATCGATCTTCTGATGGAGCGATGCTCTGAAGGCTTAAAGGTAAAGCTTCTTCCTTCCTCCCCCCTTGGCACAACTCGATGTTGGGCACATTGTGAAGCTTCGGTGTTCTGATTTCTCGGACAGTTGATAGCCAAATCCTGGAGTTACTATGTCAACTCTTGACTTTTACTCGTGTATGCCATTGTTTTGACTATACCTGTGTCAGATGATGAAGCTGTAGGGGTGGGAGGGAGCAGAATCGTTATTCCAGTGTGTTGTGGACCAAACTTGCTGCCAGGAGTGGGGGTGGGGGTCAGCCCACCCAGCCTTACTTTCAATTATCAGGGATGATCAACTGGTGAAAAGCAGCAGCTCTGCCATGTGGCTCCGCTACCCCCACTCCCTTCTCTTGTGCTGTACCAAAGTTCCCCCAGGCTTTGGTTGGTGCTTTTTGTTGGTGTGAGGAATCCGGGGCGAGCAGTCGGGACTCTGCCGCAGTCACGGGGTCGATGAAGGGTTGTTTAAGTGCCTCTTGGTTTTAAAAGTTGCTCCCCTGAGCCACTGGCTCTGCTGCCTGCTACAGCAAATGTTCGGGTGCCATCAGCATCGCGCTTGGGCGTGGGCACTGACCCCGAGGAGGACAGAGCTGAGATTCGGGTGTATTGTGTACCCTGCCACCAGCCATCGATTTTTATTTTTTTTTTCCCCTAGCAGATCAATTTTGAATTATTTTCCGAACTTTTCGCGGCACGGTAGGCTCTTCCCTCTATGATTTGTGAAGCTGTGGGGGCCCTCAGGTGTTTGCTGCTGGCAGAGGAAAAGCGCTTGTCGAATTTGTTGTAAATACTTAATGTTGGGACAAAACCACGCGTCTCTGTGCGTGTGTGTGTGTGCTGTGATGCCCCGGCCCCACCAGGGAAAACCTCCACCAACGAAACTGCTGCTGGAGCTCAAGCAGGCCTTCATCGTGCTGAAGGACTTCACAGGGACTTCTGCCGGCTCCGGGAAAAAAAAACAAAAATCAGGACAAGGAGAGCTCAGAGGCTGCGCCCACCTGCCCTCGCTTTCCCCTCACCCCAAGCCCTGTTCTACCATGATTCAAAGATCGAAGCTGAAATTCCTTGAAGTGGTATAGTCTTTATTGCAGCGCTGGATGATGCACAGGGGATCTCTCCACCTATCGTGCATACCCAAGGTGGAAAGCAGTCTTGAATTTATACAATCAATCTCTCAATATTCTACAAGCGCCTATACATATTCCTTACCTATCCCCCCCTTCCCTCGCTTCTCATGCTAATTAGCCTTTTGGCACCTTGCACCTGCGTAGAGCCTCCCAAGAATTGTGGGCAGGGGTCTTTGGGACGTGGGCAGGGGTCTTTGGGAGGAAGACCCCGAGTCTTCCTCACAGTGTACTTTTCACCTTTGGTCAGGAATCTGCTGAGTTGGCATGTTTCTTAATTGCAAGCGCTGGTTGTTGCTAATTCTTCCAGTTGTTGTATCTTTATAATGAATTCCAATGTCCAGTTTTGAGATTTATAGTCCTTATGTTTGTTTCTCTGTCCGTCTGCCGCTTCCTTATCATGAGTTCCAGTGTCTTGTTTCGAGATATACAGTCCTTGTCTGGGGATTGTCCTTGCCTCCCCAATGCCTCCCCAATACCTCCTTAATCAATCCCCCCTTTTCTTTTCCCATGCAAATTCTTTTGCATCAGATGCTTCTATCATTTGCAGTAACACAACAAAGCAGGCATCTAAACAACATGCACACAAATATTCCTAACACTACTACTGCGATTAGAGCAATGAAATCTTGTTTCAACCATTAGAAATTGGGCAACCAGGAGGTTAACTTATTCCATATTTCACTAAAACTAAACTAAATATGAAAGATCATCTTTACTGATCTCATGTAGGATCCTTGTCTGCTTCCATATTTCTTCCAGGTCAGTAGAGATCCTTCCACTCTGATCTACATACATACAACAACTTGTGTTTATTACTGTACAGACTCCCCCTTGAGTGGCCAATAACAAGTCTAGGGCCATCCGATTTTGTAATACTACCTGTGATAAACTAGATATCTCTTCTTGTTGAGCCTTTATAGCATCCGAAATTTTGTTTTCTAACTTCTCTATAATTGCAGAAATATTAACTATTGCCTTTTCCAATTCACTCACTCCTAACCATGTGATAAACCATCGAACAAAACTATGAAAAGCGGTGTGTCTCTCTATCAATGGATTGCTAATTTTTTGCCTGATTCTCCGGATATGATTTCTCAAGTAACCTCGAGGCACTACATCATGTACTGTCATATTGGGGACTACTGCTCCAAGAGTGCAAGTTCCCTTCCAGTTCTCGGGCAAGACCTTACGGGCTGTATCATTGCATAGCCAATACCACCCTTTTCCTTCTGGAACTGGCCAGCTGGTTGAATTTGCCCAACTGCTAGTTGTACTAATATCAATTGTTTGATTACAAGATGTCTGATTTCCCACATAAGTAGTACCCGTATTTATACAATCCTGTTTACCCATACCCTTAGGCGGGTTACGCCTTTGTACACATACATAGTAAGATTCCAATGGCACGAAGCTACTAACTTCTAGTTCCAAAACTTCTTCATATTTTTGCCCCCAAGATGTGTTTTCCCACAAATCAGTCCAAGATAAGTTTGCAGGCAAGGGAATGCCGATTGTGCTGTACCAAAGTTCCCCCAGGCTTTGGTTGGTGCTTTTTGTTGGTGTGAGGAATCCGGGGCGAGCAGTCGGGACTCTGCCGCAGTCACGGGGTCGATGAAGGGTTGTTTAAGTGCCTCTTGGTTTTAAAAGTTGCTCCCCTGAGCCACTGGCTCTGCTGCCTGCTACAGCAAATGTTCGGGTGCCATCAGCATCGCGCTTGGGCGTGGGCACTGACCCTGCGGAGGACAGAGCTGAGACTCGGGTGTGTTGTGTACCCTGCCACCAGCCATCGATTTTTATTTTTTTTTTCCCCTAGCAGATCAATTTTGAATTATTTTCCGAACTTTTCGCGGCACGGTAGGCTCTTCCCTCTATGATTTGTGAAGCTGTGGGGGCCCTCAGGTGTTTGCTGCTGGCAGAGGAAAAGCGCTTGTCGAATTTGTTGTAAATACTTAATGTTGGGACAAAACCACGCGTCTCTGTGTTGAGGGATGGGGATCAAGAAGCAAGCCCACTGCTATGACAGAGTCCCTATAGGCAGTGTGGGTTTTCTCTCTATGCAAGCCTCATTATTCAGAGGCAGAGTATGGCTTCGTCCATTCAAGGTCCAGAATCAGTTGTCAAATGCTAGCCAAAGCCAGTGGCTCCTGGGCTATGTGACAAACTAACCCTAGAGCAAAAACCCTCCTTGTCCTCTTACCTGGTGCCCTTTCTGCGATTCCTTTAGGGTGAGTCAAGGCTATGATCTCCACCTTCTGGGGCTGGTGTTTGAGCTATGTCCTACCTCAGTGCTGAGACTCTTTTGCCTCTGTAGAGGCCCTTTGCCATGACACGAGTGACGATGAGAACTAAAATCAACTAGACTCTGAAACGTTCTTGTTCCCAAGCACAGCTTTTTCACTGGATTGCTTGAACTCCTAGTTTTTGGCCGAGAAGCTATTGTTTCTCTGTGCCTTTAATAAGAGGCTTTCTCTGGAGCCAAGTCAGGATGGCAAGATTGAGCTGGGCAAGGCTATCGAGGAGGAAATTCAATCTTCCCAGCTGGGTGTCTGACCCTTGGAGCCCGGGCCAACTGATCTGAAGCGGCTATAAAAGCTTTATTTCGCAGCATCGCTGTCTTCCCTGCTCGCATTCTAGGCACGGTGTTTCTGCTGACAGCATCTTCCACCTCCTCAGCAGAAGCTGCTTCTTTCTTTAAACGTAGTACAGGCTGGACGCAAAGAAAGAAACTGTTAGCGGTGCTTTTAGCTATTTAAATGGGGAGAAAACCAGCCAATGTTTATTTCTTTGTCCAGGGCAGCCACGAATGCTTGCGTGACGTGGGCTCCTCTCCCACGTCCTTAATTGCCAAGCCGGTAGCGGCTCTGGTGACGTGTCCCGTGGGTGTCTGTGCAGTGACGGGGCTGCCTCACCCCTGTGTACCCCAGGACAGACCTTTGGGGGGCTCTTTGCTGCTACCACAGGGCGCAACCTGCGGGTCCTGGGGCAGGCAGGATGAGTGCTGCTGGGCCCGGAGGGTAGGCCTGGCCTGAGAGGAGACAGTAAAGGAGGCAGGTTTGGGGCTTAAAGCAGGCTTGTCCTGCCCCAGCCTTCTCCAGAACCTGTGTGCCTGGCTCTGGAAAGCCGTGACAAGCCATAAAATGACTCGCAGCTTGCCACGAGAGAGCTGCGGTGGTGGAGGAATGGCCGCCTCAAGGGGCTGAGGCCAGGCACCATCACGGGCAGGACTCGAGAGACGAGGCATGATCTTGGCACAGACAGAGAAGGGAAGGGGAAGCACTGCTCTGCTGGCCCTGAGCGGTGCAGCCCCAGGAGAAAAGAAAAATCTGTGTTTCCTTCCGCTGATGTCCACGCTGAAGGTGCAGAAGGGTTCCGTGCTGTTGCTTGGGTCAGCCTTGTTGCCAGGTTGGGAATGTTTAGCCTCCCGGTGCTTCGGTGCTGTTGGGCTGCACTCAGAGTGTGAGCTCTGGGCGTTATTTCTCAACTACTGCGTTATTGGAGCGTACGGAGCCGAGATATTCTGCGGATAGGTGATTTAAGCCACGTCAGAAACACCGCTGTGGCATGTGCCAGCGTCGGACGCCCGTTCGACTGATCGGGTGGAGCAGGTGAATTGAATTTGGTGCTGGGTGGCGAGGTGGTGTTGGGGGAGGAGCTAGTCTAAGGAGAGCTTCCTCTTGCTCTGCTCCTTCCCATCTCAAATGGCCGCTTCCTGGGGAGATGGGTTCGTTGGGAAGTTAACTACAACGTTACAGTGAGGATGAGGAATCCTCTTTAGTCCCGTAGGTATTTGCTGCCAGGCCGCAGCGTTGATTTCAGAAATTGTATTTAAAAAAGGAAAAAGAAAGGAAATCTGTATTCTTTAACATACTCTCTTTTCTCGGAGAGTAGATGTAGGAGCTTCAGCAGTGCCCTTCCTCCCGAAATGATTCCCAGTGTCTGCTCAGACACTGAGGAGGAAAATAGAGGAGAGCCACCCGATATAAATAAAGGCAAGAAGGGCTCATGGATTAAGGGAGAACCACTACTTAAAAAATTGGTGCTCTCTACAAACCGGTTAAGGGTTTGGGACCTGCAGGTGCTGCCTACACCTGTGTGCGTTGCAGTCGTGCCTGTTGCCACTGAGCAAAACGGGGAGAGCTGCTTTGTCGAACGCGGCGTGTTAAAGCACGTGACACTGCCTGGAAGAAAAGCACGGACTTCTTCCCTCGTGTGGGACTTCTTCCCTAGCGATCTGTGGTTTACCTGATGGTTTCCCATAAGCTGTGAATGTTTAAAAGAAAAAAAACAACAAAACCCAACCCCAGCGTTGAGAGTGGTGAGGCAGATCCTCACCTGGGGACTCAGAATCAGCGGTGACATCACCATGCGAAGCATTGTGTGCGCTTCGGGTCGGGGCTGCTGCGAGCCTCGCAGCGGGGAGGGAGAGCGGATCCAGGGTGCCTCTGTGTCAGGCCTGTGCCCTGGTGGCTTTGTGAGCACTGAGAGTTTGACTCCTGTGTTCCCAGCTTTCGCTTGCGCACCTGCAATGTGGCAGAGCCAGCGAGCTGCTTCCTCAGCTGGAGGAGGAAGAGGAGTGACCTCAACATTGCCGAGGTAAAGCACAATTATTGAAAAGATTTGGCAAAGATGTGGGTTGTAGCAGCGCGGCTGCTGCAGCTGCAGCAGATCCTGGAGTATTGGAGAAGATAGAGAGGGGTTTCTTGGTGAAAAGAATGCTGTTAAAAGTGTTTTCATGCCAGAAATTAGGAGAAACGCCTCTGTTGTTTGACATCCTCTATTGACTTGGCACATTGGCATTACAGCGTACCCTGGCACGCTGTTTGTATGGAAAAAAAAGGTCTTTTAGTCAGGGCAGGCCAGAAACCTGCCTTGGCACTTCCACATCGCAGCAATGCTTACAGACCCTGCATCCTGGCTGCCAGGCCAGGATCTAAATCCGATGGTGCTGTTGGTAAACTGAAGCTCAGGAAGCGCTTCTGGGTTTTTCTGTACTTCCATGTGAATTTTTACCCTCTGAAGATGGTGTATTAAGCTATTTTTGTAACAACAACTAGGTTTAAAAGCAGTTTCAGTTTAACATCTACATGCTTGGGTGTTATTAACAGAGCTTTGTATACTGAGCTGGTGCTTGGTAGGAGAAAAAACATAAACCTTCCCTGGGAAACTTGGACCCCCTCAGCTACATACTGCTATGAGGAAACTCAGATGTAAGAACACACTTAAATAACACATCAGCAGAGCTGTTGTGCTCCTGACCACCAAAGGCACCTTTTTCCAACACCGTCGTACTGGAAGTTGATGCAGCTGGTTCCATCCGTAACGTGGGACTGTACAGTGCTGTAAAAGAAATATTTTCTCACAGCTTTGGAGAAAGTGAAGCAGAGAAAACCACGCATAACCACTGGTACCTGGACCCCAAACTGCCACAGACTGACAGCGATGCCCACTGGATATCTCCTGCTGCCTTCTGACTGCTCCAGCAGAAGTCCCGTTTGAATTAGCCAGCAGGTCCCTCTGAGTGGCTTTGCTGAAACTCCTGCCGTAGGAAGTATCCTACTGGAGCCAAGTTGCTAAACTGATGTGTGGTTTTCCCTTAACCCCCTCAGCCCTGACTTTGCAGCTCCTGACGACACTGCCAACGTGTGCAGTGTCACCGTGTGCCAACTAGGTGCCAGCTGCCATGGTTTATAGATTGTAAAATGAGTGATTTGGGACTCGTGAGCACTGAGAACAGGTTAGCAATTGCTTAAGAGCTTTACTTGTGTCGCTCTGGGGCAGGGAGATGGGTGAAACATCTTAGGCTTGAAAGTGATTCCCTGCAGAGGGACGTTCTCAGATCTGCACAACAGATCTGTCGTTCTGGTCACCTTATTAGATCCCTGCTTGAGAGGGTGCTTGCAAGAATCAATTCCTCTTCACCTTGATGTGTCAAGCTAAAGAGAAATCTGTGCTGCAGCACTGTCTGATCAGACGAGTGCCTCGGTTCAGGATTGTTCTTTGACAGCTGCAGAAACACCAGGACGATCAGCGCCTTCAGAACAGATTGATTTGATCTTGAGGCTGTCATAAAACAGGTCCCTGAAGTTTGAAGACTCTTCAAATAGTTTGGGCCAGCAAGGAGCAGCTGTACCTGGCGGCTGCGGTAACTCGGGGCTCAGAGTCTCAGAGAGCGTGCTGAAAGGTGACCCCCAGCTGGCTGCTGGAGGAAGCTGAGGCAGCGTTCAGCTCTAACCTTTGCCTTCTTGGCTGGCATCTTTGCACTCCTGCTGTCAGTGGGTGTTGAGTGTCCTTCCTCCCAGCCTCAGCACGTGCCCTCAGATGTAGGCAGCGTTTAGCAGCTAGAATTCACTCCAATATAAAGAGTACAAATCATGCGTTTTCTGCTTTTGCTTTGGAACTCTTAGCTTGAGGTTTTCCTGCAGGCCATGAGGTTTCTTGCAGCAGCAGGGATGAGTTCTGTTAGCAAGAGGCTGTTCTGTGCTTCGACTGTGGGAAGACGAATGGTTACCTGTGCACCGTGAAATAGAACTTGACACCTAGCACACCGCACTTGCAGCCTGTGGGGTGCTTTAACAAGCAGGTAAATTAGCAGAGGCTGTTTTGCAGCCGGGGTGATGCTGGGTGATTAAAAAGCAGGGGCAGAACAAGGAGTTTCTGGTGTTTGTTCTTGCTTGTCATCTGACTCTCCACTTCCACTGTTCTTTAAAAAAAAACAAAAAACAAAAAACAAAAACCCAAGGGGTAAGCATCTTGAATATCTTTATTATAAATGGAAGGCACAAAACAAGCCAGCAACAGAGACTGTCCAAGAGAAATACTTGGTGCTTTATAAACAAACAAGGAAGTACCCTTAGGTGGGTGTGATAATCCTCCTCTAACGCGTTTTTGGAGTGCAAAAATAGATTTGTTCCTTTCTTGCTCTTCTCTCCAGGACAAAGGCAGAATAGCCAACTGCAAAGTTAGACCAGGGAGGTCAGTTTGTTCCATACTGAGAAAGACAAGCCTGTAAAACAAACTAGACAGATTTTCTTTGTGTTATTTATCTTCCTTCAGCAAAGGCAAAGTTTATGACACTTGTTGGTGTGTGTATATATATTTATCCAGTGCTCTCACAACAAAATTTTGATTTGAAGAGGGCACACAGATCTGATTTTTTTTTTTCCCAGTAACTAGTATAATAAGCACTGGTATTTTTGTATAAAAACAGAAAAATACAAAACAAAAGACTGAATATTATGTGGTATGCATGACATTAAAAAAAAAAAAATGGTGGTTTCAAAGCAATATGTACCCTGGTGTGTTTCCCAAATCCTAGAGTCCAGCTTAAAGTGCACCTGATCTGTATTGCATTTTGATATTAATCTCTATGTACAATGTTTTGCATGTAAAATATATGGGTTTTGGAAGAAATAAAATAAAAAAAATTAAAAAAAATTTCAAAGTCCACTCCCAACCACCATAAAACCCATTAGGAACTCAACGAAATGCAACGGAAACCACAAAACTCTTCAAAAACACCCCAAAAGCGAACCGGATC
This sequence comes from Anas platyrhynchos, assembly GCF_047663525.1. Classification (NCBI taxonomy): domain Eukaryota; kingdom Metazoa; phylum Chordata; class Aves; order Anseriformes; family Anatidae; genus Anas; species Anas platyrhynchos. The sequence continues at coordinate 10,854,112 of NC_092608.1, read as the reverse complement.
AGAAGAAAAAAAGTGATTTAACCCACCAAAAAACCTTAAACCTACCTGATGTTCTGCTAAATGTACAATACACTCCCAACCACCATAAAACCCAATGGAAACCCAACAAAACCCAACGGTGACCCCAAAACACGTCAAAAACACCCCAAGAAATAAATGGATCAGAAGAAAAAAAAACAAAAACTATGAATTTCCCCCCAAAACCACCCGAAACTCACCTGATCTTCTCCAAATCCCACATTTCACTCCCATTCACCATAATGACCAACAAGAACCCAACGAAACCCAATGAAGACCCCAAAACACCTCAAAACCACCCCAAAATAAACCCAAATCCTAAAATAACCCAAAATGCCATGATTTCACCCCAAAAAACCCTTAAACCTACCTGATGTTCTCCAAAACCCACAATTTACCATTTTCCACCATGATGACCAACGACAACCCAACAAAACCCAACGGTGACCCCCAAACACCTCAAAAACTTCCCAAAAATGAATGGGACCACCCCAAAAAACAGAAGAAAACCCCAAAAACCATGAATCTGTCCAAAAGTCCCCCTAAACCTACCTGATGTTCTCCAAAATCCACAATTTACCATTTTCCACCATAATTACCACGGAAAACCCAACGAAACCCAACGGAGACCCCAAAACACGTCAAAAACACCCCAAAAAAGAACGGGATCACCCCCAAAACTGGAAGAAAATCCCCCAAATGCATAGATCCACCCCAAAGCCACCCTAAACCTTCCTGATGTTCTCCAAAACCCACAATGTACCCTTTTCCACCACGATGACCACGGAAAACCCAACGAAAACCAATGCAGACCCCAAAACACGTCAAAACCCCCCAAAAAAGAACGGGATCACCCCAAAAACAGAAGAAAATCCTAAAAATCAGAAGAAAATCCCAAAACCATAGATCCACCCCAAAACCACCCTAAATCTACCTGATGTTCTCCAAATCCCAAGGTCCACTCCCAACCAACATAAAAACCATTAGGAACTCAACGAAACGCAACGGAAACCCCAAAACACATCAAAAACATCCCAAAAAATAACAGGATCAGAAGAAAAAACGTGCTTTAACCCCAAAAAAAAACCTTAAACGCACCTGATGTTCTCCAAAACCCACAATTTACCATTTTCCACCATGATGACCAACGAGAACCCAACGGAGACCTCAAAACATGTCAAAAACACCCCAAACAAAAACAGGATCAACCCCAAAAATGAAAGAAAACCCCAAAAACCATAGATCCACCCCAAAAGTCCCCCTAAACCTACCTGATGTTCTCCAAAACCCACGATTTACCCTTTTGCACCATGATGACCAACAAGAACCCAACTAAAACCCAGCGGAAACCCAAAAACACGTCAAAAACACCCCAAAAAAGAACAGGATCACCCCCAAAAATGAAAGAAAACCCCAAATACCATGAATCCACCCCAAAAGTCCCCCGAAACCTACCTGATGTTCTCCAAAACCTGCAATTTACCCTTTTCTACAATGATGACCAACAAGAACCCAACTAAAACCCAACGGAAACCCCATAACACGTCAAAAACACCCCAAAAGCGAACCGGATTAGAAGAAAAAACGTGATTTAACCCCCAAAAAAACCTTAAACCTACCTGAAGTTCTCCTAAATGTACAGTCCACTACCAACCACCATAAAACCCAACGGAAACCCAACAAAACCCACCTCAAAACCACCCCAAAATCAACCCAGATCCTAAAAAAAAAAAAAAAAAAAAAAAACAAATGATAAAAAAAGAAATTATGATAGTTGATAGAAGTAATGGGCAAAATACGTGCAGGATGATTGTTAGGAATATATTAGTTGTGAAGAATTTAAGAAAGCACAAAAGCTGCCCACCTGAGTAAAACCACGACAGTCCTTTTTGGCGCCCAACGTGGGGCTCGAGGAATTTCAGATAAGGATGATAGTTGATAGAAGTAATGGGCAAAATATGTGCAGGATGATTGTTAGGAATGCATTAGTTGTGAAGAATTTAAGAAAGCACAAAAGGACTGTGGTGGTTTTACTCAGGTGGGCAGCCGAGCTCCACCACAGCCACTCTGTCACTCCCCCTCCTCAAAGAGGAATGGGGAGAAAATGGGGAACGGGGAAATGGGTATATGGTCAGTCTACAGCGCTTCTTCTCTGCCGCTCCTTCTCGGTCACTCTCGTCCCCTGTGCTGTGGGGTCCCTCCCACGGGATGCAGTCCTTGATGAACTGATCCGGCGTGGGCTTCCCACAGGCAGCAGCTCTTCCAGAGCTGCTCCAGATATGGGTCCGTACCACGGGCTCCATCCCTCAGGAGAAAACTGCTCCAACCTGGCTCCCCCACGGGCAGCAGCTCCTGCCAGGTCACCTGCTCCTGCGTGGGCTCCTCTCCACGGGCTACAGGTCCGGCCCGGAATCTGCTCCGGCAGGGGTCTTCCACAGGCGGCAGCCTCCGTCGGTGCAGGGCCACCTGCTCCACCGTGGTCTCCTCCACGGGCTGCAGCGTGGAACCCTGCTCCACCGTGGTACTCCATGGGCTGCAGGGGGACATCCTGCTTCACCATGGTCCTCACCACAGGCCGCAGGGGACTTCTGCTCCGGCGCCTGGAGCACCTCTCCCCCTCCTTCTACACTGACCTTGGCACCTGCAAGGCTGTTTCTCACTCCCTTGACTCTCCCGGCTGCTGTGTGGCGCAGCGTTTTTTTCCCTGTCTTAAATATGCTCTCACAGAGGCGCAAAACAACATCGCTTATTGGCTCAGCTCTGGAAAACAATGGGGCCCTTCCCAAACATGGGGCGGCTTCTAGATCTTTCTCACAGAAACCACCCTTATGGCCCCCTGCTACCAAAACTTTGCCATGTAAACCCACTACAGATGGTCTTGGTAAGTAGCAGCCATGGATGAACCACTTAATGCCCTTTAGTTCTTCTGGTCATGATCAAATCATGAGGTGCTTGTGATGTTCACACAGTTTGAGTGAATCTGAGATGGATTGTAATTAATTCAGTATCTATGGACATATCATTCAAAGACCTTTTAACATCGAAGAAGTAATTTATATTGTTTACTTGGTTTTATTTCACTAACTTCAAATATTTTCCAAAAATTGCACTGTGAAGTGCACTGTACCTGTGTAATTTAGGTTTTCTGAAAGAACATTCTGCTTCATTTCATTGGGTCAGAAACAATAACAAACTACATAATTTATTTCACTATATAGCTAGAAAAATACAGTTTCCAGAATCTTACCTGGTATTGATAATGACTGACCTCTGACTTCTCTTTTCTAAATACTTCGTACATTTTATACGAGCCATGCTTGATATTAAAATAGCCTAAAGATCAATTTGTTATTGAAAAGGAACGTGAAAGTACTTTAAAAAATATCACATCTAAAATTACTTTGTGTCCTATTGCACGACCTAGAAGTTTTTTGTTTCTCCACAAAAAAAACCAAAACAAACAAACAAACAAAAAAAAGTCAAAATAATTGTTATGGTTGTTATGGTCTGGTTGTGAAATTAAGGGAACTGCTTATTTCACTTGAAGGTTTTGTTTGTTGGGGCTTAAAAAAAATTGCACTTTGGAATATCGTAGCGTGTTGTTTGTTTCTGTAACATTACTGTAGAAAACAAACAAACAAACAAACCAAGCAAAACAGAGGATCAAATTCAGCATTTTCTAGGTAAGCTAGATGGGCAAGTACAGTATTTTCTTTGTACTAATTACTCATGTCTTTTTTTAGAAGATAGATAATTCTTTTGAATTCCCAATCTGCAAGGGCTACATGTATCCTTTGATTGACTTCTGTTGGTAATCAGTTGAGGATGAAAAGCAAACCTTTTTTGTAAGAGTACAGTACTCACTGAAAAGCATACACTTAATAGCTGCACAAACTTGAATGCAGAGAGCAGAATGTCCGCACTTAACTGAATCTAACTTTTATCCATAACTCTCTCCAACATATCAAAAAAGGCACTTTTGAAAGTAAGGTTAGTTTTATGTTAGTGGTGGACTACGAGTGGGCATATTTGAAAGTGTTGTTGTGGATTATTAGATGTACTTAGCAAAGGGATTTTTACTCTGCTGTCATCTGGGCAAGTAGTGTATAACATGTGTGGCTGTAGATATGAAAGGACTGCATTTTTCCTTGCTGCAAGCACAGAATAAATTTGTCCACATCATGAGGCGGCTGTTACAACAGGATAAATGGGCCTATTGTCTTGTGGCACATTTACAATTTTTCTGAGTAGATTGCAAAATACTATATTCTAAACGGTTAGGTAAACCATACTTCATTATTCTATGTTGTTCATCTCAATTGTGAGATAAGAATCGTCATCTTTTTGTTGGATTATTTCTACTTGCATGGAAGTAACAAGTCTTGCTAATGTTAAGTTTAATATTAGTGTCTCTATTATTCACTCCATGTTTGTTGTCAAAGAGCAATAAACAAACAAGTAAATACAGTTTAAAATGTGCACTTATTTACTATTCTTTATGAGGTGAAAGAATTGCCAAAGGCATTTCTTCTTCGGATGACACTGTGTATTATCAAATACCTGTCACTACTCTACAACTAAGGATGAATTCCTCTTGAGGTCTGCATAAATGGAAATTCTGTTCTTCATGGATGAAAAATAAGCAAGAAGTAATGTAGGAAACATACAACTCAATTGGTAGGAGATGTCTGCTGATGCTCCGCAGGTTTCTGCAGCTGTGACACTACAGATTAGGTAGTCATTCAAACATTAGATTCTGTATGCCATATGTATCCATTTCCAGACATAAGTACAATGTCCTGTAGCACTACAGGAGGTAAATACATTGGGTACATTTGTGATCTTTGAGAACTGGATGAAGTGTTGACCATGAATAGGAGCTAACAATTCCAATACACAAACAGAACAATGTGAGAGAGAGGACAGCAAGTCAATCATATGGGGAAGAGGGAAGAAGAAAAAAGAAAAAGAAAGAAAGAAAAACGGGGAAGAAAAAAAAGAACATCTCTCTCTCCCCCCCCCCCCCCCCCAGCAAACTAACAAACAAAAACCACAGACCCACAGATAAAATACTGCATACGCAGCAAGGGAAGTCTCATGTTTGCTACCCTTGTTCTCATGGGGGACTTCAGCTTGCCAGGTGTCTGCTTGAAATACAGTGCAGGAAGGAGGAAATGGTCTGAGAGACTCCTGGGGTGTGTGGACACAGGTGGTGAGGGAAGCAGCAAGGGAAGGTGCCCCACTTGACCTGTTGTTTGCAATCAGGGAAGGACCTGTGGGTGACATGATGGTTGGAGGTCTCTTTGGGCACAGCCATCATGAAGCGATAGGCTTTTTTCATCTTTGGCGAAGTAAGGAAGGCAGTTTGCAGAACCGCTGCCATGGATTTCCAGAGGGCAGACACTGGCCTGTTTAGAGACCTGGCTGACAGAGTCCTCGGGGAGGCAGTTCTAAAGGCAGGGCGCTCCAGGAAGGCTGAACTTTCTTCAAACAGGAGATCCTCGTTTGAATCAGAGAGTGGGAGTTCTATCCTGCACAGTGTTATTAGCAGGCAGCAGTGGGGGAACTCTGCTGCTCGGGCCCGCTGTGCTGACTGCGCGGGTTATTCCCCGCTGGGCTTCCAGCGAATCACCAAGCACAAGGGCAACGTGCGGTGCGCCACTTCAGCGAGCACGCTGCTTCCAAAACTAATTTTGACCATGGATAGCCCAGCAACCATTTCTGTTTGTTCACCACCTGCCCTGCCCTGCCCTGGGGAGAGGTGAATAAAAAGCTCCCGGCCGCGAGCAGCGCTCGGAGTTGCCCCGGGACGTGCCTCGGCTGGGCTGCCTCGGCTCGCTGCCGCCGGGCGTTGGGCGGCTCCTGGGGCAGGAGGTCGGCTGTGAGCTGGAAAACGCCGTCAGGCAGCAGCTGCGAGCTTAAGAAATGCCCTTTAAGCTTTGGGTTTTTTTTTAGGGGTGGGAGGGCTTCAAGGGGGGTTCGTGGGTCAGCCAGCAAACCGGTGGCTGTTACATTTTAACAGTGCACCTCAACTGTGCTTTTGTTTGTTTGTTTGTTTGTTTGTTTTTTTCCTGAAGTTCTTCCTCAAAAAAAAAAAAAAAAAAAAAGTTATTTTTTCTGGTGAATTCACTCACAACCTGTTCGCCCTCTAAACCGCCAGGATCGCTGCCTGCCATGTGCTCGCCGCTGCTGCGGGTTGAAGCGGGTTCCCGAGGCAGGGTGCGTGGGGCTGGGAAGCTGCTCCTGGAGCTCGGGGGCGAGCTGGTGGCTTGATCCTAAGTGATTTTAAGGATTTAGAGCGTTTTAAATAGAGTATCTTGATAGCCTTTGATCAGATGGCTTAAATAAACAAAGGTTATTAAAAGTGAGAAAGCTGATCCCGCTGGGTGGATCAAAGCTTCCTGTAAACGCGCTGATAAGGAATAAATAGTAGATGGGGCTTGCCGTGATAAAGTGTACAAACTGCCAAAATCAATACTGTCGTGTGCAGGCAGCGCCAAGGTTGGTCGGTGCCAGCAGAGGATGGACGTGCTCCTTCAGTTATTGTGTATCTTGGTGGTGTTTTAGGTTTAGCAGCGAGTGCTGGGATCAGTCAGTACTTTAGGTGTTAGCTGAGCACGTGTTTCGATGATAGATGGTGGCAAATAAGCATGTTAGTAATAGACACAAGGAGACAGCGTGTGGGAAGATGCTCTTTTCAAAGTTCTTGGAAATCTGTGGCTTTATTAGTTTAGTTGAAGATGGAAGTGGTTCTAGAGGAACTGAGATGTGTTTTTGGGCTATTCAGCATATTTTCCTTGAAACAGTAGATCACCGCATTTAAAGCTATGTGGTTATTCCACAAATGCTTGAAAGTCTGCTCCTAACGTCAGCCTAGAGTCCTAAATTGTGATGTGCTGCTCATTTCTTTGTGGTGTTTGAACATTTGCCAGTTAACTGTAAATTCATGCATGTATACTGATTTAAAGATCAAAGCCAAAATTTCTTTAAGTGGTATATTCTTTATTGCAGCGCTGGATGCACTAATATCAATAAAACAATAATTGGGTGACTCAATGTGTTCAAAATCCCAGTTACAGTTGGCGACCATCCAAAAAGTGTATCCCACCAGTTGTGACTTGTGTCTCGTTTTACTCTTTGCAAAACTCTGCTTATTTCCTTTGTATCATGATGGACAGTAATTAGAGTCTTCTCTCCATTTTCCTGAATGCCTTTTAAAATTCTAATCAGGTCTTGGTGTTTAACTAGTTGCTTCACTAGTGTGAGGTTCATCCCAATAGGTGTAGGTAGTAACTTATGATACATTGTGTTGTTAGACTTGATCAGCTGGTGGGATACCACTGGTGCCAAATATAGAATATCACACCCGACGATTCTAACAAAGTTACAAATACAGAAATTAGAATGATGTTTGCTATGGAGAGTTATGTTCTCTTTATCTACTTCTACAAAATCACAAACAGTTCTTAAACACACACACCCTTGACCAACATATACAAGCACATTCTTTTGGCTAGTATTTGGATGAATTTCAAAGTGACAGATACCTTGCTCCGTGTCAAAACATACATCCTGAGCCTCAATTGTATTGCTTTCACAAATAAATCCTCGTTGTTCCCCGGTAACACATGATTCTAGATTTACAGACTGCCATTTCCCATTCTCCATCCGTATAGTAAGCACGAAGGCAGTAGCCATGTTAATAATGGGCATAAGTACAATTTACCAGGGTCCACAAGGACTGGAACTTCTCAAAATCATTGGCATTGTCCCAGACTGCCTTTTGGACTTCAGCCGGAAAAATGCCTTTACTTCCTTCCCTAATGATCAAGGCAGCCGTTGCCTGCAACCATAACTGTGCTTGCATACAACTAAGAGCTCAGGATACATTATCTTGTGTCCACTCTTCTCCTAATTTTCACCATTCTGATGGTTTATATAAATAATTACCATTTGTTCGCCAGATGACCATAACTGATAACTTTCCATTAAAGTTCTTATCCTCTGTTGTTACAGCTTTAGTTCAAGGCCACCCACCATTCTCTATTATCACAGAGGCACCTTCTTGAATCACAATTACAACTATAAGCCATAAAAACAAAACAATTCGATGAACAAATTTTCTACCAACCATATTACCAAATACTCCCGACCATAATGTCCTCATCTTGATCGACTAAGCTTTAGTTTCAGTTCATTGTCACCTAGTGTTACTTTCCAGGGAGCTCCTGGAGCCTTCTTCACTCGGGAATAGTGGATCCAAGCGGCTTGTTCTCTAATCTTGATAGCAGTGTGAGTTGTCAGCAACACTTGATACAGTCCATTCCATTTTTCCTGTAGGGGTTGTCCTGAAAAAGTCTTTATACATATATTCCGCAGGCTTAAAGGGGTGGATTGGTTGATCCAACCCTCTAGCCCTGGTCCCTAACACAAATTTATGTACTTTATTTAATTGTTTTTGAAGTTCAGTTATATAAGTATATAAATATTCTGATCCCAGCTGCATTAGATCCTCTCCACTAAATATAAATTGATATGGCCTTCCATATAAAATTTCAAAGGGGCTCAAATTCTTCTTTACTCTAGGTTTAACTCTAATTCTAAGTAATGCTAAAGGGAGGGATTGAGGCCATGACAAATTAGCCTCTTGTCCGATTTTAGCTATTTGTTGTTTAATTAAATGGTTCATTTTTCTACCTGTCCACTTGCCTGCAGTCTATAAGGAGTATGCAGTTGCCAATCTATCTTTAGAATCTTACTTATCTGTTGTACCACTTGCACACAAAAATGTGAACCTCTCTCAGAAGACATTGCTACTGGAATCCCAAAGCATGGTATTATTTCATTTAACAAGACTTTAACCACTTCTCTTGCTTTGTTTGTTCGACAAGGAAAAGCTTCGGGCCATCCTGGAAACATGTCAGTCAGAACCAGTAAATAACAAAACCCCCCTTTTCTAGGGAGTTCTGAAAAAATCAATTTACCACTGTTGTCCCAGATAATTTCCTTTACCAATTATTCCAAATTTTATTCTATTCCTGGTATTGGGGTTATTACGTAAACAGATGCTACATTGTTAAGTTACTTGTTTTATTGTTGTGTATAAATTTCATCCCACTAATGTCTGACTCATGCTCTTATGCAATGTGTCAGCTCCCCGATGTGTTTTATTGTGTTCTGTAAAAACTATGGGCCATATCAAATTAGAGGGTATTATTACACAGTTATCTTTTAAATATACTCATCTATCTGGTTTCCTTTTACCTTTCAAATCTTCAATTAATTTTAAGTCTTCTTTTGTATAATTTGGCTTTTTGGTTCATGTATATAGTTTGGATTTTACCGTCTGGTATTAAAGACAATGCCTTCACCTCAGTTATTTCAGCTGCCTGTTTAGCCTCCTGATCTGCCAATCGATTTCCAATTTCAAAATCAGCGTTTCCCTTTTGGAGTCCTTGACAATGCATGATAGCTACCTTTTCTGATTGTTTTACAGCCTGTAACAATTTTAAAATTTCTTCAGCATGTTTTTTTTTTGTTTTCCCTGAGCAGTCAGTAATCCACGTTCTTTCCAAATCGCTCCATGAGCATGTATCATGCCGAATGCATATTTAGAGTCTGTCCAAATACTTATTTTCCTTCCTGCTGCTAGTTCCAGTGCTCGTGTAAGAGCAATTATCTCTGCTTTCTGGGTGGACGTCCCAGGGAGTAATGGTTTGGACTTGATTACCTGTTGAGTGGTTGTAATGGCGTACCCTGCCTTACGTTGTCCTTGTTTCACAAAGCTGCTCCCATCAGTATACCAAGATTCATCAGCATCTTCTAAAGGTTCTTCCTTAAGATCGGGTCGACTAGAATACACAGTCTCCATTGTTTCTATACAATCATGAGTTATAGGTTCATCCAGAGTTCCGCTAAGGAAAGAAGCTGGATTTACGACGTTAGTGACCACAATTTCCACATCATCTTGTTCTACTAATATTGCTTGATATTTTAAAATCTCTGTGGTGAAAGCCAATGGTTTCCTTTTTGTTCCAAAACTGTTGAGACCGTATGGGAGACTAACACTGTCATTTTCTGTCCCATTGTAAACTTCCGAGCTTCTTGTATATTGATAACAACAGCTGCAACAGCTCGAAGGCATCCGGGCCATCCTTTACTTACTTCATCTAATTGTTTAGAGAAGTAAGCTACTGCTCGTTTATAGGGACCCAATCTTTGTGCTAGTACTCCCAAAGCTATCCCTTGTCTCTCATGAGAAAACAGCCAGAAGGGTTTCAAAAGATCCGGTAATCCCAAAGCTGGAGCTTGCAGCAATTCTCGTTTAAGTTGTTTCAAGGCGTTTTGTGCTTCTCCAGTCCAGACTAACTTTGACTGATTACTCTTTATCAATTCATATAGAGGCTTTACCATTAGTCCATAATTATAAATCCAAAGGCGACACCAACCTGTCATTCCTAAAAAGGTTCGTAGCTCCTTTACCGTTTGGGGTTCTGGAGTCCGGCAAATGACTTCCTTACGTTCAGTTCCTAGTTCTCGCTGACCTCCCGAAATTCCAAATCCCAAGTAGGTCACGTGTTGTTGAACCAGCTGGACTTTCTGTTGAGAGACTCGTTATCCATTTAAACCCAGAAAATTAAGGAGACTTATAGTCCATTGAATACAACTCTCTTTAGTCTCGGTAGCTATTAAGAGATCATCTACGTATTGTAACAAAGCCCCTTCAGTGTCCGGAGGTATCCAAGTTTCAAGTTCCTTTGCTAATTGGTTTCCAAAAATAGTGGGGCTATTCTTGAATCCTTGTGGTAGCACTGTCCACGTTAACTGTGTCTTTCTGCCTGAGTCAGGGTTTTCCCATTCAAAGGCAAATAGGTTTTGGCTTTCAGTGGCTAAAGGTAGGCAGAAGAAGGCATCTTTTAAATCCAGTACGGTAAATCAGACTTGACTATTCCTTAATTTAGTCAGCAAAGTATAAGGGTTTGCCACTACTGGATGTATATCCTCAGTGATCTTATTTATGGCCCTCAGATCCTGAACTAGCCTATATCTTTTTCCATCTGCCTTTTTAATTGGCAATATGGGTGTATTGTATTCTGATTCACATTCAATCAATAATCCATACTGTATAAATCTATCAATTATCTCTTTAATTCCTTTCCTATCTTCTATCCTCAAAGGATATTGCTTAACCTTAATGGGTTTCTCTCCTGGCTTTAATTTAATAATTATTGGGGTCACATTTTTAGCTCTTCCAGAGACTTCAGTGGCCCAAACTCCTGGATATACTTGATTTATGATCTCTAAGGGTATTTCACTTTTAGGGTCGGTTTGTATTAGTGCCAGGCTTAACACATTTATTAGTTGTTCTTCTCCTATCCTTAATTCCATTTTCCTTTTTTCGAAGATAATTTCTGCTTCTAGTTGTTCTAACAGATCTCAACCTAATAGAGATTTTGGAGATCCAGGTAGATATAAAAACCTATGTATCCCCATTTGTTTCCTGTTATAAATGAGGTCTGAATTTTGTAATATTTATGAAACAAATATTTCTAAAGGTATATAAAAGTCAAGTAAACAGCGCTGGGTGTGCAGGGAGTCTACGCTCCACCAACACGCACACACAAACATCAAACGTTCTAAATACATGTATACAGAACATTGCTTTACATAATAACCCGAGTATGCCTGTTATAAATGGCTCAGGATTCAAATTAGGATTAAATAAAAAAATAGGATTTATTAAAAGAATATAAAGGAATAGAGGTAAGCAAACAGCGCTGGCTGCACCGGGAGTCTCCGCTCCACCAAGACGCACACCAGTTACATCAAGCAGCTGATTTTTATGCTCCTAGACTAATACATATTCATTACTACTTCTAAAAAAATAGATTATTATAATTAGCTTCCGGGGTCCAGTTCCTCCTACTGGAGCATGCGCATCAGTCTCCTCTGGGGGTCTCTAGGGGTCTTTCATGCTGAAGGCTCGTAGTCTTCCTCTCACCCTTTGTACTTACTCGGCACTATTCCAAGTTTATGGAACACTCTCTGTACACTCTCCACAGGTCTTGTCTCCCAACCGTCCTTCAGCTTCTTTTTCCTTCCTCTTAATCTCTTGGCCCCCCTGGCCAGATACCAAGGATCTCATAACAGTCACCAGCAGTCACCAGTTATTATCAGTTGTTCTGAAACTCCCAAACAGGTTGACGACTCACGAGCAATTAAAACATTCTTTCCCAGCTATTTACAGTCATCTACATAACATCTATAGCAGTGTTAAATCAATCTCGAAGAAGACAGAAAAAAAAAACTGTAACTGTTAGAACTAGAAGTCAGGAATAACAAAAGCAAACAGGTTCATAAATTTAAGGAGTGTTTTCTGAAGACGTGATAAATTGACTGGAATGAGGGGGAGACTGGGACACACTGCATCTGTGGTTCAAGAACTAAATTGCCAGTGCAGGGCCCAGAGGCAGACAGGATTCAAACAGAATTATTCTTTATGGACACGAATTTATGGACACGAATTGGAATTGTTAAAACATTCCTCACAATCCCTTATCTTCTTTTTACTATCCCCAATTCGTGTCTCTTCTGTTATTAATAATTGGATTTCATCAGTTTGTTCTTGGAGGGTCCAATTCTTAAGCATCATAATTGACATATTCCCTTCCTTTTTTAACGAAGTTATTACCAATGTACTATTTATCGCCCGGTGTATTAATAATGTAAGACAAGGTATCATACAAGGTATAGACAATAACATCTTTACACCACATAACAATAAAAATAACACTCTTTTAACCCATAGTCCACCAGGCAGCCATGAAAATAAAAATAAATGAAAATAAATGAAAATAAATCCCATTCCATATCCTTCCAGGTTTGTGTTTGCTCGCTCACCTCCCCCCTCTCCTTCTCTGGGATGGGAGAGAGAAATGGGAAAGTGAAGCCTGTGAGTTGAGATAACAAGAAAATAATAATAATAATAACAATAATAATGATGATAATATTACTACTAGTAATAATGTGTACGAAACAAGTGTTGCACAATGCAATTGCTCACCACCTGCTGTCCGATGCCCAACCCAACCCCGAGCAGTCCGGCCCTCCTCCCAGCCTGCCTGCTGGCAGGACAGTGAGAAGCTGAATTTGGCTTGGTCCTTGGCTTGGTGTAAGCACTGCTCTGTAACAATTAAAAACAATTAAAACATCAGCATATTATTAACATTCTTCTCATCCTAAACCAGAACATAACATTCTATCAGCTACTAGGAAGAAACACCCTTTTTATCAATCTTTAAACAGCAATTACTAAAGCTAAATTTTCCACAGACTTCTCCTTCTTGTGCTAGTAAATAATCCAAAGCTAGGCAATTTTGATACAAAGCAGTTCTCATCATTTATAACTATTTCTATTACAGCTAATAACCTAATTATTCTATTAAGTATATATTCTGGGGTCCTATAGTCCCACGATCTGTCTTCTGCCCACGTATCTGGATCATAATAGGCAAACACCTTCAGGGTTGATTCAGGCTTGTGTTACCGTTCGGCCTGTCAGGGTGATCCAGCTCCTGGAAAACGAATCACAAATTTATATAGGTTAAAATAAAGGTTCTTATGTTATTTTCTCAGGACAACCTGACCTTAGTGTGGGAGAAGTCCAGTCGAGGCCCTCTCACTCGGCAGTCAATACCCATAGGGGTTGCCTCCCTCGTGAGACCATACACACCACAGTGGAGGGTCCTGCCCTGGTCTTGCCTTCTCCCTTTCCTCACTTCAAGCTTGTCCCCTTTATTTGGCATCCTTAATTCATGCAGAGCCTCGTTGCCAGAATATTAGTTCTTCCTTAGCTTGAGTTTCAGTTTCCCAGGAGCGGACTCAGCCCTCCAAGTTTCAGTAGTTACTGGTCCTTTTATTCTGGATGCATGGGTCCCTTTCTGCGGTTCTCACAGCTGTTTCAGTAGTCAGTAAAACAAGGTACAGTCCCTCACACCGAGGGTTCAGTGATTCTTCCCTCCCGTGGCTGCTTGTTGAAACACTTTCTTTTTTATCTTCTGACAAGTTAAATAACAGTTATCTAATTTGCTTTGCCGTATGGCCCTTTCCAGGTTCCTGTAGCAGGATTCATCTGATAGCCTTTCAGGTTGATACAGATTTGACTACAGATACCAGGGTTTTGGCATTCATCACTATCTCCACAGTTTCCCAGCTGGACAGTCACATTCATTTTTGTTGCATTCCTTCAGGGGCTCATCACCCCAGTCCTTGCAGTCTCTCTGTTGGTTACACACTTTATTGATATCTATGCACACAAAGTCAGATTCAGTACACATCTTCTTCACACAAGCACTCTCATCACTGCCATCTGAGCAGTCTTCACATTTTACTCTAGCACCGTCGGCAGCAGTGCACAGTCAGGCGAAGGTGAGCAGCAGGCAGAGCACCCAGCACCCCGCACCGTCACCTGTGTCACTTATACTACTCCTATTACCCATGCTGTTAGTGTCAGTGGCATCCTCCTTTTCTTTTTGCCACTGACCATTCACCACAAATGGATGAGACACATGATTACTAGTTAGGAAAGAGAGTGGAACGTCTGCTATACGGCTGCAGGCAGTGCCAGCTGCAACCTTAGGTTTGTGAAAGAGCCTGCCGGTGGGCATTTGGCAGTGTGATCTGCGTCTCTGCACTCCTGCCCTGCAATAGAGCTAAGTCGTCATTAGCAATAGTTATAACACCGATCTGGGGACGAATAGTCTTTTTTGCATTGCAAGATAAACCTTTTATAAAAAGAATGCCAGAGTGAAGCAGCACAGCCGCTGCTGCCGCTGCCTCCATGGTTATGTCAGACAGGCTGCAGGGTCCTGATGTCCGCCCCTCTGCTCTGTGCCGACTCGCCACACGCTGAGGGTCAGCTACCGGTGTCCACTGACGCCTCTGGTCTCCCGTAGCAACTCGATCTCGGATGTTCCGCAATTACTTCAATTTCCCCGCGTTTTGCAGCTTCTGTCAGGTCTATTCTGTGTCTCTCAGAGCCATCTGTGGCTCCGCAGCGTCTCTCAGGGCTCTCTCCGTCCAGCGGTAGTCCCTCCGTAGTGTCTCGGGTCTCCCAGCACTGCTCTGGTCTCGGCCTGTTCAGGTCTCAGCGAGTCCAGGTCTCGCCCTGTGCGGGCCTCATATGTTGCAGGAAGCATGTCATATCATGCTCCTGCCTTTTTCTTGTCACAGTCAAAACATTTAAGAGCAAAAATAGGATACACAAGATACACCGGGCCCATATATTAGGCACCACCACTCAAAACTTGGATAAAACAGCACTTCTTTTCAGTCTGTCAAGCACTTCGTTCGTCTCTGCCCACTCCCCTTGCGGAGAGTACGGAACAACGGATCGGAACTCTGCACTCGCTTTGCAGCAACGCTGCGTCTCACTCACACAGCACCATCGCACACGGAGGCCTCCAGCACATCTCATTCATACCACAGGAATATAATTTAGAATGATAACCAACCAAACAAGTATTGTCTCTGACTGTGTTCTTCGTGAAGTGACTTTTTTGTAACACTTTGTTTCAAACCCTTACATTTACACAAATACTTTCAACACAAAATACATACATAAAAACACATACAATTATTAACACTCCAGTTAGTATCCCTCCAGCAGCCGAAAACATACCGTTTGTCTGCAGTTTCAGGAGTTTCTTTGCTCCTGCGGTGAGCAGCCGAGAGTGGAGTCCCCTCCGAGCAAAAACACTCAGGGTGCACCTAGGGGCGTCCACGCTGCAGCCGATCCCGCAGCCGAGCAGAGTGTCTCCTGCCTGGCTCACCAAAATGACTCACAGAAAGCTGACTCCACAATCAGTAGGATTGTAAAGTAGGTATGTTTACTCAGTTCCGTGAGGCACGGGGCGGGTAGTCCCCCCCAAAGTCGTGCAGGCCTAACGTGACAAATTGCTTTAGTAAAAAGTTACATATACATAAACATTCCTATACACACACATAACCTGTCCCTTTGTGAACAGTCCTCCTTATCTTAGGCCCCTTGGTTAAAGTCTGAACCATGAGGTTGTTTTTGATCTGGTTCTCGGGGTCCGAGAGGCTCCTGTTATCTGGTGGTATAAGCGCAGCACAGGCACAAATGGAGCACATATTCATTCTTAATCAATTGCTCTCTAATTTCTAATTCCAATGTTTCAGCTTGCTCTTTTCTGGATCCACGGGTATTCTACTATTAATGTTCAAAGCCTGACAGACCCCGTCCTCCATGGATCAAAATACAGGGGGTCTTAAGGGTTCTTTTGGTCATTCTGTCATAAAATACTGGATCATTTTTAATTTACTCTTTAATTTTCTGGGGCCCCTATTGTTCCAATTTCTAATCATTATTCATATTGGACCTTTTGGTCATATATCTGGTAATTTTCTCCCTTTCTGGTCCTCGGTCTTCGATTTTATCTGACCCATCCGGGAATTTTACTAGTGGCACAGCCCTTGGTTGCCCAGTGAGAGTGTCTTGCAGGGGGTTTAGGACCTATCACCCACCCACGTATCCCTCTTCTCACCAGTCCAGCCCCCCCGACAGGAGATTAGAACCAGTGAGAAAACAAAAAGACCTCCACGCTGACTTTAGAAGTCTCAGTTACACTCTCACACACAAAAACTGGCAACCGTACCCTTACCCAACCGGACGGTATCTTACGAATCAGTCGTCTTCGTCCAGACTCCAATCGGACGGTATCCACCAGCGTCTCTGCTGTCTTCGTCTGGGATCGAACCAGACGGTATCCAAACGACTGTCGTCTTCATCCGGTTCGATTCCGGGCACCGGAATCCAACCGAACGGTATCCAAACGACTCTGTCGTCTTCGTCCGGATCTTCGCGCGCAGAATTACGGGCAAAAAACAGCCGGCAACAAGGGAGCTCAAAAAAAATCAAATTCTTTGCTTACCTTTATTCAGGTTCAGGATGGCATTAGTCCCGATCTGACTCAAACAGGAGCCACCAAATGGTGGGGCGCCTCTCCTAGATTAAATCAGAATTCAGGAACTATAACCATCCCGGACGAGCCCCCAAATTGTTATAAATGGCTCAGGATTCAAATTAGGATTAAATAAAAAAAATAGGATTTATTAAAAGAATATAAAGGAATAGAGGTAAGCAAACAGCGCTGGCTGCACCGGGAGTCTCTGCTCCACCAGGACGCACACCAGTTACATCAAGCAGCTGATTTTTATGCGCCTAGACTAATACATATTCATTACTACTTCTAAAAAAAATAGATTATTATAATTAGCTTCCGGGGTCCAGTTCCTCCTACTGGAGCATGCGCATCAGTCTCCTCTGGGGGTCTCTAGGGGTCTTTCATGCTGAAGGCTTGTAGTCTTCCTCTCACCCTTTGTACTTACTCGGCACTATTCCAAGTTTATGGAACACTCTCTGTACACTCTCCACAGGTCTTGTCTCCCAACCGTCCTTCAGCTTCTTTTCTCTTCCTCTTAATCTCTTGGCCCCCCTGGCCAGATACCAAGGATCTCATAACAGTCACCAGCAGTCACCAGTTATTATCAGTTGTTCTGAAACTCCCAAACAGGTTGACGACTCACGAGCAATTAAAACATTCTTTCCCAGCTATTTACAGTCATCTACATAACATCTATAGCAGTGTTAAATCAATCTCGAAGAAGACAGAAAAAAAAAACTGTAACTGTTAGAACTAGAAGTCAGGAATAACAAAAGCAAACAGGTTCATAAATTTAAGGAGTGTTTTCTGAAGACGTGATAAATTGACTGGAATGAGGGGGAGACTGGGACACACTGCATCTGTGGTTCAAGAACTAAATTGCCAGTGCAGGGCCCAGAGGCAGACAGGATTCAAACAGAATTATTCTTTATGGACACGAATTTATGGACACGAATTGGAATTGTTAAAACATTCCTCACATCAAGAACTATGCTTTCTCTTGACTAAATGGTATTTACATGTAGTACAGTGGAAGATCAAGGAAAACCTGTAAAAAGATTTCCCCAGTGAGAAGCAAGATTTCAGAAACAGGACGTGTACAGAAAATCCACAATAACATCGAGGCAAATACAGTAATGAACTATTACAAAACCAAGGATAAAAAAATTAAAGAATATTTCAAGGTTCATTTCTTAAGATTTATGGCACCACCTGTGAGGTTGCCTTTTAATTAAACAAATTAAAAAATCTGGATTTCTGAGTACACTTTTAGTTTATTTCCGATGAAAAATATGATTTAAATTAGAGTATTTTACAGGAAGTTTTTTGTTGTTTTTTTTTCCCCCAGAGTTCAATTTTGTTCCTAAGAAAAATCAAACAAAACCCTCAGTTTTGTAAATAACTAACTCTAATGTAAGCAACAGTTTAGTGTAAATACCTGCTTTTATAAATGAAACAATCCCATTAAATAATGTACATCAACGGAACTCAGCAGCATTCTACCACTGACATGCTGAAGCTCTTTGTTATAATAAATTAGTAACCAGTAAGCAACAGAAACCTATTCTGTAAAGGTTAACATTCCCCCAAAGTCTTAAATGGCTCAAGACTTTAAACCGTGTGTTGTTTTTTTGTTTGTTTTGTTTGTTTGTTTTGATAGAGATGAAAATTGACAAAACTGAAATTTAAGTCACATACAAAACAATTTTCAGAGGACATTTTTACCAAGTAACTCAGTAAAACCGAAGGTCGGGGGAAGAAAAGAAGGGTTTTCTTCTAAGCATTCTCGTCATCTAAATAAATGAGGAATATATGTTCTTTAGGCTAGTTATTTTTTAGTTCATATTCTGAACTACACAGATATATAGGCAAATTGAGAGATTCATCTTACAGATCTGTGACAAACATTTTAAACATAATTGCTAACAATGAAAGTCCAGCATTATTTGTATTGGAGCAAACGAACGTCAAAACAGAGATGAGCTTTTAAAAAAAGAGAAAGGTCCCCAAGTTCAGTGATCTAATGGCAATTAACAGAAAAACGGTAGTAAAGGATTACTTTATTTCAGAGACTTTCTGTAATATAAAACAAATCCTTTCCAAAATCGAAATGTCTAGCTCGCGATTCTGAAGCAATGCAGCCAAAGTATGGAAAAAGCGTTCATTACTGCAGTCTTCCAGGAAAATCTTTAAGTAAACTGTAAAAGAAAATAGTTAAAAAGTTTAATCACAGCACTTGGCTCATGGAAAACTAAATCATTGATTTATAGCTTTTGAGGGTTTTATATGCGCCTCATGCTGTGCAACCATGAGAACAATGTACTAACTGGGTATATTCTAGGCATGTGATGCAAAAATCAGGTAAAACCGCGAACAAAACTCACCCAAGTTCCTAAGAATTCTGATATTACCAGCACTTGTGGTATTAAAACAAGGCCTATTCCCTTGAGAACAAAGGAAAACAGGACACTGAGCAATTTTAAACTCAGATAAAAAAATCTCATCTTCAACATGTTTATTCAATGCTCCTTTTCTTATGATGACATGAGGAGAACACTAAGCTATGCTAAAAAAACTGACAAGGAAATATTTTAAGCTGCTGCAAAATGACGTACGGAAATAGTACATGTAGACACTGATGACTAGACAGCTTTTCATTATCAAAACTGTCACCGTACCGTTTCAAGACAGGCAGAATCGTAATTGAGAGGTCAGAGTTGGATAAGAACACCTGAATATCAAAACAATTCCTGTAAAATGCTGGATAATTTTTAAACATGGCCATATAGTATAATCTTTTCTATTTATCCTGCTCCCCAAAACTTAGTCAATTCAGAATAAAGTAAAATCTGTTCCCTTGTGTTATTTCACTCTTGATTCTAATAGTACAGACTGATTTAGAGCAACACCATAAAGAACATAAGTACCGATTTAATAGGTCACAGAACTGAACACATTTGTTAGGAATCCAACAAAACAAGTCACTATTCACTGCACTCTGCCCTTAGCGTATAAACACACTTGGTATGCCCCAGGATATAGTTACTTAGAATATGCCATTAAATTAATAGTTATTGTAATATTATTCTACTTTTACTGTAGAAGAAGGAGGTCCTACAATTTATTCCTATAAATATCTAAAAATGCCTTAAATTCCTTTTTGTAGGTGTAAACAAATACCATATTCTGCTTACTTGGGCATTTCTTTGCTGGCTTGTTCTTACTGGTCTCAATAATACTGTATTATTTTATTATTAAAAATACCGGTCTTAAGGTATCTTAAAAAAACTTTATTAATATATATACACACACACATATACATATAGATACACTGTAAAATGTTTTAACTGTGAGGTTTATAAAACAATATAAAAAATACGCTGAGGGAATTTTACCATAAAGCAGAAGAGCCAAAGTGGAAATAATACCTCAAGTTTCACAAAGTTCAATCACATGAAAGCAAACTGATAAAGACATGCATTTAAAGAGATTTTTCCTACATTGTTTATCTATTCATTTTATATATTCATTTCAAATAAGCTTTTGCAGAATAGATTTTAAATCATCACAAATGTACAAAATAAGCATATAATTTAAATGCCTGTCTATCTGATGAACTAGAAGAATAAAAACTGTGTATTTTTACATATTTTTCTGCATCATCTCTGCACAGATTTTGTTTTTATTAACTACTGTAGAAAAACTAACTTGGAATCTATCCGGTCAGGATTTGACACAATTTTAAATAATCTGCAAAAGCCTCCCATAGGAGCCATAAAAAATTGCAGCATTTGGTAGTTACATTAACTTAACTTCATTGGTAGACTGTAATGAACAATGAGCAATTTATCACTGTTGACAGAACTCATCTGAAATTTACCCTCAAAGTGATCAGTCACTCACAGCATCAAGTCTCACCAGCTATTGTCATTCAGAAATTTCTGTTTTATAGCTAAAGCTCTGTCACCTCAGAAAATGAAGACTGTCAGGAACACCAGCTTGAAGTTCATGTTTTAACAAATTAACCATTACGGTTTTGCCTCGTTTCTAATTGCATGTGGATCTGCCAGGAGAGCGGACCAACCCAACAGAGTGATGGAGAGTTAGCTCGTGGAAAAGTTACATAAGGACCACAGAAAAAGAACCAGTAACTACACTGAACAGCTTGCTGATGAGCTGCTGTCTCTTACACAGTCACTGGCAAGATTGGAACCATTTGCTGAGTTTAACTGATTCTCGTCGTCAACAGCTGGGCCTGGTAAGAGCCAGTGGTTATAGCACAACGGAGGGCAGGCGAGGTAACAGTCAGTGCAAGGCCCCTCGAGTGTGGATGCCTTCGTGGGTGACCCCGAGTTAAGAGAGCCCAAGGACAGGTCCAGCCCATCACCCAGTACATG
This sequence comes from Anas platyrhynchos, assembly GCF_047663525.1. NCBI lineage: Eukaryota > Metazoa > Chordata > Aves > Anseriformes > Anatidae > Anas > Anas platyrhynchos. The sequence continues at coordinate 10,832,733 of NC_092608.1, read as the reverse complement.
TTGACCTCAGGATGGTATCAATTGTTCTTCAGCTTCCTAGATGTGCAAGACCTTCACGCAGCTATGACACAGGATGTACGGGAGGCCACCCTCATTCTTAAATGACCATCACAAACATACACACACAAAAAAAAGCAATAAAAAAGGTTAAAAACAGAACAGGATTCCTTATGTCACAGAAGTAAGTTGGACTGAACAGAAGTTTACAAAGATCAGAAAAGACCAGAACAAAAACCTACACCTTGGAGGCCAGGAACTACCTTTATAACAAGACAGATTGACAGGATTCTGGATGTGAAACACCTGAACCAAACAGGGATGGGGTACATGAAAAGCTGCGTGCCAGTAAAGATGAACAGCAATAAGACTATTAATTCTAATTTGTCATTAAGATACTACCTATAGATAGGAAACAGATGGTACCAATACCTGAACGGTTACATTTGACATGCAACAAGGTTACAAGCAACATGGCAAAATGTGAACTTGTCACAATTTATCTCCATTATTCTTCCAAATCTAGGCATCCAGCAGATCGAAATGACTACTACTAGATAACAGAACATGTACTGTTAGTGGAATTTTTCTTCAAAGTAATGTCAGATACCATCAACCCTGCTTAGGTTTTTCTTTCCCAGTTACTATACCGATCAAAATTATGATGATTAGAAATACTTTAGTGTAAAAAAAACAAATAGATAAACTAACCACACGGTCTGAAAGGATGAAAACAACATCAGGTAAATCTTTCTGCCACTTATCTCACTGCAAAATGCCTTCTAACTCAACGTTGTTCCATCCCAAGTCAAACACGCTTTCTGTTTTTGCCCCTATAGTACATGGTAACAAAATACCCCAAGCCAACAATATACATTTCACAAATAGCAGCAGTCCCTTCTCCTTCCCTTTTCTGTTCCAAAAAACAATGAATACTTTTTATTTTAAGAAAATTAACAAGGATTGTTCCACATGACACTGGAATGGCTCACTACTTGTGTGTTCATCCAGATTGTTATCAACTGATTCTTTGCCTGTGTCACCTGGAAAACCACTGTGAAGGAGACTATTAACCCTTTTATAGGACCACACCACAGTACAACTCATTGAAACATAACCATCCCTTACAGATGTGCCATTTCCAATTACTTTAAAGTGAAAAATGGCTACGGGTGAGCTGTTCACATTAGGGGGGTAAAAAAAGATAAAAGTTTATTTATTTATTTATTTATTTTATCTCCACCTGCTAACAGGATTTCATGAAATGGCTGCCCTAGCACAGCCTTACTTCAAAAGAAAATTACTCATTGGCAAAACATCAGCAAGGTAAACCAGTGGAATAAACAGAAAAGCTAAACTAAACATCAAAAAAAATCACACCACTAAGAAAGCAACCAGGACAAGATGTAAAGCTTGGATGCTGACAGTGAGAAGAGACGGACAATTCAGAAACATACTTTATATCTCTAATGAATTTAAATGACACAAATGAATGCTAATGCTAGATCAGGTTATTTATAGAGAAGCAGCACGTTATTTTTGATTTGGTATTTATGCTTACCTCACCTACTTTCATCATAACTTTGTATGTATTTTTTTCAATTACTCACTTTTATCGTTGTTCATGGCCATCTCAACTAATGCATTAAGTGCAATAAAAAGGAGACATTTTTTGGATATAGTTAAGTGGCTTAGTATGATAGGCACACATCGGTATTGCAAAAATAAGATCTTTCCTTCATCTGTCTTCAAGTCCACGCAAAGGGAATGAAATGCCTGAGTCAGGTAATCCACTGAAAGATAACAGAAAACAGGGAATAAAAATTATGTAATCACAGTTCCATTAGATGATCACAAATACATGAATATTTATCCTAAGAGTTACTGTTGCAGATATATACTAATTAAAAAAAAAAAAATTAAATGGCTGAAAATATTAATTTACTTATTTGTTTAAATGCATCTTCTGCCTATTTTTATTCCTTACAAAAATTGTTGTGAGTGGAAAAAAAGACAAGTTACAACTCACAAATTGAGCAAAATATATTTGCAAATATAACACCTTTCTAATCTCTTCCTTAAGAGAGAAAAGAAATCACAAGCTGCATAGTTTGGGACTATATTGGTTTCAACATCTGGGAAGCCTCTAATAAAGGAGTAAAAGGCTCATTCATCTGAATAACTGCAATTACTGTCATGACAGCAACTATTCACATTCCTTTCCATAAAAAGCTGTAGTTTAAGTTATATATGCATCCACGTTATATATGCATCCACGTTATATATGCATCCATTTTGGAGAACACTAAATTATTCAGAGAATTTAGATTAAGTGAATCAATTCAGTTTTCTTAATTTCATGATGTCAAATCTTCCTCAATATCTTGGAATAGCATTGATCATCTGGAGCACAGAAAATTAAGAGTAAGGGAAAAATTTATCACATAGCAAAAGTTTAATTACAGTGCCATCTGCTGGATATTAGCATCTTGAAGGGAACAGGATATATATGTTTAAACTGAATGTGCTGCTTTGTCATCGCTAGATCATTAGACATGTGGTCAGTGATGAAAATTCATACACGGTAAGTTTCAACATAAATTTAACAGGTAATTTTTTTCCATGTTCTATAGGCTCGCAGTAAAAACCAACCATGAGAAGCTAAACTGATTCATTCTGATCAACAGCTTTCATCTGCTTATAGTTAATCTCTGCAATAAGTACTTTTTTTGTATTGTAATTCATTTGCATCATTTTCATCAAACATTTCTAGAAATGTGAGTTTCAATTTCAGGGTAATCATGCTTCACCAAAATATTCTGACTGAAACTATATGATACTGAAATTGAAAATACACTGATTCTTCCCTCCAACAGCTGAAATACTGTATTTGTTTATTAATGGTGACAGGGTGGTCTTCCAGAATGTTTAAATCCTACTTATTCTAAGTACTACCAGTATAAATACTGCACAGGTCAGTATTTTTGTCATCACTTCAAAGAAAACGTTTTTTGTCTTTTCAGGCCCTGTTTGTTTTTAAAGAAACTGCTGCTGAGAAGAGATACTACGGCATCCTGGAAATTGCACAAGCGGAGTAACTCTCATGAACTGAAGCAAAAGTCACTAAGAACTGCGATATCTCCAGACAAGTACGACCTCATTTGCTTTTGCCTGTTAACAAAATACATTACTATACTGCATCAGCATATGGTAGCATTCTTCAATGCTGATAATGTTTATGGGTAGCCACTTGCAGTGACAGACTTGGTAGGAGAAAAGGGGAGACAGCAGAGAGGTAAGAGCTAGATAGAGTATGAGCTTTACATTAAACTTTGACAAAGCAATGAAATTCTAGAACTGTTCTGAATTTGCTACTGATTTCAGTTTACTGAGGAGCAATTAGCTGTACCATTATATGCAGTGCAGATCTTGACAAACAAATCACTGCTACGGTGATTGCTTGAGAGAATTACCAACATCTCTTTTCCCCTTTGTCACAAAATACGTTGATCTCACTGACATAAATAAAGCATATTAAAATGACCACACAAATTATGACATGAATAATAGCAAGGTTCATACTTGCTTCCCTATATTATGCTTCATCAGGTGGTAAAATTCAAATAAAACATCCTTTACTACTAAAGCATTACAGATGCTACAGTATCATTGAACTGCTGCATTTTGTACATTTGTTTTTTTGTCTGGGCACATACCTGAAAATAAGATTTAAAAAAAAAAAAAAAAGAAAAAGAAAAAGATAATTTAAAAAAGACATAATAAAAACCAGAACTTACTTCGTTTTGCTGTTCTAAGCACAACTAAAGTTGACAGAAACCTCAAAGGCATAGAGGAGCTTTTAAAGAAATGTGCAGCTTTTGGTTTACTCTGTGTAGACTTTTTAGTCCATTTTTGCATGCTTCCCTTTTGTACTGCGCCTTTGAGAATAACTTCTGCAAGTCTCTCCATTGTTGCTGTCATGCTTGCATCCTGTTTCAAACAACGTGCACATTTAGCGTAAACATTAAAATACATGAAAATCCTGTCTGCTAAGTACGTATGTTCCCCTAAGGATTAAATATTAAATAGCAGATGTCGTGACCGTGTATTGCAATATAGTCTGTACATGGGATACTACTTTGCGTTCCACAAGCAGTTGAACAACATTAGCACAGGGCCTAGTCAACACACACTTCACAAAGAAACAAGGTAGTCAGGGCCCCTGATATGCTGACATTATTTAATTTGCCTCTGGTTCCAGAATAAAGTCAGTTCAAACTCAGCTTTAATCAGTGCTGCCTACTACACTACCCTCTTTTGTGAAGATGCCTGAAGCTAGGTCCTACAAAAGCGTTTACAGAACTAAGGTCTAAACATGACCCTTAAGAATACTGTACAGGTAAGATGTATTGGACTTTTCAAAAACCGGTGCAGAAATATTACTTCAGAATCAAACTTAATAACAAGCTCATTTAAAATACCTTCTCATTAGCACTGGAACCACCAGCTTAGTTCTATTCAGTTAGACACTGAGTAGAGAACAAAGAAATCAAAATACCTTTGCTACTTTGCCACACGTTGCCATCAATTTCAACAAATCTCATGCATAAAGCGAACAAAAATATATTTCTTTTCCTAGTTCACACGTTTTGTAAGCACATATGGAAAATACCATTTCTGAGATGCTACACACTACTGCAACAAAGATCACATATGTGTGCAAAAATATGTTTACAGACACGGTGCAAAATATTACAACGAATGTGAGAAAGTTAATTTGGTGAGAATTAGTTTTTCATTTGCTATGTATCTGTGGTAGGCATTTATGCTTTGCAAAGACAGCAAAGTTTCTTTTATATATACTCCCTGAAAATATCTACTTTTCATACTCATTTATAATGCAAAATATCTCTTGGGAATTTACCTGACTACCAGTGTCTATCTGCCTTAGAGACCAGTAGATAAATTGAATCACAGACATATGTAGTTTAGGATCCACAAATGGCATCCACTGGAGCTGTCCAGTGACCATAGGCAAAAGCTGTAAAAATACAGAATGGCAAAGTTACGTGCAGTATACGAACTTACAGTACAAGCTAACCACAAGTAAAAAGCAAACTAAGCAAAACTAAACCAAACTAAAATCAACGTATTCCCGGAGTTTAACAGACTACATGTACAAATACTCACTGGGCAGATCTGGTACAGGTAACAGAATTATATACTGAATTTACATTTTACACAGGTTTACACAAAAAGTGGAAAGACATTGTGTGAGCTCAAGCTCTGAAGTCTAATACCAAGGGCTACAAATTTTAGATAGAATAATAATTAAACAAACAAACAAACAAACAAACAGAAAAAGCAGATTTCCTGAACGCTTCACTGATTTCCAAGCCTCGGTATCCCAAAAAAGCGTTACAAGTATAGCACGGTATCATCTTTTATAAGACATAACTTGAACTTTTAATACCTAGTATCAGCACTAAAATACTTTAAATTAGACGTGTGTGTCTCCTTAGGAAAAAGGAATTACATACAGTATTACAGATAAAACACGAGATAAATTATCAGCTGAGAAAAGTGACTTAAAATAGAAAGACAGGTGGAATCTCAAGGTCAGACTGCACACTACACATTTCCTTAAAAATGATCTGTATAAATATCTGTATGAAAAATTATCTATTACATCTCACTGTTGGAATTAATACTGATGGATTAACTGCTGTTTTCTTTTAATTCATGTATTCAAAGCGTGTGTAAAACAGGCAGACCTGTTACACTCAGAAATAATACAAAGAATCTTAACATTTCAACCTAAACAAATTCAAATGCCTTTACCTTCATACAATTTTCTAGAGTGTAGTTTTCTTTAGCACACTGAGGTTTCTCACTGCCCTCTCTCTCTTCATGTATTTCTATTTTGCTAAGGTGTTGGTCTGAGATCCAGTCCATAAGAATAGTTAAGGGGTCGTAAACTTTTGAAATCCGTAGTAACTGTAACACATCCACAACATCAGTTATTTCAGTTTTCAAGTCTATGATTTTCTAAACCACAATACCAATAGACTAAAATATACGAGTACATTAGTAATACGCACATGCTTTATTTTGTGCTTAAACAAATGTTTATGAAAGCCTTGGGAAGAGATTTTCACATACAAAATCACTCTATTTTATAATTCTAACTAAATGGATCATAGGAGAAAGAAAATATTTAATGATCTGTGCATGATCCTCATTTTAATACATTTAATACACTCCTTTGCTTTATTTCATACAATCTACTTAGGCTAAATTTTAACTGTGTAACTAGCATTGTTGGAAGAATAAAGATTTCGTGAAATTGTCATTCTGTCCCTCTGCTACAACTGTACAGAAAAGCTCTGTGAAAGGTATCCAGACGTTCCTGAAGACAAACTACACGAACATCTCTCTAAAACCTTCACAAGTTTTCTTGTATCTACCTTCAGACAACTGTTCTTCTCTTCACTCAGAATTCTAACTACTGATACTGCTCATATATCACTTGCGACTGTGAGAAAAGAATATGGGGCAAACTATAACCACCATTTAAATATAAGTAGCATACTCTATGGATACAACAAGCATCCTGATCATCATGTAAGTCCTCTATGAATACTTCAGTTTGCACAAAAGAGAAAGAGAAAGAAAGATTTTACTGAGACTAGGAAGCAGATGATTTTAATCATACTCAAGAGCATCAGAACTGCAATTCACTGAAGGAGCAACGGTCAAAAGAGTTTAGGCAGCAATTTGCTTGTCAGCATTTAGGTCAGATTTAAGTCAAGTGAGAAGAAAACTTTAACTTTGTATTCTTGTGAACCACTGTCTCAGCGTGCCTTTAAGAACAGAGAAAATACTCCTTTAATTAACACTTTCAAAAATAACTAACTCTAAAGTCTTTAATACTGCAAAAGCTCTGAGAGACTAAATTTCATGTACTAGAAAACGAAGCAGAAAGTATTTACAACCATTCACACAATTCTTGTCTTAAAGAAACAAAATCAGCAATTTTAAAAACAACTTGTTCAAACATTTAAAATTGTTGACTGTAACTTGCAAAGCTACTTATAAACTTGACTGTACTGCTTGACTACTTGACTGTAACTCGTAAAGCTAGTAACAGGAAATAATTAATCTTGCCTGGGTTTTTAGCAATTCGTTATTTTCCCTCAGAGAGTTAAGCGATGACCTCAGTTCGTTATTTTCATCAGTCATTTTTCTCGAGGTTTCTCTCAGTTGGCTCATTTTTGTCTCATGCTGCTAGAGAAATATCAAATTTTAAAACGTGATTAACAAGAGAGTCTTTTTAGAAATAATTCTCAACTAAGTTCCATTTCAGTGTTAAAAGATAGGACAAACTTTCAAAGATCAAATTTGTAATTCTTCATGGTCCAATCTGCACATACCACCAGTAGTGAAGAAAGCAACATCCACACCACATATTAAGAAGAAATATAAAGAAAATGGGAGCCATGGTGTACAGCCTATGGATCTTTTTTTTTTTTTTTCCAGAAAATACCTAGATCTTCTCATTGATCCTCTTGTACATTCCTCAGTTAAGTCAGGTGTGGGAAAGAATTGTGAATGAAAACAAATGTCAAAGCTTTTGTTTACACTTAGCTCTTTTTTCTTTTAGCATCCATTTTAACCACAAATATGCCCAATTCTCCCTTTTTTGAATCTTTCAAATATTCTAACTATTCACTGCTGATAGTTAAGACGCTTTAGTTCACCTGTACTTAAACACCTGTCCTGCAATGTCCAGGAATGTATCCAATACGTGCTACATTTCATCGAATTGGAAAAAAATAATTGTGAAACTCAAGATAGTAATCTTTTAATATTTGTTATTATTATTAGTCCACAATATAATTTAATACCAGTACATACCATTAAAATATAAGCAAAAACAGACAAAAGAAACTGCAACAAAGGAAAATTGAAGCGACAATTACTTGTAACAGTCAAAAACCTGCGTGCCTTGAAAAAGAAACCAAGGAATATGTCTTTTTTCCCCTTCACTGGAAATTTGAAATATAATTAAATATTTTCCAGCAGATTCTGGAAAAAAAACAAACAACACTGAGGCTTTGAAGCCGAGTATAAAACAAATGTTTTCAGAAAGTAACATTCCATTTCTCAGAAACCGTGAGAATCTTCTATGTGAAAATAGCTTTTTGTTCAGAAGTGTTGTCTTCTGCACTAGGAATTCAACCATCCACTACATTTTCTTAAGCCTCACTCTCAGACTGTTATCATGCTGCAAAAAGGACTTAAGCGGTAAATATAGAAATGATCTCATCAACAAAGAAAATGCTACAGATAGGCTCCAAACGGAGTGCTCAATTACTTCCATTGAAAAGGCCAAACCTTTAGAGTTAACCAAGCCTAGGAAAAGCTTGCCCAGCTTGGGATGGAACAGGAGCAAGGTGGCTTGAAATTGACCATAAACTTTCAAAACAGTCAGGGACAGCAGAATTATAAGTGAAAGGTTTTGAGAGGAAAAAAAAAGAATTAATATTCTCAATTTCTCCAAACCACATTACACAATGCTTTATAAGGCTTGCATATTTGGGGTTTTGACAATAATTTCACAGTTCTTCAGGGATTTGGCAATAATTTCACAGACCACAGGGCTGTTGTAGGTGGTGCCAGGATGTCTAAACCATCCAATTCCATTATCAAATCGGGTACCATCTGTATCATAATAAAGTGCATCACTTCATTCCTGCCAAATGTTTGTCTAGTCTGTTCCGAAGACCTGCAAATACTGGAAGCACCAGTCTTACTGACCTCTCTAACCCAGTGGTTAACTGCTTCATTTTAATCTAGTTTTCCCAAATTTCAACAGTAATCTGTACCTACACATCCCACAATTCATTGCACCATTCTGAACTGGAAACCACACCAAACTCACTAACAACAGTTTGGCACTTTTTATGCTAAATCTTTCATTTGGGGGTTTCAAACACTTTAAAGAAATAAGCATTATATCCAGCAAACATATGATGGCTAAAGAAAACTACAAGCAAGTTAAAATGTATGGGGAGCAATAAGAATCACTAAGTAAGTTATTGTACTTTTTTCATAGTTCCAAGTACTGCCTAAACGTCTTCATCAGCATCTTTTATTGCAGCGAAAGCTGCTTCACATCTGTGAAGCAATTCTTCTCGCTCAACTAGAGCACGTTCTCGTCTCTCAAGTTCCAGTGCATATTTCTCCTGTGCTGAACGCTCCCTCTATACCAAGGAAAAAAAATGTTGAAACGCCTTCGAAACACATGAAATTACCGATTTATAGTGAACTAGAATTCTTTCCTCTGCAGATATGCTTAGGTTTTGTTTTTAATTATAGTGTTACACAATAGCTGACTAATTAGAAGTATCCTAATGGCCATCTACATTCAATTGGATTTGCGGCAGGACTGCTTGGCCTTCCAAAATGCAGAATTCAACTCTGCATGGCTGTTCAAGTAACAGCATAGACAATTAAAAGTAGGATTTTGTTTCCAGAAGTTTTGGATAATGCTATTATCTGTAAGACAAAAGAGTCCAGTGCCCTAAACATTAGATTGCTGTATTGTTTCTTCAGTTAGTGGAAAGCACCTCTAGGAAAGTGGTGAGAAAAAAGATACGCACAATTCTTTTCATCTTGGATGGTGCAAAAGACAGTCCCAGCAGGAAATCTAGCAGAAGCACAGAAGCTGTTACAGAATAAAACCAATGCAGGTTTGGGAGCTCTTTAGTTAGTGGCCCAAGCCTGCTGGTGGATAAACTATTGGGAGTCACCAGCAGCAGAAAAGTAAAGGCAGAAGGGATGGTCTTCACAGAAGATCAAGTCAAGAGGGCAAGTGCTCTTGAATACCCAGAGTGAAGAGCATAGTTTCAGGTGCTGTCAGGAAAAGCAGTGCTTGCAGGTGTTTCTCTCCATGCCAACACCGCATCACAAGACACAACTCTTGGAATAATAGCACTGTGTTCAAACTCCCTTCAGCAGAGCAAATATCTGATCTAACCACTACCCATGTCATTACCAAGTCAGTGAACTAATTTAGGGGAAGAGGTGGATGATGACAGTGATATAGTTAGTAATTTCTGAATTCTCTGTCAAAAGTGAGAATCTTTGTAACATTACTGATCATTACAAAATGTCTGAGGCCATTACAGTTCCTACCTGGAGATTCTGACGGGCGACTTGCAGTTCGCTATTACTCTGACTTTTACCCAAATGGGATGGTAAGGTGTTATCTGTGGAGAAAAAGAACACACTTTACATTAAAAATATAGTCTTAAATAAATAAAGACTGCTTATCCAAACCAGCGAAAGTGTATTTTAAGCGTTTACAGCGACCAGCATAAAGCAAGACATATTGAAATGAAAAAGTAATCTCCTAAAGAATTACGGAGAAATGCTCAAAGTTTTGTTCCATGACTTGTTTGAATCAATCTATGCACGGACTGAAACATGAGGTAGCCAAAGTTTCCTTTTTGTTATGGCTTCAGGAAAGTGATTAACTGCTGAATAGACCCGGACCTCTCCTATTTCCCGTTGAGTGAAACACTTCAGAACTGCAATTTAACAAATTGCTACTGAGTAAATTAAGAGGAATTTAGTTGTATACAATGAGAATTGATGTACAATAGTCACAGTTTCTCTGTTAAGAATTTAGTTTAGAATAAAGAGAAGCCAGTCCACCATTTAGGGAACCTGAGCACTTTCATTTCTGATAAAGGCTGCCTCACACTCGACTCTAAAAATACTAATAGATACGCCTCTTGCTCGAATATTTAGTCCTACCTAACCGACTACATTAGCAATGAGCGTGAGCACCCATATAGCCCCAATGCAAATTCCTTTTTGTCATTCCTGGTCCTCCCTTGTTCTGTCTTGAAGACCCAAGTGTACATCTTTGGCACAAATGACGATAACACAAACATTACTGCCCATTGTTCCAAACCAGTATTAGTCCGACACTGCCATTATTACAGAGCTGAATTCATTCTTAGGTGGTTAGAAACATATTCGGAGCCTATATTCATAGGTCACATAGGAAGACAGACCTGCCTTCCCATTGACGCTTACCGATGTCCAAACACAAAGAGCTAAACAGGCAGCAGCAAATGAAAATGGATCAGAACAGACTAGAGAACACAGAAAGGATAGAAGTAGGGAAGTATGTGACAGATTCTTAAGAACCAAGCATAACAATACTGCTTCTCAGCAACATGTTACAGCATAAATTGAAACTCCTTACATATTCACTCCTCTTTTGGAGTGATTAGGGCCATACTAGCTGTTCAGTGTTGCTATCTGTCTCTTACTGCAATACGAAGTATTTCTAGAAGAACCTCTGGTACAGACAGTCATGTTTATGCTGAGTTTCAGAGAGTAACGCCTCTTACCAACATCATATTTATGAAGTTCCGCTAGCGATGGTGCTTTACAATCCAGCAACTGCTCCTATTGAACATGAAGGCAACGCATTAATATTTCATCTTGCATGTGGGCCTTTTCAACAACTACATTAACAGACAACTCTTGCCTCCACCACACAAACTACATTACTTAAACTATTAAAGCTGAAAAGCTTCCAGTTATTACGAAGCTTAATGAAACACTCAAACATTTAAAATAGGGAAAAAAAATCAGAATTTGTCTCTTATGGATGGCATGTTCAGCTTGTGAAACCATTTGGTTCAAAGGCAGCATACCCTGCCACAGAATAGCCTGTCTAAAACAAACATCTTAAGACTAAGTGTCATTGCTGCTGTGTTACACAAAACTAATACCTGTGCAAAAGTCAGACTGTGCGACTGAAGGCTTTTACGCAGCCATCGAGAGTTAGAGCATTCCTTACTTTCTGCTCTATTTAATCCAAATTTAGAAAACAAACAAGCAGCATAGAGGGCAAGGAAGTCTGAGTTCTCAGGCCTGATACCTTCCTGCCAGTCACACAATAAATAGAGAACAGCCTACCTAGTCTTAACTTCTTGGATGTGACTACTAACATGATTTTCCTGCATTTTTGAAGACTGTCAACCCTGAAACCTTGACAAGTGTACGAAAGCCTGCAGTTGCAGTTTTCTTGAAAGCTAGACCGAAGTGTCAAATGGCAGAGAAATTAACATTTCTTTAAATAGAAGAATAGGAAATCTAGAAAAATAGAATAAATTCTAGAAGAATTACATCTAAAGAATATTAATTCCATTAGATTTAATACTCAAGATTCTAAAATAATTTAGCCAGGAAGTTTTACAGAAGATGACACGGGAAAAGTGCTCCTCCAGTCAGACGCTAGAAGCTTCTGAACGTCACAGAACAGAGGTTGGAAATTGGCATTTACCTTCAACTTGTAAACAGCAGGGCTTCCAGGAAACAACTTAGCAGATTTTTCAACCCAGTATTTTGCTCTTTCATCAGTGACGGCATTATTGCACAGTAACTCCGCTATCTTCAGTACTAGATCTTTCTGCATTGGGTTCAACTCCACAGAACGCTAGTTTTCCCCATGCACGCACACTGGAAAAAAAGGCAGGAAAAAAAAGGTAACCTGATCTTGCAATCCACACAGAATGGGAAAGAAAATTATAACAGTCATTGAAAAGACACAGGTATTCAAATTAGACAGATCTATTAGTAAATACTTTTTGAATGAGTTAAGAAAGACCTCAGTTGCTAAATGCATCACTAGTCTACAGCACCCAGATACATCTGCTGCAACTCAAAAGAGCAAAAATTCAGAAAAGAAAGAATTTCAAAGGGAAAAAACGCAGAAGCCAGCTACTCTGCCCCCACCACCAGCTATACGCAGGCAGCTGGACTCTTACGTACCTTTAGTCTAACTCCATATAGACATTTTTGAAGAAATATATAATTAAGTCACACCCTACGACAAGCTGGGATGTATTGGCAGCAAAACTTTTGAGCACATCCTCTCCCTCCCCAAAACCTGAACAAAGGCATTCTGATGGTGAATTTTTCATTGGGCAATCATACAAATAAATGTCAATTATGTTCGCCCTGCCCCATCTCACACCCCCCCAAACAAAACCCCCCAAAAAAGCAATAAATACGAACAACTAGAAAACACCCTAGGTCTAGTCTTCCAGTAGCAACTAGATTACTGCTGTCACCTGAGCCCTTGCTAAGAATCTGTCACTGCTGTCAAATTCCCTAATCCAAAGGGCAATGTAAGATATGGAAAGAATTTAGTAGCAGCTAGCACAAAGACCCAGTCTAGGTCACAAAAGAATCATCTTAAAAAAAAATACTGATGAAGCAAAACACATCAAATGAAGAATCCCCTCTGCAGTATGTCATATACACCTTTGGCAACAGAAAGCATACATATTACACTTTTTCCACAAACATGTTTTCTTCTATGCATTTAAGAAAAGTCCAGAACAGAATGATTTTAAAAGTCCCTTTACAATGGATTAAAGCAGGACATCGGAGGTCGGTGGAGTACTTACCCTGTAACATCCAAAAGCTTTTTCTATGTTGTCCTCAGCTTCATAAATTTGTCCAAGAAATCTGTGTGCTCTCCGATCTCTCTTTTGCACACTGAGGTATGTAGATATATACCTATGGAGCAGGAAAAAAAGGATCAATATTCCTCAATAATACGAGTCCCTCTGTCCTCCCCCGCCCCCCCCCAGTGTCCACGGAAGCGGGGCAGGAATTTAACATGTGATACAGGAAATGCAGTCATGGTTGGTTCCAGATACCTGGTCTGGACCTTAAAGTACAGAACAACATTATTTTTACATGTACAGACGCTACTTATTTGCCACCAAGTATTGGTATTTACTAAAAGAGAAAGAAACTGTAACTGTAATTACTTCATAATACAATGGAATAAAAGCCATTTCAAACAGCAAGTTTTTCAATATCACGCAACTAATTATCTAAGTTGCTGTTTTATAAAGATTTAAACAGCACTTGATACCCACATCTACTGCTACTGGAAAGCAGCATGATAGTGATCTTGATTTCTCCAGTCTACTTCATATTCACTTAGCTTTTCTAAAGTACTTTAGAGAACAGAATAGCAGAATACAGCAACGCGTATTACCTTTTAGCAAGTTCATACTCCTTTACTTCAAAATACAGCTTGGCGAACTGGAATCCTTTCAACGATTTCTGAACGGAAAACACACAACAAGCACATTTTAGATGTACAACACTTTCAAAGTAATTGCATAGGAAGACCCTTCTGATACTTTTTGAGAGACTGAATTTGATAACTAGTTATCAGCTCCAGTCCGCTCCTCATACCCAAAGTTTTGTTTCTGAAAGATGTGGGATTTGGAAAACAATGCTTTTCCAGTAACTGGCCAAGGCTACCAACGTGAAATCGAGGCGGCCGCTGCGCTGAGGGACCGGGGCGGGCGGAGGGGGTTAACGGGAACAATGGCGGGGCCTCATCCCGTGCTGTGGAGTGGAGCTGAAACGGGGACGAGCAGGGGAGAGGCTCGCTGTTGGGTTACAGCTCTGTGTAACGCAGGCACGGGTCGAATCTGTGCGCTAGGGGCGTGCAGGGTAATGCTTGTGTAAGCAGCGTTCCCTGGAGAGGCTGAGGGAAGGGTTGCTCTCGCTAGCCTCAGAAGTAAAGCATGATATGAAGATATAGCGCGTGACAGAAACATGTGATGTCTATAGTCATCTCTAACTGCATATATGAACAGCAAGTCGGCTGTTCTGAAAAAAATACTGATAGTCCTGGCGCCGAGCTGTAAGAGAGAAGTTAAAAAGAACTTACCCATGCACGTTCCCCCTCTGCACCACAGCTTCCCAGATAACACTCCAGGAGATGGTTGTCACGAAAAGTTACCAGCCACTTTAACATACCATGTACAAAAACAACGTGGGTCTGGAAGGTAATCTCCCGAGCAAGTATGAACTAAATCCTGTGGCAGACTGCACATAAGAACTGCTCTTTACCTTTCAAAGTACTCAAGTGCCCAAGAGCCTGCAGACAGCACAAAACAGCATCCACCTGACCAGCACCTGCCCAGCTGCCTCAGCTTCCTCACTGCTCATCAGAGGAAGAATGACATTTCAAAGGCCTTCCGTCTACTGACCATCAACATCAATTAGCACGTTCAAAATAAGTACACAACGCGATGCAAATTGCTCTTCAGCAAGCCAAAGTGAAGACAATAGTTATTTTGACAAGACTAAGATTTAATTTGTAAAATTTGACATTCCATACAAATATGTCATAACACAAATACACCCAAAATATGCCAGTGTCTGAACTTATTTAACATGCAAAAAAAATCAATTAGAACACATAAAAAACAACCATAAGCTGCAATTTTACATTTATACATCAGAAGTGTCCTTTTTAAGGAAGTGGAAATAATTAATCAATAACATCTAAATACTGATTTATACTGCTAGAACATCTGTACACTCAAAAGCCAGAATTCTCTATTTGCCCACAGTCTGTAATGACAACTCTTCCACTTACTAACCCGTTGGGAGAACCAAAGGATTCGAGCTTTTTCACAACATCCGTTCCATCTGTCACAAAACCAAACACCACGTGTTTAAAGTCCAAGGCTTCTACTGTTTTGAGTGTTGTGAAGAACTGAGAGTTATTCGTAGCCCGACCCCTATTTGCCATCGACAGCAATCCAGGACCCGTGTGCTTCACTTCAAAGCTCTCTTCTTCAAATGCATCTCCATAAATTGACCGTCCACCTGTTCCATCATGGTTAGTTACATCACCTCCCTTAAAAAAAAAGCACAGCGTTTACTTTCAAGTCCCAAAGAACAAGATCATCACGAACATCGTGATGTTCAAGAACATCGACCAATAGCACAGTTACATTCTTTCCAAAATAAGAGGTTTTGTTCAAAAAACACAGGTAAAACCTCATTCTTAGTTATCACAAGTACTATAGTTACTTGGATATAAGGCTTTCCACCTTCAGCAGATTTGCTCGTGGTAACAAAGCATTACTGGAATGTTCCTCGTTTATCCTGAACACAGCATTTTATCTTTGTTCCACATGGCAACTACTCTAAGCGGGTCATTCCCACTTTCTGCTTCCTGCTTCACTCGGCCCTTACAACTGGCAACCACGATTATCTCTATTCTCACTTAGTCCCTGCAGGCACAAAACTGACCACCCAGAAAAAGTCATGGTACCACTGATCAGAACTTTCCTGCTTTTGTGCAGAAAGTTTAAAGAAAAGAACAACGAGAGTCATACTTCAGATTCACTTAATACCCAGTCAAGACTGGAGAGTTTTTCACTCTGATGACAAGCCATTTGTATATTGCTATCCATTTCTGAATTTGGAAACGATTGTGCCCTGCCTTGAGGGATGTAGCATTATGCAAAAGCATTCTTGTAGCATGTAAGGAATTCAGTTTATTTTACCTGTTTTAAGTCATTATACCTCCTACTGAATATTTGGAAGACTTTTAGGAACGAAGGGAAGGTATACGTGAGCAGATACCGATCTCCTATGCCTTCAGAAATTATGGGTGATACTTTTTGAGAGACTGAATTTGATAACTAGTTATCAGCTCCAGTCCGCTCCTCATAACCAAAGTTTTGTTTTTGAAAGATGTGGGATTTGGAAAACAATGCTTTTCCTGTAACTGGCCAAGGCTACAAACGTGAAATTGAGGTTACTGGTGAAGCAAGCAACAAGCCTTAATACTTGTGACATTTCACAACCACTTCTTACTGAAGAGTGTAGAAGAAGTAGAAGAAGAGAGTCTGCTACATTTAAAGTACAGCCTGTTTTTTTCCCCCAGTGTAACAATGTTGCAAAAAGAACCCCTAAAATCTGACAGAGTAAACAAAAAAGATGGTACTTAGTCCTGGTCTAGTACATATCACTCACAACTGTTTCAATATAGGTAAAATGTTTTCTTCCCACCTAAGAAATCCCACCTACTCTCAGTTTAGAGCGTGGAAACACAGCAAAAACCATGGAGTTCGGGCCACAGGGTTACTGCGGAGCCTGGAGGAGGTGCAAACGAGGCTGCCACGTTCTGGGATATAACCACACAAGGCAGGCCATACCCCTTGGGGTCAGGGGCTGTTTCCACCCACAGTAGGGCTGCGCATACGGTCAGCGGAGCATGAAAAAACTAGAAGAACTGAATTACAATTTAAAGGAAGTATTGCTGAGAGTGGTCTCCCGAACCCATGGCACAGTCCGAAATCCCAACGGTGTTATCAGGCTAGTTATATAAACTTTTTTTGGGGGGGGAAGAGGGCTTCTCGTCATGAACACAGTAAGGACTGCATTCAGCTACTGAACTGTTACTGCACTGAATAACTACATACAATAATAACAAATAATAACAATCAAAAAGACCTTACCTAGCACTAAACTATAGGCTTGAGGTGAAAGCCGCATTACATTGAAAACAAGAGAGAAAGATGTGGTAGGAAGGTACGCATTTTAAACTCAGACAAGGTATTTTCTTTAGGAAAACCTCCTGACTGTGCCGATTCAGAAAACAGCCAGAAGAACCAAGTTGTTCATTACGAAGCAAACTGCAGTTTCTGTCTTAAACCTAATAACTAAAGTGCATACATAGGTTAGGTGTGTGTCTCCTTTAAATCAGGATAAGGAAGTATTTACATAGGCACAGGTAGAAGCATAGGGAAGAAAGGCTGCCTTGCTGCTTTTCCATCCATCTCAAACACTCATTGAAGAGAGCTGATACAAGTCTTAATAACATAGCCTTTATTGATGACACTGGAAAGATGTTTTGAAGCAACCAGTTTTCCATAAACAGGAAAGGAAATTTTGCTTGCTATGATGTAATTACATAAAATCTGTGTAAGTCACTAGTATAAAAAGGAAAAAACAAACACGTGTAGTTGGTAACACAGTACCATCAGGAATTCCTGAGCAACTGCATTTTCAATAGAAAAGGGAAAAATAAAACAGGTGTGCATGAACAGAACTCAACGGTATAAAACAATCAGGTGTATGTTATAAGGAATTCTGATGACTTGTGAACTCAGTTCTTGAGGATGACTAAAGAAATAGATCCTAGCAGGATCAAACCACATATATTTACACTCACAGTGTAAAAGTAATATTGCCAGTTAATTGAAATATGCATTTCCATTACTGTTCTAGACGTTAAAGAAGCTAAATTTAAACCTCAGGTGTTCACATTTGTAACAAAATTCCTCTTGCATCCTGAATAATTAAGGCAAAGTATGTTATCTTTTGAAAATACCTTGTATATAGTTTCTGCATAAAAATATGAAATAAAAATAAAACTATATATATATATTTAATGGAACACTGTTATGTATGGTCCAGCAGAACAAGGCACAAAAAGTGAATACAATGCAAAAGCATATATAAAAGTTAATGAGTTACTCTGAATGGAATATAGCAAAATTCAAGTAGTTCTGAGCATGCTCATTTCCTGCAGTAGGAATATAGACTTCATACAGATATTTCATGCTAAGTCCGATGTACAGATTCATCATGTAAGCACAAACGATCAGAAGCAGGTCATTTGTACAGTGACTGTATCTAGAAATAAGATACTTTTCAAACCATCTGAAACCAGGCTCCTTAATGAGACTATTTGACCTGAAATCTGGGCATGTTTGTTTTGTTTTGTTTTTCCATGAGGTGAGGTATGTTTGGTTTCTTGCCCTAGACACTTGAAGTTTTATATTCATGCTTAATCTGCACATCAATACTTTCATTAATATAAATGACACTCTGTGTCCGTAACATTGGACACATTTGCAAAGTGTGTCTTTGCCGGTATTCACAAGCATATTCTCCATCTAAAATTCCACAGAGATTACTGTGCACAGTGGCACACTTGTACCAATTCTACTGCATTATCAGGGTCTGAAACCTTTCAGGTGAGCTGATATTTAATTTAGTCTATAAGTGTGGTCTATTTATCAACAAATAAGTATACATGTACACGTACAGAGAATGGAAAATTTCAAAATATCTCAGTCTGATTGAAAGGCATGCATCATAATCTATTATCTCATTGCAGCCTCAAAGTCCCTCCCCACGAGTAAGATGTATAACATTTCCATAAAGAACAGGGAGAGCAGAAAAGTCTTCACTTCCTTCCCAAAGTTTCAGCTAGTTTCTTCAGTCTTTTCTTCAGCTCTAGAGGAAGCTTCTCATAGCAGGTTTTGCAGACAGGCTTCATATCAAATTCTCATATCAAACTAGAAGCTACTTTTAAATATGTATTTAAAATCCGAGCTCCCAACATCGGATCAAAAAGCAGGTTTTGTCTGTGAACTCCAAACTACTGGAGGTAGTTAGGCCCAACGACGCAAAACATGAATCAACGGTCTGCATTCGAAATACACTCAAATTGCTACTCCCCACCCCTCCCCCACCCCCAAGTGATCTATGTAAAACTTTAAGTGAATTTAAATGAAAACAGGCCTCCGCGTTTTCGGTCCATCTTTTCAGGTATCACTGACACGCCAGAGCGGACTCACGCTTGACACCTTGCGGACAGGGATGAAAAGCAACCTCAAAAGAAACGCTTGCAGCCTTGGCAGACCCTTCCCTCCGAAATCAACACAACAAGGAAACCAGTAACTATTCCCTCGGTGGACTGTGCTACACAGTCAGCTGTAAGCATCGCTCGAAAGTCAAAACTAAACGCGTCCGGTGGCCTTGAGCACAAGAAGAGGAGAGGAAATATTTTGTGTCGAGGCCACCGGGGAGTATCAACACTGTGGGAACGTATCTGTGCACCTGGCGGCGATGCACTTGACGCTGTCTAGCCCAAACAGTGCCCAAGTCGAACCCACAAAGTCACAGGACAGCTTTGCTGCTGCTGCTGCTGCTGGGAAAGGCACCAACCAAAGGCACAGCCCCTGCACGCAGTCCCTACCGGATCACGCTTAGCTCGGGCACATTCACGCCGCTTCAAAGCAACTCCGAGCGGCAGGCCGGGATCTTTCAGGATTAGGGCCCGCTGAATCGCATCAGGCGGCTGAGCGTTTCCCAGCTAAAATGGGCACGGGTGGCGTTTGTCACCCCCGGGCCCGCTGGCTGACAGGGAGCGGAGCTGTGCGCCCCCAGCCCCCCTCGCTCGGCGCTGTCGCTTCAGCGAGCGGCCGGCCAGAAACCTCCACGGCGCCGCACGGAAAGGACACTGAAACTTGAAGGCGGCGCGGTGCTTCGTTTGTGAAGGAAAGTACCTCTCCCTCGCTCCGGCCCCGAGGAAAGCCCTGCTATAAAACCCCTCCTGTCCGTGAGGCGCCGCGGGGCAGGGGCAGGGGCAGGGGCAGGGGCAGGGGCAGCCCCAACCCTCCCCTCACGACGCCGGCCACCCCCCTAGCCCCCCACCCCACCCGGGACCCCACCGGGACCCCACCGGGACCCCCTCCGCCTCCCCCCCCGCCGGCCAAGGGAAGCGGCGAGGCCTCGCTCACCTCTCTCCGAGAAGCCGCAGAGGCCTGCACGGAGGCGACACAGCGCTCCACCTCGGCCTTGCTGCGCCTCAACATGGCGACCGCAGCAGCGCCGAGCCCGGCCGGGCTCCGCTCCGCTCCGCTCCGCTCCCGTGCCGCGCCGCGCCGCCGCAGCGGCACAAACAAACAGCTCCAGGCGGGGCACCGGCCGCGCCCTAGGAACGCCGCGCACGCAGCGCGCTACGCACACTGCGCACACTGCGCACGCCCCCGCTGAATGCGCAGGAGCCGTTGCCACAGTGCGGGGAGGGGAGGGGCGAGGCTGTGACGCATGCGCGGGGCGGCCGCTGGGGCTCCCTGACAGGGCTTTAGGAACTGAGGTTGCAAAGGGTCCCTCAGAAAGTAGCTGGGAGCAGCCCTGAAGACGCGCAGGCTGCAGAGTTTGAGACACGAGCTGTAACTTATTCTTTTGGATTGATTGATTTAATTTTGTAAGCCGTAAGGCGGTTGCCCCGCGGCTTGCTGGAGGTGTGCCCCTCTCGCTTTTCTGCAAGTTCCAGGCACTTTGCTCAAATGGAGGCCACTGGGCTGTCCCCAAATGGTGTGATATCTCTGTGGACAGGCTGCGTTAAAAATTCATCCCCTCCTCAGTCTCTAGCGTCCCACTGACATGCACAAGTTTCCTGCTGGACCTAAGCACTACCCACATCTCCACAACTCCTCCCGCCTTTATAAAAAAAAAAAATAATAATAAAGTATCCACCTTATTTCTGTAAGCAGCAGCCACCTGACACCCTGCCGGAGTTAACCCTCTGTTTTATTATTTGCCCTATTAATGGGGATTTCTTTACACATTGGCTTTAATTCCATAAGAAGAAACAGCATTTTTTTCCCCTCTTCTTTTTAAATGACGAGGATTACAAAGTTTGTCAACACCTGCCAGGCTGAGGATTAAAAGTCTTAGCGCTGGTGCAGAGGAGAACCTGAGAGCTGGCTCGGGAGTCACTGGAGGAAATCTTTGCTTTTCGTGATGTGAAATTGCCTTCATGCAGACCAGGTCAAGCGCCTTGACGCTGGTCAGCATCTCTGTGGAATTGGCACCGTGTTGTCCCCAGTGGTTGCAGCACCAGGAGGGTAGCCCGCCCGGCAGGACAGCAGTTGACCATATTCATTGCTAACCTTACAACCAGACCACACTCAGCTTGGCTCACTACATGTTTTGATACCTTGGTGGGAACTGAGCTCAGGATTTGCCGCTGCTGGAGGCAGGAAGGCTTTAGGCTCAGCTCCTTCCCCCTACAGCTACATCCATTGGGCTTTCTGAAGCGCTCCCTACTGTTATTCTAAGCAGGAGCTTCAAAAGGAATCTCTCTTCCTCGTGCATGATTGATCCCATGCAGTAAGAAGGGGGCAAAGCTGAGGCATCCATTCCGAAATCCCAGGCCCACAGCCTTCTTTGAGAGACCTAGTAGGGGTCACGGTTCAAACAACAATAATAAACTCAGCCTCTTTAAAGAAAGCATGTCCAGCTAGGTGAAATATTTATAATGCTGACAGGCCAGGAAGTCAGCTTCAACACTAGACCGGCAATTGTCCAGGTTAATTGTCTAATTGCTAGCTCCCTCCCTGTTTTGCGCTGCTTTTCATAATGCCCTTGATGACAAACTCCATGGGTATTATTTCAATGATAGTCCACTCTGAAGACAACTCCCGAGGGAGCAGTGTGAATTTGGGCAACCCACCACTGGAGACAGGACTGCAATAATAAGAATACAGAAAAAAAAAACAAACCACCAACACCTGGAGGGTGATTGAACACTGTGACATATTGCCTACAGAGGCTTGTGAGATCTCCCTTGGAGATACTCAAAACTTGGCTGGGTATGACTTTTGCTGTTGGGGCAGCTTTGAAGGTAGACCTGCCTTGAGCAAATGTTTGGACTACCTGGCCTGTAGCAGCCCCATCCTTCTGAAATATTTCTGTGACGGAGCAGGCTTTGAACCCCGGAACCCTTGGATGCTCTTAGTGCTACGTAGTGGGGTCTGAAACACTTACACTCCTGTTAATGACACAGAGACCACCACCTTGGTGCTACTGCACGATAGCGCAGTCTTCATGATCAAGAACGTGGAAACACAGCAAAAACCATGGAGTTCGGGCCACAGGGTTACTGCGGAGCCTGGAGGAGGTGCAAACGAGGCTGCCACGTTCTGGGATATAACCACACAAGGCAGGCCATACCCCTTGGGGTCAGGGGCTGTTTCCACCCACAGTAGGGCTGCGCATACGGTCAGCGGAGCATGAAAAAACTAGAAGAACTGAATTACAATTTAAAGGAAGTATTGCTGAGAGTGGTCTCCCGAACCCATGGCACAGTCCGAAATCCCAACGGTGTTATCAGGCTAGTTATATAAACTTTTTTTGGGGGGGGAAGAGGGCTTCTCGTCATGAACACAGTAAGGACTGCATTCAGCTACTGAACTGTTACTGCACTGAATAACTACATACAATAATAACAAATAATAACAATCAAAAAGACCTTACCTAGCACTAAACTATAGGCTTGAGGTGAAAGCCGCATTACATTGAAAACAAGAGAGAAAGATGTGGTAGGAAGGTACGCATTTTAAACTCAGACAAGGTATTTTCTTTAGGAAAACCTCCTGACTGTGCCGATTCAGAAAACAGCCAGAAGAACCAAGTTGTTCATTACGAAGCAAACTGCAGTTTCTGTCTTAAACCTAATAACTAAAGTGCATACATAGGTTAGGTGTGTGTCTCCTTTAAATCAGGATAAGGAAGTATTTACATAGGCACAGGTAGAAGCATAGGGAAGAAAGGCTGCCTTGCTGCTTTTCCATCCATCTCAAACACTCATTGAAGAGAGCTGATACAAGTCTTAATAACATAGCCTTTATTGATGACACTGGAAAGATGTTTTGAAGCAACCAGTTTTCCATAAACAGGAAAGGAAATTTTGCTTGCTATGATGTAATTACATAAAATCTGTGTAAGTCACTAGTATAAAAAGGAAAAAACAAACACGTGTAGTTGGTAACACAGTACCATCAGGAATTCCTGAGCAACTGCATTTTCAATAGAAAAGGGAAAAATAAAACAGGTGTGCATGAACAGAACTCAACGGTATAAAACAATCAGGTGTATGTTATAAGGAATTCTGATGACTTGTGAACTCAGTTCTTGAGGATGACTAAAGAAATAGATCCTAGCAGGATCAAACCACATATATTTACACTCACAGTGTAAAAGTAATATTGCCAGTTAATTGAAATATGCATTTCCATTACTGTTCTAGACGTTAAAGAAGCTAAATTTAAACCTCAGGTGTTCACATTTGTAACAAAATTCCTCTTGCATCCTGAATAATTAAGGCAAAGTATGTTATCTTTTGAAAATACCTTGTATATAGTTTCTGCATAAAAATATGAAATAAAAATAAAACTATATATATATATTTAATGGAACACTGTTATGTATGGTCCAGCAGAACAAGGCACAAAAAGTGAATACAATGCAAAAGCATATATAAAAGTTAATGAGTTACTCTGAATGGAATATAGCAAAATTCAAGTAGTTCTGAGCATGCTCATTTCCTGCAGTAGGAATATAGACTTCATACAGATATTTCATGCTAAGTCCGATGTACAGATTCATCATGTAAGCACAAACGATCAGAAGCAGGTCATTTGTACAGTGACTGTATCTAGAAATAAGATACTTTTCAAACCATCTGAAACCAGGCTCCTTAATGAGACTATTTGACCTGAAATCTGGGCATGTTTGTTTTGTTTTGTTTTTCCATGAGGTGAGGTATGTTTGGTTTCTTGCCCTAGACACTTGAAGTTTTATATTCATGCTTAATCTGCACATCAATACTTTCATTAATATAAATGACACTCTGTGTCCGTAACATTGGACACATTTGCAAAGTGTGTCTTTGCCGGTATTCACAAGCATATTCTCCATCTAAAATTCCACAGAGATTACTGTGCACAGTGGCACACTTGTACCAATTCTACTGCATTATCAGGGTCTGAAACCTTTCAGGTGAGCTGATATTTAATTTAGTCTATAAGTGTGGTCTATTTATCAACAAATAAGTATACATGTACACGTACAGAGAATGGAAAATTTCAAAATATCTCAGTCTGATTGAAAGGCATGCATCATAATCTATTATCTCATTGCAGCCTCAAAGTCCCTCCCCACGAGTAAGATGTATAACATTTCCATAAAGAACAGGGAGAGCAGAAAAGTCTTCACTTCCTTCCCAAAGTTTCAGCTAGTTTCTTCAGTCTTTTCTTCAGCTCTAGAGGAAGCTTCTCATAGCAGGTTTTGCAGACAGGCTTCATATCAAATTCTCATATCAAACTAGAAGCTACTTTTAAATATGTATTTAAAATCCGAGCTCCCAACATCGGATCAAAAAGCAGGTTTTGTCTGTGAACTCCAAACTACTGGAGGTAGTTAGGCCCAACGACGCAAAACATGAATCAACGGTCTGCATTCGAAATACACTCAAATTGCTACTCCCCACCCCTCCCCCACCCCCAAGTGATCTATGTAAAACTTTAAGTGAATTTAAATGAAAACAGGCCTCCGCGTTTTCGGTCCATCTTTTCAGGTATCACTGACACGCCAGAGCGGACTCACGCTTGACACCTTGCGGACAGGGATGAAAAGCAACCTCAAAAGAAACGCTTGCAGCCTTGGCAGACCCTTCCCTCCGAAATCAACACAACAAGGAAACCAGTAACTATTCCCTCGGTGGACTGTGCTACACAGTCAGCTGTAAGCATCGCTCGAAAGTCAAAACTAAACGCGTCCGGTGGCCTTGAGCACAAGAAGAGGAGAGGAAATATTTTGTGTCGAGGCCACCGGGGAGTATCAACACTGTGGGAACGTATCTGTGCACCTGGCGGCGATGCACTTGACGCTGTCTAGCCCAAACAGTGCCCAAGTCGAACCCACAAAGTCACAGGACAGCTTTGCTGCTGCTGCTGCTGCTGGGAAAGGCACCAACCAAAGGCACAGCCCCTGCACGCAGTCCCTACCGGATCACGCTTAGCTCGGGCACATTCACGCCGCTTCAAAGCAACTCCGAGCGGCAGGCCGGGATCTTTCAGGATTAGGGCCCGCTGAATCGCATCAGGCGGCTGAGCGTTTCCCAGCTAAAATGGGCACGGGTGGCGTTTGTCACCCCCGGGCCCGCTGGCTGACAGGGAGCGGAGCTGTGCGCCCCCAGCCCCCCTCGCTCGGCGCTGTCGCTTCAGCGAGCGGCCGGCCAGAAACCTCCACGGCGCCGCACGGAAAGGACACTGAAACTTGAAGGCGGCGCGGTGCTTCGTTTGTGAAGGAAAGTACCTCTCCCTCGCTCCGGCCCCGAGGAAAGCCCTGCTATAAAACCCCTCCTGTCCGTGAGGCGCCGCGGGGCAGGGGCAGGGGCAGGGGCAGGGGCAGGGGCAGCCCCAACCCTCCCCTCACGACGCCGGCCACCCCCCTAGCCCCCCACCCCACCCGGGACCCCACCGGGACCCCACCGGGACCCCCTCCGCCTCCCCCCCCGCCGGCCAAGGGAAGCGGCGAGGCCTCGCTCACCTCTCTCCGAGAAGCCGCAGAGGCCTGCACGGAGGCGACACAGCGCTCCACCTCGGCCTTGCTGCGCCTCAACATGGCGACCGCAGCAGCGCCGAGCCCGGCCGGGCTCCGCTCCGCTCCGCTCCGCTCCCGTGCCGCGCCGCGCCGCCGCAGCGGCACAAACAAACAGCTCCAGGCGGGGCACCGGCCGCGCCCTAGGAACGCCGCGCACGCAGCGCGCTACGCACACTGCGCACACTGCGCACGCCCCCGCTGAATGCGCAGGAGCCGTTGCCACAGTGCGGGGAGGGGAGGGGCGAGGCTGTGACGCATGCGCGGGGCGGCCGCTGGGGCTCCCTGACAGGGCTTTAGGAACTGAGGTTGCAAAGGGTCCCTCAGAAAGTAGCTGGGAGCAGCCCTGAAGACGCGCAGGCTGCAGAGTTTGAGACACGAGCTGTAACTTATTCTTTTGGATTGATTGATTTAATTTTGTAAGCCGTAAGGCGGTTGCCCCGCGGCTTGCTGGAGGTGTGCCCCTCTCGCTTTTCTGCAAGTTCCAGGCACTTTGCTCAAATGGAGGCCACTGGGCTGTCCCCAAATGGTGTGATATCTCTGTGGACAGGCTGCGTTAAAAATTCATCCCCTCCTCAGTCTCTAGCGTCCCACTGACATGCACAAGTTTCCTGCTGGACCTAAGCACTACCCACATCTCCACAACTCCTCCCGCCTTTATAAAAAAAAAAAATAATAATAAAGTATCCACCTTATTTCTGTAAGCAGCAGCCACCTGACACCCTGCCGGAGTTAACCCTCTGTTTTATTATTTGCCCTATTAATGGGGATTTCTTTACACATTGGCTTTAATTCCATAAGAAGAAACAGCATTTTTTTCCCCTCTTCTTTTTAAATGACGAGGATTACAAAGTTTGTCAACACCTGCCAGGCTGAGGATTAAAAGTCTTAGCGCTGGTGCAGAGGAGAACCTGAGAGCTGGCTCGGGAGTCACTGGAGGAAATCTTTGCTTTTCGTGATGTGAAATTGCCTTCATGCAGACCAGGTCAAGCGCCTTGACGCTGGTCAGCATCTCTGTGGAATTGGCACCGTGTTGTCCCCAGTGGTTGCAGCACCAGGAGGGTAGCCCGCCCGGCAGGACAGCAGTTGACCATATTCATTGCTAACCTTACAACCAGACCACACTCAGCTTGGCTCACTACATGTTTTGATACCTTGGTGGGAACTGAGCTCAGGATTTGCCGCTGCTGGAGGCAGGAAGGCTTTAGGCTCAGCTCCTTCCCCCTACAGCTACATCCATTGGGCTTTCTGAAGCGCTCCCTACTGTTATTCTAAGCAGGAGCTTCAAAAGGAATCTCTCTTCCTCGTGCATGATTGATCCCATGCAGTAAGAAGGGGGCAAAGCTGAGGCATCCATTCCGAAATCCCAGGCCCACAGCCTTCTTTGAGAGACCTAGTAGGGGTCACGGTTCAAACAACAATAATAAACTCAGCCTCTTTAAAGAAAGCATGTCCAGCTAGGTGAAATATTTATAATGCTGACAGGCCAGGAAGTCAGCTTCAACACTAGACCGGCAATTGTCCAGGTTAATTGTCTAATTGCTAGCTCCCTCCCTGTTTTGCGCTGCTTTTCATAATGCCCTTGATGACAAACTCCATGGGTATTATTTCAATGATAGTCCACTCTGAAGACAACTCCCGAGGGAGCAGTGTGAATTTGGGCAACCCACCACTGGAGACAGGACTGCAATAATAAGAATACAGAAAAAAAAAACAAACCACCAACACCTGGAGGGTGATTGAACACTGTGACATATTGCCTACAGAGGCTTGTGAGATCTCCCTTGGAGATACTCAAAACTTGGCTGGGTATGACTTTTGCTGTTGGGGCAGCTTTGAAGGTAGACCTGCCTTGAGCAAATGTTTGGACTACCTGGCCTGTAGCAGCCCCATCCTTCTGAAATATTTCTGTGACGGAGCAGGCTTTGAACCCCGGAACCCTTGGATGCTCTTAGTGCTACGTAGTGGGGTCTGAAACACTTACACTCCTGTTAATGACACAGAGACCACCACCTTGGTGCTACTGCACGATAGCGCAGTCTTCATGATCAAGAACGTGGAAACACAGCAAAAACCATGGAGTTCGGGCCACAGGGTTACTGCGGAGCCTGGAGGAGGTGCAAACGAGGCTGCCACGTTCTGGGATATAACCACACAAGGCAGGCCATACCCCTTGGGGTCAGGGGCTGTTTCCACCCACAGTAGGGCTGCGCATACGGTCAGCGGAGCATGAAAAAACTAGAAGAACTGAATTACAATTTAAAGGAAGTATTGCTGAGAGTGGTCTCCCGAACCCATGGCACAGTCCGAAATCCCAACGGTGTTATCAGGCTAGTTATATAAACTTTTTTTGGGGGGGGAAGAGGGCTTCTCGTCATGAACACAGTAAGGACTGCATTCAGCTACTGAACTGTTACTGCACTGAATAACTACATACAATAATAACAAATAATAACAATCAAAAAGACCTTACCTAGCACTAAACTATAGGCTTGAGGTGAAAGCCGCATTACATTGAAAACAAGAGAGAAAGATGTGGTAGGAAGGTACGCATTTTAAACTCAGACAAGGTATTTTCTTTAGGAAAACCTCCTGACTGTGCCGATTCAGAAAACAGCCAGAAGAACCAAGTTGTTCATTACGAAGCAAACTGCAGTTTCTGTCTTAAACCTAATAACTAAAGTGCATACATAGGTTAGGTGTGTGTCTCCTTTAAATCAGGATAAGGAAGTATTTACATAGGCACAGGTAGAAGCATAGGGAAGAAAGGCTGCCTTGCTGCTTTTCCATCCATCTCAAACACTCATTGAAGAGAGCTGATACAAGTCTTAATAACATAGCCTTTATTGATGACACTGGAAAGATGTTTTGAAGCAACCAGTTTTCCATAAACAGGAAAGGAAATTTTGCTTGCTATGATGTAATTACATAAAATCTGTGTAAGTCACTAGTATAAAAAGGAAAAAACAAACACGTGTAGTTGGTAACACAGTACCATCAGGAATTCCTGAGCAACTGCATTTTCAATAGAAAAGGGAAAAATAAAACAGGTGTGCATGAACAGAACTCAACGGTATAAAACAATCAGGTGTATGTTATAAGGAATTCTGATGACTTGTGAACTCAGTTCTTGAGGATGACTAAAGAAATAGATCCTAGCAGGATCAAACCACATATATTTACACTCACAGTGTAAAAGTAATATTGCCAGTTAATTGAAATATGCATTTCCATTACTGTTCTAGACGTTAAAGAAGCTAAATTTAAACCTCAGGTGTTCACATTTGTAACAAAATTCCTCTTGCATCCTGAATAATTAAGGCAAAGTATGTTATCTTTTGAAAATACCTTGTATATAGTTTCTGCATAAAAATATGAAATAAAAATAAAACTATATATATATATTTAATGGAACACTGTTATGTATGGTCCAGCAGAACAAGGCACAAAAAGTGAATACAATGCAAAAGCATATATAAAAGTTAATGAGTTACTCTGAATGGAATATAGCAAAATTCAAGTAGTTCTGAGCATGCTCATTTCCTGCAGTAGGAATATAGACTTCATACAGATATTTCATGCTAAGTCCGATGTACAGATTCATCATGTAAGCACAAACGATCAGAAGCAGGTCATTTGTACAGTGACTGTATCTAGAAATAAGACACTTTTCAAACCATCTGAAACCAGGCTCCTTAATGAGACTATTTGACCTGAAATCTGGGCATGTTTGTTTTGTTTTGTTTTTCCATGAGGTGAGGTATGTTTGGTTTCTTGCCCTAGACACTTGAAGTTTTATATTCATGCTTAATCTGCACATCAATACTTTCATTAATATAAATGACACTCTGTGTCCGTAACATTGGACACATTTGCAAAGTGTGTCTTTGCCGGTATTCACAAGCATATTCTCCATCTAAAATTCCACAGAGATTACTGTGCACAGTGGCACACTTGTACCAATTCTACTGCATTATCAGGGTCTGAAACCTTTCAGGTGAGCTGATATTTAATTTAGTCTATAAGTGTGGTCTATTTATCAACAAATAAGTATACATGTACACGTACAGAGAATGGAAAATTTCAAAATATCTCAGTCTGATTGAAAGGCATGCATCATAATCTATTATCTCATTGCAGCCTCAAAGTCCCTCCCCACGAGTAAGATGTATAACATTTCCATAAAGAACAGGGAGAGCAGAAAAGTCTTCACTTCCTTCCCAAAGTTTCAGCTAGTTTCTTCAGTCTTTTCTTCAGCTCTAGAGGAAGCTTCTCATAGCAGGTTTTGCAGACAGGCTTCATATCAAATTCTCATATCAAACTAGAAGCTACTTTTAAATATGTATTTAAAATCCGAGCTCCCAACATCGGATCAAAAAGCAGGTTTTGTCTGTGAACTCCAAACTACTGGAGGTAGTTAGGCCCAACGACGCAAAACATGAATCAACGGTCTGCATTCGAAATACACTCAAATTGCTACTCCCCACCCCTCCCCCACCCCCAAGTGATCTATGTAAAACTTTAAGTGAATTTAAATGAAAACAGGCCTCCGCGTTTTCGGTCCATCTTTTCAGGTATCACTGACACGCCAGAGCGGACTCACACTTGACACCTTGCGGACAGGGATGAAAAGCAACCTCAAAAGAAACGCTTGCAGCCTTGGCAGACCCTTCCCTCCGAAATCAACACAACAAGGAAACCAGTAACTATTCCCTCGGTGGACTGTGCTACACAGTCAGCTGTAAGCATCGCTCGAAAGTCAAAACTAAACGCGTCCGGTGGCCTTGAGCACAAGAAGAGGAGAGGAAATATTTTGTGTCGAGGCCACCGGGGAGTATCAACACTGTGGGAACGTATCTGTGCACCTGGCGGCGATGCACTTGACGCTGTCTAGCCCAAACAGTGCCCAAGTCGAACCCACAAAGTCACAGGACAGCTTTGCTGCTGCTGCTGCTGCTGGGAAAGGCACCAACCAAAGGCACAGCCGCTGCACGCAGTCCCTACCGGATCACGCTTAGCTCGGGCACATTCACGCCGCTTCAAAGCAACTCCGAGCGGCAGGCCGGGATCTTTCAGGATTAGGGCCCGCTGAATCGCATCAGGCGGCTGAGCGTTTCCCAGCTAAAATGGGCACGGGTGGCGTTTGTCACCCCCGGGCCCGCTGGCTGACAGGGAGCGGAGCTGTGCGCCCCCAGCCCCCCTCGCTCGGCGCTGTCGCTTCAGCGAGCGGCCGGCCAGAAACCTCCACGGCGCCGCACGGAAAGGACACTGAAACTTGAAGGCGGCGCGGTGCTTCGTTTGTGAAGGAAAGTACCTCTCCCTCGCTCCGGCCCCGAGGAAAGCCCTGCTATAAAACCCCTCCTGTCCGTGAGGCGCCGCGGGGCAGGGGCAGGGGCAGGGGCAGGGGCAGGGGCAGCCCCAACCCTCCCCTCACGACGCCGGCCACCCCCCTAGCCCCCCACCCCACCCGGGACCCCACCGGGACCCCACCGGGACCCCCTCCGCCTCCCCCCCCGCCGGCCAAGGGAAGCGGCGAGGCCTCGCTCACCTCTCTCCGAGAAGCCGCAGAGGCCTGCACGGAGGCGACACAGCGCTCCACCTCGGCCTTGCTGCGCCTCAACATGGCGACCGCAGCAGCGCCGAGCCCGGCCGGGCTCCGCTCCGCTCCGCTCCGCTCCCGTGCCGCGCCGCGCCGCCGCAGCGGCACAAACAAACAGCTCCAGGCGGGGCACCGGCCGCGCCCTAGGAACGCCGCGCACGCAGCGCGCTACGCACACTGCGCACACTGCGCACGCCCCCGCTGAATGCGCAGGAGCCGTTGCCACAGTGCGGGGAGGGGAGGGGCGAGGCTGTGACGCATGCGCGGGGCGGCCGCTGGGGCTCCCTGACAGGGCTTTAGGAACTGAGGTTGCAAAGGGTCCCTCAGAAAGTAGCTGGGAGCAGCCCTGAAGACGCGCAGGCTGCAGAGTTTGAGACACGAGCTGTAACTTATTCTTTTGGATTGATTGATTTAATTTTGTAAGCCGTAAGGCGGTTGCCCCGCGGCTTGCTGGAGGTGTGCCCCTCTCGCTTTTCTGCAAGTTCCAGGCACTTTGCTCAAATGGAGGCCACTGGGCTGTCCCCAAATGGTGTGATATCTCTGTGGACAGGCTGCGTTAAAAATTCATCCCCTCCTCAGTCTCTAGCGTCCCACTGACATGCACAAGTTTCCTGCTGGACCTAAGCACTACCCACATCTCCACAACTCCTCCCGCCTTTATAAAAAAAAAAAATAAAAATAAAGTATTGATTCAAAGATCGAAGCTGAAATTCCTTTAAGTGGTATATTCTTTATTGCAGCGCTGGATGCACGGGGGATCTCTCCACCTATCGTGCATACCCAAAGCGGAAAGCAGTCTTGAATTTATACAATCAATCTCTCAATATTCTACAAGCGCCTATACATATGCATTACCTATCCCCGCCTTCCCTCGCTTCTCATGCTAATTAGCCTTTTGGCACCTTGCGCCTGCGTAGAGCCTCCCAAGAATTGTGGGCAGGGGTCTTTGGGACGTGGGCAGGGGT
The DNA here is from genome assembly GCF_047663525.1 of Anas platyrhynchos. Taxonomy (NCBI): domain Eukaryota; kingdom Metazoa; phylum Chordata; class Aves; order Anseriformes; family Anatidae; genus Anas; species Anas platyrhynchos. Next base: position 10,800,069 of record NC_092608.1, on the reverse strand, counting down.
CTTTGGGAGGAAGACCCCGAGTCTTCCTCACAGTGTACTTTTCACCTTTGGTCAGGAATCTGCTGAATTGGCACGTTTCTTAATTGCGAGAGCTGGTTGTTGCCAATTCTTCCGTTTGTTGTATCTTTATAATGAATTCCAATGCCCAATTTTGAGATTTATAGTCCTTACGTTTGTTTCTCTGTCCGTCTGCCGCTTCCTTATCATGAGTTCCAGTGTCTTCTTTCGAGATATACAGTCCTTGTCTGGGGATTGTCCTTGCCTCCCCAATGCCTCCCCAATACCTCCTTAATCAATCCCCCCTTTTCTTTTCCCATGCAAATTCTTTTGCATCAGATACTTTCATTATTTACAGTAACAAAACAAAGCAGGCATCTAAACAACATGCACACAAATATTCCTAACACTACTAATGTTATAGAGCAATGAACACTTGTTTCAAACATTGGAAATTGGGCAACCAGGAGGTTAACTTATTCCATATTTCACTAAAACTCCATGAAAGATCATCTTTACTGATCTCATGTAGGACCCTTGTCTGCTTCCATATTTCTTCCAGGTCGGTAGAGATCCTTCCACTCTGATCTACATACATACAACAACTTGTATTTATTACTGTACAGACTCCCCCTTGAGCGGCCAGTAACAAGTCTAGGGCCATCCGATTTTGTAATACTACCTGTGATAAACTAGATATCTCTTCTTGTTGAGCCTTTATAGCATCCAGAGTTTTGTTTTCTAACTTCTCTATAATTGCAGAAATATTAACTATCGCCTTTTCCAATTCACTCACTCCTAACCATGGGATAAACCATCGAACAAAACTATGAAAAGCAGTGTGTCTCTCTATCAATGGATTGTTAATTTTTTGTCTAATTCTCCGGATATGATTTCTCAAATAACCTCGAGGCGCTACATCATGTATGGTCAAATTGGGGACTACTGCTCCAAGAGTGCAAGTTCCCTTTCAATTCTCGGGCAAGACCTTACAGGCTGTATCATTGCATAACCAATACCACCCTTTTCCTTCTGGAACCGTCCAGCTGGTTGAATTTGCCCAACTGCTAGTTGTACTAATATCAATTGTTTGATCACAAGATGTCTGATTTCCCACATAAGTAGTACCCGTATTTATACAATCCTGTTTTCCCATACCCTTAGGCAGGTTACACCTTTGTACACATACATAGTAAGATTCCAATGGCACAAAGCTACTAACTTCTAGTTCCAAAACTTCTTCATATTTTTGACCCCAAGATGTGTTTTCCCACAAATTAGTCCAAGGTAAGTTTGCAGGCAAGGGAATCCTGATTAACGATACACCCTTATTCCCATGCTGTGGCAGATGGGTGCATACCCAACAGTTCGTCTTATTAATCACTTGAGATACAGTTTGTATTAAGGTCAGGTGTAAGTTCTCGTCCCAAACTGCCCACCCCGAATCTGAGAACCACACCCCTGCAATCATTAGGATCTGGAAAACCATAATTTTGTTGGTCCAATTGGGGTCATGGTCCATATCCTCGCCAGGGCCTTCTTCACCCTTGAATCGTGGATCCAAGCTGCTTGCTCCTTAATCTTAATGGCGGTGTGTGTTGTCAGTAATACCTGGTATGGTCCCGTCCACTTTCCTTCCGTTTTTCCTCTAGGGGTTGTCCTGAAAAAGTCTTTATATATATAATCCCTGAGCTTAAAAGGGTGGATTGGTTGATCCAACCGTCTAGCCCAGGTCCTGAGAACAAATTTATGTACTTTATTTAATTATTTCTGAAGTTCAGTTATATATGCATATAAATATTCTAATCCTAACTGCGTTCGATCCTCTCCACTAAATAGAAATGGATACGGCCTTCCATACAAGATTTCAAAGGGACTCAAATTCCCTTATATTCTAGGTTTAACTCAAATTCTAAGTAATGCTAAAGGGAGGGATTGAGGTCATGACAAATTAGATTCTTGTCCGATTTTAGTGTTTAATTAAATGTTTCATTTTTTCTACCTGTCCACTTGCCTGCGGTCTATAAAGAGTATGCAGTTGTCTTTAGAATATCTTTAGAATCTTACTTATCTGTTGTACCACTTGCACACAAAAATGTGAACCTCTCTCAGAAGACATTGCTACTAGAATCCCAAAGCATGGTATTATTTCATTTAACAAGACTTTAACCACTTCTTCTTGCTTTGTTTGTTCGACAGGGAAAGGCTTCAGGCCTTCCTGAAATCATGTCAGTCAGAACCAGTAAATAACAATACCCCCCTTTTCTAGGGAGTTCTGAAAAATCAATTTGCCACTGTTGTCCCAGATAATTTCCTTTACTGATTATTCCAAATTTTATTCTCTTCTTGGTATTGGGGTTATTGTGTAAGCAAATGCTACATTGTTGAGTTACTTGTTTTATTGTTGTATATAAATTTTGTTCCACTAATGTCTGACTCAGGCTCTTATGCAATGTGTCAGCTCCCCGATGTGTTTTATTGTGTTCTGTAAGAAGTATGGGCCATATCAAATTAGAGGGTATTATTACACAGTTATCTTTTAAATATACTCATCTATCTGGTTTCATTTTACCTTTCAAATCTTCAATTAATTTTAAGTCTTCTTTTGTATAATTTGGCTTTTTGGTTCATATATATAGTTTGGATTTTACCGTCTGGTATTAAAGACAATGCCTTCACCTCAGTTATTTCAGCTGCCTGTTTAGCCTCCTGATCTGCCAATCGATTTCCAATTTCAAAATCAGCGTTTCCCTTTTGGTGTCCTTGATAATGCATCATAGCTACCTTTTCTGATTGTTTTACAGCCTGTAACAATTTTAAAATTTCTTCAGCATGTTTTCTTTTTGTTTTCCCTGAGCAGTCAGCAATCCACGTTCTTTCCATATCGCTCCATGAGCATGTACCACGCCGAATGCATATTTAGAGTCTGTCCAAATACTTATTTTCCTTCCTGCTGCTAGTTCCAGTGCTTGTGTAAGAGCAATTTATCTCTGCTTTCTGGGTGGACGTCCCAGGGGGTAATGGTTTGGACTTGATTACCTGTTGAGTGGTTGTAATGGCGTACCCTGCCTTACGTTGTCCTTGTTTCACAAAGCTGCTCCCATCAGTATACCAAGATTCGTCAGCATCTTCTAAAGGTTCTTCCTTAAGATCGGGTCGACTAGAATACACAGTCTCTATTGTTTCTATACAATCATGAGTTATAGGTTCATCCAGAGTTCCGCTAAGGAAAGAAGCTGGATTTACGACGTTAGTGACCACAATTTCCACATCATCTTGTTCTGCTAATATTGCTTGATATTTTAAAAATCTTTGTGGTGAAAGCCAATGATTTCCTTTTTGTTCCAAAACTGTTGAGACCGTATGGGAGACTAACACTGTCATTTTCTGTCCCATTGTAAACTTCCGAGCTTCTTGTATATTGATAACAACAGCTGCAACAGCTCGAAGGCATCCGGGCCATCCTTTACTTACTTCATCTAATTGTTTAGAGAAGTAAGCTACTGCTCGTTTATAGGGACCCAATCTTTGTGCTAGTACTCCCAAAGCTATCCCTTGTCTCTCATGAGAAAACAACCAAAAGGGTTTCGAGAGATCCGGTAATCCCAAAGCTGGAGCTTGCATCAATTCTTGTTTAAGTTTTTTTAAAGGCGTTTCGTGCTTCTCCAGTCCAGACTAACTTTGACTGATTACTCTTTATCAATTCGTATAGAGGCTTTACCATTAGTCCATAATTATAAATCCAAAGGCGACACCAACCTGTCATTCCTAAAAAGGTTTGTAGCTCCTTTACCGTTTGAGGTTCTGGAGTCCGGCAAATGACTTCCTTATGTTCAGTTCCTAGTTCTCGTTGTCCTCCCGAAATTTCAAATCCCAGATAGGTCACACTTTGTTGAGCCAGCTGGACTTTCTGTCAAGAGACTTGATATCCATTTTAAACCCAGAAAATTAAGAAAACTTATAGTCCATTGAATACAGCTCCCTTTAGTCTCGGTAGCTATTAAGAGATCATCTACATATTGTAACAAAGCATCTTCAGTGTCCAGAGGCATCCATGTTTCGAGTTCCCTTGCTAATTGGTTTCCAAAAATAGTGGGGCTATTCTTGAATCCTTGATGTCCACGTAAGCTGCGTCTTTCTGCCTGAATTGGGATTTTCCCATTCAAAGGCAAATAGGTTTTGGCTTTCTGTGGCTAAGCCTAGGCAGAAGAAGGCGTCTTTTAAATCCAGTACGGTAAACCAGACTTGACTATTCTTTAATTTAGTCGGCAAAGTATAAGGGTTTGCCACTACTGGATGTATATCCTCAGTGATTTTACTTATGGCCCTCAAATCCTGAACTAACCTATAGCTTTTTTCATCTGCCTTTTTAATTGGCAATATGGGTGTATTGTATTCTGATTCACATTCAATCAATAATCCATACTGTAAAAATTTATCAATTATCTCTTTAATTCCTTTCCTATCTTCTATCCTCAAAGGATATTACTTAACCTTAACGGGTTTCTCTCCTGGCTTTAATTTAATAATTATTAAGGTCACATTTTTTTGCTCTTCCAGGGACTTCGGTAGCCCAAACTCCTGGACATATTGATCTGTGATCTCTAAAGGTATTTCACTTTTAGGGTCAGTTTGTATGAGTGCCAAGCTTAACACATTTGTTAGATGTTCTTCTCCTATTCTTAACTTCATTTTCCCTTTTTCAACGACAATTTCTGCTCCTAATTGCTCTAATAAATCTCTACCTAAGAGTGCCCATGAAGAGTTAGGCGTATATAAAAATCTGTGTATGCCCCATTGTTTCCCTAACTTGTACTTCAAAGGTTCACAAAAATAAGCCTTTTCGGTTACACCTTGTCCTGGTTTCAGTTAGAATAGAGTTAATTTTTTTCTTAGGATGAGAAGAGTGCTGATAACACCCCGATGTTTTAATTGTTGCAGAGCAGTGCTTATACCAAGCCAAGGACATCTCAGCTTCTTGCTCTGTCCTGCCAACAGGCAGGCTGGGGGTGCAGTAAGAGCTGGGAAGGGACAGACCCAGGACAGGTGACCCAAACTAGCCAAAGGGGTATTCCATACCATCTGACGTCATGCTAAACAATATACAGGGGCGGCTAGCCGGGGAAGGGGGCCTGACTGCTCGAGGTTAGGCTGGGCATTGGTCAGCGGGTGGTGAGCAATTGCATTGTGCATCACTTGTTTGTACACATTATTAGTAGTGGTACTATTATCATCATTGTATTATTACTATTATTATTATTATTATTATTATTTTGTCTTATTAAACTGTCTTTATCTCAACTCACGGGCTTCACTTTCCATTTCTCTCCCCCGTCTCAGAGAGGGAGGGGGAGGGTGAGCGAACGGCTGCGTGGTGTTTAGCTGCCAGCCGGGTTAAACCACAACACACCTTTTACCCTAATATAATAATTCTGTGAAGGCATTAATGCTTGATTTAGAACTGAATACGTTGCCCCATATCAATAAGAAATTTCACTTCCATTCCTCCCCTAGCTTCATTATAATCAGTGGAGGATCCGCTAGGGTAGATTCCCCAGGTCCCCGTTATTCCTGTTGAAATCAGGGACCAATGATTACCCTAGAAAAAGGCTAGTCAATTTGTCCTCCGAAGCCAGGTCCAAACCGTTTTGTTTTATTTATTTATTTATTTATTTTCATTACATTTCAGAGTTGGTCCAAAAATTCCATAGGGGTTTCTTTTAGACCTTGTTGGAAGCATATTCTCAATTCCCAATTCATCCAGATTTTAGTATTTACTTAGCCGTTCATAATTTTAGGGATGATTAGGGTCTCAGTGGGGTCGATCAGGGGAATGCAGTTGTCCACAGTTCCCTGAGCGGTCCCATCGGTAATCTGAGCTCGCACATGAACTCAGGTTGTTTTAAGAGTTAACTGTTTTTCTGTTTCCATAACAACTCTCTCTCGGACCCATCATGATCCATTTGCCCCGAAGGGCTAACACCCATGATTTTAAGATCTCTGCCTAGAGCAGAGGCAGAACTATTAACATTCCTACATCCTCTTTCCCTGCTCATTCAACTTCAAACACCTTTAACACTTTCAACAACCCTTTTAACACTTCCTTTATCTTTCTCCAGCCTCTACTTCTCTAATGCCAACATCAAAGGCTCAGTCAGGGGCCAACTTAATTCCGTACCTTTTCCCACCAAGATGCTGAAACAACATCAGTATACAACATTTCATCCTATTCTCCTTCTCAAAACCAACATTAACTGTAGCAAAACATTAGAGTTTAAAGTTCCATTTAGGGGCCACTTTTCTCCACATTCCAGCTTATAAAGCGGCCACCATTGATTACAATATTTTATCAATGTTTTCCTGTTCACACTTCCACCAGCAGATCCTCCAATATCCTTCCAGTGACTCAAAACACATCCTAACGCACTTTTCTTAGGAATTTCACTGCTTACTCGCCCCCCCATTTTCCAGTTTACACTTTCAGAATACACGTGTTACTTACAAAAGCGTATCACAAAAACGTATCACTCACAAAATTACAGGCACGCAATATCTTTCAGTAGCGATGTCACAAAGCTACTATTACCAGCAATATTGCTAAAATCACAATAACAATAGTCAGAGTCAAATTCCACATGCGATAAGTCAGAAAACCGAACTGTGTAACACCATAATGATATCTTTCTTATAACAATGCCACGAACCTACTATTACCACCAGAAAAATAGCCAAAATCACAGTAACAATAACCAGAGTTAAATACCATACTCCATGAGTCAGAAAACCGAAATAAACAACACAATTCCAGATGGACCTTAAAGCGAGCTCTTTCCTTAAGGTCCCCAAATATACTTATGGTGCTTACCACAAAGTATATACCAAACACTGCCTCGCAGAAGATCACCTTCCGACTTACAGACAGTTCCAGATACAGATGGACCTCAAGGTCCCCAGATATACTTGTGGTACTAACCACAAAGTATATACCAAATACTGTCCTGCAGAAGTCACCTTCCGACTTACTGGACAGTCCCAGATGACCGGTCTACCAGAAAACCAAACCAGAATAAAGAATATACTCACTTACAATGATGGGGTCCTTGTCTGCCTCCGCAGTGATCCGGTGAGTCGAGGAGTCCCTCCGGGAAATCCCGGGGGTACCCTAGGGAGTCCTGTCCCCAGCGGGCCTGCGGTCCGGCAGAGAGGTAGTCCCATCTGGGGTGCCAGATTGATTCAAAGATCGAAGCTGAAATTCCTTTAAGTGGTATATTCTTTATTGCAGCGCTGGATGCACGGGGGATCTCTCCACCTATCGTGCATACCCAAAGCGGAAAGCAGTCTTGAATTTATACAATCAATCTATCAATATTCTACAAGCGCCTATACATATGCATTACCTATCCCCGCCTTCCCTCGCTTCTCATGCTAATTAGCCTTTTGGCACCTTGCGCCTGCGTAGAGCCTCCCAAGAATTGTGGGCAGGGGTCTTTGGGACGTGGGCAGGGGTCTTTGGGAGGAAGACCCCGAGTCTTCCTCACAGTGTACTTTTCACCTTTGGTCAGGAATCTGCTGAATTGGCACATTTCTTAATTGCGAGAGCTGGTTGTTGCCAATTCTTCCATTTGTTGTATCTTTATAATGAATTCCAATGTCCAGTTTTGAGATTTATAGTCCTTCCATTTGTTTCTCTGTCCGTCTGCCGCTTCCTTATCATGAGTTCCAGTGTCTTGTTTCGAGATATACAGTCCATGTCTGGGGATTGTCCTTGCCTCCCCAATGCCTCCCCAATACCTCCTTAATCAGTATCCACCTTGTTTCTGTAAGCAGCAGCCACCTGACACCCTGCCGGAGTTAACCCTCTGTTTTATTATTTGCCCTATTAATGGGGATTTCTTTACACATTGGCTTTAATTCCATACGAAGAAACAGCATTTTTTTCCCCTCTTCTTTTTAAATGACGAGGATTACAAAGTTTGTCAACACCTGCCAGGCTGAGGATTAAAAGTCTTAGCGCTGGTGCAGAGGAGAACCTGAGAGCTGGCTCGGGAGTCACTGGAGGAAATCTTTGCTTTTCGTGATGTGAAATTGCCTTCATGCAGACCAGGTCAAGCGCCTTGACGCTGGTCAGCATCTCTGTGGAATTGGCACCGTGTTGTCCCCAGTGGTTGCAGCACCAGGAGGGTAGCCCGCCCGGCAGGACAGCAGTTGACCATATTCATTGCTAACCTTCCAACCAGACCACACTCAGCTTGGCTCACTACATGTTTTGATACCTTGGTGGGAACTGAGCTCAGGATTTGCCGCTGCTGGAGGCAGGAAGGCTTTAGGCTCAGCTCCTTCCCCCTACAGCTACATCCATTGGGCTTTCTGAAGCGCTCCCTACTGTTATTCTAAGCAGGAGCTTCAAAAGGAATCTCTCTTCCTCGTGCATGATTGATCCCATGCAGTAAGAAGGGGGCAAAGCTGAGGCATCCATTCCGAAATCCCAGGCCCACAGCCTTCTTTGAGAGACCTAGTAGGGGTCACGGTTCAAACAACAATAATAAACTCAGCCTCTTTAAAGAAAGCATGTCCAGCTAGGTGAAATATTTATAATGCTGACAGGCCAGGAAGTCAGCTTCAACACTAGACCGGCAATTGTCCAGGTTAATTGTCTAATTGCTAGCTCCCTCCCTGTTTTGCGCTGCTTTTCATAATGCCCTTGATGACAAACTCCATGGGTATTATTTCAATGATAGTCCACTCTGAAGACAACTCCCGAGGGAGCAGTGTGAATTTGGGCAACCCACCACTGGAGACAGGACTGCAATAATAAGAATACAGAAAAAAAAAACAAACCACCAACACCTGGAGGGTGATTGAACACTGTGACATATTGCCTACAGAGGCTTGTGAGATCTCCCTTGGAGATACTCAAAACTTGGCTGGGTATGACTTTTGCTGTTGGGGCAGCTTTGAAGGTAGACCTGCCTTGAGCAAATGTTTGGACTACCTGGCCTGTAGCAGCCCCATCCTTCTGAAATATTTCTGTGACGGAGCAGGCTTTGAACCCCGGAACCCTTGGATGCTCTTAGTGCTACGTAGTGGGGTCTGAAACACTTACACTCCTGTTAATGACACAGAGACCACCACCTTGGTGCTACTGCACGATAGCGCAGTCTTCATGATCAAGAACGTGGAAACACAGCAAAAACCATGGAGTTCGGGCCACAGGGTTACTGCGGAGCCTGGAGGAGGTGCAAACGAGGCTGCCACGTTCTGGGATATAACCACACAAGGCAGGCCATACCCCTTGGGGTCAGGGGCTGTTTCCACCCACAGTAGGGCTGCGCATACGGTCAGCAGAGCATGAAAAAACTAGAAGAACTGAATTACAATTTAAAGGAAGTATTGCTGAGAGTGGTCTCCCGAACCCATGGCACAGTCCGAAATCCCAACGGTGTTATCAGGCTAGTTATATAAACTTTTTTTGGGGGGGGAAGAGGGCTTCTCGTCATGAACACAGTAAGGACTGCATTCAGCTACTGAACTGTTACTGCACTGAATAACTACATACAATAATAACAAATAATAACAATCAAAAAGACCTTACCTAGCACTAAACTATAGGCTTGAGGTGAAAGCCGCATTACATTGAAAACAAGAGAGAAAGATGTGGTAGGAAGGTACGCATTTTAAACTCAGACAAGGTATTTTCTTTAGGAAAACCTCCTGACTGTGCCGATTCAGAAAACAGCCAGAAGAACCAAGTTGTTCATTACGAAGCAAACTGCAGTTTCTGTCTTAAACCTAATAACTAAAGTGCATACATAGGTTAGGTGTGTGTCTCCTTTAAATCAGGATAAGGAAGTATTTACATAGGCACAGGTAGAAGCATAGGGAAGAAAGGCTGCCTTGCTGCTTTTCCATCCATCTCAAACACTCATTGAAGAGAGCTGATACAAGTCTTAATAACATAGCCTTTATTGATGACACTGGAAAGATGTTTTGAAGCAACCAGTTTTCCATAAACAGGAAAGGAAATTTTGCTTGCTATGATGTAATTACATAAAATCTGTGTAAGTCACTAGTATAAAAAGGAAAAAACAAACACGTGTAGTTGGTAACACAGTACCATCAGGAATTCCTGAGCAACTGCATTTTCAATAGAAAAGGGAAAAATAAAACAGGTGTGCATGAACAGAACTCAACGGTATAAAACAATCAGGTGTATGTTATAAGGAATTCTGATGACTTGTGAACTCAGTTCTTGAGGATGACTAAAGAAATAGATCCTAGCAGGATCAAACCACATATATTTACACTCACAGTGTAAAAGTAATGTCGTGGTTTAACCCGGCCGGCAGTTAAACACCACGCAGCCGTTCGCTCACCCTCCCCCCTCCCTCTCTGGGACGGGGGAGAGAAATGGAAAGTGAAGCCCGTGAGTTGAGATAAAGACAGTTTAATAAGACAGGAAAATAATAATAACAAAATAATAATAACAATAATAATACAATGGTGATAATAGGGAAATAATAATAATATGTACAAACAAGTGATGCACAATGCAATTGCTCACCACTCGCTGACCAATGCCCAGCCTCACCCCGAGCAGTCCGGCCCCCTCCCCCCGGCTAGCCACCCCTATATATTGTTTAGCATGACGTCAGATGGTATGGAATACCCCTTTGGCTAGTTTGGGTCACCTGTCCTGGGTCTGTCCCCTCCCAGCTCTTACTGCACCCCCAGCCTGCCCGTTGGCAGGACAGAGCAAAAGGCTGAGATGTCCTTGGCTTAGTATAAGCACTGCTCTGCAACAAATAAAGCATTGGGGTGTGATCAGCACTCTTCTCATCCTAAGCCAAAACACAGCATTCCACCAGCTACTATGAAAAAAATTAATTCTGTTCTAACTGAAACCAGGACACCTCAGAAATAGGACCTCAGCAATAGGACCTCAGCAATAGGTCCTCAGTAATAGGACCTCAGCAATGTGACCTCAGCAATAGGACCTCAGCAATAGGAACTCAGAAATAGGACCTCAGCATTGTGACCTCAGCATTGTGACATCAGCAATAGGACCTCAGCATTGTGACCTCAGCAATACGACCTCAGCATTGTGACCTCAGCATTGCGACCTCAGCAATACGACCTCAGCATTGTGACCTCAGCATTGCGACCTCAGCAACAGGACCTCAGCAATAGGACATCAGCATTGTGACCTCAGCAATAGGACCTCAGCATTGTGACCTCAGCAATACGACCTCAGCATTGTGACCTCAGCAATAGGACCTCAACATTGTGACCTCAGCAATAGGACCTGAGCATTGTGACCTCAGCAATAGGACCTCAGCAATAGGACCTCAGAAATAGGACCTCAGCATTGCGACCTCAGGAATAGGACCTCAGCATTGTGACCTAGCATTGTGACCTCAGCAATAGGACCTCAGCAATAGGACCTCAGGATTGTGACCGCAGCATTGTGACCTCAGCATTGTGACCTCAGAAACAGGAACTCAGAATTGTGACCTCAGCAATAGGACCTCAGCAATAGGACCTCAGCAAAAGGACCTCAACATTGTGACCTCAACAATAGGACCTCAGCATTGTGACCTCAGCAATAGGACCTCAGCAATAGGACCTCAGCAATAGGACCTCAGCATTGTCACATCAGCAATAGGACCACAGCAATAGGACCTCAGCAATAGGACCTCAGCAATAGGACCTCAGCATTGTGACCTCAGCAATAGGACCTCAGCAATAGGACCTCAGCAATAGGACCTCAGCAAGACCATCTCAGCATTGTGACCTCAGCAATAGGACCTCAGTATTGTGAAATCAGCATTGTGACCTCAGCAATAGGATCTCAGCTATAGGACATCAGCAATAGGACCTCAGCAATAGGACCTCAGCAATAGGACCTCAGCATTGTGACCTCAGCAATGTGACCTCAGCATTGTGACCTCAGCAATGTGACCTCAGCATTGTGACCTCAGCAATAAGACCACAGCTATAGGACCTCAGCATTGTGACCTCAGCATTGTGACCTCAGCATTGTGACCTCAGCATTGTGACCTCAGCAATAGGACCTCAGAAATAGGACCACAGCATTGTGACCTCAGCATTGTGACCTCAGCAATAGGACATCAGCATTGTGACCTCAGCAATAGGACCTCAGCAATAGTACCTCAGCAATAGGACCTCAGCATTGTGACCTCAGCAATAGGACCTCAGCATTGTGACCTCAGCATTGTGACCTCAGCATTGTGACCTCAGCAATAGGACCTCAGAAATAGGACCACAGCAAAAGGACCTCAGCATTGTGACATCTGCAATAGGACCTCAGCATTGTGACCTCAGCATTGTGACCTCAGCATTGTGTCCTCAGCAATAGGACCTCAGCAATAGGACTTCTGCATTGTGACCTCAGCAATAGGACATCAGCATTGTGACCTCAGCATTTTGACCTCAGCAATAGCACCTTAGCATTGTGACCTCAGCAATAGGACCTCAGCAATAGGACCTCAGCAACAGGACCTCAGCATTGTGACCTCAGCATTGTGACCTCAGCATTGTGACCTCAGCAATAAGACCTCAGCAATAGGACCTCAGCAAAAGGACCTCTGCATTGTGACCTCAGCAATAGGACCTCAGCATTGTGACCTCAGCATTGTGACCTCAGCAATAGGACCTCAGCAATGGGACCTCAGCAATGGGACCTCAGCAATAGGACCTCTGCATTGTGACCTCAGCATTGTGACCTCAGCAATAGGACCTCAGCAATAGGACCTCAGCAATAGGACATCAGCATTGTAACCTAAGCATTGTGACCTCAGCAATAGGACCTCAGCATTATGACCTCAGCATTGTGACCTCAGCATTATGACCTCAGCAACAGGACCTCAGAAATAGGACCTCAGCATTGTGACCTCAGCATTGTGTCCTCAGCAATAGGACCTCAGCAATAGGACCTCAGAATTGTGACCTCAGCATTGTGACTTCAGCAATAGGACCTCAGCACTGTGAACTCAGCAATAGGACCTCAGCAATAGGACCTCAGCAATAGGACCTCAGCAATAGGACCTCAGCATTGTGTCCTCAGCAATAGGACCTCAGCAATAGGACCTCAGCAATAGGACCTCTGCATTGTGACCTGAGCAATAGGACATCAGCATTGTGTCCTCAGCATTTTGACGTCAGAAATAGCACCTCAGCATTGTGACCTCAGCAATAGGACCTCACCAATAGGACCTCAGCAATAGGACCTCAGCATTGTGACCTCAGCATTGTGACCTCAGCATTGTGACCTCAGCAATAAGACCTCAGCAATAGGACCTCAGCATTGTGACCTCAGCATGGTGACCTCAGCAATAGGACCTCAGAAATAGGACCAGAGCAAAAGGACCTCAGCATTGTGACCTCAGCAATAGGACCTCAGCATTGTGACCTCAGCATTGTGACCTCAGCAATAGGACCTCAGCAATAGGACCTCAGCAATAGGACCTCAGCAATAGGACCTCTGCATTGTGACCTCAGCAACAAGACATTAGCATTGTGACCTTAGCATTTTGAACTCAGCAATAGCACCTCAGCATTGTGACCTCAGCAATAGGACCTCAGCATTGTGACCTCAGCATTGTGACCTCAGCAATAGGACCTCAGCATTGTGACCTCAGCATTGTGACCTCAGCATTGTGACCTCAGCAATAGGACCTCAGAAATAGGACCACAGCAAAAGGACCTCAGCATTGTGACCTCAGCATTGTGACCTCAGCAATAGGACCTCAGCATTGTGTCCTCAGCAATAGGACCTCAGCATTGTGACCTCAACATTGTGACCTCAGCAATAGGACCTCAGCATTGGGACCTCAGCAATAAGACCTCAGCAACAGGACATCAGCAATAGGACCACAGCAATAGGACTTCAGAATTGTGACCTGTGCATTGTGACGTCAGCAATAGGACCTCAGCAATAGGACCTCAGCATAGTGACCTCAGCAATAGGACCTCAGCATTGTAACCTCAGCAATAGGACCTCAGCAATAGGACCTCAGCAATATGACCTCAGCAATAGGACCTGAGCAAAAGGACCTCAACATTGTGACCTCAGCAATAGGACCTCAGCATTGTGACCTCAGCAATAGGACCTCAGCATTGTCACATCAGCAATAGGACCACAGCAACAGGACCTCAGCAATAGGACCTCAGCAATAGGACCTCAGCATTGTGACCTCAGGAATAGGACCTCAGAAATAGGACCTCAGCAAGACCATCTCAGCAATAGGACCTCAGAATTAGGACCTCAGCAATAGGACGTCAGCATTGTGACCTCAGCATTGTGACCTCAGCAATAGGACCTCAGCATTGTGACCTCAGCAATAGGATCTCAGCTATAGGACATCAACAATAGGACCTCAGCATTGTGACTTCAGCAATAGGACCTCAGCAATAGGACCTCAGTAATAGGACCTCTGCATTGTGACCTCAGCAATAGGACATCAGCATTGTGACCTCAGCATTGTGACTTCAGCAATAGGACCTCAGCAATAGCACCTCAGCAATAGGACCTCAGCATTGTGACCTCAGCATTGTGATCTCAGCATTGTGACCTCAGAAATAGGACCTCAGCATTGTGACCTCAGCATTGTGACCTCAGCAATAGGACCTCGGAAATAGGACCACAGCAAAAGGACCTCAGCATTGTGACGTCAGCAATAGGACCTCAGCATTGTGACCTCAGCATTGTGACCTCAGCATTGTGACCTCATCAATAGGACCTCAGCAATAGGACCTCAGCAATAGGACCTCAGCAATAGGACCTAAGCATTGTGACCTCAGAAATAGGACCTCAGCAATAGGACCTCAGCAATAGGATCTCAGCAATAGGACCTCAGCATTGTGACCTCAGCAATAGGACCTCAGCAATAGGACCTCAGCATTGTGACCTCAGCATTGTGACCTCAGCAATAGGACCTCGGCAATAAAACCTCAGCATTGTGACCTCAGCAATAGGACCTCGGCAATAAAACCTCAGCATTGTGACCTCAGCAATAGGACCTCGGCAATAAAACCTCAGCATTGTGACCTCAGCATTGTGACCTCAGCAATAGGACCTCAGAAATAGGACCACAGCAAAAGGACCACAGCAAAAGGACCTCAGCATTGTGACCTCAGCATTGTGACCTCAGCAATAGGACCTCAGCATTGTGACCTCAGCATTGTGACCTCAGCATTGTGACCTCAGCAATAGGACCTCAGCATTGTGACCTCAGCATTGTGACCTCAGCAATAGGACCTCGGAAATAGGACCACAGCAAAAGGACCTCAGCATTGTGACGTCAGCAATAGGACCTCAGCATTGTGACCTCAGCATTGTGACCTCAGCATTGTGACCTCATCAATAGGACCTCAGCAATAGGACCTCAGCAATAGGACCTCAGCAATAGGACCTAAGCATTGTGACCTCAGAAATAGGACCTCAGCAATAGGACCTCAGCAATAGGATCTCAGCAATAGGACCTCAGCATTGTGACCTCAGCAATAGGACCTCAGCAATAGGACCTCAGCATTGTGACCTCAGCATTGTGACCTCAGCAATAGGACCTCAGCATTGTGAACTCAGCAATAGGACCTCAGCAATAGGACCTCAGCAATAGGACCTCAGCATTGTGACCTCAGCAATAGGACCTCGGCAATAAAACCTCAGCATTGTGACCTCAGCAATAGGACCTCAGCATTGTGACCTCAGCATTGTGACCTCAGCAATAGGACCTCAGAAATAGGACCACAGCAAAAGGACCACAGCAAAAGGACCTCAGCATTGTGACCTCACCATTGTGACCTCAGCAATAGGACCTCAGCATTGTGACCTCAGCATTGTGACCTCAGCATTGTGACCTCAGCATTGTGACCTCAGCAATAGGACCTCAGCAATAGTACCTCAGCAATAGGACCTCTGCATTGTGACCTCAGCAATAGGACCTCAGCATTGTGACCTCAGCATTTTGACGTCAGCAATAGCACCTCAGCATTGTGACCTCAGCAATAGGACCTCAGCAATAGGACCTCAGCAATAGGACCTCTGCATTGTGACCTCAGCATTGTCACCTCAGCAATAGGACCTCGGAAATAGGACCACAGCAAAAGGACCTCAGCATTGTGACGTCAGCAATAGGACCTCAGCATTGTGACCTCAGCAATAGGACCTCAGCATTGTGACCTCAGCATTGTGACCTCAGCAATAGGACCTCAGCAAAAGGACCTCTGCATTGTGACCTCAGCAATAGGACCTCAGCAATAGGACCTCAGCAACAGGACCTCAGCATTGTAACCTAAGCATTGTGACCTCAGCAATAGGACCTCAGCATTGTGACCTCAGCATTGTGACCTCAGCATTATGACCTCAGCAATAGGACCTCAGAAATAGGACCTCAGCATTGTGACCTCAGCATTGTGACCTCAGCAATAGGACCTCAGCATTGTGACCTCAGCATTGTGACCTCAGCAGTAGGACCTCAGCAATAGGACCTCAGCATTGTGTCCTCAGCAATAGGACCTCAGCAATAAGACATCAGAATTGTGACCTCAGCAATAGGACCTCAGCATTGTGAACTCAGCAATAGGACCTCAGCAATAGGACCTCAGCAATAGGACCTCAGCAATAGGACCTCAGCATTGTGACCTCAGCAATAGGACCTCGGCAATAGGACCTCAGCAATAGGACCTCAGCAATAGGACCTCAGCAATAGGACCTCAGTAATAGGACCTCAGCAATAGGACCTCAGCAATAGGACCACAGCAATAGGACCTCAGAATTGTGACCTGTGCTTTGTGACCTCAGCAATAGGACCTCAGCAATAGGACCTCAGAATTGTGACCTCAGCAATAGGACCTCAGCAGTGTGACTTCAGCAATAGGACCTCAGCAATAGGGCCTCAGCAATAGGACCTCAGCAATAGGAATTCAGCATTGTGACCTCAGCAATAGGACCTCAGCAATAGGGCCTCAGCAATAGGACCTCAGCATTATGACCTCCGCAATAGGACCACAGCCAAAGGACCTCAGCAATAGGACCTCAGAAATAGGACCTCAGCATTGTGACCTCAGCAATAGGACCTCAGCAATACGACCTCAGCAATCGTACCTCAGCAATAGGACCTCAGCATTGTGACCTCAGCAATAGGACCTCAGCAATAGGACCTCAGCAATAGGACCTCAGCAATAGGACCTCAGCAATAGAACCTCAGCAATAGGACCTCAGCAATAGGACCTTGGCAATAGAACCTCAGCAATAGGACCTCATCTTTGTGACCTCAGCAATAGGACCTCAGCAATAGGACCTAAGCATTGTGACCACAGCAATAGGACCTCAGCAATAGGACCTCAGAATTGTGACCTCAGCATTGTGACCTCAGCAATAGGACCTCAGCATTGTGAACTCAGCAATAGGACCTCAGCAATAGGACCTCAGCAATAGGACCTCAGCAATAGGACCTCAGCATTGTGACCTCAGCAATAGGACCTCGGCAATAAAACCTCAGCATTGTGACCTCAGCAATAGGACCTCAGCATTGTGAACTCAGCAATAGGACCTCAGCAATAGGACCTCAGCAATAGGACCTCAGCAATAGGACCTCAGCAATAGAACCTCAGCAATAGGACCTCATCTTTGTGACCTCAGCAATAGGACCTCAGCAATAGGACCTAAGCATTGTGACCTCAGCAATAGGACCTCAGCAATAGGACCTCAGAATTGTGACCTCAGCATTGTGACCTCAGTAATAGGACCTCAGCATTGTGAACTCAGCAATAGGACCTCAGCAATAGGACCTCAGCAATAGGTCCTCAGCAATAGGACCTCAGCATTGTGACCTCAGCAATAGGACCTCGGCAATAAAACCTCAGCATTGTGACCTCAGCAATAGGACCTCAGCATTGTGAACTCAGCAATAGGACCTCAGCAATAGGACCTCAGCAATAGGACCTCAGCATTGTGACCTCAGCAATAGGACCTCAGCAATAGGACTTCAGCATTGTGACCTCAGCAATAGGACCTCAGCAGTAGGACTTCAGCAATAGGACCTCAGCAATAAGACCTCAGCAATACGACCTCAGCATTGTGACCTCAGTAATAGGACCTCAGCAATAGGACCTTAGCAATAGGGCCTCACCATTGTGATCTCAGCAATAGGACCTCAGCAATAGAGCCTCTGCAATAGGACCTCAGAATTGTGACCTCAGCAATAGGACCTCAGCATTGTGACTTCAGCAATAGGACCTCAGCAATAGGACCTCAGCATTGTGACCTCAGCAATAGGACCTCAGCAATAGGACCTCAGCATTGTGACCTCTGCAATAGGACCTCAGTAATAGTACCTCAGCAATAGGACCTAAGCAATACGACCTCAGCATTGTGACCTCAGCAATAGGACCTCAGCATTTTGACCTCAGCAATAGGACCTCAGCATTGTGACCTCAGCAATAGGACCTCAGCAATAGGACCTCAGCAAAAGGACCTCAGCAATAGGACCTCAGCATTGTAACCTAAGCATTTTGACCTCAGCAATAGGACCTCAGAAATGTGACCTCAGCAATAGGACCTCAGCATTGTGACCTCAGTAATAGGACCTCAGCAATAGGACCTCAGCAAAAGGACCTCAGCAATAGGACCTCAGCATTGTAACCTAAGCATTGTGACCTCAGCAATAGGACCTCAGCATTGTGACCTCAGCATTGTGACCTCAGCATTATGACCACAGGAACAGGACCTCAGAAATAGGACCTCAGCATTGTGACCTCAGCATTGTGACCTCAGCAATAGGACCTCAGCATTGTGACCTCAGCATTGTGACCTCAGCAATAGGACCTCAGCATTGTGTCCTCAGCAATAGGACCTCTGCAATAGGACATCAGAATTGTGACCTCAGCAATAGGACCTCAGCATTGTGAACTCAGCAATAGGACCTCAGCAATAGGACCTCAGCAATAGGACCTCAGCAATAGGACCTCAGCATTGTAACCTAAGCATTGTGACCTCAGCAATAGGACCTCAGCATTGTGACCTCAGCATTGTGACCTCAGCATTATGACCACAGGAACAGGACCTCAGAAATAGGACCTCAGCATTGTGACCTCAGCATTGTGACCTCAGCATTGTGACCTCAGCATTGTGACCTCAGCATTGTGACTTCAGCAAAAGGACAGCAGCATTGTGACCTCAGCATTTTGAACTCAGCAATAGCACCTCAGCATTGTGACCTCAGCAATAGGACCTCAGCAATAGGACCTCAGCAATAGGACCTCAGCAATAGGACCTCAGCATTGTAAACTAAGCATTGTGACCTCAGCAATAGGACCTCAGCATTGTGACCTCAGCATTGTGACCTCAGCATTATGACCACAGGAACAGGACCTCAGAAATAGGACCTCAGCATTGTGACCTCAGCATTGTGACCTCAGCAATAGGACCTCAGCATTGTGACCTCAGCAATAGGACCTCAGCATTGTGTCCTCAGCAATAGGACCTCTGCAATAGGACATCAGAATTGTGACCTCAGCAATAGGACCTCAGCATTGTGAACTCAGCAATAGGACCTCAGCAATAGGACCTCAGCAATAGGACCTCAGCATTGTGACCTCAGCAATAGGACCTCGGCAATAGAACCTCAGCAATAGGACCTCAGCAATAGGACCTCAGTAATAGGACCTCAGCAATAGGACCTCAGCAATAGGACCTCAGCAATATGACCACAGCAATAGGACCTCAGAATTGTGACCTGTGCTTTGTGACCTCAGCAATAGGACCTCAGCAATAGGACCTCAGAATTGTGACCTCAGCAATAGGACCTCAGCAGTGTGACTTGAGCAATAGGACCTCAGCAATAGGGCCTCAGCAATAGGGCCTCAGCAATACGACCTCAGCAATAGGAATTCAGCATTGTGACCTCAGCAATAAGACCTCAGAAATAGGGCCTCAGCAATAGGACCTCAGCATTATGATCTCCGCAATAGGACCTCAGCAATAGGACCTCAGAAATAGGACCTCAGCATTGTGACCTCAGCAATAGGACCTCAGGAATACGACCTCAGCAATCGTACCTCAGCAATAGGACCTCAGCATTGTGACCTCAGCAATAGGACCTCAGCAATAGAACCTCAGCATTGTGACCTCAGCAATAGGACCTCAGCAATAGGACCTCATATTTGTGACCTCAGCAATAGGACCTCAGCAATAGGGCCTAAGCATTGTGACCTCAGAAATAGGACCTCAGCATTGTGACCTCAGCAATAGGATCTCAGCAATAGGACCTCAGCATTGTGACCTCAGCAATAGGACCTCAGCAACAGGACCTCAGCATTGTGACCTCAGCATTGTGACCTCAGCATTTTGACCTCAGCAATAGGACCTCAGCATTGTGACCTCAGCAATAGGACCTCAGCATAGTGACCTCAGCATTGTGACCTCAGCATTGTGACCTCAGCAACAGGACCTCAGCATTGTGACCTCAGCATTGTGACCTCAGCATTTTGACCTCAGCAATAGGACCTCAGCAATAGGACCTCAGCAATAGGACCTCAGCAATAGGACCTCAGAAATAGGACCTCAGCATTGCGACCTCAGCAATAGGACCTCAAAACTGTGACCTCAGCAATAGGACATCAGCAATAGGACCTCAGCATTGTGACCTCAGCAGTAGGACCTCAGCACTGTGAACTCAGCACTGTGACCTCAGCACTGTGACCTCAACAATAGGACCTCAGCAATAGGACCTCAGCAATAGGACCTCAGCATTGCGACCTCAGCATTGTGATCTCAGCAATAGGACCTAAGCAGTAGGACCTCAGCAATAGGACCTCAGCATTGTGACCTAAGCAACAGGACCTCAGCAATAGGACCTCAGCATTGTGATCTCAGCAATACGACCTCAGCAATAGGACCTCAGCAATAGGACCTCAGCAATTGGACCTCAGCATTGTGACCTCAGAAATAGGACCTCAGCAATAGGACCTCATCAATAGGACCTCAGCATTGTGACCTTAGCAATAGGACCTCAGCAATAGGACCTCAGCAATAGGACCTCAGCATTGTGACCTCAGCAATAGGACATGGGCAATAGGACCTCAGCAATAGGACCTCAGCATTGTGACCTCAGAATTGTGAACTCAGCAATAGGACCTCAGCATTGTAACCTCAGCAATAGGACCTCAGCATTATTACCTCAACATTGTGACCTCAGCAATACGACCTCAGCAATAGGACCTCAGCATTGAGAACTCAGCATTGTGACCTCAGCAAAAGGACCTCAGCAATAGGACCTCAGCATTGGGACCTCAGCATTGTGACCTCAGCATTTTGACCTCAGCAATAGGACCTCAGCAATAGGACCTCAGAATTGTGACCTGTGCATTGTGACCTCAGCATTGTGACCTCAGCATTGTGACCTCAGCATTGTGACCTCAGCAACAGGACCTCAGCATTGTGACCTCAGCATTGTGAGGTCAGCAAAAGGACAGAAGCTATAGGACATCAGCAATAGGACCTCAACAATGTGACCTCAGCAATAGGACCTCAGCATTGTGACCTCAGCATTGTGACCTGAGCAATAGGACCTCAACAATAGGACCTCAACAATAGGACCACAGCATTGTGTCCTCAGCAACAGGACCACAGCATTGTGTCCTTAGCAATAGGACCTCAGCATTGTGACCTCAGCATTGTGACATGAGCAATAGGACCTCAACAATAGGACCTCAACAATAGGACCTCAGCATTGTGACCTCAGCAATAGGACCTCAGCAATAGGACCTCAGCAATAGGACCTCAGCATTGTGACCTCAGCAATAGGACCTCAGCAATAGGACCTCAGCATTGTGACCTCAGCAATAGGACCTCAGCAATAGGACCTCAGCAATAGGACCTCAACATTGTGACCTCAGCAATAGGACCTCAGCATTGTGTCCTCAGCAATAG
The DNA here is from genome assembly GCF_047663525.1 of Anas platyrhynchos. Classification (NCBI taxonomy): domain Eukaryota; kingdom Metazoa; phylum Chordata; class Aves; order Anseriformes; family Anatidae; genus Anas; species Anas platyrhynchos. The sequence continues at coordinate 10,778,120 of NC_092608.1, read as the reverse complement.
GACCTCAGCAATAGGACCTCAGCATTGTAACCTCAGCATTGTGACCTCAGCAATAGGACCTCAGCAATAGGACCTCAGCATTGTGACCTGAGCATTGTGACCTGAGCATTGTGACCTGAGCATTGTGACCTCAGCAATAGGACCTCAGCATTGTGACCTCAGCAACAGGACCTCAGCATTGTGACCTCAGCATTGTGACCTCAGCAATAGGACCTCAGCAATAGGACCTCAGCATTGTGACCTCAGCATTGTGACCTGAGCATTGTGACCTGAGCATTGTGACCTCAGCAATAGGACCTCAGCAATAGGTCCTCAGCAATAGGACCTCAGCATTGTGACCTCAGCAATAGGACCTCAGCAAAAGGACCTCAACATTGTAACCTCAGCAATAGGACCTCAGCATTATGACCTCAGCAATAGGACCTCAGCATTATGACCTCAGCAATAGGACCTCAGAAATAGGACCTCAGCACTGTGACCTCAGCAATAGGACCTGAGCAATAGGACCTCAGCATTGTGACCTCAGCATTGTGACCTCAGCATTGTGACGTCAGCAAAAGGACAGAAGCAATAGGACATCAGCAATAGGACCTCAACAATGGGACCTCAGTATTGTGACCTCAGCATTGTGACCTCAGCATTGTGACCTCAGCATTTTGACCTCAGCAATAGGACCTCAGCAATAGGACCTCAGCATTGTGACCTCAGCAATAGGACCTCAGCATTGTGACCTCAGCATTGTGACCTCAGCATTGTGACCTCAGCAACAGGACCTCAGCATTGTGACCTCAGCATTGTGACCTCAGCATTTTGACCTCAGCAATAGGACCTCAGCAATAGGACCTCAGCACTGTGACCTCAGCAATAGGACCTCAGAAATAGGACCTCAGCATTGTGACCTCAGCAATAGGACCTCAAAACTGTGACCTCAGCAATAGGACATCAGCAATAGGACCTCAGCATTGTGACCTCAGCAATAGGACCTCAGCAATAGGACATCCGCATTGTGACCTCAGCAGTAGGACCTCAGCACTGTGAACTCAGCACTGTGACCTCAGCACTGTGACCTCAACAATAGGACCTCAGCAATAGGACCTCAGCAATAGGACCTCAGCATTGCGACCTCAGCATTGTGATCTCAGCAATAGGACCTAAGCAATAGGACCTCAGCAATAGGACCTCAGCATTGTGACCTCAGCAATAGGACCTCAGCAATAGGACCTCAGCAATAGGACCTCAGCAATAGGACCTCAGCAATAGGACCTCAGCAATTGGACCTCAGCATTGTGACCTCAGAAATAGGACCTCAGCAATAGGACCTCAGCATTGTGACCTCAGCATTGTGACCTCAGCATTGTGACGTCAGCAAAAGGACAGAAGCAATAGGACATCAGCAATAGGACCTCAACAATGGGACCTCAGTATTGTGACCTCAGCATTGTGACCTCAGCAACAGGACCTCAGCATTGTGACCTCAGCATTGTGACCTCAGCATTTTGACCTCAGCAATAGGACCTCAGCATTGTGACCTCAGCAATAGGACCTCAGCATAGTGACCTCAGCATTGTGACCTCAGCATTGTGACCTCAGCAACAGGACCTCAGCATTGTGACCTCAGCATTGTGACCTCAGCATTTTGACCTCAGCAATAGGACCTCAGCAATAGGACCTCAGCACTGTGACCTCATCAATAGGACCTCAGAAATAGGACCTCAGCATTGCGACCTCAGCAATAGGACCTCAAAACTGTGACCTCAGCAATAGGACATCAGCAATAGGACCTCAGCATTGTGACCTCAGCAATAGGACCTCAGCAATAGGACCTCAGGAACAGGACCTCCGCATTGTGACCTCAGCAGTAGGACCTCAGCACTGTGAACTCAGCACTGTGACCTCAGCACTGTGACCTCAACAATAGGACCTCAGCAATAGGACCTCAGCAATAGGACCTCAGCATTGCGACCTCAGCATTGTGATCTCAGCAATAGGACCTAAGCAGTAGGACCTCAGCAATAGGACCTCAGCATTGTGACCTCAGCAATAGGACCTCAGCAATAGGACCTCAGCATTGTGATCTCAGCAATACGACCTCAGCAATAGGACCTCAGCAATAGGACCTCAGCAATTGGACCTCAGCATTGTGACCTCAGAAATAGGACCTCAGCAATAGGACCTCATCAATAGGACCTCAGCATTGTGACCTTAGCAATAGGACCTCAGCAATAGGACCTCAGCAATAGGACCTCAGCATTGTGACCTCAGCAATAGGACATGGGCAATAGGACCTCAGCAATAGGACCTCAGCATTGTGACCTCAGAATTGTGAACTCAGCAATTGGACCTCAGCATTGTGACCTCAGAAATAGGACCTCAGCAATAGGACCTCAGCAATAGGACCTCAGCATTGTGACCTCAGCAATAGGACATGGGCAATAGGACCTCAGCAATAGGACCTCAGCATTGTGACCTCAGAATTGTGAACTCAGCAATAGGACCTCAGCATTGTAACCTCAGCAATAGGACCTCAGAAATAGGACCTCAGCATTGCGACCTCAGCATTGTGATCTCAGCAATAGGACCTAAGCAGTAGGACCTCAGCAATAGGACCTCAGCATTGTGACCTCAGCAATAGGACCTCAGCAATAGGACCTCAGCATTGTGATCTCAGCAATACGACCTCAGCAATAGGACCTCAGCAATAGGACCTCAGCAATTGGACCTCAGCATTGTGACCTCAGAAATAGGACCTCAGCAATAGGACCTCATCAATAGGACCTCAGCATTGTGACCTTAGCAATAGGACCTCAGCAATAGGACCTCAGCAATAGGACCTCAGCATTGTGACCTCAGCAATAGGACATGGGCAATAGGACCTCAGCAATAGGACCTCAGCATTGTGACCTCAGAATTGTGAACTCAGCAATTGGACCTCAGCATTGTGACCTCAGAAATAGGACCTCAGCAATAGGACCTCAGCAATAGGACCTCAGCATTGTGACCTCAGCAATAGGACATGGGCAATAGGACCTCAGCAATAGGACCTCAGCATTGTGACCTCAGAATTGTGAACTCAGCAATAGGACCTCAGCATTGTAACCTCAGCAATAGGACCTCAGCATTAGGACCTCAGATATAGGACCTCAACATTGTGACCTCAGCAATACGACCTCAGCAATAGGACCTCAGCATTGAGAACTCAGCATTGTAACCTCAGCAAAAGGACCTCAGCAATAGGACCTCAGCATTGGGACCTCAGCATTGTGACCTCAGCATTTTGACCTCAGCAATAGGACCTCAGCAATAGGACCTCAGCATTGTGACCTGTGCATTGTGACCTCAGCATTGTGACCTCAGCATTGTGACCTCAGCAACAGGACCTCAGCATTGTGACCTCAGCATTGTGAGGTCAGCAAAAGGACAGAAGCTATAGGACATCAGCAATAGGACCTCAACAATGTGACCTCAGCAATAGGACCTCAGCATTGTGACCTCAGCATTGTGACCTGAGCAATAGGACCTCAACAATAGGACCTCAACAATAGGACCACAGCATTGTGTCCTCAGCAATAGGACCACAGCATTGTGTCCTCAGCAATAGGACCTCAGCATTGTGACCTCAGCATTGTGACATGAGCAATAGGACCTCAACAATAGGACCTAAACAATAGGACCTCAGCATTGTGACCTCAGCAATAGGACCTCAGCAATAGGAACTCAGCAATAGGACCTCAGCATTGTGACCTCAGCAATAGGACCTCAGCAATAGGACCTCAACATTGTGACCTCAGCAATAGGACCTCAGCAATAGGACCTCAGCAATAGGACCTCAACATTGTGACCTCAGCAATAGGACCTCAGCATTGTGTCCTCAGCAATAGGACCTCAGCAATAGGACCTCAGCATTGTGACCTCAGCATTGTGACCTCAGCAATAGGACCTCAGCAATAGGACCTCAGCATTGTGACCTGAGCATTGTGACCTGAGCATTGTGACCTCAGCAATAGGACCTCAGCATTGTGACCTCAGCAACAGGACCTCAGCATTGTGACCTCAGCATTGTGACCTCAGCAATAGGACCTCAGCAATAGGACCTCAGCATTGTGACCTCAGCATTGTGACCTGAGCATTGTGACCTGAGCATTGTGACCTCAGCAATAGGACCTCAGCAATAGGTCCTCAGCAATATGACCTCAGCAATAGGACCTCAGCAATAGGACCTCAACATTGTAACCTCAGCAATAGGACATCAGCATTATGACCTCAGCAATAGGACCTCAGCATTATGACCTCAGCAATAGGACCTCAGAAATAGGACCTCAGCACTGTGACCTCAGCATTAGGACCTGAGCAATAGGACCTCAGCATTGTGACCTCAGCATGGTGACCTCAGCATTGTGACCTCAGCATTGTGACGTCAGCAAAAGGACAGAAGCAATAGGACATCAGCAATAGGACCTCAACAATGGGACCTCAGTATTGTGACCTCAGCATTGTGACCTCAGCAACAGGACCTCAGCATTGTGACCTCAGCATTGTGACCTCAGCATTTTGACCTCAGCAATAGGACCTCAGCAATAGGACCTCAGCAATAGGACCTCAGCATTGTGACCTCAGCAATAGGACCTCAGCATTGTGACCTCAGCATTGTGACCTCAGCATTGTGACCTCAGCAACAGGACCTCAGCATTGTGACCTCAGCATTGTGACCTCAGCATTTTGACCTCAGCAATAGGACCTCAGCAATAGGACCTCAGCACTGTGACCTCAGCAATAGGACCTCAGAAATAGGACCTCAGCATTGTGACCTCAGCAATAGGACCTCAAAACTGTGACCTCAGCAATAGGACATCAGCAATAGGACCTCAGCATTGTGACCTCAGCAATAGGACCTCAGCAATAGGACCTCAGCAACAGGACCTCCGCATTGTGACATCAGCAGTAGGACCTCAGCACTGTGAACTCAGCACTGTGACCTCAGCACTGTGACCTCAACAATAGGACCTCAGCAATAGGACCTCAGCAATAGGACCTCAGCATTGCGACCTCAGCATTGTGATCTCAGCAATAGGACCTAAGCAGTAGGACCTCAGCAATAGGACCTCAGCATTGTGACCTCAGCAATAGGACCTCAGCAATAGGACCTCAGCATTGTGATCTCAGCAATACGACCTCAGCAATAGGACCTCAGCAATAGGACCTCAGTAATTGGACCTCAGCATTGTGACCTCAGAAATAGGACCTCAGCAATAGGACCTCAGCATTGTGACCTCAGCAATAGGACCTCAGCAATAGGACCTCAGCATTGTGACCTCAGCATTGTTACCTCAGTAGTAGGACCTCAGCAATAGGACCTCAGCATTGGGACCTCAGCAAAAAGACCTCAGCAATAGGACCTCAGCAATAGGACCTCAGCATTGTGACCTTAGCAATAGGACCTCAGCAATAGGACCTCAGCAATAGGACCTCAGCATTGTGACCTCAGCAATAGGACATGGGCAATAGGACCTCAGCAATAGGACCTCAGCATTGTGACCTCAGAATTGTGAACTCAGCAATAGGACCTCAGCATTGTAACCTCAGCAATAGGACCTCAGCATTAGGACCTCAGATATAGGACCTCAACATTGTGACCTCAGCAATACGACCTCAGCAATAGGACCTCAGCATTGAGTACTCAGCATTGTAACCTCAGCAAAAGGACCTCAGCAATAGGACCTCAGCATTTTGACCTCAGCAATAGGACCTCAGCAATAGGACCTCAGCAATAGTGCCTCAGCAATAGGACCTCAGCAATAGTGCCTCAGCAACAGGACCTCAGCATTTTGACCTCAGCAATAGGACCTCAGCAGTAGGACCTCAGAATTGTGACCTGTGCATTGTGACCTCAGCATTGTGACCTCAGCATTGTGACCTCAGCATTGTGACCTCAGCAACAGGACCTCAGCATTGTGACCTCAGCATTGTGACCTCAGCATTTTGACCTCAGCAATAGGACCTCAGCAATAGGACCTGAGCATTGTGACCTCAGCATTGTTACCTCAGTAGTAGGACCTCAGCAATAGGACCTCAGCATTGGGACCTCAGCAAAAAGACCTCAGCAATAGGACCTCAGCATTGTGACTTCAGCAATAGGACCTCAGCAACAGGACCTCATCAATAGGACCTTAGCATTGTGACTTCAGAAATAGGACCTCAGAAATAGGACCTCAGTAATAGGACCTCAGCAATAGGACCTCAGCATTGTGACCTCAGCAATAGGACATTGGCAATAGGACCTCAGCAATAGGACCTCAGCATTGTGACCTCAGAATTGTGAACTCAGCAATAGGACCTCAGCATTGTAACCTCAGCAATAGGACCTCAGCATTGTGACCTCAGCAATAGGACCTCAGCAATAGGACCTCAACATTGTGACCTCAGCAATAGGACCTCAGCATTGTGTCCTCAGCAATAGGACCTCAGCAATAGGACCTCAGCATTGTGACGTCAGCATTGTGACCTCAGCAATAGGACCTCAGCAATAGGACCTCAGCATTGTGACCTGAGCATTGTGACCTGAGCATTGTGACCTGAGCATTGTGACCTCAGCAATAGGACCTTTGCATTGTGACCTCAGCAATAGGACGTCAACAATAGGACCTCAGCAATAGGACCTCAGCATTGTGACCTGAGCATTGTGACCTGAGCATTGTGACCTCAGCAATAGGACCTCAGCAATAGGTCCTCAGCAATATGACCTCAGCAATAGGACCTCAGCAAAAGGACCTCAACATTGTAACCTCAGCAATAGGACCTCAGCATTATGACCTCAGCAATAGGACCTCAGCATTATGACCTCAGCAATAGGACCTCAGAAATAGGACCTCAGCACTGTGACCTCAGCAATAGGACCTGAGCAATAGGACCTCAGCATTGTGACCTCAGCATTGTGACGTCAGCAAAAGGACAGAAGCAATAGGACATCAGCAATAGGACCTCAACAATGGGACCTCAGTATTGTGACCTCAGCATTGTGACCTCAGCAACAGGACCTCAGCATTGTGACCTCAGCATTGTGACCTCAGCATTTTGACCTCAGCAATAGGACCTCAGCAATAGGACCTCAGCATTGTGACCTCAGCAATAGGACCTCAGCATTGTGACCTCAGCATTGTGACCTCAGCATTGTGACCTCAGCATTGTGACCTCAGCAACAGGACCTCAGCATTGTGACCTCAGCATTTTGACCTCAGCAATAGGACCTCAGCAATAGGACCTCAGCACTGTGACCTCAGCAATAGGACCTCAGAAATAGGACCTCAGCATTGTGACCTCAGCAATAGGACCTCAAAACTGTGACCTCAGCAATAGGACATCAGCAATAGGACCTCAGCATTGTGACCTCAGCAATAGGACCTCAGCAATAGGACCTCAGCAACAGGACCTCCGCATTCTGACCTCAGCAGTAGGACCTCAGCACTGTGACCTCAGCACTGTGACCTCAACAATAGGACCTCAGCAATAGGACCTCAGCAATAGGACCTCAGCAATAGGACCTCAGCATTGCGACCTCAGCATTGTGATCTCAGCAATAGGACCTAAGCAGTAGGACCTCAGCAATAGGACCTCAGCAATAGGACCTCAGCAATAGGACCTCAGCATTGTGATCTCAGCAATACGACCTCAGCAATAGGACCTCAGCAATAGGACCTCAGCAATTGGACCTCAGCATTGTGACCTCAGAAATAGGACCTCAGCAATAGGACCTCAGCATTGTGACCTCAGCATTGTTACCTCAGTAGTAGGACCTCAGCAATAGGACCTCAACATTGGGACCTCAGCAAAAAGACCTCAGCAATAGGACCTCAGCAATAGGACCTCAGCATTGTGACCTTACCAATAGGACCTCAGCAATAGGACCTCAGCAATAGGACCTCAGCATTGTGACCTCAGCAATAGGACATGGGCAATAGGACCTCAGCAATAGGACCTCAGCATTGTGACCTCAGAATTGTGAACTCAGCAATAGGACCTCAGCAATAGGACCTCAGCATTAGGACCTCAGCAATAGGACCTCAACATTGTGACCTCAGCAATAGGACCTCAGCATTGTGACCTCAGCATTGTGACCTCAGCATTGTGACCTCAGCAATAGGACCTCAGCATTGTGACCTCAGCATTGTGACGTAAGCAATAGGACCTCAGCATTGTGACCTCAGCAATAGGACCTCAGCAATAGGACCTCAGCAATAGGACCTCAGCAATAGGACCTCTGCATTGTGACCTCAGCAATAGGACATCAGCATTGTGACCTCAGCATTTTGAACTCAGCAATAGCACCTCAGCATTGTGACCTCAGTAATAGGACATCAGCAATAGGACCTCAGCAATAGGACCTCAGCATTGTAACCTAAGCATTGTGACCTCAGCAATAGGACCTCAGCATTGTGACCTCAGCATTGTGACCTCAGCATTATGACCTCAAAAATAGGACCTCAGCATTGTGACCTCAGCATTGTGTCCTCAGCAATAGGACCTCAGCAATAGGACCTCAGAATTGTGACCTCAGCATTGTGACCTCAGCATTGTGACCTCAGCAATAGGACCTCAGCACTGTGAACTCAGCAATAGGACCTCAGCAATAGGACCTCAGCTATAGGACCTCAGCAATAGGACCTCAGCATTGTGTCCTCAGCAATAGGACCTCAGCAATAGGACCTCAGCAATAGGACCTCTGCATTGTGACCTGAGCAATAGGACATCAGCATTGTGTCCTCAGCATTTTGACGTCAGAAATAGCACCTCAGCATTGTGACCTCAGCAATAGGACCTCAGCAATAGGACCTCAGCAATAGGACCTCAGCATTGTGACCTCAGCAATAAGACCTCAGCAATAAGACCTCAGCAATAGGACCTCAGCATTGTGACCTCAGCATGGTGACCTCAGCAATAGGACCTCAGAAATAGGACCAGAGCAAAAGGACCTCAGCATTGTGACCTAAGCAATAGGACCTCAGCATTGTGACCTCAGCATTGTGACCTCAGCAATAGGACCTCTGCATTGTGACCTCAGCAACAGGACATCAGCATTGTGACCTCAGCATTTTGAACTCAGCAATAGCACCTCAGCATTGTGACCTCAGCAATAGGACATCAGCAATAGGACCTCAGCAATAGGACCTCAGCATTGTGACCTCAGCATTGTGACCTCAGCAATAGGACCTCAGCATTGTGACCTCAGCATTGTGACCTCAGCATTATGACCTCAGCAGTAGGACCTCAGAAATAGGACCACAGCAAAAGGACCTCAGCATTGTGACCTCAGCAATAGGACCTCAGCATTGTGACCTCAGCATTGTGACCTCAGTAATAGGACCTCAGTACTGTGTCCTCAGCAATAGGACCTCAGCAATAGGACCTCAGAATTGTGACCTCAGCATTGTGACCTCAGCAATAGGACCTCAGCATTGTGAACTCAGCAATAGGACCTCAGCAATAGGACCTCAGCAATAGGATCTCAGCAATAAGACCTCAGCAATAGGACCTCAGCATTGTGACCTCAGCAATAGGACCTCGGCAACAGAACCTCAGCAATAGGACCTCAGCAATAGGACCTCAGCATTGTGACCTCAGCAATAGGACCTCAGCAATAGGACATCAGCAATAGGACCACAGCAATAGGACTTCAGAATTGTTACCTGTGCATTGTGACCTCAGCAATAGGACCTCAGCAATAGGACCTCAGCATAGTGACCTCAGTAATAGGACCTCAGCAATAGGACCTCAGCATTGTAACCTCAGCAATAGGACCTCAGCAATAGGACCTCAGCAATATGACCTCAGCAATAGGACCTGAGCAAAAGGACCTCAACATTGTGACCTCAGCAATAGGACCTCAGCATTGTGACCTCAGCAATAGGACCTCAGCATTGTCACATCAGCAATAGGACCACAGCAATTGGACCTCAGCAATAGGACCTCAGCAATAGGACCTCAGTATTGTGACCTTAGCAATAGGACCTCAGAAATTGGACCTCAGCAAGACCATCTCAGCAATAGGACCTCAGAAATAGGACCTCAGCAATAGGACGTCAGCATTGTGACCTCAGCATTGTGACCTCAGCATTGTGACCTCAGCAATAGGACCTCAGCATTATGACCTCAGCAATAGGACCTGAGCAATAGGACCTCAGCATTGTGACCTCAGCATTGTGACCTCAGCACTGTGACGTCAGCAAAAGGACAGAAGCTATAGGACATCAGCAATAGGACCTCAACAATGGGACCTCAGTATTGTGACCTCAGCATTGTGACCTCAGCAACAGGACCTCAGCATTGTGACCTCAGCATTGTGACCTCAGCATTTTGACCTCAGCAATAGGACCTCAGCAATAGGACCTCAGCACTGTGACCTCAGCAATAGGACCTCAGAAATAGGACCTCAGCATTGTGACCTCAGCAATAGGACCTCAAAACTGTGACCTCAGCAATAGGACATCAGCAATAGGACCTCAGCATTGTGACCTCAGCAATAGGACCTCAGCAATAGGACCTCAGCAACAGGACCTCCGCATTGTGACCTCAGCAGTAGGACCTCAGCACTGTGAACTCAGCACTGTGACCTCAGCACTGTGACCTCAACAATAGGACCTCAGCAATAGGACCTCAGCAATAGGACCTCAGCATTGCGACCTCAGCATTGTGATCTCAGCAATAGGACCTAAGCAGTAGGACCTCAGCAATAGGACCTCAGCATTGTGACCTCAGCAATAGGACCTCAGCAATAGGACCTCAGCATTGTGATCTCAGCAATACGACCTCAGCAATAGGACCTCAGCAATAGGACCTCAGCAATTGGACCTCAGCATTGTGACCTCAGAAATAGGACCTCAGCAATAGGACCTCAGCATTGTGACCTCAGCAATAGGACCTCAGCAATAGGACCTCAGCATTGTGACCTCAGCATTGTTACCTCAGTAGTAGGACCTCAGCAATAGGACCTCAGCATTGGGACCTCAGCAAAAAGACCTCAGCAATAGGACCTCAGCAATAGGACCTCAGCATTGTGACCTTAGCAATAGGACCTCAGCAATAGGACCTCAGCAATAGGACCTCAGCATTGTGACCTCAGCAATAGGACATGGGCAATAGGACCTCAGCAATAGGACCTCAGCATTGTGACCTCAGAACTGTGAACTCAGCAATAGGACCTCAGCATTGTGACCTCAGCAATAGGACCTCAGCATTGTGACCTCAGCATTTTGACCTCAGCAATAGGACCTCAGCAATAGGACCTCAGAATTGTGACCTGTGCATTGTGACCTCAGCATTGTGACCTCAGCATTGTGACCTCAGCATTGTGACCTCAGCAACAGGACCTCAGCATTGTGACCGCAGCATTGTGACCTGAGCAATAGGACCTCAACAATAGGACCTCAGCATTGAGAACTCAGCATTGTAACCTCAGCAAAAGGACCTCAGCAATAGGACCTCAGCATTGGGACCTCAGCATTGTGACATCAGCATTTTGACCTCAGCAATAGGACCTCAGCAATAGGACCTCAGAATTGTGACCTGTGCATTGTGACCTGTGCATTGTGACCTCAGCATTGTGACCTCAGCATTGTGACCTCAGCAACAGGACCTCAGCATTGTGACCGCAGCATTGTGACCGCAGCATTGTGACCTCAGCATTTTGACCTCAGCAATAGGACCTCAGCAATAGGACCTGAGCATTGTGACCTCAGCATTGTTACCTCAGTAGTAGGACCTCAGCAATAGGACCTCAGCATTGGGACCTCAGCAAAAAGACCTCAGCAATAGGACCTCAGCATTGTGACTTCAGCAATAGGACCTCAGCAACAGGACCTCATCAATAGGACCTTAGCATTGTGACTTCAGAAATAGGACCTCAGAAATAGGACCTCAGTAATAGGACCTCTGCATTGTGACCTCAGCAATAGGACATCAGCATTGTGACCTCAGCATTGTGACCTCAGCAATAGGACCTCAGAAATTGGACCTCAGCAAGACCATCTCAGCAATAGGACCTCAGCAACAGGACCTCAGCAATAGGACGTCAGCATTGCACCTCAGCATTGTGACCTCAGCAATAGGATCTCAGCTATAGGATATCAGCAATAGGACCTAAGCATTGTGACTTCAGCAATAGGACCTCAGCAATAGGACCTCAGTAATAGGACCTCTGCATTGTGACCTCAGCAATAGGACATCAGCATTGTGACCTCAGCATTGTGACTTCAGCAATAGGACCTCAGCAATAGGACCTCAGCAATAGGACCTCAGCATTGTGACCTCAGCATTGTGATCTCAACAATAGGACCTCAGCAATAGGACCTCAGCATTGTGACCTCAGCATTGTGACCTCAGCATTGTGACCTCAGCAATAGGACCTCAGCAATAGGACCTCAGCAATAGGACCTCAGCAATAGGACCTCTGCATTGTGACCTCAGCAATAGGACATCAGCATTGTGACCTCAGCATTTTGACGTCAGCAATAGCACTTCAGCATTGTGACCTCAGCAATAGGACCTCAGCAATAGGACCTCAGCAATACGACCTCTGCAGTGTGACCTCAGGATTGTGACCTCAGCAATAGGACCTCTGAAATAGGACCACAGCAAAAGGACCTCAGCATTGTGACGTCATCAATAGGACCTCAGTTTTGTGACCTCAGCAATAGGACCTCAGCATTGTGACCTCAGCAATAGGACCTCAGCAATAGGACCTCTGCATTGTGACCTCAGCAATAGGACATCAGCATTGTGACCTCAGCATTTTGAACTCAGCAATAGCACCTCAGCATTGTGACCTCAGCAATAGGACCTCAGCAATAGGACCTCAGCAATAGGACCTCAGCAATAGGACCTCAGCATTGTAACCTAAGCATTGTGACCTCAGCAATAGGACCTCAGCATTGTGACCTCAGCATTGTGACCTCAGCATTATGACCACAGCAACAGGACCTCAGAAATAGGACCTCAGCATTGTGACCTCAGCATTGTTACCTCAGCAATAGGACCTCAGCATTGTGACCTCAGCATTGTGACCTCAGCAATAGGACCTCAGCATTGTGACCTCAGCATTGTGACCTCAGCAATAGGACCTCAGCAATAGGACCTCAGCATTGTGTCCTCAGCAATAGGACCTCAGCAATAGGACATCAGAATTGTGACCTCAGCAATAGGACCTCAGCATTGTGACCTCAGCAATATGACCTCAGCAATAGCACCTGAGCAAAAGGACCTCAACATTGTGACCTCAGCAATAGGACCTCAGCATTGTGACCTCAGCAATATGACCTCAGCATTGTCACATCAGCAATAGGACCACAGCAATAGGACCTCAGCAATAGGACCTCAGCAATAGGACCTCAGCATTGTGACCTCAGCAATAGGACCTCAGAAATTGGACCTCAGCAAGACCATCTCAGCAATTGGACCTCAGCAACAGGACCTCAGCAATAGGACGTCAGCATTGCACCTCAGCATTGTGACCTCAGCAATAGGACCTCAGTATTGTGAAATCAGCATTGTGACCTCAGCAATAGGATCTCAGCTATAGGACATCAGCAATAGGACCTAAGCATTGTGACTTCAGCAATAGGACCTCAGCAATAGGACCTCAGTAATAGGACCTCTGCATTGTGACCTCAGCAATAGGACATCAGCATTGTGACCTCAGCAATAGGACATCAGCATTGTGACCTCAGCATTGTGACTTCAGCAATAGGACCTCAGCAATAGGACCTCAGCAATAGGACCTCAGCATTGTGACCTCAGCATTGTGATCTCAGCATTGTGACCTCAGCAGTAGGACCTCAGAAATAGGACCACAGCAAAAGGACCACAACAAAAGGAACTTAGCATTGTGACCTCAGCATTGTGACCTCAGCAATAGGACCTCAGCAATAGGACCTCTGCATTGTGACCTCAGCATTGTGACCTCAGCAATAGGACCTCAGCAATAGTACCTCAGCAATAGGACCTCTGCATTGTGACCTCAGCAATAGGACATCAGCATTGTGACCTCAGCAATAGGACCTCAGCAATAGGACCTCAGCATTGTGACCTCAGCAATAGGACCTCAGCAATAGGACCTCTGCAGTGTGACCTCAGGATTGTGACCTCAGCAATAGGACCTCTGAAATAGGACCACAGCAAAAGGACCTCAGCATTGTGACCTCATCAATAGGACCTCAGGATTGTGACCTCAGCAATAGGACCTCAGCATTGTGACCTCAGCATTGTGACCTCAGCAATAGGACCTCAGCAATAGGACCTCAGCAATAGGACCTCTGCATTGTGACCTCAGCAATAGGACATCAGCATTGTGACCTCAGCATTTTGAACTCAGCAATAGCACCTCAGCATTGTGACCTCAGCAATAGGACCTCAGCAATAGGACCTCAGCAATAGGACCTCAGCAATAGGACCTCAGCAATAGGACCTCAGCATTGTAACCTAAGCATTGTGACCTCAGCAATAGGACCTCAGCATTGTGACCTCAACATTGTGACCTCAGCATTATGACCACAGCAACAGAACCTCAGAAATAGGACCTCAGCATTGTGACCTCAGCATTGTGACCTCAGCAATAGGACCTCAGCATTGTGACCTCAGCATTGTGACTTCAGCAACAGGACCTCAGCAATAGGACCTCAGCATTGTGTCCTCAGCAATAGGACCTCAGCAATAGGACATCAGAATTGTGACCTCAGCAATAGGACCTCAGCATTGTGAACTCAGCAATAGGACCTCAGCAATAGGACCTCAGCAATAGGACCTCAGTAATAGGACCTCAGCATTGTGACCTCAGCAATAGGACCTCGGCAATAGAACCTCAGCAATAGGACCTCAGCAATAGGACCTCAGTAATAGGACCTCAGCAATATGACCACAGCAATAGGACCTCAGAATTGTGACCTGTGCTTTGTGACCTCAGCAATAGGACCTCAGAATTGTGACTTCAGCAATAGGACCTCAGCAATAGGGCCTCAGCAATAGGACCTCAGCAATAGGAATTCAGCATTGTGACCTCAGCAATAGGACCTCAGCAATAGGGCCTCAGCAGTAGGACCTCAGCATTATGACCTCCGCAATAGGACCACAGCCATAGGACCTCAGCAATAGGACCTCAGAAATAGGACCTCAGCATTGTGACCTCAGCAATAGGACCTCAGCAATACGACCTCAGCAATCGTACCTCAGCAATAGGACCTCAGCATTGTGACCTCAGCATTTTGACCTCAGCATTGTGACCTCAGAAATAGGACGTCAGCATTGTGACCTCAGCATTGTGTCCTCAGCAATAGGACCTCAGCAATAGGACCTCAGAATTGTGACCTCAGCATTGTGACCTCAACAATAGGACCTCAGCACTGTGAACTCAGCAATAGGACCTCAGCAATAGGACCTCAGCAATAGGACCTCAGCAATAGGACCTCAGCAATAGGACCTCAGCATTGTGTCCTCAGCAATAGGACCTCAGCAATAGGACCTCAGCAATAGGACCTCTGCATTGTGACCTGAGCAATAGGACATCAGCATTGTGTCCTCAGCATTTTGACGTCAGAAATAGCACCTCAGCATTGTGACCTCAGCAATAGGACCTCAGCAATAGGACCTCAGCAATAGGACCTCAGCATTGTGACCTCAGCATTGTGACCTCAGCAATAGGACCTCAGCATTGTGACCTCAGCATTGTGACCTCAGCAATAGGACCTCAGCAATAGGACCTCTGCATTGTGACCTCAGCAACAGGACATCAGCATTGTGACCTCAGCATTTTGAACTCAGCAATAGCACCTCAGCATTGTGACCTCAGCAATAGGACATCAGCAATAGGACCTCAGCAATAGGACCTCAGCATTGTGACCTCAGCATTGTGACCTCAGCAATAGGACCTCAGCATTGTGACCTCAGCATTGTGACCTCAGCATTATGACCTCAGCAGTAGGACCTCAGAAATAGGACCACAGCAAAAGGACCTCAGCATTGTGACCTCAGCAATAGGACCTCAGCATTGTGACCTCAGCATTGTGACCTCAGTAATAGGACCTCAGTACTGTGTCCTCAGCAATAGGACCTCAGCAATAGGACCTCAGAATTGTGACCTCAGCATTGTGACCTCAGCAATAGGACCTCAGCATTGTGAACTCAGCAATAGGACCTCAGCAATAGGACCTCAGCAATAGGATCTCAGCAATAAGACCTCAGCAATAGGACCTCAGCATTGTGACCTCAGCAATAGGACCTCGGCAACACAAACTCAGCAATAGGACCTCAGCAATAGGACCTCAGCATTGTGACCTCAGCAATAGGACCTCAGCAATAGGACATCAGCAATAGGACATCAGCAATAGGACTTCAGAATTGTTACCTGTGCATTGTGACCTCAGCAATAGGACCTCAGCAATAGGACCTCAGCATAGTGACCTCAGTAATAGGACCTCAGCAGTAGGACCTCAGCATTGTAACCTCAGCAATAGGACCTCAGCAATAGGACCTCAGCAATATGACCTCAGCAATAGGACCTGAGCAAAAGGACCTCAACATTGTGACCTCAGCAATAGGACCTCAGCATTGTGACCTCAGCAATAGGACCTCAGCATTGTCACATCAGCAATAGGACCTCAGCAATAGGACCTCAGCAATAGGACCTCAGCAATAGGACCTCAGCATTGTGACCTCAGCAATAGGACCTCAGAAATAGGACCTCAGCAAGACCATCTCAGCAATAGGACCTCAGAAATAGGACCTCAGCAATAGGACGTCAGCATTATGACCTCAGCATTGTGACCTCAGCAATAGGACCTCAGTATTGTGAAATCAGCATTGTGACCTCAGCAATAGGATCTCAGCTATAGGACATCAGCAATAGGACCTAAGCATTGTGACTTCAGCAATAGGACCTCAGCAATAGGACCTCAGTAATAGGACCTCTGCATTGTGACCTCAGCAATAGGACATCAGCATTGTGACCTCAGCATTGTGACTTCAGCAATAGGACCTCAGCAATAGGACCTCAGCATTGTGACCTCAGCATTGTGATCTCAGCATTGTGACCTCAGCAATAGGACCTCAGAAATAGGACCACAGCAAAAGGACCACAGCAAAAGGACCTCAGCATTGTGACCTCAGCATTGTGACCTCAGCAATAGGACCTCAGCAATAGGACCTCTGCATTGTGACCTCAGCATTGTGACCTCAGCATTGTGACCTCAGCAATAGGACCTCAGCAATAGTACCTCAGCAATAGGACCTCTGCATTGTGACCTCAGCAATAGGACATCAGCATTGTGACCTCAGCATTTTGACGTCAGCAATAGCACCTCAGCATTGTGACCTCAGCAATAGGACCTCAGCAATAGGACCTCAGCAATAGGACCTCTGCAGTGTGACCTCAGGATTGTGACCTCAACAATAGGACCTCGGAAATAGGACCACAGCAAAAGGACCTCAGCATTGTGACGTCAGCAATAGGAACTCAGGATTGTGACCTCAGCAATAGGACCTCAGCATTGTGACCTCAGCATTGTGACCTCAGCAATAGGACCTCAGCAATAGGACCTCAGCAATAGGACCTCTGCATTGTGACCTCAGCAATAGGACCTCAGCAATAGGACCTCAGCATTGTGACCTCAGCATTGTGATCTCAGCATTGTGACCTCAGCAATAGGACCTCAGCAATAGGACCTCTGCATTGTGACCTCAGCAATAGGACCTCAGCAATAGGACCTCATCAATAGGACCTCATCAATAGGACCTCAGCATTGTAACCTAAGCATTGTGACCTCAGCAATAGGACCTCAGCATTGTGACCTCAGCATTGTGACCTCAGCAACAGGACCTCAGAAATAGGACCTCAGTATTGTGACCTCAGCAACAGGACCTCAGAAATAGGACCTCAGCATTGTGACCTCAGCATTGTGACCTCAGCATTGTGACCTCAGCATTGTGACCTCAGCAATAGGACCTCAGCAATAGGACCTCAGCATTGTGTCCTCAGCAATAGGACCTCAGCAATAGGACATCAGAATTGTGACCTCAGCAATAGGACATCAGCATTGTGACCTCAGCATTTTGACGTCAGCAATAGCACCTCAGCATTGTGACCTCAGCAATAGGACCTCAGCAATAGGACCTCTGCAGTGTGACCTCAGGATTGTGACCTCAGCAATAGGACCTCTGAAATAGGACCACAGCAAAAGGACCTCAGCATTGTGACCTCATCAATAGGACCTCAGGATTGTGACCTCAGCAATAGGACCTCAGCATTGTGACCTCAGCATTGTGACCTCAGCAATAGGACCTCAGCAATAGGACCTCAGCAATAGGACCTCAGCATTGTAACCTAAGCATTGTGACCTCAGCAATAGGACCTCAGCAATAGGACCTCAGCATTGTGACCTCAGCAATAGGACCTCAGCATTGTGACCTCAGCATTGTGACCTCAGTAATAGGACCTCAGTATTGTGTCCTCAGCAATAGGACCTCAGCAATAGGACCTCAGAATTGTGACCTCAGCATTGTGACCTCAGCAATAGGACCTCAGCATTGTGAACTCAGCAATAGGACCTCAGCAATAGGACCTCAGCAATAGGATCTCAGCAATAAGACCTCAGCAATAGGACCTCAGCATTGTGACCTCAGCAATAGGACCTCGGCAACAGAAACTCAGCAATCGGACCTCAGCAATAGGACCTCAGCATTGTGACCTCAGCAATAGGACCTCAGCAATAGGACATCAGCAATAGGACCTCAGCAATAGGACCTCAGCATTGTAACCTAAGCATTGTGACCTCAGCAATAGGACCTCAGCATTGTGACCTCAGCATTGTGACCTCAGCATTATGACCACAGCAACAGGACCTCAGAAATAGGACCTCAGCATTGTGACCTCAGCATTGTGACCTCAGCAATAGGACCTCAGCATTGTGACCTCAGCATTGTGACCTCAGCAATAGGACCTCAGCATTGTGACCTCAGCATTGTGACCTCAGCAATAGGACCTCAGCAATAGGACCTCAGTAATAGGACCTCTGCATTGTGACCTCAGCAATAGGACATCAGCATTGTGACCTCAGCAATAGGACATCAGCATTGTGACCTCAGCATTGTGACTTCAGCAATAGGACCTCAGCAATAGGACCTCTGCATTGTGACCTCAGCATTGTGACCTCAGCAATAGGACCTCAGCAATAGGACCTCTGCATTGTGACCTCAGCATTGTGACCTCAGCAATAGGACCTCAGCAATAGGACCTCTGCATTGTGACCTCAGCATTGTGACCTCAGCAAAAGGACCACAGCAAAAGGAACTCAGCATTGTGACCTCAGCATTGTGACCTCAGCAATAGGACCTCAGCAATAGGACCTCTGCATTGTGACCTCAGCATTGTGACCTCAGCAATAGGACCTCAGCAATAGGACCTCAGCAATAGGACCTCTGCATTGTGACCTCAGCAATAGGACATCAGCATTGTGACCTCAGCATTTTGACGTCAGCAATAGGACCTCAGCAATAGGACCTCTGCATTGTGACCTCAGCATTGTGACCTCAGCAATAGGACCTCAGCAATAGTACCTCAGCAATAGGACCTCTGCATTGTGACCTCAGCAATAGGACATCAGCATTGTGACCTCAGCATTGTGACTTCAGCAATAGGACCTCAGCAATAGGACCTCTGCATTGTGACCTCAGCATTGTGACCTCAGCAATAGGACCTCAGCAATAGGACCTCTGCATTGTGACCTCAGCATTGTGACTTCAGCAATAGGACCTCAGCAATAGGACCTCTGCATTGTGACCTCAGCATTGTGACCTCAGCAATAGGACCTCAGCAATAGTACCTCAGCAATAGGACCTCTGCATTGTGACCTCAGCAATAGGACATCAGCATTGTGACCTCAGCATTTTGACGTCAGCAATAGCACCTCAGCATTGTGACCTCAGCAATAGGACCTCAGCAATAGGACCTCTGCAGTGTGACCTCAGGATTGTGACCTCAGCAATAGGACCTCTGAAATAGGACCACAGCAAAAGGACCTCAGCATTGTGACCTCATCAATAGGACCTCAGGATTGTGACCTCAGCAATAGGACCTCAGCATTGTGACCTCAGCATTGTGACCTCAGCAATAGGACCTCAGCAATAGGACCTCAGCAATAGGACCTCTGCATTGTGACCTCAGCAATAGGACATCAGCATTGTGACCTCAGCATTTTGAACTCAGCAATAGCACCTCAGCATTGTGACCTCAGCAATAGGACCTCAGCAATAGGACCTCAGCAATAGGACCTCAGCAATAGGACCTCAGCATTGTAACCTAAGCATTGTGACCTCAGCAATAGGACCTCAGCATTGTGACCTCAACATTGTGACCTCAGCATTATGACCACAGCAACAGAACCTCAGAAATAGGACCTCAGCATTGTGACCTCAGCATTGTGACCTCAGCAATAGGACCTCAGCATTGTGACCTCAGCATTGTGACCTCAGCAACAGGACCTCAGCAATAGGACCTCAGCATTGTGTCCTCAGCAATAGGACCTCAGCAATAGGACATCAGAATTGTGACCTCAGCAATAGGACCTCAGCATTGTGAACTCAGCAATAGGACCTCAGCAATAGGACCTCAGCAATAGGACCTCAGTAATAGGACCTCAGCATTGTGACCTCAGCAATAGGACCTCGGCAATAGAACCTCAGCAATAGGACCTCAGCAATAGGACCTCAGTAATAGGACCTCAGCAATATGACCACAGCAATAGGACCTCAGAATTGTGACCTGTGCTTTGTGACCTCAGCAATAGGACCTCAGAATTGTGACTTCAGCAATAGGACCTCAGCAATAGGGCCTCAGCAATAGGACCTCAGCAATAGGAATTCAGCATTGTGACCTCAGCAATAGGACCTCAGCAATAGGGCCTCAGCAGTAGGACCTCAGCATTATGACCTCCGCAATAGGACCACAGCCATAGGACCTCAGCAATAGGACCTCAGAAATAGGACCTCAGCATTGTGACCTCAGCAATAGGACCTCAGCAATACGACCTCAGCAATCGTACCTCAGCAATAGGACCTCAGCATTGTGACCTCAGCATTTTGACCTCAGCATTGTGACCTCAGAAATAGGACGTCAGCATTGTGACCTCAGCATTGTGTCCTCAGCAATAGGACCTCAGCAATAGGACCTCAGAATTGTGACCTCAGCATTGTGACCTCAACAATAGGACCTCAGCACTGTGAACTCAGCAATAGGACCTCAGCAATAGGACCTCAGCAATAGGACCTCAGCAATAGGACCTCAGCAATAGGACCTCAGCATTGTGTCCTCAGCAATAGGACCTCAGCAATAGGACCTCAGCAATAGGACCTCTGCATTGTGACCTGAGCAATAGGACATCAGCATTGTGTCCTCAGCATTTTGACGTCAGAAATAGCACCTCAGCATTGTGACCTCAGCAATAGGACCTCAGCAATAGGACCTCAGCAATAGGACCTCAGCAATAGGACCTCAGCATTGTGACCTCAGCATTGTGACCTCAGCAATAGGACCTCAGCATTGTGACCTCAGCATTGTGACCTCAGCAATAGGACCTCAGCAATAGGACCTCTGCATTGTGACCTCAGCAACAGGACATCAGCATTGTGACCTCAGCATTTTGAACTCAGCAATAGCACCTCAGCATTGTGACCTCAGCAATAGGACATCAGCAATAGGACCTCAGCAATAGGACCTCAGCATTGTGACCTCAGCATTGTGACCTCAGCAATAGGACCTCAGCATTGTGACCTCAGCATTGTGACCTCAGCATTATGACCTCAGCAGTAGGACCTCAGAAATAGGACCACAGCAAAAGGACCTCAGCATTGTGACCTCAGCAATAGGACCTCAGCATTGTGACCTCAGCATTGTGACCTCAGTAATAGGACCTCAGTACTGTGTCCTCAGCAATAGGACCTCAGCAATAGGACCTCAGAATTGTGACCTCAGCATTGTGACCTCAGCAATAGGACCTCAGCATTGTGAACTCAGCAATAGGACCTCAGCAATAGGACCTCAGCAATAGGATCTCAGCAATAAGACCTCAGCAATAGGACCTCAGCATTGTGACCTCAGCAATAGGACCTCGGCAACACAAACTCAGCAATAGGACCTCAGCAATAGGACCTCAGCATTGTGACCTCAGCAATAGGACCTCAGCAATAGGACATCAGCAATAGGACATCAGCAATAGGACTTCAGAATTGTTACCTGTGCATTGTGACCTCAGCAATAGGACCTCAGCAATAGGACCTCAGCATAGTGACCTCAGTAATAGGACCTCAGCAATAGGACCTCAGCATTGTAACCTCAGCAATAGGACCTCAGCAATAGGACCTCAGCAATATGACCTCAGCAATAGGACCTGAGCAAAAGGACCTCAACATTGTGACCTCAGCAATAGGACCTCAGCATTGTGACCTCAGCAATAGGACCTCAGCATTGTCACATCAGCAATAGGACCTCAGCAATAGGACCTCAGCAATAGGACCTCAGCATTGTGACCTCAGCAATAGGACCTCAGAAATAGGACCTCAGCAAGACCATCTCAGCAATAGGACCTCAGAAATAGGACCTCAGCAATAGGACGTCAGCATTATGACCTCAGCATTGTGACCTCAGCAATAGGACCTCAGTATTGTGAAATCAGCATTGTGACCTCAGCAATAGGATCTCAGCTATAGGACATCAGCAATAGGACCTAAGCATTGTGACTTCAGCAATAGGACCTCAGCAATAGGACCTCAGTAATAGGACCTCTGCATTGTGACCTCAGCAATAGGACATCAGCAATAGGACCTCAGCATTGTGACCTCAGCATTGTGATCTCAGCATTGTGACCTCAGCAATAGGACCTCAGAAATAGGACCACAGCAAAAGGACCACAGCAAAAGGACCTCAGCATTGTGACCTCAGCATTGTGACCTCAGCAATAGGACCTCAGCAATAGGACCTCTGCATTGTGACCTCAGCATTGTGACCTCAGCATTGTGACCTCAGCAATAGGACCTCAGCAATAGTACCTCAGCAATAGGACCTCTGCATTGTGACCTCAGCAATAGGACATCAGCATTGTGACCTCAGCATTTTGACGTCAGCAATAGCACCTCAGCATTGTGACCTCAGCAATAGGACCTCAGCAATAGGACCTCAGCAATAGGACCTCTGCAGTGTGACCTCAGGATTGTGACCTCAACAATAGGACCTCGGAAATAGGACCACAGCAAAAGGACCTCAGCATTGTGACGTCAGCAATAGGAACTCAGGATTGTGACCTCAGCAATAGGACCTCAGCATTGTGACCTCAGCATTGTGACCTCAGCAATAGGACCTCAGCAATAGGACCTCAGCAATAGGACCTCTGCATTGTGACCTCAGCAATAGGACCTCAGCAATAGGACCTCAGCATTGTGACCTCAGCATTGTGATCTCAGCATTGTGACCTCAGCAATAGGACCTCAGCAATAGGACCTCTGCATTGTGACCTCAGCAATAGGACCTCAGCAATAGGACCTCATCAATAGGACCTCAGCATTGTAACCTAAGCATTGTGACCTCAGCAATAGGACCTCAGCATTGTGACCTCAGCATTGTGACCTCAGCAACAGGACCTCAGAAATAGGACCTCAGTATTGTGACCTCAGCAACAGGACCTCAGAAATAGGACCTCAGCATTGTGACCTCAGCATTGTGACCTCAGCAATAGGACCTCAGCATTGTGACCTCAGCATTGTGACCTCAGCATTGTGACCTCAGCAATAGGACCTCAGCATTGTGTCCTCAGCAATAGGACCTCAGCAATAGGACATCAGAATTGTGACCTCAGCAATAGGACATCAGCATTGTGACCTCAGCATTTTGACGTCAGCAATAGCACCTCAGCATTGTGACCTCAGCAATAGGACCTCAGCAATAGGACCTCTGCAGTGTGACCTCAGGATTGTGACCTCAGCAATAGGACCTCTGAAATAGGACCACAGCAAAAGGACCTCAGCATTGTGACCTCATCAATAGGACCTCAGGATTGTGACCTCAGCAATAGGACCTCAGCATTGTGACCTCAGCATTGTGACCTCAGCAATAGGACCTCAGCAATAGGACCTCAGCAATAGGACCTCAGCAATAGGACCTCAGCATTGTAACCTAAGCATTGTGACCTCAGCAATAGGACCTCAGCAATAGGACCTCAGCATTGTGACCTCAGCAATAGGACCTCAGCATTGTGACCTCAGCATTGTGACCTCAGTAATAGGACCTCAGTATTGTGTCCTCAGCAATAGGACCTCAGCAATAGGACCTCAGAATTGTGACCTCAGCATTGTGACCTCAGCAATAGGACCTCAGCATTGTGAACTCAGCAATAGGACCTCAGCAATAGGACCTCAGCAATAGGATCTCAGCAATAAGACCTCAGCAATAGGACCTCAGCATTGTGACCTCAGCAATAGGACCTCGGCAACAGAAACTCAGCAATCGGACCTCAGCAATAGGACCTCAGCATTGTGACCTCAGCATTGTGACCTCAGCAATAGGACCTCAGCAATAGGACCTCAGCAATAGGACCTCAGCAATAGGACCTCAGCAATAGGACCTCAGCATTGTAACCTAAGCATTGTGACCTCAGCAATAGGACCTCAGCAATAGGACCTCAGCATTGTGACCTCAGCAATAGGACCTCAGCATTGTGACCTCAGCATTGTGACCTCAGTAATAGGACCTCAGTATTGTGTCCTCAGCAATAGGACCTCAGCAATAGGACCTCAGAATTGTGACCTCAGCATTGTGACCTCAGCAATAGGACCTCAGCATTGTGAACTCAGCAATAGGACCTCAGCAATAGGACCTCAGCAATAAGACCTCAGCAATAGGACCTCAGCATTGTGACCTCAGCAATAGGACCTCGGCAACAGAAACTCAGCAATCGGACCTCAGCAATAGGACCTCAGCATTGT
Source organism: Anas platyrhynchos (assembly GCF_047663525.1). Classification (NCBI taxonomy): domain Eukaryota; kingdom Metazoa; phylum Chordata; class Aves; order Anseriformes; family Anatidae; genus Anas; species Anas platyrhynchos. The sequence continues at coordinate 10,753,118 of NC_092608.1, read as the reverse complement.
GACCTCAGCAATAGGACCTCAGCAATAGGACATCAGCAATAGGACCTCAGGAATAGGACCTCAGCATTGTAACCTAAGCATTGTGACCTCAGCAATAGGACCTCAGCATTGTGACCTCAGCATTGTGACCTCAGCATTATGACCACAGCAACAGGACCTCAGAAATAGGACCTCAGCATTGTGACCTCAGCATTGTGACCTCAGCAATAGGACCTCAGCATTGTGACCTCAGCATTGTGACCTCAGCAATAGGACCTCAGCATTGTGACCTCAGCATTGTGACCTCAGCAATAGGACCTCAGCAATAGGACCTCAGCATTGTGTCCTCAGCAATAGGACCTCAGCAATAGGACATCAGAATTGTGACCTCAGGAATAGGACCTCAGCATTGTGAACTCAGCAGTATGACCTCAGCAATAGCACCTGAGCAAAAGGACCTCAACATTGTGACCTCAGCAATAGGACCTCAGCAATAGGACCTCAGCATAGTGACCTCAGTAATAGGACCTCAGCAATAGGACCTCAGCATTGTAACCTCAGCAATAGGACCTCAGCAATAGGACCTCAGCAATATGACCTCAGCATTGTCACATCAGCAATAGGACCACAGCAATAGGACCTCAGCAATAGGACCTCAGCAATAGGACCTCAGCATTGTGACCTCAGCAATAGGACCTCAGAAATTGGACCTCAGCAAGACCATCTCAGCAATTGGACCTCAGCAACAGGACCTCAGCAATAGGACGTCAGCATTGCACCTCAGCATTGTGACCTCAGCAATAGGACCTCAGTATTGTGAAATCAGCATTGTGACCTCAGCAATAGGATCTCAGCTATAGGACATCAGCAATAGGACCTAAGCATTGTGACTTCAGCAATAGGACCTCAGCAATAGGACCTCAGTAATAGGACCTCTGCATTGTGACCTCAGCAATAGGACATCAGCATTGTGACCTCAGCAATAGGACATCAGCATTGTGACCTCAGCATTGTGACTTCAGCAATAGGACCTCAGCAATAGGACCTCAGCAATAGGACCTCAGCATTGTGACCTCAGCATTGTGATCTCAGCATTGTGACCTCAGCAGTAGGACCTCAGAAATAGGACCACAGCAAAAGGACCACAGCAAAAGGACCTCAGCATTGTGACCTCAGCATTGTGACCTCAGCAATAGGACCTCAGCAATAGGACCTCTGCATTGTGACCTCAGCATTGTGACCTCAGCATTGTGACCTCAGCAATAGGACCTCAGCAATAGTACCTCAGCAATAGGACCTCTGCATTGTGACCTCAGCAATAGGACATCAGCAATAGGACCTCAGCATTGTGACCTCAGCATTTTGACGTCAGCAATAGAACCTCAGCATTGTGACCTCAGCAATAGGACCTCATCAATAGGACCTCAGGATTGTGACCTCAGCAATAGGACCTCAGCATTGTGACCTCAGCATTGTGACCTCAGCAATAGGACCTCAGCAATAGGACCTCAGCAATAGGACCTCAGCAATAGGACCTCTGCATTGTGACCTCAGCAATAGGACATCAGCATTGTGACCTCAGCATTTTGAACTCAGCAATAACACCTAAGCATTGTGACCTCAGCAATAGGACCTCAGCAATAGGACCTCAGCAATAGGACCTCAGCAATAGGACCTCAGCAATAGGACCTCAGCATTGTAACCTAAGCATTGTGACCTCAGCAATAGGACCTCAGCATTGTGACCTCAGCATTGTGACCTCAGCATTATGACCACAGCAACAGGACCTCAGAAATAGGACCTCAGCATTGTGACCTCAGCATTGAGACCTCAGCAATAGGACCTCAGCATTGTGACCTCAGCATTGTGACCTCAGCAATAGGACCTCAGCATTGTGACCTCAGCAACAGGACCTCAGCAATAGGACCTCAGCATTGTGTCCTCAGCAATAGGACCTCAGCAATAGGACATCAGAATTGTGACCTCAGCAATAGGACCTCAGCATTGTGAACTCAGCAATAGGACCTCAGCAATAGGACCTCAGCAATAGGACCTCAGCAATAGGACCTCAGCACTGTGACCTCAGCAATAAGACCTCGGCAATAGAACCTCAGCAATAGGACCTCAGCAATAGGACCTCAGTAATAGGACCTCAGCAATATGACCACAGCAATAGGACCTCAGAATTGTGACCTGTGCTTTGTGACCTCAGCAATAGGACCTCAGAATTGTGACCTCAGCAATAGGACCTCAGCAGTGTGACTTCAGCAATAGGACCTCAGCAATAGGGCCTCAGCAATAGGACCTCAGCAATAGGAATTCAGCATTGTGACCTCAGCAATAGGACCTCAGCAATAGGGCCTCAGCAGTAGGACCTCAGCATTATGACCTCCGCAATAGGACCACAGCCATAGGACCTCAGCAATAGGACCTCAGAAATAGGACCTCAGCATTGTGACCTCAGCAATAGGACCTCAGCAATACGACCTCAGCAATCGTACCTCAGCAATAGGACCTCCGCATTGTGACCTCAGCATTTTGACCTCAGCATTGTGACCTCAGAAATAGGACGTCAGCATTGTGACCTCAGCATTGTGTCCTCAGCAATAGGACCTCAGCAATAGGACCTCAGAATTGTGACCTCAGCATTGTGACCTCAGCAATAGGACCTCAGCACTGTGAACTGAGCAATAGGACCTCAGCAATAGGACCTCAGCAATAGGACCTCAGCAATAGGACCTCAGCATTGTGTCCTCAGCAATAGGACCTCAGCAATAGGACCTCAGCAATAGGACCTCTGCATTGTGACCTGAGCAATAGGACATCAGCATTGTGTCCTCAGCATTTTGACGTCAGAAATAGCACCTCAGCATTGTGACCTCAGCAATAGGACCTCAGCAATAGGACCTCAGCAATAGGACCTCAGCATTGTGACCTCAGCATTGTGACCTCAGCAATAAGACCTCAGCAATAGGACCTCAGCACTGTGACCTCAGCATGGTGACCTCAGCAATAGGACCTCAGAAATAGGACCAGAGCAAAAGGACCTCAGCATTGTGACCTCAGCAATAGGACCTCAGCATTGTGACCTCAGCATTGTGACCTCAGCAATAGGACCTCAGCAATAGGACCTCTGCATTGTGACCTCAGCAACAGGACATCAGCATTGTGACCTCAGCATTTTGAACTCAGCAATAGCACCTCAGCATTGTGACCTCAGCAATAGGACATCAGCAATAGGACCTCAGCAATAGGACCTCAGCATTGTGACCTCAGCATTGTGACCTCAGCAATAGGACCTCAGCATTGTGACCTCAGCATTGTGACCTCAGCATTATGACCTCAGCAGTAGGACCTCAGAAATAGGACCACAGCAAAAGGACCTCAGCATTGTGACCTCAGCAATAGGACCTCAGCATTGTGACCTCAGCATTGTGACCTCAGTAATAGGACCTCAGTATTGTGTCCTCAGCAATAGGACCTCAGCAATAGGACCTCAGAATTGTGACCTCAGCATTGTGACCTCAGCAATAGGACCTCAGCATTGTGAACTCAGCAATAGGACCTCAGCAATAGGACCTCAGCAATAGGATCTCAGCAATAAGACCTCAGCAATAGGACCTCGGCAACAGAAACTCAGCAATAGGACCTCAGCAATAGGACCTCAGCATTGTGACCTCAGCAATAGGACCTCAGCAATAGGACATCAGCAATAGGACCACAGCAATAGGACTTCAGAATTGTTACCTGTGCATTGTGACCTCTGCAATAGGACCTCAGCAATAGGACCTCAGCATTGTGACCTCAGCAATAGGACCTCAGCATTGTCACATCAGCAATAGGACCTCAGCAATAGGACCTCAGCAATAGGATCTCAGCAATAGGACCTCAGCATTGTGACCTCAGCAATAGGACCTCAGAAATAGGACCTCAGCAAGACCATCTCAGCAATAGGACCTCAGAAATAGGACCTCAGCAATAGGACGTCAGCATTGTGACCTCAGCATTGTGACCTCAGCAATAGGACCTCAGTATTGTGAAATCAGCATTGTGACCTCAGCAATAGGATCTCAGCTATAGGACATCAGCAATAGGACCTAAGTATTGTGACTTCAGCAATAGGACCTCAGCAATAGGACCTCAGTAATAGGACCTCTGCATTGTGACCTCAGCAATAGGACATCAGCATTGTGACCTCAGCATTGTGACTTCAGCAATAGGACCTCAGCAATAGGACCTCAGCATTGTGACCTCAGCATTGTGATCTCAGCATTGTGACCTCAGCAATAGGACCTCAGAAATAGGACCACAGCAAAAGGACCACAGCAAAAGGACCTCAGCATTGTGACCTCAGCATTGTGACCTCAGCAATAGGACCTCAGCAATAGGACCTCTGCATTGTGACCTCAGCATTGTGACCTCAGCATTGTGACCTCAGCAATAGGACCTCAGCAATAGTACCTCAGCAATAGGACCTCTGCATTGTGACCTCAGCAATAGGACATCAGCATTGTGACCTCAGCATTTTGACGTCAGCAATAGCACCTCAGCATTGTGACCTCAGCAATAGGACCTCAGCAACAGGACCTCAGCAATAGGACCTCTGCAGTGTGACCTCAGGATTGTGACCTCAACAATAGGACCTCGGAAATAGGACCACAGCAAAAGGACCTCAGCATTGTGACGTCAGCAATAGGAACTCAGGATTGTGACCTCAGCAATAGGACCTCAGCATTGTGACCTCAGCATTGTGACCTCAGCAATAGGACCTCAGGAATAGGACCTGAGCAATAGGACCTCTGCATTGTGACCTCAGCAATTGGACATCAGCATTGTGACCTCAGCATTTTGAACTCAGCAATAGCACCTCAGCATTGTGACCTCAGCAATAGGACCTCAGCAATAGGACCTCAGCAATAGGACCTCATCAATAGGACCTCAGCATTGTAACCTAAGCATTGTGACCTCAGCAATAGGACCTCAGCATTGTGACCTCAGCATTGTGACATCAGCAACAGGACCTCAGAAATAGGACCTCAGCATTGTGACCTCAGCAACAGGACCTCAGAAATAGGACCTCAGCATTGTGACCTCAGCATTGTGACCTCAGCAATAGGACCTCAGCATTGTGACCTCAGCATTGTGACCTCAGCATTGTGACCTCAGCAATAGGACCTCAGCAATAGGACCTCAGCATTGTGTCCTCAGCAATAGGACCTCAGCAATAGGACATCAGAATTGTGACCTCAGCAATAGGACATCAGCATTGTGACCTCAGCATTTTGACGTCAGCAATAGCACCTCAGCATTGTGACCTCAGCAATAGGACCTCAGCAATAGGACCTCTGCAGTGTGACCTCAGGATTGTGACCTCAGCAATAGGACCTCTGAAATAGGACCACAGCAAAAGGACCTCAGCATTGTGACCTCATCAATAGGACCTCAGGATTGTGACCTCAGCAATAGGACCTCAGCATTGTGACCTCAGCATTGTGACCTCAGCAATAGGACCTCTGCAATAGGACCTCTGCATTGTGACCTCAGCAATAGGACATCAGCATTGTGACCTCAGCATTTTGAACTCAGCAATAGCACCTCAGCATTGTGACCTCAGCAATAGGACCTCAGCAATAGGACCTCAGCAATAGGACCTCAGCAATAGGACCTCAGCATTGTAACCTAAGCATTGTGACCTCAGCAATAGGACCTCAGCATTGTGACCTCAGCATTGTGACCTCAGCATTATGACCACAGCAACAGGACCTCAGAAATAGGACCTCAGCATTGTGACCTCAGCATTGTGACCTCAGCAATAGGACCTCAGCATTGTGACCTCAGCATTGTGACCTCAGCAATAGGACCTCAGCATTGTGACCTCAGCATTGTGACCTCAGCAACAGGACCTCAGCAATAGGACCTCAGCATTGTGTCCTCAGCAATAGGACCTCAGCAATAGGACATCAGAATTGTGACCTCAGCAATAGGACCTCAGCATTGTGAACTCAGCAATAGGACCTCAGCAATAGGACCTCAGCAATAGGACCTCAGCAATAGGACCTCAGCAATAGGACCTCAGCATTGTGACCTCAGCAATAGGACCTCGGCAATAGGACCTCAGCAATAGGACCTCAGCAATAGGACCTCAGTAATAGGACCTCAGCAATATGACCACAGCAATAGGACCTCAGAATTGTGACCTGTGCTTTGTGACCTCAGCAATAGGACCTCAGAATTGTGACCTCAGCAATAGGACCTCAGCAGTGTGACTTCAGCAATAGGACCTCAGCAATAGGGCCTCAGCAATAGGACCTCAGCAATAGGAATTCAGCATTGTGACCTCAGCAATAGGACCTCAGCAATAGGGCCTCAGCAGTAGGACCTCAGCATTATGACCTCCGCAATAGGACCACAGCCATAGGACCTCAGCAATAGGACCTCAGAAATAGGACCTCAGCATTGTGACCTCAGCAATAGGACCTCAGCAATACGACCTCAGCAATACGACCTCAGCAATCGTACCTCAGCAATAGGACCTCAGCATTGTGACCTCAGCATTTTGACCTCAGCATTGTGACCTCAGAAATAGGACGTCAGCATTGTGACCTCAGCATTGTGTCCTCAGCAATAGGACCTCAGCAATAGGACCTCAGAATTGTGACCTCAGCATTGTGACCTCAGCAATAGGACCTCAGCACTGTGAACTCAGCAATAGGACCTCAGCAATAGGACCTCAGCAATAGGACCTCAGCAATAGGACCTCAGCAATAGGACCTCAGCAATAGGACCTCTGCATTGTGACCTGAGCAATAGGACATCAGCATTGTGTCCTCAGCATTTTGACGTCAGAAATAGCACCTCAGCATTTTGACCTCAGCAATAGGACCTCAGCAATAGGACCTCAGCAATAGGACCTCAGCATTGTGACCTCAGCATTGTGACCTCAGCAATAAGACCTCAGCAATAGGACCTCAGCACTGTGACCTCAGCATGGTGACCTCAGCAATAGGACCTCAGAAATAGGACCAGAGCAAAAGGACCTCAGCATTGTGACCTCAGGAATAGGACCTCAGCACTGTGACCTCAGCATTGTGACCTCAGCAATAGGACCTCAGCAATAGGACCTCTGCATTGTGACCTCAGCAACAGGACATCAGCATTGTGACCTCAGCATTTTGAACTCAGCAATAGCACCTCAGCATTGTGACCTCAGCAATAGGACATCAGCAATAGGACCTCAGCAATAGGACCTCAGCATTGTGACCTCAGCATTGTGACCTCAGCAATAGGACCTCAGCATTGTGACCTCAGCATTGTGACCTCAGCATTATGACCTCAGCAGTAGGACCTCAGAAATAGGACCACAGCAAAAGGACCTCAGCATTGTGACCTCAGCAATAGGACCTCAGCATTGTGACCTCAGCATTGTGACCTCAGTAATAGGACCTCAGTATTGTGTCCTCAGCAATAGGACCTCAGCAATAGGACCTCAGAATTGTGACCTCAGCATTGTGACCTCAGCAATAGGACCTCAGCATTGTGAACTCAGCAATAGGACCTCAGCAATAGGACCTCAGCAATAGGACCTCGGCAACAGAAACTCAGCAATAGGACCTCAGCAATAGGACCTCAGCATTGTGACCTCAGCAATAGGACCTCAGCAATAGGACATCAGCAATAGGACCACAGCAATAGGACTTCAGAATTGTTACCTGTGCATTGTGACCTCAGCAATAGGACCTCAGCAATAGGACCTCAGCATAGTGACCTCAGTAACAGGACCTCAGCAATAGGACCTCAGCATTGTAACCTCAGCAATAGGACTTCAGCAATAGGACCTCAGCAATATGACCTCAGCAATAGGACCTGAGCAAAAGGACCTCAACATTCTGACCTCAGCAATAGGACCTCAGCATTGTGACCTCAGCAATAGGACCTCAGCATTGTCACATCAGCAATAGGACCTCAGCAATAGGACCTCAGCAATAGGACCTCAGCAATAGGACCTCAGCATTGTGACCTCAGCAATAGGACCTCAGAAATAGGACCTCAGCAAGACCATCTCAGCATTAGGACCTCAGAAATAGGACCTCAGCAATAGGACGTCAGCATTGTGACCTCAGCATTGTGACCTCAGCAATAGGACCTCAGTATTGTGAAATCAGCATTGTGACCTCAGCAATAGGATCTCAGCTATAGGACATCAGCAATAGGACCTAAGCATTGTGACTTCAGCAATAGGACATCAGCAATAGGACCTCAGTAATAGGACCTCTGCATTGTGACCTCAGCAATAGGACATCAGCATTGTGACCTCAGCATTGTGACTTCAGCAATAGGACCTCAGCAATAGGACCTCAGCATTGTGACCTCAGCATTGTGATCTCAGCATTATGACCTCAGCAATAGGACCTCAGAAATAGGACCACAGCAAAAGGACCACAGCAAAAGGACCTCAGCATTGTGACCTCAGCATTGTGACCTCAGCAATAGGACCTCAGCAATAGGACCTCAGCAATAGGACCTCTGCATTGTGACCTCAGCATTGTGACCTCAGCATTGTGACCTCAGCAATAGTACCTCAGCAATAGGACCTCTGCATTGTGACCTCAGCAATAGGACATCAGCATTGTGACCTCAGCATTTTGACGTCAGCAATAGCACCTCAGCATTGTGACCTCAGCAATAGGACCTCAGCAATAGGACCTCAGCAATAGGACCTCTGCAGTGTGACCTCAGGATTGTGACCTCAACAATAGGACCTCGGAAATAGGACCACAGCAAAAGGACCTCAGCATTGTGACGTCAGCAATAGGAACTCAGGATTGTGACCTCAGCAATAGGACCTCAGCATTGTGACCTCAGCATTGTGACCTCAGCAATAGGACCTCAGGAATAGGACCTCAGCAATAGGACCTCTGCATTGTGACCTCAGCAATTGGACATCAGCATTGTGACCTCAGCATTTTGAACTCAGCAATAGCACCTCAGCATTGTGACCTCAGCAATAGGACCTCAGCAATAGGACCTCAGCAATAGGACCTCAGCAATAGGACCTCAGCAATAGGACCTCAGCAATAGGACCTCAGCATTGTAACCTAAGCATTGTGACCTCAGCAATAGGACCTCAGCATTGTGACCTCAGCATTGTGACCTCAGCAACAGGACCTCAGAAATAGGACCTCAGCATTGTGACCTCAGCAACAGGACCTCAGAAATAGGACCTCAGCATTGTGACCTCAGCATTGTGACCTCAGCAATAGGACCTCAGCATTGTGACCTCAGCATTGTGACCTCAGCATTGTGACCTCAGCATTGTGACCTCAGCAATAGGACCTCAGCAATAGGACCTCAGCATTGTGTCCTCAGCAATAGGACCTCAGCAATAGGACATCAGAATTGTGACCTCAGCAATAGGACCTCAGCATTGTGAACTCAGCAATAGGACCTCAGCAATAGGACCTCAGCAATAGGACCTCAGCAATAGGACCTCAGCATTGTGACCTCAGCAATAGGACCTCGGCAATAGAACCTCAGCAATAGGACTTCAGCAATAGGACCTCAGTAATAGGACCTCAGCAATATGACCACAGCAATAGGACCTCAGAATTGTGACCTGTGCTTTGTGACCTCAGCAATAGGACCTCAGAATTGTGACCTCAGCAATAGGACCTCAGCAGTGTGACTTCAGCAATAGGACCTCAGCAATAGGGCCTCAGCAATAGGACCTCAGCAATAGGAATTCAGCATTGTGACCTCAGCAATAGGACCTCAGCAATAGGGCCTCAGCAATAGGACCTCAGCATTATGACCTCCGCAATAGGACCACAGCCATAGGACCTATGCAATAGGACCTCAGAAATAGGACCTCAGCATTGTGACCTCAGCAATAGGACCTCAGCAATACGACCTCAGCAATCGTACCTCAGCAATTAGACCTCAGCATTGTGACCTCAGCAATAGGACCTCAGCAATAGAACCTCAGCATTGTGACCTCAGCAATAGGACCTCAGCAATAGGACCTCAGCAATAGGACCTCAGCAATAGGACCTCATCTTTGTGACCTCAGCAATAGGACCTCAGCAATAGGACCTAAGCATTGTGACCTCAGAAATAGGACCTCAGCAATAGGACCTCAGCAATAGGATCTCAGCAATAGGACCTCAGCATTGTGACCTCAGCAATAGGACCTCAGCAATAGGACCTCAGAATTGTGACCTCAGCATTGTGACCTCAGCAATAGGACCTCAGCATTGTGAACTCAGCAATAGGACCTCAGCAATAGGACCTCAGCAATAGGACCTCAGCAATAAGATCTCAGCAATAGGACCTCAGCATTGTGACCTCAGCAATAGGACCTCGGCAATTGAACCTCAGCAAAAGGACCTCAGCAATAGGACCTCAGCAATGTGACCTCAGTAATAGGACCTCAGTAATAGGACCTCAGCAATAGGACCTCAGCAATAGGACCTAAGCATTGTGACCTCAGAAATAGGACCTCGGCAATAAAACCTCAGCATTGTGACCTCAGCAATAGGACCTCAGCATTGTGAACTCAGCAATAGGACCTCAGCAATAGGACCTCAGCAATAGGACCTCAGCAATAGGACCTCAGCATTGTGACCTCAGCAATAGGACCTCAGCAATAGGACTTCAGCATTGTGACCTCAGCATTGTGACCTCAGCAATAGGACTTCAGCAATAGGACCTCAGCAATAAGACCTCAGCAATAGGACCTCAGCATTGTGACCTCAGTAATAGGACCTCAGCAATAGGACCTTAGCAATAGGGCCTCACCATTGTGATCTCAGCAATAGGACCTCAGCAATAAAGCCTCTGCAATACGACCTCAGAATTGTGACCTCAGCAATAGGACCTCAGCATTGTGACTTCAGCAATAGGACCTCAGCAATAGGACCTCAGCATTGTGACCTCAGCAATAGGACCTCAGCAATAGGACCTCAGCATTGTGACCTCTGCAATAGGACCTCAGTAATAGTACCTCAGCAATAGGACCTAAGCAATACGACCTCAGCATTGTGACCTCAGCAATAGGACCTCAGCATTAGGACCTCAGATATAGGACCTCAACATTGTGACCTCAGAAATAGGACCTCAGCAATATGACATCAGCAATAGGACCTCAGAAATGTGACCTCAGCATTGTGACCTCAGCAATAGGACCTCAGCATTGTGACCTCAGTAATAGGACCTCAGCAATAGGACCTCAGCAAAAGGACCTCAGCAATAAGACCTCAGCATTGTGACCTCAGCAATAGGACCTCAGCAATAGGACCACAGCAATAGGACCACAGCATTGTGATCTGAGCAATAGGACATCAACAATAGGACCTCAGCATTGTGACCTCAGCAATAGGACCTCAGCAATAGTGCCTCAGCAACAGGACCTCAGCATTGTGACCTCAGCAATAGGACCTCAGCAGTAGGACCTCAGCATTGTGACCTCATAAATAGTACCTCATCAATAGGACCTCAGCAATAAGACCTCAGCATTGTGACCTCAGCAATAGGACCTCAGCACTGTTACCTCAGCAATAGGACCTCAGTAATAGGACCTCAGAAATAGGACCTCAGCATTGTGACATCAGCATTGTTACCTCAGCAATAGGACCTCAGCAATAGGACCTCAGCAATAGGACCTCAGCATTGTGACCTCAGCATTGTGACCTCAGCAATAGGACCTCAGCAATAGGACCTCAGCGTTGCGACCTCAGCATTGTGACCTCAGCAATAGGACCTCAGCATTGTGACCTCAGCATTGTGAGCTCAGCATTGTGACCTCAGCAATAGGACCTCAGAAATAGGACCTCAGCAATGGGACCTCAGCAATAGGACCTCAGCATTGTGTCCTCAGAATTGTGACCTCAGCAATAGGACCTCAGCAATAGGACCTCAGCATTGTGACCTCAGCAATAGGACCTCAGAAATAGAACCTCAGAATTGTGACCTCAGCAATAGGACCTCAGCAATAGGAATTGAGCATTGTGACCTCAGCAATAGGACCTCAGCAATAGGACCTCAGCAATAGGACCTCAGCAACAGGACCTCAGCAATAGGACCTCAGCGTTGTGACCTCAACAATAGGACCTCAGCATTGTGACCTCAGCAATAGGACCTCAGCAATAGGACTTCAGCAATAGAACCTCAGCATTGTGACCTCAGCAATAGGACCTCAGCAATAGGACGTCAGCAATAGGACCTCAGCAAAAGGACCTCAGCAATAGGACCTCAGCATTGTGACCTCAGCAATAGGACCTAAGCAATAGGACCTCAGCAATAGGACCTCAGCATTGTGACCTCAGCAATAGGACCTCAGCAATGTGACCTCAGCATTAAGACCTCAGCAATAGGACCTAAGCATTGTGACCTCAGCAATAGGACCTCAGCAATAGGACATTAGCATTTTGACCTGAGCAATAGGACCTCAGCAATAGGACCTCAGCAAAAGGACCTCAGCATTTTGACCTCAGCAATAGGACCACAGCAATAGGACCACAGCAATAGTACTTCAGAAACAGGACCTCAGCATGGTGACCTCAACATTGTGACCTCAGCAATAGGACCTCAGCAATAAGACCTCAGCATTGGGACCTCAGCAATAGGACCTCAGGAATAGGACCTCAGCATTGTGACCTCAACATTGTGACCTCGGCATTTTGACCTCAGCAAAAGGACCTCAGCATTGTGACCTCAACATTGTGACCTCAGCAATAGGAGCTCAGCAATAGTACCTCAGCATTGTGACCTCAGCAATAGGACCTCAGCAATTTGACCTCAGCAATAGGACCTCAGCATTGTGACCTCAGCATTGTGACCTCAGCAATAGAACCTCAGCAATAGGACCTCAGCAATAGGACCTCAGCAAAAGGGCCTCAGCATTGTGACCTCAGCCATAGGACCTCAGCATTGTGACCTCAGAATTGTGACCTCAGCAATAGGACCTCAGCAATAGGACCTCAGCATTGTGACCTCAGCATTGTGACCTCAGCAATAGGACCTCAGCAATAGGACCTCAGCAATAGGACCTCAGCATTGTGTCCTCAGCAATAGGACCTCAGCATTGTGACCTCAGCAATAGGACCTCAGCATTGTGACCTCAGCATTGTGACCTGAGCAATAGGACCTCAACAATAGGACCTCAACAATAGGACCTCAGCATTGTGACCTCAGCAATAGGACCACAGCATTGTGTCCTCAGCAATAGGACCTAAGCATTGTGACCTCAGCATTGTGACCTGAGCAATAGGACCTCAACAACAGGACCTCAACAATAGGATCTCAGCATTGTGACCTCAGCAATAGGACCTCAGCATTGTGACCTCAGCATTGTGACCTGAGCAATAGGACCTCAACAATAGGACCTCAACAATAGGACCACAGCATTGTGTCCTCAGCAATAGGACCACAGCATTGTGTCCTCAGCAATAGGACCTCAGCATTGTGACCTCAGCATTGTGACCTGAGCAATAGGACCTCAACAATAGGACCTCAACAATAGGACCTCAGCATTGTGACCTCAGCAATAGGACCTCAGCAATAGGACCTCAGCAATAGGACCTCAGCATTGTGACCTCAGCAATAGGACCTCAGCAATAGGACCTCAGCATTGTGACCTCAGCAATAGGACCTCAGCATTGTGACCTCAGCAATAGGACCTCAGCAATACGACCTCAACATTGTGACCTTAGCAATAGGACCTCAGCATTGTGTCCTCAGCAATAGGACCTCAGCAATAGGACCTCAGCATTGTGACCTCAGCATTGTGACCTCAGCAATAGGACCTCAGCAATAGGACCTCAGCAATAGGACCTCAGCATTGTGACCTGAGCATTGTGACCTGAGCATTGTGACCTGAGCATTGTGACCTCAGCAATAGGACCTTTCCATTGTGACCTCAGCAATAGGACGTCAACAATAGGACCTCAGCAATAGGACCTCAGCATTGTGACCTGAGAATTGTGACCTGAGCATTGTGACCTCAGCAATAGGACCTCAGCAATAGGTCCTCAGCAATATGACCTCAGCAATAGGACCTCAGCAAAAGGACCTCAACATTGTAACCTCAGCAATAGGACCTCAGCATTATGACCTCAGCAATAGGACCTCAGAAATAGGACCTCAGCATTGTGACCTCAGCAATAGGACCTGACCAATAGGACCTCAGCATTGTGACCTCAGCATTGTGACCTCAGCATTGTGACGTCAGCAAAAGGACCTCAGCAATAGGACCTCAGCATTGTGACCTCAGCATTGTAACCTCAGCAAAAGGACCTCAGCAATAGGACCTCAGCATTGGGACCTCAGCAAAAAGACCTCAGCAATAGGACCTCAGCAATAGGACCTCAGCATTGTGACCTCAGCATTGTGACCTCAGCATTGTGACGTCAGCAATACGACCTCAGCAATAGGACCTCAGCATTGAGAACTCAGCATTGTAACCTCAGCAAAAGGACCTCAGCAATAGGACCTCAGCATTGGGACCTCAGCAAAAAGACCTCAGCAATAGGACCTCAGCAATAGGACCTCAGCATTGTGACCTCAGCATTGTGACCTCAGCATTGTGACCTCAGCAAGAGGACCTCAGCAAGAGGACCTCAGCAAGAGGACCTCAGCATTGTGACCTCAGCATTGTGACCTCAGCAACAGGACCTCAGCATTGTGACCTCAGCATTGTGACCTCAGCATTTTGACCTCAGCAATAGGACCTCAGGAATAGGACCTGAGCATTGTGACCTCAGCATTGTTACCTCAGTAGTAGGACCTCAGCAATAGGACCTCAGCATTGGGACCTCAGCAAAAAGACCTCAGCAATAGGACCTCAGCAATAGGACCTCAGCATTGTGACCTCAGCAATAGGACCTCAGCAACAGGACCTCATCAATAGGACCTTAGCATTGTGACTTCAGAAATAGGACCTCAGAAATAGGACCTCAGCAATAGGAACTCAGCAATAGGACCTCAGCATTGTGGCCTCAGCAATAGGACATGGGCAATAGGACCTCAGCAATAGGACCTCAGCATTGTGACCTCAGAATTGTGAACTCAGCAATAGGACCTCAGCATTGTAACCTCAGCAATAGGACCTAAGCAATAGGACCTCAGCATTAGGACCTCAGCAATAGGACCTCAACATTGTGACCTCAGCAATACGACCTCAGCAATAGGACCTCAGCATTGAGAACTCAGCATTGTAACCTCAGCAAAAGGACCTCAGCATTAGGACCTCAGCATTGGGACCTCAGCAAAAAGACCTCAGGAAAAGGACCTCAGCAATAGGACCTCAGCATTGTGACCTCAGCAATAGGACCTCAGCAATAGGACCACAGCAATAGGACCACAGCATTGTGACCTGAGCAATAGGACATCAACAATAGGACCTCAGCATTGTGACCTCAGCAAAAGGACCTCAGCAATAGTGTCTCAGCAACAGGACCTCAGCATTGTGACCTCAGCAATAGGTCCTCAGCAGGAGGACCTCAGCATTGTGACCTCATAAATAGTACCTCATCAATAGGACCTCAGCAATAAGACCTCAGCATTGTGATCTCAGCAATAGGACCTCAGCACTGTTACCTCAGCAATAGGACCTCAGTAATAGGACCTCAGAAATAGGACCTCAGCATTGTGACATCAGCATTGTTACCTCAGCAATAGGACCTCAGCATTGTGACCTCAGCATTGTGACCTCAGCAATAGGACCTCAGCAATAGGACCTCAGCAAAAGGGCCTCAGCATTGTGACCTCAGCAATAGGACCTCAGCATTGTGACCTCAGCATTGTGACCTCAGCAATAGGACCTCAGCAATAGGACCTCAGCATTGTGACCTCAGCAATAGGACCTCAGCAATACGACGTCAGCAATAGGACCTCAGCATTGTGACCTCAGCAATAGGACCTCAGCATTGTGACCTCAGCATTGTGACCTCAGCAATAGGACCTCAGCAATAGGACCTCAGCATTGTGACCTCAGCAATGTGACCTCAGCAATAGGACCTCAGCAATAGGACCTCAGCAATAGGACCTCAGCAATAGGACCTCAGCAATAGGACCTGAGCAATAGGACCTCAGCATTGTGACCTCAGCAATAGGACCTCAGCATTGTGACCTCAGCATTGTGACCTCAGCAATAGGACCTCAGCAATAGGACCTGAGCAATAGGACCTCAGCATTGTGACCTCAGCATTGTGACCTCAGCATTGTGACCTCAGCAATAGGACCTCAAAACTGTGACCTCAGCAATAGGACATCAGCAATAGGACCTCAGCATTGTAACCTCAGCAATAGGACCTCAGCATTGTGACCTCAGCATTGTGACCTCAGCAATAGGACCTCAGAAATAGGACCTCAGAAATAGGACCTCAGAAGTAGGACCTCAGAAGTAGGACCTCAGCATTGTGACCTCAGCATTGTGACCTCAGCATTGTGACCTCAGCATTGTGACCTCAAAACTGTGACCTCAGCAATAGGACATCAGCAATAGGACCTCAGCATTGTGACCTCAGCAATAGGACCTCAGCATTGTGACCTCAGCAATAGGAGCTCAGCAATAAGGACCTCAGCATTGTGACCTCAGCATTGTGACCTCAGCAATAGGACCTCAGCAATAGGACCTCAGCAATAGGACCTCAGCAATAGGACCTCAGCATTGTGACCTCAGCAATAGGACCTCAGCAATAGGACCTCAGCATTGTGACGTCAGCATTGTGACCTCAGCAATAGGACCTCAGAAATAGGACCTAAGGTTTGTGACCGCAGCATAGTGACCTCAGCATTGTGACCTGAGAAACAGGACCTCAGCAATAGGACCTCAGCAATATGACCTCAGCAATAGGACCTCAACATTGTGACCTCAGCAATAGGACCTCAGCATTGTGACCTCAGCAATAGGACCTCAGCAATAGGACCTCAGCATTCGGACCTCAGCAATAGGACCTGAGCAATAGGACCTCAGCATTGTGACCTCAGCATTGTGACCTCAGCAACAGGACCTCAGCATTGTGACCTCAGCATTGTGACCTCAGCATTTTGACCTCAGCAATAGGACCTCAGCAATAGGACCTCAGCAATAGGACCTCAGCAATAGGACCTCAGAAATTGGACCTCAGAAATAGGACCTCAGCATTGTGACCTCAGCATTGTGACCTCAGCTATAGGACTTCAGCAATAGGACATCAGCATTGTGACCTCAGCAATAGGACCTCAGCAACAGGACCTCCGCATTGTGACCTCAGCAGTAGGACCTCAGCAATAGGACCTCAGCACTGTGACCTCAGCAATAGGACCTCAGCAATAGGACCTCAGCAATAGGACCTCAGCATTGTGACCTCAGCAATAGGACCTAAGCAGTAGGACGTCAGCAATAGGACCTCAGCATTGTGATCTCAGCAATACGACCTCAGCAAAAGGACCTCAACATTCTGACCTCAGCAATAGGACCTCAGCATTGTGACCTCAGCAATAAGACCTCAGCAATAGGACCTCAGCATTGTGACCTCAGCAATAGGACCTGAGCAATAGGACCTCAGCATTGTGACCTCAGCATTGTGACCTCAGCTATAGGACATCAGCAATAGGACATCAGCATTGTGACCTCAGCAATAGGACCTCAGCAACAGGACCTCCGCATTGTGACCTCAGCAGTAGGACCTCAGCAATAGGACCTCAGCACTGTGACCTCAGCAATAGGACCTCAGCAATAGGACCTCAGCAATAGGACCTCAGCATTGTGACCTCAGCAATAGGACCTAAGCAGTAGGACCTCAGCAATAGGACCTCAGCATTGTGATCTCAGCAATACGACCTCAGCAAAAGGACCTCAACATTCTGACCTCAGCAATAGGACCTCAGCATTGTGACCTCAGCAATAAGACCTCAGCAATAGGACCTCAGCATTGTGACCTCAGCAATAGGACCTGAGCAATAGGACCTCAGCATTGTGACCTCAGCATTGTGACGTCAGCAAAAGGACAGAAGCAATAGGACATCAGCAGTAGGACCTCAGCATTGTGACCTCAGCATTTTGACCTTAGCATTGTGACCTCAGCATTGTGACCTCAGCAACAGGACCTCAGCATTGTGACCTCAGCATTGTGACCTCAGCATTTTTTACCTCAGCAATAGGACCTCAGCAATAGGACCTCAGCAATAGGACCTCAGCATTGTGACCTCAGCATTTTGACCTCAGCAATAGGACCTCAGAAATAGGACCTCAGCATTGTGACCTCAGCATTTTGACCTCAGCAATAGGACCTCAGCAAAAGGACCTCAGCAATAGGACCTCAGCATTGTGACCTCAGCAATAGGACCTCAAAACTGTGACCTCAGCAATAGGACATCAGCAATAGGACCTCAGCATTGTGACCTCAGCAATAGGACCTCAGCAATAGGACCTCAGCAACAGGACCTCCGCATTGTGACCTCAGCAATAGGACCTCAGCACTGTGACCTCAGCAATAGGACCTCAGCAATAGGACCTCAGCAATAGGACCTCAGGAATAGGACCTCAGCATTGTGACCTCAGCATTGTGACCTCAGCAATAGGACCTAGCAGTAGGACGTCAGCAATAGGACCTCAGCATTGTGACCTCAGAAACAGGACCTCAGCAATAGGACCTCAGCATTGTGATCTCAGCAATACGACCTCAGCAAAAGGACCTCAACATTCTGACCTCAGCAATAGGACCTCAGCATTGTGACCTCAGCAATAAGACCTCAGCAATAGGACCTCAGCATTGTGACCTCAGCAATAGGACCTGAGCAATAGGACCTCAGCATTGTGACCTCAGCATTGTGACCTCAGCAACAGGACCTCAGCATTGTGACCTCAGCATTGTGACCTCAGCATTTTTTACCTCAGCAATAGGACCTCAGCAATAGGACCTCAGCAATAGGACCTCAGCATTGTGACCTCAGCATTTTGACCTCAGCAATAGGACCTCAGAAATAGGACCTCAGCATTGTGACCTCAGCATTTTGACCTCAGCAATAGGACCTAAGCAGTAGGACCTCAGCAATAGGACCTCAGCATTGTGACCTCAGCAATAGGACCTCAAAACTGTGACCTCAGCAATAGGACATCAGCAATAGGACCTCAGCATTGTGACCTCAGCAATAGGACCTCAGCAATAGGACCTCAGCAACAGGACCTCCGCATTGTGACCTCAGCATTTTGACCTCAGCAATAGGACCTAAGCAGTAGGACCTCAGCAATAGGACCTCAGCATTGTGACATCAGCAGTAGGACCTGAGCAATAGGACCTCAGCATTAGGACCTCAGCAATACGACCTCAGCAAAAGGACCTCAACATTGTGACCTCAGCAATAGGACACAGCATTGTGACCTCAGCAATAGGACCTCAGCAATAAGACCTCAGCATTGTGACCTCAGCAATAGGACCTGAGCAATAGGACCTCAGCATTGTGACCTCAGCAATAGGACCTCAGCAATTGGACCTCAGCATTGTGACCTCAGCAAGAGGACCTCAGCATTAGGACCTCAGCATTGTGATCTCAGCAATACGACCTCAGCAATAGGACCTCAGCAATAGGACCTCAGCATTGTGACCTCAGCATTGTGACCTCAGCAATAGGACTTATGCAGTAGGACCTCAGCATTGTGATCTCAGCAATACGACCTCAGCAATAGGACCTCAGCATTGTGACCTCAGCAATAGGACCTCAGCAATTGGACCTCAGCATTGTGACCTCAGAAATAGGACCTCAGCATTAGGACCTCAGCATTGTGACCTCAGCACTGTGACGTCAGCAAAAGGACAGAAGCAATAGGACATCAGCAGTAGGACCTCAGGAATGGGACCTCAGCATTGTGACCTCAGCATTGTGACCTCCTAATTGTGACGACAGCATTGTGACCTCAGCATTGTGACCTCAGCATTTTGACCTCAGCAATAGGACCTCAGCAATAGGACCTCAGCATTGTGACCTCAGCATTGTGACCTCAGCAATAGGACCTCAGCAATAGGACCTCAGCAATAGGACCTCAGCATTGTGACCTCAGCATTGTGACCTCAGCAATAGGACTTATGCAGTAGGACCTCAGCATTGTGATCTCAGCAATAGGACCTCAGCATTGTAACCTCAGCATTGTGACCTCAGCAATAGGACCTCAGCAATTGGACCTCAGCATTGTGACCTCAGAAATAGGACCTCAGCATTAGGACCTCAGCATTGTGATCTCAGCAATACGACCTCAGCAGTAGGACCTCAGCAATAGCACATCAGCAATAGGACCTCAGCATTGTTACCTCACAAATAGGACCTCAGAAATAGGACCTCAGCAATAGGACCTCAGCAATAGGACCTCAGCATTGTGACCTCAGCAATAGGACCTCAGCAATAGGACCTCAGCAATAGGACCTCAGCAATAGGACCTCAGCAACAGGACCTCAGGAATAGGACCTCAGTATTGTGACCTCAGAAACAGGACCTCAGCAATAGGACCTCAGCATTGTGACCTCAGCATTGTGACCTCAGCATTTTGACCTCAGCAATAGGACCTCAGCATTGTGACCTCAGCAATAGGACCGAAGCATTGTGACCTCAGCAATAGGAGCTCAACAATAGTACCTCAGCATTGTGACCTCAGCAATAGGACCTCAGCATTTTGACCTCAGCAATAGGACCTCAGCATTGTGATCTCAGTAATAGAACCTCAGCAATAGGACCTCAGCAATAGGACCTCAGCAATAGGACCTAAGCATTGTGAAATCAGCAAAAGGACAGAAGCAATAGGACCTCAGCATTGTGACCTCAGCAATAGGACCTCAGCATTGTGACCTCAGCATTTTGACCTCAGCAATAGGACCTCAGCATTGTGACCTCAGCAAGAGGACCTCAGTATTGTGACCTCAGCATTGTGACTTCAGCAATAGGACCTCAGCAATAGGACCTGAGCATTGTGACCTCAGCATTGTTAACTCAGTAGTAGGACCTCAGCAATAGGACCTCAGCATTGGGACCTCAGCAAAAAGACCTCAGCAATAGGACCTCAGCAATAGGACCTCAGCATTGTGACCTCAGCAATTGGACCTCAGCATTGTGACCTCAGAAATAGGACCTCAGCATTGTGACCTCAGAAATAGGACCTCAGAAATAGGACCTCAGCAATAGGACCACAGCAATAGGACCTCAGCATTGTGACCTGAGCATTGTGACCTGAGCATTGTGACCTCAGCAATAGGACCTCAGCAATAGGACCTCAGCATTGTGACCTCAGAATTGTGAACTCAGCAATAGGACCTCAGCATTGTAACCTCAGCAATAGGACCTCAGCATTGTGACCTCAGCAATAGGACCTCAGCAATAGGACCTCAGCAATAGGACCTCAACATTGTGACCTCAGCAATACGACCTCAGCAATACGACCTCAGCATTGAGAACTCAGCACTGTGACCTCAGCAATAGGACCTCAGCAATAGGACCTCAGCATTGTGACCTCAGCATTGTGACCTCAGCATTGTGACCTCAGCATTGTGACCTCAGCGGTAGGACCTCAGCAATAGGACCATAGCAACAGGACTTCAGCATAGGACCTCAGCATTGCGACCTCAGCATTGTGACCTCAGCAATAGGACCTCAGCAACAGGACCTCAGCAACAGGACCTCCGCATTGTGACCTCAGCAATAGGACCTCAGCATTGTGACCTCAGCGTTGTGACCTCAGCAATAGGACCACAGCAATAGGACCTCAGAAACAGGACCTCAGCATTGTGACCTCAGCATTGTGACCTCAGCATTGTGACCTCAGCAATAGGACCTCAGAAATAAGACCACAGCAATAGGACCTCAGAAACAGGACCTCAGCATTGTGACCTCAGTATTGTGACCTCAGAAACAGGACCTCAGCAATAGGACCTCAGCATTGTGACCTCAGCAAGAGGACCTCAGCATTGTGACCACAGCATTGTGACCTCAGCAATAGGACCTCAGCAATAGGACCTCAGCATTTTGACCTCAGCAATAGGACCTCAGTAATAGGACCTCAGCATTGTGACCTCAGCATTGTGACCTCAGAAATAGGACCTCAGAAATAAGACCACAGCAATAGGACCTCAGAAACAGGACCTCAGCATTGTGACCTCAGTATTGTGACCTCAGAAACAGGACCTCAGCAATAGGACCTCACTACTGTGACCTCAGAAACAGGACCTCAGCAACAGGACCTCAGCAACAGGACCTCCGCATTGTGACCTCAGCAATAGGACCTCAGCATTGTGACCTCAGCATTGTGACCTGAGCATTGTGACCTCAGCAATAGGACCTCAGCATTGTGACCTCAGCATTTTGACCTCAGCAATAGGACCTCAGTAATAGGACCTCAGCATTGTGACCTCAGCATTGTGACCTCAGCATTGTGACCTCAGCATTGTGACCTCAGCAATAGGACCTCAGCAATAGGACCTCAGAAATAAGACCACAGCAATAGGACCTCAGCAATAGGACCTCAGCACTGTGACCTCAGCAATAGGACCTCAGCAATAGGACATCAGCAATAGGACCTCAGCAATAGGACCTCAGCATTGTGACCTCAGCATTGTGACCTCAGCAATAGGACCTAAGCAGTAGGACGTCAGCAATAGGACCTCAGCATTGTGACGTCAGAAACAGGACCTCAGCAATAGGACCTCAGCATTGTGATCTCAGCAATACGACCTCAGCAAAAGGACCTCAACATTCTGACCTCAGCAATAGGACCTCAGCATTGTGACCTCAGCAATAAGACCTCAGCAATAGGACCTCAGCATTGTGACCTCAGCAATAGGACCTGAGCAATAGGACCTCAGCATTGTGACCTCAGCATTGTGACCTCAGCAACAGGACCTCAGCATTGTGACCTCAGCATTGTGACCTCAGCATTTTTTACCTCAGCAATAGGACCTCAGCAGTAGGACCTCAGCAATAGGACCTCAGCAATAGGACCTCAGAAATAGGACCTCAGCATTGTGACCTCAGCATTTGGACCTCAGCAATAGGACCTAAGCAGTAGGACCTCAGCAATAGGACGTCAGCATTGTGACCTCAGCAATAGGACCTCAAAACTGTGACCTCAGCAATAGGACATCAGCAATAGGACCTCAGCATTGTGACCTCAGCAATAGGACCTCAGCAATAGGACCTCAGCAACAGGACCTCCGCATTGTGACCTCAGCATTTTGACCTCAGCAATAGGACCTAAGCAGTAGGACCTCAGCAATAGGACCTCAGCATTGTGACATCAGCAGTAGGACCTCAGCAATAGGACCTCAGCATTAGGACCTCAGCAATACGACCTCAGCAAAAGGACCTCAACATTTTGACCTCAGCAATAGGACCTCAGCATTGTGACCTCAGCAATAGGACCTGAGCAATAGGACCTCAGCATTGTGACCTCAGCAATAGGACCTCAGCATTGTGACGTCAGCAAAAGGACAGAAACAATAGGACATCAGCAGTAGGACCTCAGCAATGGGACCTCAGCATTGTGACCTCAGCATTGTGACCTCAGAATTGTGACGACAGCATTGTGACCTCAGCATTTTGACCTCAGAAATAGGACCTGAGCATTGTGACCTCAGCATTGTTAACTCAGTAGTAGGACCTCAGCAATAGGACCTCAGCATTGGGACCTCAGCAAAAAGACCTCAGCAATAGGACCTCAGCAATAGGACCTCAGCATTGTGACCTCAGCAATTGGACCTCAGCATTGTGACCTCAGAAATAGGACCTCAGCATTGTGACCTCAGAAATAGGACCTCAGAAATAGGACCTCAGCAATAGGACCACAGCAATAGGACCTCAGCATTGTGACCTCAGCATTGTGACCTGAGCATTGTGACCTCAGCAATAGGACCTCAGCAATAGGACCTCAGCATTGTGACCTCAGAATTGTGAACTCAGCAATAGGACCTCAGCATTGTAACCTCAGCAATAGGACCTCAGCATTGTGACCTCAGCAATAGGACCTCAGCAATAGGACCTCAGCAATAGGACCTCAACATTGTGACCTCAGCAATACGACCTCAGCAATACGACCTCAGCATTGAGAACTCAGCACTGTGACCTCAGCAGTAGGACCTCAGCAATAGGACCTCAGCATTTTGACCTCAGCATTGTGACCTAAGCATTGTGACCTCAGCATTGTGACCTCAGCGGTAGGACCTCAGCAATAGCACCTCAGCAACAGGACTTCAGCATAGGACCTCAGCATTGCGACCTCAGCATTGTGACCTCAGCATTGTGACCTCAGCATTGTGACCTCAGCATTGTGACCTCAGCATTGTGACCTCAGCAATAGGACCACAGCAATAGGACCTCAGAAACAGGACCTCAGCATTGTGACCTCAGCATTGTGACCTCAGCATTGTGACCTCAGCAATAGGACCTCAGAAATAAGACCACAGCAATAGGACCTCAGAAACAGGACCTCAGCATTGTGACCTCAGTATTGTGACCTCAGAAACAGGACCTCAGCAATAGGACCTCAGCATTGTGACCTCAGCAAGAGGACCTCAGAAATAGGACCTCAGCATTGTGACCACAGCATTGTGACCTCAGCAATAGGACCTCAGCAATAGGACCTCAGCATTTTGACCTCAGCAATAGGACCTCAGTAATAGGACCTCAGCATTGTGACCTCAGCATTGTGACCTCAGAAATAGGACCTCAGAAATAAGACCACAGCAATAGGACCTCAGAAACAGGACCTCAGCATTGTGACCTCAGTATTGTGACCTCAGAAACAGGACCTCAGCAATAGGACCTCACTACTGTGACCTCAGAAACAGGACCTCAGCAACAGGACCTCAGCAACAGGACCTCCGCATTGTGACCTCAGCAATAGGACCTCAGCATTGTGACCTCAGCATTGTGACCTGAGCATTGTGACCTCAGCAATAGGACCTCAGCAATAGGACCTCAGCATTTTGACCTCAGCAATAGGACCTCAGTAATAGGACCTCAGCATTGTGACCTCAGCAATAGGACCTCAGCAATAGGACCTCAGCACTGTGACCTCAGCAATAGGACCTCAGCAATAGGACCTCAGCAATAGGACCTCAGCAATAGGACCTCAGCATTGTGACGTCAGCAAAAGGACAGAAACAATAGGACATCAGCAGTAGGACCTCAGCAATGGGACCTCAGCATTGTGACCTCAGCATTGTGACCTCAGAATTGTGACGACAGCATTGTGACCTCAGCATTGTGACCTCAGCATTTTGACCTCAGAAATAGGACCTGAGCATTGTGACCTCAGCATTGTTAACTCAGTAGTAGGACCTCAGCAATAGGACCTCAGCATTGGGACCTCAGCAAAAAGACCTCAGCAATAGGACCTCAGCAATAGGACCTCAGCATTGTGACCTCAGCAATTGGACCTCAGCATTGTGACCTCAGAAATAGGACCTCAGCATTGTGACCTCAGAAATAGGACCTCAGAAATAGGACCTCAGCAATAGGACCACAGCAATAGGACCTCAGCATTGTGACCTGAGCATTGTGACCTGAGCATTGTGACCTCAGCAATAGGACCTCAGCAATAGGACCTCAGCATTGTGACCTCAGAATTGTGAACTCAGCAATAGGACCTCAGCATTGTAACCTCAGCAATAGGACCTCAGCATTGTGACCTCAGCAATAGGACCTCAGCAATAGGACCTCAACATTGTGACCTCAGCAATACGACCTCAGCAATACGACCTCAGCATTGAGAACTCAGCACTGTGACCTCAGCAATAGGACCTCAGCAATAGGACCTCAGCATTGTGACCTCAGCATTGTCACCTAAGCATTGTGACCTCAGCATTGTGACCTCAGCGGTAGGACCTCTGCAATAGCACCTCAGCAACAGGACTTCAGCATAGGACCTCAGCATTGCGACCTCAGCATTGTGACCTCAGTAATAGGACCTCAGCAACAGGACCTCAGCAACAGGACCTCCGCATTGTGACCTCAGCAATAGGACCTCAGCATTGTGACCTCAGCATTGTGACCTCAGCATTGTGACCTCAGCATTGTGACCTCAGCAATAGGACCACAGCAATAGGACCTCAGAAACAGGACCTCAGCATTGTGACCTCAGCATTGTGACCTCAGCAATAGGACCTCAGAAATAAGACCACAGCAATAGGACCTCAGAAACAGGACCTCAGCATTGTGACCTCAGTATTGTGACCTCAGAAACAGGACCTCAGCAATAGGACCTCAGCATTGTGACCTCAGCAAGAGGACCTCAGAAATAGGACCTCAGCATTGTGACCACAGCATTGTGACCTCAGCAATAGGACCTCAGCAATAGGACCTCAGCATTTTGACCTCAGCAATAGGACCTCAGTAATAGGACCTCAGCATTGTGACCTCAGCATTGTGACCTCAGAAATAGGACCTCAGAAATAAGACCACAGCAATAGGACCTCAGAAACAGGACCTCAGCATTGTGACCTCAGTATTGTGACCTCAGAAACAGGACCTCAGCAATAGGACCTCACTACTGTGACCTCAGAAACAGGACCTCAGCAACAGGACCTCAGCAACAGGACCTCAGCATTGTGACCTCAGCATTGTGACCTCAGCATTGTGACCTCAGCAATAGGACCTCAGCAATAGGACCACAGCAATAGGACCTCAGAAACAGGACCTCAGCATTGTGACCTCAGTATTGTGACCTCAGAAACAGGACCTCAGCAATAGGACCTCAGCATTGTGACCTCAGCAAGAGGACCTCAGAAATAGGACCTCAGCATTGTGACCACAGCATTGTGACCTCAGCAATAGGACCTCAGCAATAGGACCTCAGCATTTTGACCTCAGCAATAGGACCTCAGTAATAGGACCTCAGCATTGTGACCTCAGCATTGTGACCTCAGCATTGTGACCTCAGAAATAGGACCTCAGAAATAAGACCACAGCAATAGGACCTCAGAAAGAGGACCTCAGCATTGTGACCTCAGTATTGTGACCTCAGAAACAGGACCTCAGCAATAGGACCTCACTACTGTGACCTCATAAACAGGACCTCAGCAACAGGACCTCAGCAACAGGACCTCCGCATTGTGACCTCAGCAATAGGACCTCAGCATTGTGACCTCAGCATTGTGACCTGAGCATTGTGACCTCAGCAATAGGACCTCAGCAATAGGACCTCAGAAATAGGACCTCAGCATTTTGACCTCAGCAATAGGACCTCAGTAATAGGACCTCAGCATTGTGACCTCAGCATTGTGACCTCAGCATTGTGACCTCAGCAATACGACCTCAGAAATAAGACCACAGCAATAGGACCTCAGCAACAGGACCTCCGCATTGTGACCTCAGCAGTAGGACCTCAGCAATAGGACCTCAGCACTGTGACCTCAGCAATAGGACCTAAGCAGTAGGACCTCAGCAATAGGACCTCAGCATTGTGACGTCAGAAACAGGACCTCAGCAATAGGACCTCAGCATTGTGATCTCAGCAATACGACCTCAGCAAAAGGACCTCAACATTCTGACCTCAGCAATAGGACCTCAGCATTGTGACCTCAGCAATAAGACCTCAGCAATAGGACCTCAGCATTGTGACCTCAGCAATAGGACCTGAGCAATAGGACCTCAGCATTGTGACCTCAGCATTGTGACGTCAGCAAAAGGACAGAAGCAATAGGACATCAGCAGTAGGACCTCAGCATTGTGACCTCAGCATTTTGACCTCAGCATTGTGACCTCAGCATTGTGACCTCAGCAACAGGACCTCAGCATTGTGACCTCAGCATTGTGACCTCAGCATTTTTTACCTCAGCAATAGGACCTCAGCAGTAGGACCTCAGCAATAGGACCTCAGCATTGTGACCACAGCAATAGGACCTCAAAACTGTGACCTCAGCAATAGGACATCAGCAATAGGACCTCAGCATTGTGACCTCAGCAATAGGACCTCAGCAAGAGGACCTCAGCAACAGGACCTCCGCATTGTGACCTCAGCATTTTGACCTCAGCAATAGGACCTAAGCAGTAGGACCTCAGCAATAGGACCTCAGCATTGTGACATCAGCAGTAGGACCTCAGCAATAGGACCTCAGCATTAGGACCTCAGCAATACGACCTCAGCAAAAGGACCTCAACATTTTGACCTCAGCAATAGGACCTCAGCATTGTGACCTCAGCAATAGGACCTGAGCAATAGGACCTCAGCATTGTGACCTCAGCAATAGGACCTCAGCATTGTGACGTCAGCAAAAGGACAGAAACAATAGGACATCAGCAGTAGGACCTCAGCAATGGGACCTCAGCATTGTGACCTCAGCATTGTGACCTCAGAATTGTGACGACAGCATTGTGACCTCAGCATTGTGACCTCTGCATTTTGAACTCAGCAATAGGACCTCAGCAATAGGACCTCAGCAATAGGACCTCAGCAATAGGACCTCAGCATTGTGACCTCAGGATTGTGACCTCAGCAATAGGACCTCAGCATTGTGACCTCAGCATTGTGACCTCAGCATTGTGACATCAGCAATAGGACCTCAAAACTGTGACCTCAGCAATAGGACCTCAGCATTGTGACCTCAGCATTGTGATCTCAGCAATAGGACCTCAGCAATAGGACCTCAGCAACAGGACCTCCGCATAGTGACCTCAGCATTGTGACCTCAGCAATAGGACTTATGCAGTAGGACCTCAGCATTGTGATCTCAGCAATACGACCTCAGCAATAGGACCTCAGCATTGTGACCTCAGCAATAGGACCTCAGCAATTGGACCTCAGCATTGTGACCTCAGAAATAGGACCTCAGCAATAGGACCTCAGCATTGCGATCTCAGCAATACGACCTCAGATGTAGGACCTCAGCAATAGCACATCAGCAATAGGACCTCAGCAATTGGACCTCAGCATTGTTACCTCACAAATAGGACCTCAGCAATCGGCCCTCAGCAATAGGACTTCAGCAATAGGACCTCAGTATTGTGACCACAGAAACAGGACCTCAGCAATAGGACCTCAGCATTGGGACCTAAGCAAGAGGACCTCAGCAATAGGACCTCAGCACTGTGACCTCAGCATTGTGACCTCAGCATTTTGACCTCAGCAATAGGACCTCAGCATTGTGACCTCAGCAATAGGACCTAAGCATTTTGACCTCAGCAATAGGAGCTCAATAATAGTACCTCAGCATTGTGACCTCAGCAATAGGACCTCAGCATTTTGACCTCAGCAATAGGACCTCAGCATTGTGATCTAGGTAATAGAACCTCAGCAATAGGACCTCAATATTGTGACCTCAGCAATAGGACCTAAGCATTGTGACGTCAGCAATAGGACCTCAGCAATAGGACCTCAGCATTGTGACCTCAGCAAGAGGACCTCAGCAATAGGACCTCAGCATTGTGACCTCAGCAAGAGGACCTCAGAAATAGGACCTCAGCATTGTGACCACAGCATTGTGACCTCAGCAATAGGACCTCAGCAATAGGACCTCAGCATTTTGACCTCAGCAATAGGACCTCAGTAATAGGACCTCAGCATTGTGACCTCAGCATTGTGACCTCAGAAATAGGACCTCAGAAATAAGACCACAGCAATAGGACCTCAGAAACAGGACCTCAGCATTGTGACCTCAGTATTGTGACCTCAGAAACAGGACCTCAGCAATAGGACCTCACTACTGTGACCTCAGAAACAGGACCTCAGCAACAGGACCTCAGCAACAGGACCTCAGCATTGTGACCTCAGCATTGTGACCTCAGCATTGTGACCTCAGCAATAGGACCTCAGCAATAGGACCACAGCAATAGGACCTCAGAAACAGGACCTCAGCATTGTGACCTCAGTATTGTGACCTCAGAAACAGGACCTCAGCAATAGGACCTCAGCAAGAGGACCTCAGAAATAGGACCTCAGCATTGTGACCACAGCATTGTGACCTCAGCAATAGGACCTCAGCAATAGGACCTCAGCATTTTGACCTCAGCAATAGGACCTCAGTAATAGGACCTCAGCATTGTGACCTCAGCATTGTGACCTCAGCATTGTGACCTCAGAAATAGGACCTCAGAAATAAGACCACAGCAATAGGACCTCAGAAAGAGGACCTCAGCATTGTGACCTCAGTATTGTGACCTCAGAAACAGGACCTCAGCAATAGGACCTCACTACTGTGACCTCATAAACAGGACCTCAGCAACAGGACCTCAGCAACAGGACCTCCGCATTGTGACCTCAGCAATAGGACCTCAGCATTGTGACCTCAGCATTGTGACCTGAGCATTGTGACCTCAGCAATAGGACCTCAGCAATAGGACCTCAGAAATAGGACCTCAGCATTTTGACCTCAGCAATAGGACCTCAGTAATAGGACCTCAGCATTGTGACCTCAGCATTGTGACCTCAGCATTGTGACCTCAGCAATACGACCTCAGAAATAAGACCACAGCAATAGGACCTCAGCAACAGGACCTCCGCATTGTGACCTCAGCAGTAGGACCTCAGCAATAGGACCTCAGCACTGTGACCTCAGCAATAGGACCTAAGCAGTAGGACCTCAGCAATAGGACCTCAGCATTGTGACGTCAGAAACAGGACCTCAGCAATAGGACCTCAGCATTGTGATCTCAGCAATACGATCTCAGCAAAAGGACCTCAACATTCTGACCTCAGCAATAGGACCTCAGCATTGGGACCTAAGCAATAAGACCTCAGCAATAGGACCTCAGCATTGTGACCTCAGCAATAGGACCTGAGCAATAGGACCTCAGCATTGTGACCTCAGCATTGTGACGTCAGCAAAAGGACAGAAGCAATAGGACATCAGCAGTAGGACCTCAGCATTGTGACCTCAGCATTTTGACCTCAGCATTGTGACCTCAGCATTGTGACCTCAGCAACAGGACCTCAGCATTGTGACCTCAGCATTGTGACCTCAGCATTTTTTACCTCAGCAATAGGACCTCAGCAGTAGGACCTCAGCAATAGGACCTCAGCAATAGGACCTCAGCATTGTGACCTCAGCATTTTGACCTCAGCAATAGGACCTAAGCAGTAGGACCTCAGCAATAGGACCTCAGCATTGTGACCACAGCAATAGGACCTCAAAACTGTGACCTCAGCAATAGGACATCAGCAATAGGACCTCAGCATTGTGACCTCAGCAATAGGACCTCAGCAAGAGGACCTCAGCAACAGGACCTCCGCATTGTGACCTCAGCATTTTGACCTCAGCAATAGGACCTAAGCAGTAGGACCTCAGCAATAGGACCTCAGCATTGTGACATCAGCAGTAGGACCTCAGCAATAGGACCTCAGCATTAGGACCTCAGCAATACGACCTCAGCAAAAGGACCTCAACATTTTGACCTCAGCAATAGGACCTCAGCATTGTGACCTCAGCAATAGGACCTGAGCAATAGGACCTCAGCATTGTGACCTCAGCAATAGGACCTCAGCATTGTGACGTCAGCAAAAGGACAGAAACAATAGGACATCAGCAGTAGGACCTCAGCAATGGGACCTCAGCATTGTGACCTCAGCATTGTGACCTCAGAATTGTGACGACAGCATTGTGACCTCAGCATTGTGACCTCTGCATTTTGAACTCAGCAATAGGACCTCAGCAATAGGACCTCAGCAATAGGACCTCAGCAATAGGACCTCAGCATTGTGACCTCAGGATTGTGACCTCAGCAATAGGACCTCAGCATTGTGACCTCAGCATTGTGACCTCAGCATTGTGACATCAGCAATAGGACCTCAAAACTGTGACCTCAGCAATAGGACCTCAGCATTGTGACCTCAGCATTGTGATCTCAGCAATAGGACCTCAGCAATAGGACCTCAGCAACAGGACCTCCGCATAGTGACCTCAGCATTGTGACCTCAGCAATAGGACTTATGCAGTAGGACCTCAGCATTGTGATCTCAGCAATACGACCTCAGCAATAGGACCTCAGCATTGTGACCTCAGCAATAGGACCTCAGCAATTGGACCTCAGCATTGTGACCTCAGAAATAGGACCTCAGCAATAGGACCTCAGCATTGCGATCTCAGCAATACGACCTCAGATGTAGGACCTCAGCAATAGCACATCAGCAATAGGACCTCAGCAATTGGACCTCAGCATTGTTACCTCACAAATAGGACCTCAGCAATCGGCCCTCAGCAATAGGACTTCAGCAATAGGACCTCAGTATTGTGACCTCAGAAACAGGACCTCAGCAATAGGACCTCAGCACTGTGACCTCAGAAATAGGACCTCAGCAATAGGACCTCAGCATTGTGATCTCAGCAATACGACCTCAGCAGTAGGACCTCAGCAATAGCACATCAGCAATAGGACCTCAGCAATTGGACCTCAGCATTGTTACCTCACAAATAGGACCTCAGCAATAGGACCTCAGCAATAGGACCTCAGTATTGTGACCTCAGAAATAGGACCTCAGCAATAGGACCTCAGCAATAGGACCTCAGCAATAGGACCTCAGTATTGTGATTTCAGAAACAGGACCTCAGCAATAGGACCTCAGCATTGGGACCTCAGCAAGAGGACCTCAGCAATAGGACCTCAGCATTGTGACCTCAGTATTGTGACCTCAGCAATAGGACCTCAGCATTGTGACCTCAGCAATAGGACCTAAGCATTGTGACCTCAGCAATAGGAGCTCAACAATAGTACCTCAGCATTGTGACCTCAGCAATAGGACCTCAGCATTTTGACCTCAGCAAAAGGACCTCAGCATTGTGATCTCAGTAATAGAACCTCAGCAATAGGACCTCAGCAATAGGACCTCAGCAATAGGACCTCAATATTGTGACCTCAGCAATAGGACCTAAGCATTGTGACGTCAGCAATAGGACCTCAGCAATAGGACCTCAGCATTGTGACCTCAGCAATAAGACCTCAGCATTGTGACCTCAGCATTCTGACCTCAGCAATAGGACCTCAGCATTGTGACCTCAGCAAGAGGATCTCAACACTGTGACCTCAGCAATAGGATCTCAGCAATAGGCTCTCAGCAATAGGACCTCAGTATTATGACATCAGCAATAGGACCTCAGCAATAGGACCTCAGCATTATGACCTCAGCATTGTGACCGCAACATTCTGACCTTAGCATTGTGACCTCAGTAATAGGACCTCAGCATTGTGACCTCAACAATAGGACCTCAGCACTGTGACCTCAGCAATAGGACCTCAGCATAGTGACCTCAGCATTGTGACAGCAACATTGTGACCTCAGCATTGTGACCTCAGCAATAGGACCTCAGCATTGTGACCTCAGCAAGAGGACCTCAGTATTGTGACCTCAGCATTGTGACCTCAGCACTGTGACCTCAGCAATAGGACCTCAGCAATAGGACCTCAGCAACAGGACCTCAGCATTGTGACCTCAGCAATAGGACCTCAGCATTGTGACCTCAGCAATAGGACCTCAGCATTGTGACCTCAGCATTGTGACCTCAGCATCGTGACCTCAGCAGTAGGACCTCAGCATTGTGACGTCAGCATTGTGACGTCAGCAATAGGAACTGAGCAATAGGACCTCAGCAATAGGACCTCAGCAATAGGACCTCAGCAATAGGACCTCAGAATTGTGACCTCAGCAATAGGACAGAAGCAATAGGAAATCAGTAATAGGACCTCAGCAATGGGATCTCAGCATTTTCACCTAAGCATTGTGACATCAGCAGTAGGACCTCAGCAATAGGACCTCAACATTGTGACCTCAGCAATACGACCTCAGAAATAGGACCTCAGCATTGAGAACTCAGCATTGTAACCTCAGCAATAGGACCTCAGCAATAAGACCTCAGCAATAGGACCTCAGCAGTAGGACCTCAGCAATAGGACCTCAACACTGTGACCTCAGCAATACGACCTCAGCAATAGGACCTCAGCATTGAGAACTCAGCATTGTAACCTCAGGAATAGGACCTCAGCATTGTGAACTCAGCATTGTAACCTCAGCAAAAGGACCTCAGCAATAGGACCTCAGCAATAGGACCTCAGCATTGTGACCTCAGCAATAGGACCTCAGGAATAGGACCTCAGCAATAGGACCTCAGCATTGTGACCTCCGAATTGTGACCTCAGCAATAGGACCTCAGCAATAGGACCTCAGCAATAGGACCTCAGGAATAGGACCTCACCAATAGGACCTAAGCTTTGTGACCTCAGCATTGAGACCTCAGCATTGTGACCTCACCATTAGGACCTCAGCAATAGGACATCAGCATTGTGACCTCAGCAATAGGACCTCAGCAATAGGATCTCATCATTAGGACCTCAGAAATAGGACCTCAGCAGTAGGACCTCAGCATTGGGACCTCATCATTGTGACCTCAGCAGTAGGACCTCAGATATAGAACCTCAGCATTGTGACCTCAGCAATAGGACCTCAGCTATAGAACCTCAGCAATAGGACCTCAGCAATAGGACCTCAGCATTTTGACCTCAACATTGTGACTTTAGCCCTAGAACCTCAGCAATAGGACCTCAGCATTGTGACCTCAGCAATAGGACCTCAGCAATAGAACCTCAGCAATAGGACCTCAGCATTGTGACCTCAACATTGTGACCTCAGCAATAGGACAGAAGGAATAGGACCTCAGCATTGTCACCTCAGCATTGTCACCTCAGCAATAGGACCTCAGCAATAGGACCTCAGCAATAGGACCTCAGCATTGTGACTTCAGCATTGTGACCTCAGCAATAGGACCTCAGCAATAGGACCTCAGCATTGTGACTTCAGCATTGTGACCTCAGCAATAGGACCTCAGCAATAGGACCTCAGCAATAGGACCTCAGCAAAAGGACCTCAGCAATAGGACCTCAGCATTGTGACCTCAGCAATAGGACCTCAGCAATAGAATCTCAGCAATAGGACCTCAGCAATAGGACCTCAGCATTGTGACCTCAACATTGTGACCTCAGCAATATGACAGAAGGAATAGGTCATCAGCAATAGGACCTCAGCATTGTCACCTCAGCATTGTCACCTCAGCAATAGCACCTCAGCAATAGGACCTCAGCATTGTGACTTCAGCATTGTGACCTCAGCAATAGGACCTCAGCATTGTGACTTCAGCAATAGGACCTCAGCAATAGGACCTCAGCAATAGAACCTCAGCAATAGGACCTCAGCAATAGGACCTCAGCAATAGGACCTCAGCAATAGGACCTCAGCAATAGGACCTCAGCATTGTGACCTCAGCAATAGGACCTCAGCATTGTGACCTCATCATTGTGACCTCAGCAATAGGACCTCAGAAATAGGACCTAAACAGTAGGACCTCAGGAATAGGACCTCAGCATTGTGACCTCAGCAATAGGACCTCAGCAATAGGACCTCAGCAATAGGACCTCAGAAATAGGACCTCAGCAGTAGGACCTCAGCATTTGGACCTCAGCATTGGGACCTCAGCCGTAGGTCCTCAGCAATAGGACCTCAGGAATAGGACCTCAGCATTGTGACCTCAGCAATAGGACCTCAGCATTGTGACCTCATCATTGTGACCTCAGCAATAGGACCTCAGCTATAGAACCTCAGCATTGTGACCTCAGCAATAGGACCTCAGCATTGTGACCTCAGCATTGTGACCGCAGTAATAGGACGTCAGCAATAGGACCTCAGCATTGTGAACTCAGCATTGTGACCTCAGCAATAGGACCTCAGCATTGAGACCTACGAAATACGACCTCAGCAATAGGACCTCAGCAATAGGACCTCAGCATTGTGAACTCAGCATTGTAACCTCAGCAAAAGGACCTCAGCAATAGGACCTCAGCATTGTGACCTCAGCAATAGGACCTCAGGAATAGGACCTCAGGAATAGGACCTCAGCATTGTGACCTCCGAATTGTGACCTCAGCAATAGGACCTCAGCAATAGGACCTCAGCAATAGGACCTCAGGAATAGGACCTCACCAATAGGACCTAAGCTTTGTGACCTCAGCATTGAGACCTCAGCATTTTGACCTCAGCATTGTGACCTCAGCAATAGGACCTCAGCATTGTGACCTCAGCAATAGGACCTCAGCAATAGGACCTCAGCAATAGGACCTCAGCAATAGGACCTCAGCAAAATGACCTCAGCAAAAGGACCTCAGCAATAGGACCTCAGCATTGGGACCTCAGCAATAGGACCTCAGCAATAGGACCACAGCATTGTGACCTCAGCAATAGGACCTCAGCTATAGTACCTCAGCAATAGGACCTCAGCAATAGGACCTCAGCATTTTGACCTCAACATTGTGACTTAGCTGTAGGACCTCAGCAATAGGACCTCAGCATTGTGACCTCAGCAATAGGACCTCAGCAGTAGAATCTCAGCAATAGGACCTCAGCAATAGGACCTCAGCATTGTGACCTCAACATTGTGACCTCAGCAATAGGACAGAAGGAATAGGTCATTAGCAATAGGACCTCAGCATTGTCACCTCAGCATTGTCACCTCAGCAATAGGACCTCAGCATTGTGACCTCAGCAATAGGACCTCAGCAATAGGATCTCAGCATTGTGACTTCAGCATTGTGACCTCAGCAATAGGACCTCAGCAATAGGACCTCAGCAATAGAACCTCAGCAATAGGACCTCAGCAATAGGACCTCAGCAATAGGACCTCAGCAATAGGACCTCAGCATTGTGACCTCAGCAATAGGACCTCAGCATTGTGACCTCATCATTGTGACCTCAGCAATAGGACCTCAGCAATAGGACCTAAACAGTAGGACCTCAGGAATAGGACCTCAGCATTGTGACCTCAGCAATAGGACCTCAGCAATAGGACCTCAGCAATAGGACCTCAGAAATAGGACCTCAGCATTGGGACCTCAGCATTGGGACCTCAGCCATAGGTCCTAAGCAATAGGACCTCAGCATTGTGACCTCAGCAATAGGACCTCAGCATTGTGACCTCATCATTGTGACCTCAGCAATAGGACCTCAGCTATAGAACCTCAGCATTGTGACCTCAGCAATAGGACCTCAGCTATAGAACCTCAGCAATAGGACCTCAGCAATAGGACCTCATCAATAGGACCTCAGCATTGGGACTTCAGCATTGTGACCTCAGCAATAGGACCTCAGCAATAGGACCCCAGCATTGTGACCTCAGCAATAGGACCTCAGCTATAGAACCTCAGCTATAGGACCTCAGAAATAGGACCTCAGCATTTTGACCTCAACATTGTGACTTTAGCAGTAGGACCTCAGCAAGAGGACCTCAGCATTGTGATCTCCGCAATAGGACCTCCACAATAGGACCTCAGCAATAGGACCTCAGCATTGTGACCTCAGCATTGTGACCGCAGCAATAGGACGTCAGCAATATGACCTCAGCATTGTGACCTCAGAATTGTGACCTCAGCATTGTGACCTCAGCAATAGGACCTCAGCATCGAGACCTACGAAATAGGACCTCAGCAATAGGACCTCAGCATTGTGAACTCAGCATTGTAACCTCAGCAAAAGGACCTCAGCAATAGGACCTCAGCAATAGGACCTCAGCATTGTGACCTCAGCAATAGGACCTCAGGAATAGGACCTCAGCAATAGGACCTCAGCAATAGGACCTCAGCAATAGTACCTCAGCGTTGTGACCTCAGCATTGTGACCTCAGCAATAGGACCTCAGCATTGTGACCTCAGCATTGTGACCTCAGCATTGTGACCTCAGCAATAGGACCTCAGGAATAGGACCTCAGGAATAGGACCTAAGCTTTGTGACCTCAGCATTGAGACCTCAGCATTGTGACCTCAGCATTGTGACCTCAGCAATAGGACATCAGCATTGTGACCTCAGCAATAGGACCTCAGCAATAGGATCTCATCATTAGGACCTCAGAAATAGGACCTCAGCAGTAGGACCTCAGCATTGGGACCTCAGCAATAGGACCTCAGCCATAGGTCCTCAGTAATAGGACCTCATCATTAGGACCTCAGAAATAGGACCTCAGCAGTAGGACATCAGCAATAGGACCTCAGCCATAGGTCCTCAGCAATAGGACCTCACCACTGTGACCTCAGCATTGTGACCTCAGCAATAGGACCTCAGCATTGTGACCTCATCATTGTGACCTCAGCAGTAGGACCTCAGATATAGAACCTCAGCATTGTGACCAGAGCAATAGGACCTCAGCATTGTGACCTCATCATTGTTACCTCAGCAGTAGGACCTCAGATATAGAACCTCAGCATTGTGACCTCAGCAATAGGACCTCAGCTATAGAACCTCAGCAATAGGACCTCAGCAATAGGACCTCAGCATTGTGACCTCAGCAATAGGACCTCAGCAATAGAATCTCAGCAATAGGACCTCAGCAATAGGACCTCAGCATTGTGACCTCAACATTGTGACCTCAGCAATAGGACAGAAGGAATAGGTCATTAGCAATAGGACCTCAGCATTGTCACCTCAGCATTGTCACCTCAGCAATAGGACCTCAGCATTGTGACTTCAGCATTGTGACCTCAGCAATAGGACCTCAGCAATAGGACCTCAGCATTGTGACTTCAGCATTGTGACCTCAGCAATAGGACCTCAGCAATAGGACCTCAGCAATAGAACCTCAGCAATAGGACCTCAGCAATAGGACCTCAGCAATAGGACCTCAGCATTGTGACCTCAGCAATAGGACCTCAGCATTGTGACCTCATCATTGTGACCTCAGCAATAGGACCTCAGCAATAGGACCTAAACAGTAGGACCTCAGGAATAGGACCTCAGCATTGTGACCTCAGCAATAGGACCTCAGCAATAGGACCTCAGCAATAGGACCTCAGAAATAGGACCTCAGCATTGGGACCTCAGCATTGGGACCTCAGCCATAGGTCCTCAGCAATAGGACCTCAGCATTGTGACCTCAGCAATAGGACCTCAGCATTGTGACCTCATCATTGTGACCTCAGCAATAGGACCTGAGCTATAGAACCTCAGCATTGTGACCTCAGCAATAGGACCTCAGCTATAGAACCTCAGCAATAGGACCTCAGCAATAGGACCTCATCAATAGGACCTCAGCATTGGTACTTCAGCATTGTGACCTCAGCAATAGGACCTCAGCAATAGGACCCCAGCATTGTGACCTCAGCAATAGGACCTCAGCTATAGAACCTCAGCTATAGGACCTCAGCAATAGGACCTCAGCATTTTGACCTCAACATTGTGACTTTAGCAGTAGGACCTCAGCAAGAGGACCTCAGCATTGTGATCTCCGCAATAGGACCTCCACAATAGGACCTCACCAATAGGACCTCAGCATTGTGACCTCAGCATTGTGACCGCAGCAATAGGACGTCAGCAATAGGACCTCAGCATTGTGACCTCAGCATTGTGACCTCAGCATTGTGACCTCAGCAATCGGACCTCAGCATTGAGACCTACGAAATAGGACCTCAGCAATAGGACCTCAGCATTGTGAACTCAGCATTGTAACCTCAGCAAAAGGACCTCAGCAATAGGACCTCAGCAATAGGACCTCAGCAATAGGACCTCAGCATTGTGACCTCAGCAATAGGACCTCAGGAGTAGGACCTCAGCAATAGGACCTCAGCATTGTGACCTCCGAATTGTGACCTCAGCAATAGGACGTCAGCAATAGGACCTCAGCAATAGGACCTCAGCAATAGTACCTCAGCGTTGTGACCTCAGCATTTTGACCTCAGCAATAGGACCTCAGCATTGTGACCTCAGCATTGTGACCTCAGCATTGTGACCTCAGCATTGTGACCTCAGCATTGTGACCTCAGCAATAGGACGTCAGGAATAGGACCTCACCAATAGGACCTAAGCTTTGTGACCTCAGCATTGAGACCTCAGCATTGTGACCTCAGCATTGTGACCTCAGCAATAGGACATCAGCATTGTGACCTCAGCAATAGGACCTCAGCAATGGGATCTCATCATTAGGACCTCAGAAATAGGACCTCAGCAGTA
Source organism: Anas platyrhynchos (assembly GCF_047663525.1). Lineage (NCBI taxonomy): Eukaryota > Metazoa > Chordata > Aves > Anseriformes > Anatidae > Anas > Anas platyrhynchos. The sequence goes on along the minus strand of NC_092608.1, from coordinate 10,713,220 downwards.
GGACCTCAGCATTTGGACCTCAGCCATAGGTCCTCAGCAATAGGACCTCATCATTAGGACCTCAGAAATAGGACCTCAGCAGTAGGACCTCAGCATTGGGACATCAGCAATAGGACCTCAGCCATAGGTCCTCAGCAATAGGACCTCACCACTGTGACCTCAGCATTGTGACCTCAGCATTGTGACCTCATCATTGTGACCTCAGCAGTAGGACCTCAGATAGAGAACCTCAGCATTGTGACCTCAGCAATAGGACCTCAGCTATAGAACCTCAGCAATAGGACCTCAGTAATAGGACCTCAGCATTTTGACCTCAACATTGTGATTTAAGCCCTAGGACCTCAGCAATAGGACCTCAGCATTGTGACCTCAGCAATAGGACCTCAGCAATAGAACCTCAGCAATAGGACCTCAGCAATAGGACCTCAGCATTGTGACCTCAACATTGTGACCTCAGCAATAGGACCGAAGGAATAGGTCATCAACAATAGGACCTCAGCATTGTCACCTCAGCATTGTCACCTCAGCAATAGGACCTCAGCAATAGGACCTCAGCATTGTGACTTCAGCATTGTGACCTCAGCAATAGGACCTCAGCAATAGGACCTCAGCAATAGGACCTCAGCAATAGGACCTCAGCATTGTGACTTCAGCATTGTGACTTCAGCAATAGGACCTCAGGAATAGGACCTCAGCAATAGGACCTCAGCAATAGGACCTCAGCAAAAGGACCTCAGCAATAGGACCTCAGCAATAGGACCTCAGCATTGGGACCTCAGTATTGTGACCTCAGCAATAGTACCTCAGCAATAGGACCACAGCATTGTGACCTCAGCAATAGGACCTCAGCTATAGAACCTCAGCAATAGGACCTCAGCATTTTGACCTCAACATTGTGAATTTAGCAGTAGGACCTCAGCAATAGGACCTCAGCATTGTGACCTCAGCAATAGGACCTCAGCAATAGAACCTCAGCAATAGGACCTCAGCAATAGGACCTCAGCATTGTGACCTCAACATTGTGACCTCAGCAATAGGACCTCAGCAATAGGACCTCAGCATTGTGACTTCAGCATTGTGACATCAGCAATAGGACCTCAGCAATAGGACCACAGCAATAGGACCTCAGCATTGTGACTTCAGCATTGTGACCTCAGCAATAGGACCTCAGCAATAGGACCTCAGCAATAGGACCTCAGCAAAAGGACCTCAGCAATAGGACCTCAGCAATAGGACCTCAGCAATAGGACCTCAGCATTGGGACCTCAGTATTGGGACCTCAGCAATAGGACCTCAGCAATAGGACCACAGCATTGTGACCTCAGCAATAGGACCTCAGCTATAGAACCTCAGCAATAGGACCTCAGCAATAGGACCTCAGCATTTTGACCTCAACATTGTGACTTTAGCAGTAGGACCTCAGCAATAGGACCTCAGCATTGTGACCTCAGCAATAGGACCTCAGCAAGAGAATCTCAGCAATAGGACCTCAGCAATAGGACCTCAGCATTGTGACCTCAACATTGTGACCTCAGCAATAGGACAGAAGGAATAGGTCATCAGCAATAGGACCTCAGTATTGTGACTTCAGCATTGTGACCTCAGCAATAGGACCTCAGCAATAGGACCTCAGCATTGTGACTTCAGCGTTGTGACCTCAGCAATAGGACCTCAGCAATAGGACCTCAGCAATAGAACCTCAGCAATAGGACCTCAGCAATAGGACCTCAGCAATAGGACCTCAGCAATAGGACCTCAGCAATAGGATCTCAGCATTGTGACCTCAGCAATAGGACCTCAGCAATAGGACCTAAACAGTAGGACCTCAGCAATAGGACCTCAGCAATAGGACCTCAGCAATAGGACCTCAGCATTGTGACCTCAGCAATAGGACCTCAGTAATAGGACCTGAGCAATAGGACCTCAGCATTGTGATATCAGCAGTAGGACCTCAGCAATAGGACCTCATCAATAGGACCTCAGCATTGTGTCCTCAGCAGTAGGACCTCAGCATTGGGCCCTCAGCAATAGGACCTCAGCAATAGGACCTCAGCAATAGGACCTCAGCATTGAGACCTCAGCCATAGGACCTCAGCAATACGACCTCAGCAATAGGACCTCAGCAATAGGACCACAGTAATAAGAACTCAGCAAGAGGACCTCAGAAATAGGACCTCAGAAACAGGACCTCAACATTGTGACCTCAGCAATAGGACCTCAGCAATAGGAGCTCAGCAATAGGACCTCAGCAATAGGACCTCAGCAATAGGACCTCAGCATTGTGACCTCAGCATTGTGACCTCAGCAATAGGACCTCAGGAATAGGACCTCAGCATTGTGACCTCAGCAATAGGACCTCAGCAATAGGACATCAGCAATAGCACCTCGGCAATAGGACCTCGGCAATAGGACCTCGGCAATAGGACCTAAGCATTTTGACCTTAACATTTTGACCTCAGCAATAGGACCTCAGCAATAGGACCTCAGCATTGTGACCTCAGCAATAGGACCTGAGAATTGTGACCTCAGCAATAGGACCTCCGCAATAGAACCTCAGCAATAGGACCTCAGCCTTGTGACCTCAGTAATAGGACCTCAGCATTGTGACCTCAGCAATAGGACCTCAGCAATAGGACCTCAGCATTGTGACCTCAGCAATAGGACCTCAGCAATAGGACCTCAGCATTGTGACCTGTCAGCAAAAGTACCTCAGCATTAGGACCTCAGCATTGTGACCTCAGGAATAGGACCTCAGCAATAGGACCTCAGCAATAGGACACCAGCAATAGGACCTCAGCATTGTGACCTCAGTAATAGGACCTCAGCATTGTGACCTCAGCAATAGGACCTCAGCAATAGGACCTCAGCATTGTGAACTCAGCAATAGGACCTCAGCAATCGGCCCTCAGCATTAGGACCTCAGCATTGTGACCTCAGCATTGTAACCTCAGCAATAGGACCTCAGCAATAGGACCTCAGCATTGTTACCTCAGCATTGTGACCTCAGCAATAGGACTTCAGCATTGTGACCTCAGCAATAGGACCTCAGAAATAGGACCTCAGTATTGTGAGCTCAGCAATAGGACCTTAGCAATAGGACCTCAGCATTGTGACCTCAGCAATAGGACCTCAGCATTGTGACCTCAGCAATAGGACCTCAGCATAGGGACCTCAGCAATAGGACCTCAGCAAAATGATTTCAGCATTGTGACCTCAGCATTGTGACCTCTGCAATAGGACCTCAGCAAAAGGACCCCAGCAATAGGACCTCAGCATATTGACCTCAGCATTGTGACCTCAGCAGTAGGACCTCAGCAATAGGACGTCAGCATTGTGACCTCAGCATTGTGACCTCAGCAAAAGAATCTCAGCAATAGGACCTAAGCATTGTGACCTCAGCAATAGACCTCAGGAATAGGACCTCAGCTATAGGAACTCAGCAAAAGGAATTCAGCATTGTAACCTTAGCATTGTGACCTCAGCAATAGGACCTCTGCAAGAGGACCTCAGCAAGAGGACCTCAGCATTGTGACCTCAGCATTGTGAACTCAGCAATAGGACGTCAGCAATCGGCCCTCAGCAATAGCACCTCCGCAATAGTGCGTCAGCATTGTGACCTCAGCAACAGGACCTCAGCATTATGACCTCACCATAGTGACGTCAGCATTGTGACCTCAGCAAGAGGACCTCAGCATTGTGACCTCAGCATTGTGAACTCAGCAATAGGACATCAGAAATAGGACCTAAGGATTGTGACCGCAGCATAGTGACCTCAGCATTGTGACCTCAGAAACAGGACCTCAGCAATAGGACCTCAGCAATATGACCTCAGCAAAAGTACCTCAACATTGAGACCTCAGCAATAGGACTTCAGCATTGTGACCTCAGCAATAGGACCTGAGCAATAGGACCTCAGCATTGTGACCTCAGCATTGTGACGTCAGCAAAAGGACAGAAGCAATAGGACATCAGAAGTAGGACCTCAGCAATGGGACCTCAGCATTGTGACCTCAGCATTGTGACCTCAGCAATAGGACCTCAGCAATAGGACCTGAGAATTGTGACCTCAGCAATAGGACCTCCGCAATAGAACCTCAGCAATAGGACCTCAGCCTTGTGACCTCAGTAATAGGACCTCAGCATTGTGAACTCAGCATTGTGACCTCAGCAATAGGACCTGAGAATTGTGACCTCAGCAATAGGACCTCCGCAATAGAACCTCAGCAATAGGACCTCAGCCTTGTGACCTCAGCAATAGGACCTCAGCTTTGTGACCTCAGAATTGTGACCTCAGCAATAGGACCTCAGCAATAGCACCTCCGCAATAGGGCCTAAGCATTGTGACCTCAGCAATAGGACCTCAGCAATAGAACCTCAGCAATAGGACCTCAGCAATAGGACCTCAGCATTGTGACCTCAGCATTGTGACCTCAGCAATAGGACCTCAGCAATAGGACCCCAGCAATAGGACCTAAGCATTGTGACCTCAGCAATAGGACCTCAGCAATAGGACCTCAGCAATAGGACCTCAGCATTGTGACCTGTCAGCAAAAGGACCTCAGCATTAGGACCTCAGCATTGTGACTTCAGCATTGTGACCTCAGCAATAGGACCTCAGCAATAAGACCACAGCAATAGGACCTCAGCATTGTGACTTCAGCATTGTGACCTCAGCAATACGACCTCAGCAATAGGACCTCAGCAAGAGGACCTCAGCAAAAGGACCTCAGCAATAGGACCTCAGCATTGGGACCTCAGTATTGTGACCTCAGCAATAGGACCTCAGCAATAGGACCACAGCATTGTGACCTCAGCAATAGGACCTCAGCTATAGAACCTCAGCAATAGGACCTCAGCATTTTGACCTCAACATTGTGACTTTAGCAGTAGGACCTCAGCAATAGGACCTCAGCATTGTGACCTCAGCAATAGGACCTCAGCAATAGAATCTCAGCAATAGGACCTCAGCAATAGGACCTCAGAATTGTGACCTCAACATTGTGACCTCAGCAATAGGACCTCAGCATTGTGACTTCAGCATTGTGACCTCAGCAATAGGACCTCAGCAATAGGACCTCAGCAATAGAAGCTCAGCAATAGGACCTCAGCAATAGGACCTCAGCAATAGGACCTCAGCATTGTGACCTCAGCAATAGGACCTCAGCAATAGGACCTAAACAGTAGGACCTCAGCAATAGGACCTCAGCAATAGGACCTCAGCAATAGGACCTCAGCAATAGGACCTCAGCATTGTGACCTCAGCAATAGGACCTCAGTAATAGCACCTCAGCAATAGGACCTCCGCATTGTGACCTCAGCAAGAGGACATCAGCATTGTGACCTCAGCATTGTGACCTCAGCAGTAGGACCTCAGCATTGTGACTTCAGCAATAGGACCTCAGCAATAGGACCTCCGCAATAGGACCTCAGCATTGTGACCTCAGCAATAGGACCTCAGTAATAGGACCTCAGCAACAGGACCTTCGAATTGTGACCTCAGCAGTAGGACCTCAGCAGTAGGACCTCAGCAATAGGACCTCAGCATTGTGACCTCAGCAATAGGACCTCAGCATTTTGATCTCAGCAATACGACCTCAGCAATAGGACCTCAGCAATAGGACATCAGCAATAGGACCTCAGCAATTGGACCTGAGCTTTGTGACCTCAGCAATAGGACCTAAGCAGTAGGACCTCAGCAATAGGACCTCAGCATTGTGACCTCAGCAATAGGACCTCAGCAATAGGACCTCAGCATTGTGATCTCAGCAATACGACCTCAGCAATAGGACCTCAGCAATAGGACCTCAGCAATTGGACCTCAGCATTGTGACCTAAGAAATAGGACCTCAGCAATATGACCTCAGCATTGTGATCTCAGCAATACGACCTCAGCAGTAGGACCTCAGCAATAGGACATCAGCAATAGGACCTCAGCAATTGGACCTCAGCATTGTGACCTCAGAAATAGGACCTCAGAAATAGGACCTCAGATATAGGACATTAGCAATAGGACCTCAGCATTGTGACCTCAGCATTGTGACCTCAGCAATAGGACATCAGCAATAGGACCGCAGCAATAGGACCTCAGCATTGTGACATCAGAATTGTGAACTCCGCAATAGGACCTCAGCATTTTAACCTCAGCAATAGGACCTCAGCAACAGGACCTCAACATTGTACCACAGCAATATGACCTCTGCAATAGGACCTCAGCATTGAGAACTCAGCATTGTAACCTCAGCAATAGGACCTCAGCAATAGGACCTCAGCAATAGGACCTCAGCATTGTGACCTCAGCATTGTGACCTCAGCGGTAGGACCTCAGCAATAGGACCTCAGCAATAGGACCTCAGCATTGTGACCTCAGCATTGTGACCTCAGCATTGTGACCTCAGCAATAGGACCTCAGCAACAGGACCTCAGCAACAGGACCTCCGCATTGTGACCTCAGCAATAGGACCTCAGGAAGAGGACCTCAGGAAGAGGACCTCAGCATTGTTACCTCAGGAACAGGACCTCAGCAATAGGACCTCAGTAATAGGACATCAACTTTGTGACCTCAGCATTGTGACCTCAGCATTGTGACCTCAGCAATAGTATCTCAGCACTAGCACCTCAGCAATTATACCTCCGAACTCTGACCTCAGCAATAGGAACTCAGCATTGTGACCTCAGCATTGTGACCTCAGCAATAGGACCTCAGCACTGTGACCTCAGCAATAGGACCTCAGCAGTAGGAACTCAGAAATAGGACCTCAGCATTGTGACATCAGCAATAGGACCTCAGCAATAGGACCTCAGCATTGTGACCTGAGCAATAGGACCTCAGCAAAAGGACCTCAGCATTGTGACCTCAGCAATAGGACCTCAGCAATAGGACCTCAGCATTGTGACCTCAGCAATAGGACCTCAGCAATAGGACCTCAGCATTGTGACCTCAGCATTGTGACCTCAGCATTGTGACCTCAGCAATAGGACCTCAGCATTGTGACCTCAGCATTGTGACCTCAGCAATAGTACCTCAGTACTAGTACCTCAGCTATTATACCGCCGAATTCTGACCTCAGCAATAGGACCTCACCATTGTGACGTCAGCATTGTGGCCTCAGCAAGAGGACCTCAGCATTGTGACCTCAGCATTGTGAACTCAGCAATAGGACATCAGAAATAGGACCTACGGATTGTGACCGCAGCATAGTGACCTCAGCATTGTGACCTCAGCAACAGGACCTCAGCAATAGGACCTCTGCAATATGACCTCAGCAATAGGACCTCAGCAAAAGGACCTCAACTTTGAGACCTCAGCAATAGGACCTCAGCATTGTGACCTCAGCAAGAGGACCTCAGCAATAGGACCTCAGCATTCTGACCTCAGCGATAGGACCTCAGCAATAGGACCTCAGCATTGTGACCTCAGCATTGTGACCTCAGCAATAGGACCTCAAAACTGTGACCTCAGCAATAGGACATCAGCAATAGGACCTCAGCATTGTGACCTGAGCAAGAGGACCTCAGCAATAGGACCTCAGCATTGTGACCTCAGCAGTAGGACCTCAGCAATGGGACCTCAAAACTGTGACCTCAGCAATAGGACCTCAGCAATAGGACCTCAGTAATAGGACCTCAGCAACAGGACCTTCGAATTGTGACCTCAGCAGTAGGACCTCAGCAGTAGGACCTCAGCAATAGGACCTCAGCACTGTGACGTCAGCAATAGGACCTCAGCAATAGGACCTCAGCAATAGGACCTCAGCATTGTGACCTCAGCATTGTGACCTCAGCAATACGACTTAAGCAGTAGGACCTCAGCAATAGGACCTCAGCATTGTGACCTCAGCAATAGGACGTCAGCATTGTGATCTCAGCAATACGACCTCAGCAATAGGACCTCAGCAATAGGACATCAGCAATAGGACCTCAGCAATTGGACCTGAGCTTTGTGACCTCAGCAATAAGACCTAAGCAGTAGGACCTCAGCAATAGGACCTCAGCATTGTGACCTCAGCAATAGGACCTCAGCAATAGGACCTCAGCATTGTGATCTCAGCAATACGACCTCAGCAATAGGACCTCAGCAATAGGACATCAGCAATAGGACCTCAGCAATTGGACCTCAGCATTGTGACCTAAGAAATAGGACCTCAGCAATATGACCTCAGCATTGTGATCTCAGCAATACGACCTCAGCAGTAGGACCTCAGCAATAGGACATCAGCAATAGGACCTCAGCAATTGGACCTCAGCATTGTGACCTCAGAAATAGGACCTCAGAAATAGGACCTCAGATATAGGACATTAGCAATAGGACCTCAGCATTGTGACCTCAGCATTGTGACCTCAGCAATAGGACCTCAGCAATAGGACCTCAGCAATGGGACCTCAGCAATAGGACCTCAGCAATAGGACCTCAGCATTGTGACCTCAGAATTGTGAACTCAGCAATAGGACCTCAGCATTGTAACCTCAGCAATAGGACCTCAGCAACAGGACCTCAGCATTGTGACCTCAGCAATACGACCTCTGCAATAGGACCTCAGCATTGAGAACTCAGCATTGTAACCTCAGCAATAGGACCTCAGCAATAGGACCTCAGCATTGTGACCTCAGCATTGTGACCTCAGCATTGTGACCTCAGCGGTAGGACCTCAGCAATAGGACCTCAGCATTGTGACCTCAGCATTGTGACCTCAGCATTGTGACCTCAGCAATAGGACCTCAGGAACAGGACCTCAGCAACAGGACCTCCGCATTGTGACCTCAGCAATAGGACCTCAGGAAGAGGACCTCAGCATTGTTACCTCAGGAACAGGACCTCAGCAATAGGACCTCAGTAATAGGACATCAACTTTGTGACCTCAGCATTGTGACCTCAGCATTGTCACCTCAGCAATAGTATCTCAGCACTAGCACCTCAGCAATTATACCTCCGAACTCTGACCTCAGCAATAGGACCTCAGCATTGTGACCTCAGCATTGTGACCTCAGCATTGTGACCTCAGCAATAGGACCTCAGCAATAGGACCTCAGCAGTAGGAACTCAGAAATAGGACCTCAGCATTGTGACATCAGCAATAGGACCTCAGCAATAGGACCTCAGCATTGTGACCTGAGCAATAGGACCTCAGCAAAAGGACCTCAGCATTGTGACCTCAGCAATAGGACCTCAGCAATAGGACCTCAGCATTCTGACCTCAGCAATAGGACCTCAGCATTGTGACCTCAGCAATAGGACCTCAGCATTGTGACCTCAGCATTGTGACCTCAGCAATAGTACCTCAGTACTAGTACCTCAGCTATTATACCGCTTAATTCTGACCTCAGCAATAGGACCTCAGCATTGTGACCTCAGCAATAGGACCTCAGCACTGTGACCTCAGCAATAGGATCTCAGCAATAGGAACTCAGAAATAGGACCTCAGCATTGTGACATCAGCAATAGGACCTCAGCAATAGGACCTCAGCATTAGGACCTCAGTATTGTGACCTGAGCAATAGGACCTCAACAATGGGACGTCAGCATTCTGACCTCAGCAATAGGACCTCAGCAATAGGACCTCAGCATTGTGAGCTCAGCAATAGGACCTTAGCAATAGGACCACAGCATTGTGACCTCAGCAATAGGACCTCAGCATTGTGACCTCAGCAATAGGACCTCAGCATAGGGACCTCATCAATAGGACCTCAGCAAAATGATTTCAGCATTGTGACCTCAGCATTGTGACCTCTGCAATAGGACCTCAGCAAAAGGACCTCAGCAATAGTACCTCAGCATATTGACCTCAGCATTGTGACCTGAGCAGTAGGACCTCAGCAATAGGACGTCAGCATTGTGACCTCAGCATTGTGACGTCAGCAAAAGAATCTCAGCAATAGGACCTAAGCATTGTGACCTCAGCAATAGACCTCAGGAATAGGACCTCAGCATTGTGAACTCAGCAATAGGACCTCAGCAATCGGCCCTCAGCAATAGCACCTCCGCAATAGTGCCTCAGCATTGTGACCTCAGCAACAGGACCTCAGCATTGTGACCTCACCATTGTGACGTCAGCATTGTGACCTCAGCAAGAGGACCTCAGCATTGTGACATCAGCATTGTGAACTCAGCAATAGGACATCAGAAATAGGACCTAAGGATTGTGACCGCAGCATAGTGACCTCAGCATTGTGACCTCAGAAACAGGACCTCAGCAATAGGACCTCAGCAATATGACCTCAGCAAAAGTACCTCAACATTGAGACCTCAGCAATAGGACCTCAGCATTGTGACCTCAGCAAGAGGACCTCAGCAATAGGACCTCAGCATTGTGACCTCAGCAATAGGACCTGAGCAATAGGACCTCAGCATTGTGACCTCAGCATTGTGACGTCAGCAAAAGGACAGAAGCAATAGGACATCAGCAGTAGGACCTCAGCAATGGGACCTCAGCATTGTGACCTCAGCATTGTGACCTCAGCAATAGGACCTCAGCATTGTGACCTCAGCAATAGGACCTGAGAATTGTGACCTCAGCAATAGGACCTCCGCAATAGAACCTCAGCAATAGGACCTCAGCCTTGTGACCTCAGTAATAGGACCTCAGCATTGTGAACTCAGCATTGTGACCTCAGCAATAGGACCTGAGAATTGTGACCTCAGCAATAGGACCTCAGCCTTGTGACCTCAGCAATAGGACCTCAGCATTGTGACCTCAGAATTGTGACCTCAGCAATAGGACCTCAGCAATAGCACCTCCGCAATAGGGCCTCAGCATTGTGACCTCAGCAATAGGACCTCAGCAATAGAACCTCAGCAATAGGACCTCAGCAATAGGACCTCAGCATTGTGACCTCAGCAATAGGACCTCAGCAATAGGACCCCAGCAATAGGACCTAAGCATTGTGACCTCAGCAATAGGACCTCAGCAATAGGACCTCAGCAATAGGACCTCAGCATTGTGACCTGTCAGCAAAAGGACCTCAGCATTAGGACCTCAGCATTGTGACTTCAGCATTGTGACCTCAGCAATACGACCTCAGCAATAGGACCTCAGCAAAAGGACCTCAGCAAAAGGACCTCAGCAATAGGACCTCAGCATTGGGACCTCAGTATTGTGACCTCAGCAATAGGACCACAGCATTGTGACCTCAGCAATAGGACCTCAGCTATAGAACCTCAGCAATAGGACCTCAGCAATAGGACCTCAGCATTTTGACCTCAACATTGTGACTTTAGCAGTAGGACCTCAGCAATAGGACCTCAGCATTGTGACCTCAGCAATAGGACCTCAGCAATAGAATCTCAGCAATAGGACCTCAGCAATAGGACCTCAGCATTGTGACCTCAACATTGTGACCTCAGCAATAGGACAGAAGGAATAGGTCATCAGCAATAGGACCTCAGCATTGTAACCTCAGCATTGTCACCTCAGCAATAGGACCTCAGCATTGTGACTTCAGCATTCTGACCTCAGCAATAGGACCTCAGCAATAGGACCTCAGCATTGTGACTTCAGCATTGTGACCTCAGCAATAGGACCTCAGCAATAGGACCTCAGCAATAGAAGCTCAGCAATAGGACCTCAGCAATAGGACCTCAGCATTGTGACCTCAGCAATAGGACCTCAGCAATAGGACTTAAACAGTAGGACCTCAGCAATAGGACCTCAGCAATAGGACCTCAGCAATAGGACCTCAGCATTGTGATCTCAGCAATAGGACCTCAGTAATAGCACCTCAGCAATAGGACCTCCGCATTGTGACCTCAGCAACAGGACATCAGCATTGTGACTTCAGCATTGTGACCTCAGCAGTAGGACCTCAGCATTGTGACTTCAGCAATAGGACCTCAGCAATAGGACCTCAGCATTGTGACCTCAGCAACAGGACCTCAGCATTGTGACCTCAGCATTGTGACCTCAGCAATAGGACCTCAGCAAAATGATTTCAGCATTGTGACCTCAGCAATAGGACCTCAGCTATAGAACCTCAGCAATGGGACCTCAGCAATAGGACCTCAGCAACAGGACCTCAGCATTGTGACCTCAGCATTGTGCCCTCATGAATAGGACCTGAGCATTGTGACCTCAGCATTGTGACCTCAGCACTGTGACCTCAGCAATAGGACCTCAGCACTGTGACCTCAGCAATAGGACCTCAGCATAGTGACCTCAGCCGTGTGACCGCAACATTGTGACCTCAGCATTGTGACATCAGCAATAGGACCTCAGCATTGTGACCCCCGCAATAGGACGTCAGCAATAGGACCTCAGCACTGTGACCTCAGCAATAGGACCTCAGCATTGTGACCTCAGCAATAGGACGTCAGCAATAGGACCTCAGCAATAGGACCTCAGCATTGTGACCTGTCAGCAATAGGACCTCAGCAATAGGACCTCAGCAATAGGACCTCATCAATAGGACCTCAGCATTGTGAGCTCAGCAATAGGACCTCAGCAATAGGACCTCAGCTATAGGACCTCAGCATTGTGACCTCAGCAATAGGACCTCAGCAATAGGACATCAGCAATAGCACCTCGGCAATAGGACCTCGGCAATAGGACCTCAGTAATAGGACCTCAGCAACAGGACCTTCGCATTGTGACCTCAGCAGTCGGACCTCAGCAGTAGGACCTCAGGAATAGGACCTCAGCACTGTGACCTCAGCAATAGGACCTCAGCAATAGGACCTCAGCAATAAGACCTCAGCATTGTGACCTCAGCATTGTGACCTCAGCAATACGACTTAAGCAGTAGGACCTCAGCAATAGGACCTCAGCATTGTGACCTCAGCAATAGGACCTCAGCATTGTGATCTCAGCAATACGACCTCAGCAATAGGACCTCAGCAATAGGACATCAGCAATAGGACCTCAGCAATTGGACCTGAGCTTTGTGACCTCAGCAATAGGACCTAAGCAGTAGGACCTCAGCAATAGGACCTCAGCATTGTGACCTCAGCAATTGGACCTCAGCAATAGGACCTCAGCATTGTGATCTCAGCAATACGACCTCAGCAATAGGACCTCAGCAATAGGACATCAGCAATAGGACCTCAGCAATTGGACCTCAGCATTGTGACCTAAGAAATAGGACCTCAGCAATAGGACCTCAGCATTCTGATCTCAGCAATACGACCTCAGCAGTAGGACCTCAGCAATAGGACCTCAGCATTGTGACCTCAGCATTGTGACCTCAGCAATAGTACTTCAGCATTGTGACCTCAGCAATAGGACCTCAGCAATAGGACCTCAGCATTGTGACCTCAGCAATAGGACTTCAGCATTGTGACCTCAGTAATAGGACCTTAGCAATAGGACCTCAGCATTGTGACCTCAGCAATAGGACCTCAGCATAGGGACCTCAGCAATAGGACCTCAGCATAATGATTTCAGCATTGTGACCTCAGCATTGTGACCTCAGCAAAAGGACCTCAGCAATAGGACCTCAGCATATTGACCTCAGCATTGTGACCTCAGCAGTAGGACCTCAGCAATAGGACGTCAGCATTGTGACCTCAGCATTGTGACCTCAGCAAAAGAACCTCAGCAATAGGACCTAAGCATTGTGACCTCAGCAATAGACCTTAGGAATAGGACCTCAGCTATAGGACCTCAGCAAAAAGAATTCAGCATAGTAACCTCAGCATTGTGACCTCAGCAATAGGACCTCAGCAAGAGGACCTCAGCATTGTGACCTCAGCATTGTGAACTCATCAACAGGACCTCAGCAATCGGCCCTCAGCAATAGCACCTCCGCAATAGTGCCTCAGCATTGTGACCTCAGCAACAGGACCTCAGCATTGTGACCTCAGCATTGTGACCTCAGCAATAGGACTTCAGCATTGTGACCTCACCATTGTGACGTCAGCATTGTGACCGCAGCAAGAGGACCTCAGCATTGTGACCTCAGCATTGTGAACTCAGCAATAGGACATCAGAAATAGGAACTAAGGATTGTTACCGCAGCATAGTGACCTCAGCATTGTGACCTCAGCAACAGGACCTCAGCAATAGGACCTCAGCAATAGGACCTCAGCAAAAGGACCTCAACTTTGAGACCTCAGCAATAGGACCTCAGTATTGTGACCTCAGCAAGAGGACCTCAGCAATAGGACCTCAGCATTGTGACCTCAGCATTGTGACGTCAGCAAAAGGACAGAAGCAAAAGGACATCAGCAGTAGGACCTCAGCAATGGGACCACAGCATTGTGACCTCAGCATTGTGACCTCAGCAATAGGACCTCAAAACTGTGACCTCAGCAATAGGACATCAGCAATAGGACCTCAGCATTGTGACCTCAGCAATAGGACCTCAGTAATAGGACCTCAGCAACAGGACCTTCGCATTGTGACCTCAGCAGTCGGACCTCAGCAGTAGGACCTCAGGAATAGGACCTCAGCACTGTGACCTCAGCAATAGGACCTCAGCAATAAGACCTCAGCAATAGGACCTCAGCATTGTGACCTCAGCATTGTGACCTCAGCATTGTGACCTCAGCAATACGACTTAAGCAGTAGGACCTCAGCAATAGGACCTCAGCATTGTGACCTCAGCAATAGGACCTCAGCATTGTGATCTCAGCAATACGACCTCAGCAATAGGACCTCAGCAATAGGACATCAGCAATAGGACCTCAGCAATTGGACCTGAGATTTGTGACCTCAGCAATAGGACCTAAGCAGTAGGACCTCAGCAATAGGACCTCAGCATTGTGACCTCAGCAATAGGACCTCAGCAATAGGACCTCAGCATTGTGATCTCAGCAATACGACCTCAGCAATAGGACCTCAGCAATAGGACCTCAGCAATAGGACCTCAGCAATAGGACCTCAGCATTGTGACCTAAGAAATAGGACCTCAGCAATAGGACCTCAGCATTGTGATCTCAGCAATACGACCTCAGCAGTAGGACCTCAGCAATACGACATCAGCAATAGGACCTCAGCAATTGGACCTCAGCATTGTGACCTCAGAAATAGGACCTCAGAAATAGGACCTCAGATATAGGACATTAGCAATAGGACCTCAGCATTGTGACCTCAGCAATAGGACCTCAGCAATAGGACCTCAGCATTGTGTCCTCAGCAATAGGACCTCAGCAATAGGACCTCAGCATTGTGACCTCAGAATTGTGAACTCAGCAATAGGACCTCAGCATTGTAACCTCAGCAATAGGACCTCAGCAACAGGACCTCAACATTGTGACCTCAGCAATACGACCTCTGCAATAGGACGTAAGCATTGAGAACTCAGCATTGTAACCTCAGCAATAGGACCTCAGCAATAGGGCCTCAGCATTGTGACCTCAGTATTGTGACCTCAGCATTGTGACCTCAGAATTGTGACCTCAGCGGTAGGACCTCAGCAATAGGACCTCAGCATTGTGACCTCAGCAACAGGACCTCAGGAACAGGACCTCCGCATTGTGACCTCAGCATTGTGACCTCAGCAATAGTACCTCAGCACTAGCACCTCAGCAATTATACCTCCGAACTCTGACCTCAGCAATAGGACCTCAGCATTGTGACCTCAGCATTGTGACCTCAGCAATACGACCTCAGCACTGTGACCTCAGCAATAGGACCTCAGCAATAGGAACTCAGAAATAGGACCTCAGCATTGTGACATCAGCAATAGGACCTCAGCAATAGGACCTCAGCATTGTGACCTGAGCAATAGGACCTCAGCAATAGGACCTCAGCATTGTGACCTCAGCAATAGGACCTCAGCATTGTGACCTTAGAAATAGGACCTGAGCAATAGGATCTCAGCAATAGGACCTCAGCAATAGGACCTCAGCATTAGGACCTCAGTATTGTGACCTGAGCAATAGGACCTCAACAATGGGACCTCAGCATTCTGACCTCAGCAATAGGACCTCAGCAATAGGACCTCAGCATTGTGACCTCAGCAATAGGACCTCAGCAAAAAGACCTCAGCAATAGGACCTCAGCAATAGGACCTCAGCATTGTGACCTCAGCAATAGGACCTCAAAACTGTGACCTCAGCAATAGGACCTGAGCAATAGGACCTCAGCATTGTGACCTCAGCAATAGGACCTCAGCATTGTGACCTCAGCATTGTGACCTCAGCAATAGGACGTCAACATTGTGACCTCAGCAATAGGACCTCAGCATTGTGACCTCAGCAATAGGACCTCAGCAATAGGACCTCAGCATTGTGACCTCAGCAATAGGACCTCAGCAATAGGACCTCAGCAATAGGACCTCAGCATTGTGACCTGAACATTGTGACCTCAGCAATAGGACCTCAGCAATAGGACCTCAGCATTGTGACCTCAGCAATAGGATCTCAGAAATAGGACCTAAGGATTGTGACGGCAGCATAGTGACCTCAGCATTGTGACCTGAGAAACAGGACCTCAGCAATAGGACCTCAGCAATATGACCTGAGCAATAGGACCTCAGCAAAAGGACCTCAACATTGTGACCTCAGCAATAGGACCTCAGCATTGTGACCTCAGCAATAGGACCTCAGCAATAGGACCTCAGCATTGGGACCTCAGCAATAGGACCTCAGCAATAGGACCTCAGCATTGTGACCTCAGCATTGTGACCTCAGCATTGTGACCTCAGCAATAGGACCTCAGCAATAGGACCTCAAAACTGTGACCTCAGCAATAGGACCTCAGCACTGTGACCTCAGCAATAGGACCTCAGCAACAGGACCTCCGCATTGTGACCTCAGCTGTAGGACCTCAGGAATAGGACCTCAGCACTGTGACCTCAGCATTAGGACCTCAGCAATAGGACCTCAGCAATAGGACCTCAGCATTCTGACCTCAGCAATAGGACCTAAGCAGTAGGACGTCAGCAAGAGGACCTCAGCATTGTGACCTCAGCAATAAGACCTCAGCAATAGGACCTGAGCATTGTGACCTGAGGAATAGGACCTGAGCAATAGGACCTCAGCAATAGGACCTCAGCATTCTGACCTCAGCAAAAGGACAGAAGCAATAGGACATCAGCAGTAGGACCTCAGCAATGGGACCTCAGCATTGTGACCTCAGCATTGTTACCTCAGCAACAGGACCTCAGCATTGTGACCTCAGCATTTTGACCTCAGCAATAGGACCTCAGCAATAGGACCTCAGCAATAGGACCTCAGCAATAGGACCTCAGCATTGTGACCTCAGCAATAGGACCTCAGCAATAGGACCTCAGCATTGTGACCTCAGCATTGTGACCTCAGCATTGTGACCTCAGCAATAGGACCTCAAAACTGTGACCTCAGCAATAGGACATCAGCAATAGGACATCAGCATTGTTACCTCAGCATTGTGACCTCAGCAACAGGACCTCCGCATAGTGACCTCAGCAGTAGGACCTCAGCAATAGGACCTCAGCACTGTGACCTCAGCAATAGGACCTCAGCAATAGGACCTCAGCAATAGGACCTCAGCAATAGGACCTCAGCATTGTGACCTCAGCATTGTGACCTCAGCAATAGGACCTATGAAGTAGGACCTCAGCATTGTGATCTCAGCAATACGACCTCAGCAATAGGACCTCAGCATTGTGACCTCAGCAATAGGACCTCAGCAATTGGACCTGAGCTTTGTGACCTCAGCAATAGGACCTAAGCAGTAGGACCTCAGCAATAGGACCTCAGCATTGTGACCTCAGCAATAGGACCTCAGCATTGTGATCTCAGCAATACGACCTCAGCAATAGGACCTCAGCAATAGGACCTCAGCAATAGGACCTCAGCAATAGGACCTCAGCAATAGGACCTCAGGAATTGGACCTCAGCATTGTGACCTCAGAAATAGGACCTCAGAAATAGGACCTCAGATATAGGACATTAGCAATAGGACCTCAGCATTGTGACCTCAGCATTGTGACCTCAGCAATAGGACCTCAGCATTGTAACCTCAGCAATAGGACCTCAGCAACAGGACCTCAACATTGTGACCTCAGCAATACGACCTCTGCAATAGGACGTAAGCATTGAGAACTCAGCATTGTAACCTCAGCAATAGGACCTCAGCAATAGGGCCTCAGCATTGTGACCTCAGTATTGTGACCTCAGCATTGTGACCTCAGAATTGTGACCTCAGCGGTAGGACCTCAGCAATAGGACCTCAGCAATAGGACCTCAGCAATAGGACCTCAGCAATAGGACCTCAGCATTGTGACCTCAGCAACAGGACCTCAGGAACAGGACCTCCGCATTGTGACCTCAGCATTGTGACCTCAGCAATACGACCTCAGCACTGTGACCTCAGCAATAGGACCTCAGCAATAGGAACTCAGAAATAGGACCTCAGCATTGTGACATCAGCAATAGGACCTCAGCAATAGGACCTCAGCATTGTGACCTGAGCAATAGGACCTCAGCAATATGACCTCAGCATTGTGACCTCAGCAATAGGACCTCAGCATTGTGACCTCAGAAATAGGACCTGAGCAATAGGATCTCAGCAATAGGAACTCAGAAATAGGACCTCAGCATTGTGACATCAGCAATAGGACCTCAGCAATAGCACCTCAGCATTAGGACCTCAGTATTGTGACCTGAGCAATAGGACCTCAACAATGGGACCTCAGCATTCTGACCTCAGCAATAGGACCTCAGCAATAGGACCTCAGCATTGTGACCTCAGCAATAGGACCTCAGCATTAGGACCTCAGCAATAGGACCTCAACATTGTGACCTCAGCAATACGACCTCTGCAATAGGACCTCAGCATTGAGAACTCAGCATTGTAACCTCAGCAATAGGACCTCAGCAATAGGACCTCAGCATTGAGACCTAAGCATTGTGATCTCAGCAATAGTACCTCAGCACTAGCACCTAAGCAATTATACCTCCGAATTCTGACCTCAGTAATAGGACCTCAGCATTGTGACCTCAGCATTGTGACTTCAGCAATAGGACCTCAGCAATAGGACCTCAGCAATAGGACCTGAGCATTGTGACCTCAGCATTGTTACCTCAGTAGTAGGACCTCAGCAATAGGACCTCAGCATTGGGACCTCAGCAAAAAGACCTCAGCAATAGGACCTCAGCAATAGGACCTCAGCAATAGGACCTCAGCATTGTGACCTCAGCAATAGGACCTCAGCATTGTGACCTCAGAAATAGGACCTCAGAAATAGGATCTCAGAAATAGGACCTCAGAAATAGGACCTCAGCATTGTGACCTCAGCATTGTGACCTCAGCAATAGGACCTCAAAACTGTGACCTCAGCAATAGGACCTGAGCAATAGGACCTCAGCATTGTGACCTCAGCAATAGGACCTCAGCATTGTGACCTCAGCATTGTGACCTCAGCAATAGGAGCTCAGCAATAGGACGTCAACATTGTGACCTCAGCAATAGGACCTCAGCATTGTGACCTCAGCAATAGGACCTCAGCAATAGGACCTCAGCAATAGGACCTCAGCATTGTGACCTCAGCATTGTGTCCTCAGCATTGTGACCTCAGCATTGTGACCTCAGCATTTTGACCTCAGCAATAGGATCTCAGCACTGTGACCTCAGCAATAGGATCTCAGCAATAGGACCTCAGCAATAGGACCTCAGCAATAGGACCTCAGCATTGTGACCTCAGCATTGTGACCTCAGCAATAGGACCTCAAAACTGTGACCTCAGCAATAGGACCTGAGCAATAGGACCTCAGCATTGTGACCTCAGCAATAGGACCTCAGCATTGTGACCTCAGCAATAGGACCTCAGCATTGTGAACTCAGCAATAGGACCTCAAAACTGTGACCTCAGCAATAGGACCTGAGCAATAGGACCTCAGCATTGTGACCTCAGCAATAGGACCTCAGCATTGTGACCTCAGCAATAGGACCTCAGCATTGTGACCTCAGCAATAGGAGCTCAGCAATAGGACGTCAACATTGTGACCTCAGCAATAGGACCTCAGCATTGTGACCTCAGCAATAGGACCTCAGCAATAGGACCTCAGCAATAGGACCTCAGCATTGTGACCTGAGCATTGTGACCTGAGCATTGTGACCTCAGAAATAGGACCTCAGCAATAGGACCTCAGCATTGTGACCTCAGCATTGTGACCTCAGCAATAGGACCTCAGCAATAGGACCTCAGCAATAGGACCTCAGCATTGTGACCTGAGCATTGTGACCTGAGCATTGTGACCTCAGCAATAGGACCTCAGCAATAGGACCTCAGCATTGTGACCTCAGTAATAGGACCACAGCATTGTGACCTCAACATTGTGACCTCAGCAATAGGACCCCGGCAATAGGACCTAAGCATTGTGACCTCAGCAATAGGACCTCAGTAATAGGACCTCAGCATTGTGACATGAGCATTGTGACCTCAGCAATAGGACCTCAGCAATAGGACCTCAGCATTGTGACCTGTCAGCAAAAGGACCTCAGCATTAGGACCTCAGCATTGTGACCTCAGGAATAGGACCTCAGGAATAGGACCTCAGCAATAGGACCTCAGCAATAGGACACCAGCAATAGGACCTCAGCATTGTGACCTCAGTAATAGGACCTCAGCCTTGTGACCTCAGCAATAGGACCTCAGCAGTAGGACCTCAGCAAGAGGACCTCAGCATTGTGAACTCAGCAATAGGACCTCAGCAATCGGCCCTCAGCAATAGGACCTCAGCATTGTGACCTCAGCATTGTGACCTAAGCAATAGGACTTCAGCATTGTGACCTCAGCAATAGGACCTCAGCAATAGGACCTCAGCATTGTGACCTCAGCAATAGGACTTCAGCATTGTGACCTCAGCAATAGGACCTTAGCAATAGGACCTCAGCATTGTGACCTCAGCAATAGGACCTCAGCATTGTGACCTCAGCAATAGGACCTCAGCATAGGGACCTCAGCATAATGATTTCAGCATTGTGACCTCAGCATTGTGACCTCAGCAAAAGGACCTCAGCAATAGGACCTCAGCATATTGACCTCAGCATTGTGACCTCAGCAAAAGAACCTCAGCAATAGGACCTAAGCATTGTGACCTCAGCAATAGACCTCAGGAATAGGACCTCAGCTATAGGACCTCAGCAAAAAGTATTCAGCATAGTAACCTCAGCATTGTGACCTCAGCAATAGGACCTCAGCAAGAGGACCTCAGCATTGTGACCTCAGCATTGTGAACTCAGCAATAGGACCTCAGCAATCGGCCCTCAGCAATAGCACCTCCGCAATAGTGCCTCAGCATTGTGACCTCAGCAACAGGACCTCAGCATTGTGACCTCAGCATTGTGACCTCAGCAATAGGACCTCAGCATTGTGACCTCACCATTGTGACGTCAGCATTGTGACCTCAGCAAGAGGACCTCAGCATTGTGACCTCAGCATTGTGAACTCAGCAATAGGACATCAGAAATAGGAACTAAGGATTGTGACCGCAGCATAGTGACCTCAGCATTGTGACCTCAGCAACAGGACCTCAGCAATAGGACCTCAGCAATATGACCTCAGCAATAGGACCTCAGCAAAAGGACCTCAACTTTGAGACCTCAGCAATAGGACCTCAGCATTGTGACCTCAGCAAGAGGACCTCAGCAATAGGACCTCATCATTGTGACCTCAGCAATAGGACCTCAGCAATAGGACCTCAGCATTGTGACCTCAGCATTGTGACGTCAGCAAAAGGACAGAAGCAATAGGACATCAGCAGTAGGACCTCAGCAATGGGACCTCAGCATTGTGACCTCAGCATTGTGACCTCAGCAATAGGACCTCAAAACTGTGACCTCAGCAATAGGACATCAGCAATAGGACCTCAGCATTGTGACCTCAGCAATAGGACCTCAGTAATAGGACCTCAGCAACAGGACCTTCGCATTGTGACCTCAGCAGTAGGACCTCAGCAGTAGGACCTCAGCACTGTGACCTCAGCAATAGGACCTCAGCAATAGGACCTCAGCAACAGGACCTCAGCATTGTGACCTCAGCATTGTGACCTCAGCAATACGACTTAAGCAGTAGGACCTCAGCAATAGGACCTCAGCATTGTGACCTCAGCAATAGGACCTCAGAATTGTGATCTCAGCAATACGACCTCAGCAATAGGACCTCAGCAATAGGACATCAGCAATAGGACCTCAGGAATTGGACCTGAGCTTTGTGACCTCAGCAATAGGACCTAAGCAGTAGGACCTCAGCAATAGGACCTCAGCATTGTGACCTCAGCATTGTGACATCAGCAATAGGACCTCAGTACTAGCACCTCAGCTATTATACCGCCGAATTCTGACCTCAGCAATAGGACCTCAGCATTGTGACCTCAGCACTGTGACCTCAGCAATAGGACCTCAGCAATAGGACCTCAACAATGGGACCTCAGCATTCTGACCTCAGCAATAGGACCTCAGCAATAGGACCTCAGCATTGTGACCTCAGCAATAGGACCTCAGCATTAGGACCTCAGCAATAGGACCTCAACATTGTGACCTCAGCAATACGACCTCTGCAATAGGACCTCAGCATTGAGAACTCAGCATTGTAACCTCAGCAATAGGACCTCAGCACTGAGACCTAAGCATTGCGACCTCAGCAATAGTACCTCAGCACTAGCTGCTAAGCAATTATACCTCCGAATTCTGACCTCAGCAATAGGACCTCAGCATTGTGACCTCAGCATTGTGACTTCAGCAATAGGACCTCAGCAATAGGACCTCAGCAATAGGACCTGAGCATTGTGACCTCAGCATTGTTACCTCAGTAGTAGGACCTCAGCAATAGGACCTCAGCATTGGGACCTCAGCATTCTGACCTCAGCAATAGGACCTCAGCAATAGGACCTCAGCATTGTGACCTCAGAAATAGGACCTCAGAAATAGGACCTCAGAAATAGGACCTCAGAAATTGGACCTCAGCATTGTGACCTCAGCATTGTGACATGAGAAATAGGACCTCAAAACTGTGACCTCAGCAATAGGACCTGAGCAATAGGACCTCAGCATTGTGACCTCAGCAATAGGACCTCAGCATTGTGACCTCAGGATTGTGACCTCAGCAATAGGAGCTCAGCAATAGGACGTCAACATTGTGACCTCAGCAATACGACCTCAGCATTGTGACCTCAGCAATAGGACCTCAGCAATAGGACCTCAGCATTGTGACCTCAGCATTGTGACCTCAGCATTGTGACCTCAGCAATAGGACCTCAGCAATAGGACCTCAGCAATAGGACCTCAGCAATAGGACCTCAGCATTGTGACCTGAGCATTGTGACCTGAGCATTGTGACCTCAGCAATAGGACCTCAGCAATAGGACCTCAGCATTGTGACCTCAGCAATAGGACCTCAGAAATAGGACCTAAGGATTGTGACTGCAGCATAGTGACCTCAGAATTGTGACCTGAGAAACAGGACCTCAGCAATAGGACCTCAGCAATATGACCTGAGCAATAGGACCTCAGCAAAAGGACCTCAACATTGTGACCTCAGCAATAGGACCTCAGCAATAGGACCTCAGCATTGTGACCTCAGCAATAGGACCTGAGCAATAGGACCTCAGCATTGTGACCTCAGCATTGTGACGTCAGCAAAAGGACAGAAGCAATAGGACATCAGCAGTAGGACCTCAGCAATGGGACCTCAGCATTGTGACCTCAGCATTGTGACCTCAGCAACAGGACCTCAGCATTGTGACCTCAGCATTTTGACCTCAGCAATAGGACCTCAGCAATAGGACCTCAGCATTGTGACCTCAGCATTGTGACCTCAGCAATAGGACCTCAGCAATAGGACCTCAGCAATAGGACCTCAGCATTGTGACCTCAGCAATAGGACCTGAGCAATAGGACCTCAGCATTGTGACCTCAGCATTGTGACGTCAGCAAAAGGACAGAAGAAATAGGACATCAGCAGTAGGACCTCAGCAATGGGACCTCAGCATTGTGACCTCAGCATTGTGACCTCAGTAACAGGACCTCAGCATTGTGACCTCAGCATTTTGACCTCAGCAATAGGACCTCAGCAATAGGACCTCAGCATTGTGACCTCAGCATTGTGACCTCAGCAATAGGACCTCAGCAATAGGACCTCAAAACTGTGACCTCAGCAATAGGACCTCAGCACTGTGACCTCAGCAATAGGACCTTAGCATTGTGACCTCAGCAATAGGACCTCAGCAACAGGACCTCCGCATTGTGACCTCAGCAGTAGGACCTCAGCAATAGGACCTCAGCACTGTGACCTCAGCATTAGGACCTCAGCAATAGGACCTCAGCAATAGGACCTCAGCATTCTGACCTCAGCAAAAGGACAGAAGCAATAGGACATCAGCAGTAGGACCTCAGCAATGGGACCTCAGCATTGTGACCTCAGCATTGTGACGTCAGCAACAGGACCTCAGCATTGTGACCTCAGCATTTTGACCTCAGCAATAGGACCTCAGCAATAGGACCTCAGCAATAGGACCTCAGCAATAGGACCTCAGCAATAGCACCTCAGCAATAGGACCTCAGCATTGTGACCTCAGCAATAGTACCTCAGCAATAGGACCTCAGCATTGTGACCTCAGCAATAGGACCTCAAAACTGTGACCTCAGCAATAGGACATCAGCAATAAGACATCAGCATTGTGACCTCAGCATTGTGACCTCAGCAACAGGACCTCCGCATAGTGACCTCAGCAGTAGGACCTCAGCAATAGGACCTCAGCACTGTGACCTCAGCAATAGGACCTCAGCAATAGGACCTCAGCAATAGGACCTCAGCATTGTGATCTCAGCAATACGACCTCAGCATTGTGACCTCACCAATAGGACCTCAGCAATTGGACCTCAGCATTGTGACCTCAGAAATAGGACCTCAGCAATAGGACCTCAGCATTGTGATCTCAGCAATACGACCTCAGCAGTAGGACCTCAGCAATAGCACATCAGCAGTAGGACCTCAGCAATAGCACATCAGCAATAGGACCTCAGCAATTGGACCTCAGCATTGTTACCTCACAAATAGGACCTCAGAAATAGGACCTCAGCAATAGGACCTCAGCAATAGGACCTCAGCATTGTGACCTCAGCAATAGGACCTCAGCAATAGGACCTCAGCAACAGGACCTCAGCAATAGGACCTCAGTATTGTGACCTCAGAAACAGGACCTCAGCAATAGGACCTCAGCATTGGGACCTCAGCAAGAGGACCTCAGCAATAGGACCTCAGCATTGTGACCTCAGCATTGTGACCTCAGCATTTTGACCTCAGCAATAGGACCTCAGCATTGTGACCTCAGCAATAGGACCTAAGCATTGTGACCTCAGCAATAGGACCTCAGCATTGTGACCTCAGCAATAGGACCTCAGCAATAGGACCTCAGCATTGGGACCTCAGCAATAGGACCTGAGCAATAGGACCTCAGCATTGTGACCTCAGCATTGTGACGTCAGCAAAAGGACAGAAGCAATAGGACATCAGCAGTAGGACCTCAGCAATAGGACCTCAGCATTGTGACCTCAGCATTGTGACCTCAGCATTTTGACCTCAGCAATAGGACCTCAGCATTGTGACCTCAGCAAAAGGACCTCAACATTGTGACCTCAGCAATAGGACCTCAGCATTGTGACCTCAGCAATAGGACCTCAGCAATAGGACCTCAGCACTGGGACCTCAGCAATAGGACCTCAGCAATAGGACCTCAACATTGTGACCTCAGCAATAGGACCTCAGCATTGTGACCTCAGCATTTTGACCTCAGCAATAGGACCTCAGCAATAGGACCTCAGCAATAGCACCTCAGCAATAGGACCTCAGCATTGTGACCTCAGCAATAGTACCTCAGCAATAGGACATCAGCATTGTGACCTCAGCATTGTGACCTCAGCATTGTGACCTCAGCAATAGGACCTCAAAACTGTGACCTCAGCAATAGGACATCAGCAATAAGACATCAGCATTGTGACCTCAGCAACAGGACCTCCGCATAGTGACCTCAGCAGTAGGACCTCAGCAATAGGACCTCAGCACTGTGACCTCAGCAATAGGACCTCAGCAATAGGACCTCAGCAATAGGACCTCAGCATTGTGATCTCAGCAATACGACCTCAGCATTGTGACCTCAGCAATAGGACCTCAGCAATTGGACCTCAGCATTGTGACCTCAGAAATAGGACCTCAGCAATAGGACCTCAGCATTGTGATCTCAGCAATACGACCTCAGCAGTAGGACCTCAGCAATAGCACATCAGCAGTAGGACCTCAGCAATAGCACATCAGCAATAGGACCTCAGCAATTGGACCTCAGCATTGTTACCTCACAAATAGGACCTCAGAAATAGGACCTCAGCAATAGGACCTCAGCAATAGGACCTCAGCATTGTGACCTCAGCAATAGGACCTCAGCAATAGGACCTCAGCAACAGGACCTCAGCAACAGGACCTCAGTATTGTGACCTCAGAAACAGGACCTCAGCAATAGGACCTCAGCATTGGGACCTCAGCAAGAGGACCTCAGCAATAGGACCTCAGCATTGTGACCTCAGCATTGTGACCTCAGCATTTTGACCTCAGCAATAGGACCTCAGCATTGTGACCTCAGCAATAGGACCTAAGCATTGTGACCTCAGCAATAGGAGCTCAACAATAGTACCTCAGCATTGTGACCTCAGTAATAGGACGTCAGCATTTTGACCTCAGCAATAGGACCTCAGAAATAGGACCTCAGAAATAAGACCACAGCAATAGGACCTCAGAAACGGGACCTCAGCACTTTGACCTCAGTATTGTGACCTCAGCATTGTGACCTCAGCAATAGGACCTCAAAACTGTGACTTCAGCAATAGGACCTGAGCAATAGGACCTCAGCATTGTGACCTCAGCAATAGGACCTCAGCATTGTGACCTCAGCAATAGGAGCTCAGCAATAGGACGTCAACATTGTGACCTCAGCAATAGGACCTCAGCATTGTGACCTCAGCAATAGGACATCAGCAATAGGACCTCAGCATTGTGACCTCAGCATTGTGACCTCAGCAATAGGACCTTAGCAATAGGACCTCAGCATTGTGACCTGAGCATTGTGACCTGAGCATTGTGACCTCAGCAATAGGACCTTAGCAATAGGACCTCAGCATTGTGACCTCAGCATTGTGACCTCAGCAATAGGACCTCAGAAATAGGACCTAAGGATTGTGACCGCAGCATAGTGACCTCAGAATTGTGACCTGAGAAACAGGACCTCAGCAATAGGACCTCAGCAATATGACCTGAGCAATAGGACCTCAGCAAAAGGACCTCAACTTTGAGACCTCAGCAATAGGACCTCAGCATTGTGACCTCAGCAAGAGGACCTCAGCAATAGGACCTCAGCATTCTGACCTCAGCGATAGGACCTCAGCAATAGGACCTCAGCATTGTGACCTCAGCATTGTGACCTCAGCAATAGGACCTCAAAACTGTGACCTCAGCAATAGGACATCAGCAATAGGACCTCAGCATTGTGACCTGAGCAAGAGGACCTCAGCAATAGGACCTCAGCATTGTGACCTCAGCAGTAGGACCTCAGCAATGGGACCTCAAAACTGTGACCTCAGCAATAGGACCTCAGCAATAGGACCTCAGTAATAGGACCTCAGCAACAGGACCTTCGAATTGTGACCTCAGCAGTAGGACCTCAGCAGTAGGACCTCAGCAATAGGACCTCAGCACTGTGACGTCAGCAATAGGACCTCAGCAATAGGACCTCAGCAATAGGACCTCAGCATTGTGACCTCAGCATTGTGACCTCAGCAATACGACTTAAGCAGTAGGACCTCAGCAATAGGACCTCAGCATTGTGACCTCAGCAATAGGACGTCAGCATTGTGATCTCAGCAATACGACCTCAGCAATAGGACCTCAGCAATAGGACATCAGCAATAGGACCTCAGCAATTGGACCTGAGCTTTGTGACCTCAGCAATAAGACCTAAGCAGTAGGACCTCAGCAATAGGACCTCAGCATTGTGACCTCAGCAATAGGACCTCAGCAATAGGACCTCAGCATTGTGATCTCAGCAATACGACCTCAGCAATAGGACCTCAGCAATAGGACATCAGCAATAGGACCTCAGCAATTGGACCTCAGCATTGTGACCTAAGAAATAGGACCTCAGCAATATGACCTCAGCATTGTGATCTCAGCAATACGACCTCAGCAGTAGGACCTCAGCAATAGGACATCAGCAATAGGACCTCAGCAATTGGACCTCAGCATTGTGACCTCAGAAATAGGACCTCAGAAATAGGACCTCAGATATAGGACATTAGCAATAGGACCTCAGCATTGTGACCTCAGCATTGTGACCTCAGCAATAGGACCTCAGCAATAGGACCTCAGCAATGGGACCTCAGCAATAGGACCTCAGCAATAGGACCTCAGCATTGTGACCTCAGAATTGTGAACTCAGCAATAGGACCTCAGCATTGTAACCTCAGCAATAGGACCTCAGCAACAGGACCTCAGCATTGTGACCTCAGCAATACGACCTCTGCAATAGGACCTCAGCATTGAGAACTCAGCATTGTAACCTCAGCAATAGGACCTCAGCAATAGGACCTCAGCATTGTGACCTCAGCATTGTGACCTCAGCATTGTGACCTCAGCGGTAGGACCTCAGCAATAGGACCTCAGCATTGTGACCTCAGCATTGTGACCTCAGCATTGTGACCTCAGCAATAGGACCTCAGGAACAGGACCTCAGCAACAGGACCTCCGCATTGTGACCTCAGCAATAGGACCTCAGGAAGAGGACCTCAGCATTGTTACCTCAGGAACAGGACCTCAGCAATAGGACCTCAGTAATAGGACATCAACTTTGTGACCTCAGCATTGTGACCTCAGCATTGTCACCTCAGCAATAGTATCTCAGCACTAGCACCTCAGCAATTATACCTCCGAACTCTGACCTCAGCAATAGGACCTCAGCATTGTGACCTCAGCATTGTGACCTCAGCATTGTGACCTCAGCAATAGGACCTCAGCAATAGGACCTCAGCAGTAGGAACTCAGAAATAGGACCTCAGCATTGTGACATCAGCAATAGGACCTCAGCAATAGGACCTCAGCATTGTGACCTGAGCAATAGGACCTCAGCAAAAGGACCTCAGCATTGTGACCTCAGCAATAGGACCTCAGCAATAGGACCTCAGCATTCTGACCTCAGCAATAGGACCTCAGCATTGTGACCTCAGCAATAGGACCTCAGCATTGTGACCTCAGCATTGTGACCTCAGCAATAGTACCTCAGTACTAGTACCTCAGCTATTATACCGCTTAATTCTGACCTCAGCAATAGGACCTCAGCATTGTGACCTCAGCAATAGGACCTCAGCACTGTGACCTCAGCAATAGGATCTCAGCAATAGGAACTCAGAAATAGGACCTCAGCATTGTGACATCAGCAATAGGACCTCAGCAATAGGACCTCAGCATTAGGACCTCAGTATTGTGACCTGAGCAATAGGACCTCAACAATGGGACGTCAGCATTCTGACCTCAGCAATAGGACCTCAGCAATAGGACCTCAGCATTGTGAGCTCAGCAATAGGACCTTAGCAATAGGACCACAGCATTGTGACCTCAGCAATAGGACCTCAGCATTGTGACCTCAGCAATAGGACCTCAGCATAGGGACCTCATCAATAGGACCTCAGCAAAATGATTTCAGCATTGTGACCTCAGCATTGTGACCTCTGCAAAAGGACCTCAGCAAAAGGACCTCAGCAATAGTACCTCAGCATATTGACCTCAGCATTGTGACCTGAGCAGTAGGACCTCAGCAATAGGACGTCAGCATTGTGACCTCAGCATTGTGACGTCAGCAAAAGAATCTCAGCAATAGGACCTAAGCATTGTGACCTCAGCAATAGACCTCAGGAATAGGACCTCAGCATTGTGAACTCAGCAATAGGACCTCAGCAATCGGCCCTCAGCAATAGCACCTCCGCAATAGTGCCTCAGCATTGTGACCTCAGCAACAGGACCTCAGCATTGTGACCTCACCATTGTGACGTCAGCATTGTGACCTCAGCAAGAGGACCTCAGCATTGTGACATCAGCATTGTGAACTCAGCAATAGGACATCAGAAATAGGACCTAAGGATTGTGACCGCAGCATAGTGACCTCAGCATTGTGACCTCAGAAACAGGACCTCAGCAATAGGACCTCAGCAATATGACCTCAGCAAAAGTACCTCAACATTGAGACCTCAGCAATAGGACCTCAGCATTGTGACCTCAGCAAGAGGACCTCAGCAATAGGACCTCAGCATTGTGACCTCAGCAATAGGACCTGAGCAATAGGACCTCAGCATTGTGACCTCAGCATTGTGACGTCAGCAAAAGGACAGAAGCAATAGGACATCAGCAGTAGGACCTCAGCAATGGGACCTCAGCATTGTGACCTCAGCATTGTGACCTCAGCAATAGGACCTCAGCATTGTGACCTCAGCAATAGGACCTGAGAATTGTGACCTCAGCAATAGGACCTCCGCAATAGAACCTCAGCAATAGGACCTCAGCCTTGTGACCTCAGTAATAGGACCTCAGCATTGTGAACTCAGCATTGTGACCTCAGCAATAGGACCTGAGAATTGTGACCTCAGCAATAGGACCTCAGCCTTGTGACCTCAGCAATAGGACCTCAGCATTGTGACCTCAGAATTGTGACCTCAGCAATAGGACCTCAGCAATAGCACCTCCGCAATAGGGCCTCAGCATTGTGACCTCAGCAATAGGACCTCAGCAATAGAACCTCAGCAATAGGACCTCAGCAATAGGACCTCAGCATTGTGACCTCAGCAATAGGACCTCAGCAATAGGACCCCAGCAATAGGACCTAAGCATTGTGACCTCAGCAATAGGACCTCAGCAATAGGACCTCAGCAATAGGACCTCAGCATTGTGACCTGTCAGCAAAAGGACCTCAGCATTAGGACCTCAGCATTGTGACTTCAGCATTGTGACCTCAGCAATACGACCTCAGCAATAGGACCTCAGCAAAAGGACCTCAGCAAAAGGACCTCAGCAATAGGACCTCAGCATTGGGACCTCAGTATTGTGACCTCAGCAATAGGACCACAGCATTGTGACCTCAGCAATAGGACCTCAGCTATAGAACCTCAGCAATAGGACCTCAGCAATAGGACCTCAGCATTTTGACCTCAACATTGTGACTTTAGCAGTAGGACCTCAGCAATAGGACCTCAGCATTGTGACCTCAGCAATAGGACCTCAGCAATAGAATCTCAGCAATAGGACCTCAGCAATAGGACCTCAGCATTGTGACCTCAACATTGTGACCTCAGCAATAGGACAGAAGGAATAGGTCATCAGCAATAGGACCTCAGCATTGTAACCTCAGCATTGTCACCTCAGCAATAGGACCTCAGCATTGTGACTTCAGCATTCTGACCTCAGCAATAGGACCTCAGCAATAGGACCTCAGCATTGTGACTTCAGCATTGTGACCTCAGCAATAGGACCTCAGCAATAGGACCTCAGCAATAGAAGCTCAGCAATAGGACCTCAGCAATA
The DNA here is from genome assembly GCF_047663525.1 of Anas platyrhynchos. Lineage (NCBI taxonomy): Eukaryota > Metazoa > Chordata > Aves > Anseriformes > Anatidae > Anas > Anas platyrhynchos. Next base: position 10,681,756 of record NC_092608.1, on the reverse strand, counting down.
GGACCTCAGCATTGTGACCTCAGCAATAGGACCTCAGCAATAGGACTTAAACAGTAGGACCTCAGCAATAGGACCTCAGCAATAGGACCTCAGCAATAGGACCTCAGCATTGTGATCTCAGCAATAGGACCTCAGTAATAGCACCTCAGCAATAGGACCTCCGCATTGTGACCTCAGCAACAGGACATCAGCATTGTGACTTCAGCATTGTGACCTCAGCAGTAGGACCTCAGCATTGTGACTTCAGCAATAGGACCTCAGCAATAGGACCTCAGCATTGTGACCTCAGCAACAGGACCTCAGCATTGTGACCTCAGCATTGTGACCTCAGCAATAGGACCTCAGCAAAATGATTTCAGCATTGTGACCTCAGCAATAGGACCTCAGCTATAGAACCTCAGCAATGGGACCTCAGCAATAGGACCTCAGCAACAGGACCTCAGCATTGTGACCTCAGCATTGTGCCCTCATGAATAGGACCTGAGCATTGTGACCTCAGCATTGTGACCTCAGCACTGTGACCTCAGCAATAGGACCTCAGCACTGTGACCTCAGCAATAGGACCTCAGCATAGTGACCTCAGCCGTGTGACCGCAACATTGTGACCTCAGCATTGTGACATCAGCAATAGGACCTCAGCATTGTGACCCCCGCAATAGGACGTCAGCAATAGGACCTCAGCACTGTGACCTCAGCAATAGGACCTCAGCATTGTGACCTCAGCAATAGGACGTCAGCAATAGGACCTCAGCAATAGGACCTCAGCATTGTGACCTGTCAGCAATAGGACCTCAGCAATAGGACCTCAGCAATAGGACCTCATCAATAGGACCTCAGCATTGTGAGCTCAGCAATAGGACCTCAGCAATAGGACCTCAGCTATAGGACCTCAGCATTGTGACCTCAGCAATAGGACCTCAGCAATAGGACATCAGCAATAGCACCTCGGCAATAGGACCTCGGCAATAGGACCTCAGTAATAGGACCTCAGCAACAGGACCTTCGCATTGTGACCTCAGCAGTCGGACCTCAGCAGTAGGACCTCAGGAATAGGACCTCAGCACTGTGACCTCAGCAATAGGACCTCAGCAATAGGACCTCAGCAATAAGACCTCAGCATTGTGACCTCAGCATTGTGACCTCAGCAATACGACTTAAGCAGTAGGACCTCAGCAATAGGACCTCAGCATTGTGACCTCAGCAATAGGACCTCAGCATTGTGATCTCAGCAATACGACCTCAGCAATAGGACCTCAGCAATAGGACATCAGCAATAGGACCTCAGCAATTGGACCTGAGCTTTGTGACCTCAGCAATAGGACCTAAGCAGTAGGACCTCAGCAATAGGACCTCAGCATTGTGACCTCAGCAATTGGACCTCAGCAATAGGACCTCAGCATTGTGATCTCAGCAATACGACCTCAGCAATAGGACCTCAGCAATAGGACATCAGCAATAGGACCTCAGCAATTGGACCTCAGCATTGTGACCTAAGAAATAGGACCTCAGCAATAGGACCTCAGCATTCTGATCTCAGCAATACGACCTCAGCAGTAGGACCTCAGCAATAGGACCTCAGCATTGTGACCTCAGCATTGTGACCTCAGCAATAGTACTTCAGCATTGTGACCTCAGCAATAGGACCTCAGCAATAGGACCTCAGCATTGTGACCTCAGCAATAGGACTTCAGCATTGTGACCTCAGTAATAGGACCTTAGCAATAGGACCTCAGCATTGTGACCTCAGCAATAGGACCTCAGCATAGGGACCTCAGCAATAGGACCTCAGCATAATGATTTCAGCATTGTGACCTCAGCATTGTGACCTCAGCAAAAGGACCTCAGCAATAGGACCTCAGCATATTGACCTCAGCATTGTGACCTCAGCAGTAGGACCTCAGCAATAGGACGTCAGCATTGTGACCTCAGCATTGTGACCTCAGCAAAAGAACCTCAGCAATAGGACCTAAGCATTGTGACCTCAGCAATAGACCTTAGGAATAGGACCTCAGCTATAGGACCTCAGCAAAAAGAATTCAGCATAGTAACCTCAGCATTGTGACCTCAGCAATAGGACCTCAGCAAGAGGACCTCAGCATTGTGACCTCAGCATTGTGAACTCATCAACAGGACCTCAGCAATCGGCCCTCAGCAATAGCACCTCCGCAATAGTGCCTCAGCATTGTGACCTCAGCAACAGGACCTCAGCATTGTGACCTCAGCATTGTGACCTCAGCAATAGGACTTCAGCATTGTGACCTCACCATTGTGACGTCAGCATTGTGACCGCAGCAAGAGGACCTCAGCATTGTGACCTCAGCATTGTGAACTCAGCAATAGGACATCAGAAATAGGAACTAAGGATTGTTACCGCAGCATAGTGACCTCAGCATTGTGACCTCAGCAACAGGACCTCAGCAATAGGACCTCAGCAATAGGACCTCAGCAAAAGGACCTCAACTTTGAGACCTCAGCAATAGGACCTCAGTATTGTGACCTCAGCAAGAGGACCTCAGCAATAGGACCTCAGCATTGTGACCTCAGCATTGTGACGTCAGCAAAAGGACAGAAGCAAAAGGACATCAGCAGTAGGACCTCAGCAATGGGACCACAGCATTGTGACCTCAGCATTGTGACCTCAGCAATAGGACCTCAAAACTGTGACCTCAGCAATAGGACATCAGCAATAGGACCTCAGCATTGTGACCTCAGCAATAGGACCTCAGTAATAGGACCTCAGCAACAGGACCTTCGCATTGTGACCTCAGCAGTCGGACCTCAGCAGTAGGACCTCAGGAATAGGACCTCAGCACTGTGACCTCAGCAATAGGACCTCAGCAATAAGACCTCAGCAATAGGACCTCAGCATTGTGACCTCAGCATTGTGACCTCAGCAATACGACTTAAGCAGTAGGACCTCAGCAATAGGACCTCAGCATTGTGACCTCAGCAATAGGACCTCAGCATTGTGATCTCAGCAATACGACCTCAGCAATAGGACCTCAGCAATAGGACATCAGCAATAGGACCTCAGCAATTGGACCTGAGATTTGTGACCTCAGCAATAGGACCTAAGCAGTAGGACCTCAGCAATAGGACCTCAGCATTGTGACCTCAGCAATAGGACCTCAGCAATAGGACCTCAGCATTGTGATCTCAGCAATACGACCTCAGCAATAGGACCTCAGCAATAGGACCTCAGCAATAGGACCTCAGCAATAGGACCTCAGCATTGTGACCTAAGAAATAGGACCTCAGCAATAGGACCTCAGCATTGTGATCTCAGCAATACGACCTCAGCAGTAGGACCTCAGCAATACGACATCAGCAATAGGACCTCAGCAATTGGACCTCAGCATTGTGACCTCAGAAATAGGACCTCAGAAATAGGACCTCAGATATAGGACATTAGCAATAGGACCTCAGCATTGTGACCTCAGCAATAGGACCTCAGCAATAGGACCTCAGCATTGTGTCCTCAGCAATAGGACCTCAGCAATAGGACCTCAGCATTGTGACCTCAGAATTGTGAACTCAGCAATAGGACCTCAGCATTGTAACCTCAGCAATAGGACCTCAGCAACAGGACCTCAACATTGTGACCTCAGCAATACGACCTCTGCAATAGGACGTAAGCATTGAGAACTCAGCATTGTAACCTCAGCAATAGGACCTCAGCAATAGGGCCTCAGCATTGTGACCTCAGTATTGTGACCTCAGCATTGTGACCTCAGAATTGTGACCTCAGCGGTAGGACCTCAGCAATAGGACCTCAGCATTGTGACCTCAGCAACAGGACCTCAGGAACAGGACCTCCGCATTGTGACCTCAGCATTGTGACCTCAGCAATAGTACCTCAGCACTAGCACCTCAGCAATTATACCTCCGAACTCTGACCTCAGCAATAGGACCTCAGCATTGTGACCTCAGCATTGTGACCTCAGCAATACGACCTCAGCACTGTGACCTCAGCAATAGGACCTCAGCAATAGGAACTCAGAAATAGGACCTCAGCATTGTGACATCAGCAATAGGACCTCAGCAATAGGACCTCAGCATTGTGACCTGAGCAATAGGACCTCAGCAATAGGACCTCAGCATTGTGACCTCAGCAATAGGACCTCAGCATTGTGACCTTAGAAATAGGACCTGAGCAATAGGATCTCAGCAATAGGACCTCAGCAATAGGACCTCAGCATTAGGACCTCAGTATTGTGACCTGAGCAATAGGACCTCAACAATGGGACCTCAGCAAAAAGACCTCAGCAATAGGACCTCAGCAATAGGACCTCAGCATTGTGACCTCAGCAATAGGACCTCAAAACTGTGACCTCAGCAATAGGACCTGAGCAATAGGACCTCAGCATTGTGACCTCAGCAATAGGACCTCAGCATTGTGACCTCAGCATTGTGACCTCAGCAATAGGACGTCAACATTGTGACCTCAGCAATAGGACCTCAGCATTGTGACCTCAGCAATAGGACCTCAGCAATAGGACCTCAGCATTGTGACCTCAGCAATAGGACCTCAGCAATAGGACCTCAGCAATAGGACCTCAGCATTGTGACCTGAACATTGTGACCTCAGCAATAGGACCTCAGCAATAGGACCTCAGCATTGTGACCTCAGCAATAGGATCTCAGAAATAGGACCTAAGGATTGTGACGGCAGCATAGTGACCTCAGCATTGTGACCTGAGAAACAGGACCTCAGCAATAGGACCTCAGCAATATGACCTGAGCAATAGGACCTCAGCAAAAGGACCTCAACATTGTGACCTCAGCAATAGGACCTCAGCATTGTGACCTCAGCAATAGGACCTCAGCAATAGGACCTCAGCATTGGGACCTCAGCAATAGGACCTCAGCAATAGGACCTCAGCATTGTGACCTCAGCATTGTGACCTCAGCATTGTGACCTCAGCAATAGGACCTCAGCAATAGGACCTCAAAACTGTGACCTCAGCAATAGGACCTCAGCACTGTGACCTCAGCAATAGGACCTCAGCAACAGGACCTCCGCATTGTGACCTCAGCTGTAGGACCTCAGGAATAGGACCTCAGCACTGTGACCTCAGCATTAGGACCTCAGCAATAGGACCTCAGCAATAGGACCTCAGCATTCTGACCTCAGCAATAGGACCTAAGCAGTAGGACGTCAGCAAGAGGACCTCAGCATTGTGACCTCAGCAATAAGACCTCAGCAATAGGACCTGAGCATTGTGACCTGAGGAATAGGACCTGAGCAATAGGACCTCAGCAATAGGACCTCAGCATTCTGACCTCAGCAAAAGGACAGAAGCAATAGGACATCAGCAGTAGGACCTCAGCAATGGGACCTCAGCATTGTGACCTCAGCATTGTTACCTCAGCAACAGGACCTCAGCATTGTGACCTCAGCATTTTGACCTCAGCAATAGGACCTCAGCAATAGGACCTCAGCAATAGGACCTCAGCAATAGGACCTCAGCATTGTGACCTCAGCAATAGGACCTCAGCAATAGGACCTCAGCATTGTGACCTCAGCATTGTGACCTCAGCATTGTGACCTCAGCAATAGGACCTCAAAACTGTGACCTCAGCAATAGGACATCAGCAATAGGACATCAGCATTGTTACCTCAGCATTGTGACCTCAGCAACAGGACCTCCGCATAGTGACCTCAGCAGTAGGACCTCAGCAATAGGACCTCAGCACTGTGACCTCAGCAATAGGACCTCAGCAATAGGACCTCAGCAATAGGACCTCAGCAATAGGACCTCAGCATTGTGACCTCAGCATTGTGACCTCAGCAATAGGACCTATGAAGTAGGACCTCAGCATTGTGATCTCAGCAATACGACCTCAGCAATAGGACCTCAGCATTGTGACCTCAGCAATAGGACCTCAGCAATTGGACCTGAGCTTTGTGACCTCAGCAATAGGACCTAAGCAGTAGGACCTCAGCAATAGGACCTCAGCATTGTGACCTCAGCAATAGGACCTCAGCATTGTGATCTCAGCAATACGACCTCAGCAATAGGACCTCAGCAATAGGACCTCAGCAATAGGACCTCAGCAATAGGACCTCAGGAATTGGACCTCAGCATTGTGACCTCAGAAATAGGACCTCAGAAATAGGACCTCAGATATAGGACATTAGCAATAGGACCTCAGCATTGTGACCTCAGCATTGTGACCTCAGCAATAGGACCTCAGCATTGTAACCTCAGCAATAGGACCTCAGCAACAGGACCTCAACATTGTGACCTCAGCAATACGACCTCTGCAATAGGACGTAAGCATTGAGAACTCAGCATTGTAACCTCAGCAATAGGACCTCAGCAATAGGGCCTCAGCATTGTGACCTCAGTATTGTGACCTCAGCATTGTGACCTCAGCGGTAGGACCTCAGCAATAGGACCTCAGCAATAGGACCTCAGCAATAGGACCTCAGCAATAGGACCTCAGCATTGTGACCTCAGCAACAGGACCTCAGGAACAGGACCTCCGCATTGTGACCTCAGCATTGTGACCTCAGCAATACGACCTCAGCACTGTGACCTCAGCAATAGGACCTCAGCAATAGGAACTCAGAAATAGGACCTCAGCATTGTGACATCAGCAATAGGACCTCAGCAATAGGACCTCAGCATTGTGACCTGAGCAATAGGACCTCAGCAATAAGACCTCAGCATTGTGACCTCAGCAATAGGACCTCAGCATTGTGACCTCAGAAATAGGACCTGAGCAATAGGATCTCAGCAATAGGAACTCAGAAATAGGACCTCAGCATTGTGACATCAGCAATAGGACCTCAGCAATAGCACCTCAGCATTAGGACCTCAGTATTGTGACCTGAGCAATAGGACCTCAACAATGGGACCTCAGCATTCTGACCTCAGCAATAGGACCTCAGCAATAGGACCTCAGCATTGTGACCTCAGCAATAGGACCTCAGCATTAGGACCTCAGCAATAGGACCTCAACATTGTGACCTCAGCAATACGACCTCTGCAATAGGACCTCAGCATTGAGAACTCAGCATTGTAACCTCAGCAATAGGACCTCAGCAATAGGACCTCAGCATTGAGACCTAAGCATTGTGATCTCAGCAATAGTACCTCAGCACTAGCACCTAAGCAATTATACCTCCGAATTCTGACCTCAGTAATAGGACCTCAGCATTGTGACCTCAGCATTGTGACTTCAGCAATAGGACCTCAGCAATAGGACCTCAGCAATAGGACCTGAGCATTGTGACCTCAGCATTGTTACCTCAGTAGTAGGACCTCAGCAATAGGACCTCAGCATTGGGACCTCAGCAAAAAGACCTCAGCAATAGGACCTCAGCAATAGGACCTCAGCAATAGGACCTCAGCATTGTGACCTCAGCAATAGGACCTCAGCATTGTGACCTCAGAAATAGGACCTCAGAAATAGGATCTCAGAAATAGGACCTCAGAAATAGGACCTCAGCATTGTGACCTCAGCATTGTGACCTCAGCAATAGGACCTCAAAACTGTGACCTCAGCAATAGGACCTGAGCAATAGGACCTCAGCATTGTGACCTCAGCAATAGGACCTCAGCATTGTGACCTCAGCATTGTGACCTCAGCAATAGGAGCTCAGCAATAGGACGTCAACATTGTGACCTCAGCAATAGGACCTCAGCATTGTGATCTCAGCAATAGGACCTCAGCAATAGGACCTCAGCAATAGGACCTCAGCATTGTGACCTCAGCATTGTGTCCTCAGCATTGTGACCTCAGCATTGTGACCTCAGCATTTTGACCTCAGCAATAGGATCTCAGCACTGTGACCTCAGCAATAGGATCTCAGCAATAGGACCTCAGCAATAGGACCTCAGCAATAGGACCTCAGCATTGTGACCTCAGCATTGTGACCTCAGCAATAGGACCTCAAAACTGTGACCTCAGCAATAGGACCTGAGCAATAGGACCTCAGCATTGTGACCTCAGCAATAGGACCTCAGCATTGTGACCTCAGCAATAGGACCTCAGCATTGTGAACTCAGCAATAGGACCTCAAAACTGTGACCTCAGCAATAGGACCTGAGCAATAGGACCTCAGCATTGTGACCTCAGCAATAGGACCTCAGCATTGTGACCTCAGCAATAGGACCTCAGCATTGTGACCTCAGCAATAGGAGCTCAGCAATAGGACGTCAACATTGTGACCTCAGCAATAGGACCTCAGCATTGTGACCTCAGCAATAGGACCTCAGCAATAGGACCTCAGCAATAGGACCTCAGCATTGTGACCTGAGCATTGTGACCTGAGCATTGTGACCTCAGAAATAGGACCTCAGCAATAGGACCTCAGCATTGTGACCTCAGCATTGTGACCTCAGCAATAGGACCTCAGCAATAGGACCTCAGCAATAGGACCTCAGCATTGTGACCTGAGCATTGTGACCTGAGCATTGTGACCTCAGCAATAGGACCTCAGCAATAGGACCTCAGCATTGTGACCTCAGTAATAGGACCACAGCATTGTGACCTCAACATTGTGACCTCAGCAATAGGACCCCGGCAATAGGACCTAAGCATTGTGACCTCAGCAATAGGACCTCAGTAATAGGACCTCAGCATTGTGACATGAGCATTGTGACCTCAGCAATAGGACCTCAGCAATAGGACCTCAGCATTGTGACCTGTCAGCAAAAGGACCTCAGCATTAGGACCTCAGCATTGTGACCTCAGGAATAGGACCTCAGGAATAGGACCTCAGCAATAGGACCTCAGCAATAGGACACCAGCAATAGGACCTCAGCATTGTGACCTCAGTAATAGGACCTCAGCCTTGTGACCTCAGCAATAGGACCTCAGCAGTAGGACCTCAGCAAGAGGACCTCAGCATTGTGAACTCAGCAATAGGACCTCAGCAATCGGCCCTCAGCAATAGGACCTCAGCATTGTGACCTCAGCATTGTGACCTAAGCAATAGGACTTCAGCATTGTGACCTCAGCAATAGGACCTCAGCAATAGGACCTCAGCATTGTGACCTCAGCAATAGGACTTCAGCATTGTGACCTCAGCAATAGGACCTTAGCAATAGGACCTCAGCATTGTGACCTCAGCAATAGGACCTCAGCATTGTGACCTCAGCAATAGGACCTCAGCATAGGGACCTCAGCATAATGATTTCAGCATTGTGACCTCAGCATTGTGACCTCAGCAAAAGGACCTCAGCAATAGGACCTCAGCATATTGACCTCAGCATTGTGACCTCAGCAAAAGAACCTCAGCAATAGGACCTAAGCATTGTGACCTCAGCAATAGACCTCAGGAATAGGACCTCAGCTATAGGACCTCAGCAAAAAGTATTCAGCATAGTAACCTCAGCATTGTGACCTCAGCAATAGGACCTCAGCAAGAGGACCTCAGCATTGTGACCTCAGCATTGTGAACTCAGCAATAGGACCTCAGCAATCGGCCCTCAGCAATAGCACCTCCGCAATAGTGCCTCAGCATTGTGACCTCAGCAACAGGACCTCAGCATTGTGACCTCAGCATTGTGACCTCAGCAATAGGACCTCAGCATTGTGACCTCACCATTGTGACGTCAGCATTGTGACCTCAGCAAGAGGACCTCAGCATTGTGACCTCAGCATTGTGAACTCAGCAATAGGACATCAGAAATAGGAACTAAGGATTGTGACCGCAGCATAGTGACCTCAGCATTGTGACCTCAGCAACAGGACCTCAGCAATAGGACCTCAGCAATATGACCTCAGCAATAGGACCTCAGCAAAAGGACCTCAACTTTGAGACCTCAGCAATAGGACCTCAGCATTGTGACCTCAGCAAGAGGACCTCAGCAATAGGACCTCATCATTGTGACCTCAGCAATAGGACCTCAGCAATAGGACCTCAGCATTGTGACCTCAGCATTGTGACGTCAGCAAAAGGACAGAAGCAATAGGACATCAGCAGTAGGACCTCAGCAATGGGACCTCAGCATTGTGACCTCAGCATTGTGACCTCAGCAATAGGACCTCAAAACTGTGACCTCAGCAATAGGACATCAGCAATAGGACCTCAGCATTGTGACCTCAGCAATAGGACCTCAGTAATAGGACCTCAGCAACAGGACCTTCGCATTGTGACCTCAGCAGTAGGACCTCAGCAGTAGGACCTCAGCACTGTGACCTCAGCAATAGGACCTCAGCAATAGGACCTCAGCAACAGGACCTCAGCATTGTGACCTCAGCATTGTGACCTCAGCAATACGACTTAAGCAGTAGGACCTCAGCAATAGGACCTCAGCATTGTGACCTCAGCAATAGGACCTCAGAATTGTGATCTCAGCAATACGACCTCAGCAATAGGACCTCAGCAATAGGACATCAGCAATAGGACCTCAGGAATTGGACCTGAGCTTTGTGACCTCAGCAATAGGACCTAAGCAGTAGGACCTCAGCAATAGGACCTCAGCATTGTGACCTCAGCATTGTGACATCAGCAATAGGACCTCAGTACTAGCACCTCAGCTATTATACCGCCGAATTCTGACCTCAGCAATAGGACCTCAGCATTGTGACCTCAGCACTGTGACCTCAGCAATAGGACCTCAGCAATAGGACCTCAACAATGGGACCTCAGCATTCTGACCTCAGCAATAGGACCTCAGCAATAGGACCTCAGCATTGTGACCTCAGCAATAGGACCTCAGCATTAGGACCTCAGCAATAGGACCTCAACATTGTGACCTCAGCAATACGACCTCTGCAATAGGACCTCAGCATTGAGAACTCAGCATTGTAACCTCAGCAATAGGACCTCAGCACTGAGACCTAAGCATTGCGACCTCAGCAATAGTACCTCAGCACTAGCTGCTAAGCAATTATACCTCCGAATTCTGACCTCAGCAATAGGACCTCAGCATTGTGACCTCAGCATTGTGACTTCAGCAATAGGACCTCAGCAATAGGACCTCAGCAATAGGACCTGAGCATTGTGACCTCAGCATTGTTACCTCAGTAGTAGGACCTCAGCAATAGGACCTCAGCATTGGGACCTCAGCAAAAAGACCTCAGCAATAGGACCTCAGCAATAGGACCTCAGCATTGTGACCTCAGAAATAGGACCTCAGAAATAGGACCTCAGAAATAGGACCTCAGAAATTGGACCTCAGCATTGTGACCTCAGCATTGTGACATGAGAAATAGGACCTCAAAACTGTGACCTCAGCAATAGGACCTGAGCAATAGGACCTCAGCATTGTGACCTCAGCAATAGGACCTCAGCATTGTGACCTCAGGATTGTGACCTCAGCAATAGGAGCTCAGCAATAGGACGTCAACATTGTGACCTCAGCAATACGACCTCAGCATTGTGACCTCAGCAATAGGACCTCAGCATTGTGACCTCAGCATTGTGACCTCAGCATTGTGACCTCAGCAATAGGACCTCAGCAATAGGACCTCAGCAATAGGACCTCAGCAATAGGACCTCAGCATTGTGACCTGAGCATTGTGACCTGAGCATTGTGACCTCAGCAATAGGACCTCAGCAATAGGACCTCAGCATTGTGACCTCAGCAATAGGACCTCAGAAATAGGACCTAAGGATTGTGACTGCAGCATAGTGACCTCAGAATTGTGACCTGAGAAACAGGACCTCAGCAATAGGACCTCAGCAATATGACCTGAGCAATAGGACCTCAGCAAAAGGACCTCAACATTGTGACCTCAGCAATAGGACCTCAGCAATAGGACCTCAGCATTGTGACCTCAGCAATAGGACCTGAGCAATAGGACCTCAGCATTGTGACCTCAGCATTGTGACGTCAGCAAAAGGACAGAAGCAATAGGACATCAGCAGTAGGACCTCAGCAATGGGACCTCAGCATTGTGACCTCAGCATTGTGACCTCAGCAACAGGACCTCAGCATTGTGACCTCAGCATTTTGACCTCAGCAATAGGACCTCAGCAATAGGACCTCAGCATTGTGACCTCAGCATTGTGACCTCAGCAATAGGACCTCAGCAATAGGACCTCAGCAATAGGACCTCAGCATTGTGACCTCAGCAATAGGACCTGAGCAATAGGACCTCAGCATTGTGACCTCAGCATTGTGACGTCAGCAAAAGGACAGAAGAAATAGGACATCAGCAGTAGGACCTCAGCAATGGGACCTCAGCATTGTGACCTCAGCATTGTGACCTCAGTAACAGGACCTCAGCATTGTGACCTCAGCATTTTGACCTCAGCAATAGGACCTCAGCAATAGGACCTCAGCATTGTGACCTCAGCATTGTGACCTCAGCAATAGGACCTCAGCAATAGGACCTCAAAACTGTGACCTCAGCAATAGGACCTCAGCACTGTGACCTCAGCAATAGGACCTTAGCATTGTGACCTCAGCAATAGGACCTCAGCAACAGGACCTCCGCATTGTGACCTCAGCAGTAGGACCTCAGCAATAGGACCTCAGCACTGTGACCTCAGCATTAGGACCTCAGCAATAGGACCTCAGCAATAGGACCTCAGCATTCTGACCTCAGCAAAAGGACAGAAGCAATAGGACATCAGCAGTAGGACCTCAGCAATGGGACCTCAGCATTGTGACCTCAGCATTGTGACGTCAGCAACAGGACCTCAGCATTGTGACCTCAGCATTTTGACCTCAGCAATAGGACCTCAGCAATAGGACCTCAGCAATAGGACCTCAGCAATAGGACCTCAGCAATAGCACCTCAGCAATAGGACCTCAGCATTGTGACCTCAGCAATAGTACCTCAGCAATAGGACCTCAGCATTGTGACCTCAGCAATAGGACCTCAAAACTGTGACCTCAGCAATAGGACATCAGCAATAAGACATCAGCATTGTGACCTCAGCATTGTGACCTCAGCAACAGGACCTCCGCATAGTGACCTCAGCAGTAGGACCTCAGCAATAGGACCTCAGCACTGTGACCTCAGCAATAGGACCTCAGCAATAGGACCTCAGCAATAGGACCTCAGCATTGTGATCTCAGCAATACGACCTCAGCATTGTGACCTCACCAATAGGACCTCAGCAATTGGACCTCAGCATTGTGACCTCAGAAATAGGACCTCAGCAATAGGACCTCAGCATTGTGATCTCAGCAATACGACCTCAGCAGTAGGACCTCAGCAATAGCACATCAGCAGTAGGACCTCAGCAATAGCACATCAGCAATAGGACCTCAGCAATTGGACCTCAGCATTGTTACCTCACAAATAGGACCTCAGAAATAGGACCTCAGCAATAGGACCTCAGCAATAGGACCTCAGCATTGTGACCTCAGCAATAGGACCTCAGCAATAGGACCTCAGCAACAGGACCTCAGCAATAGGACCTCAGTATTGTGACCTCAGAAACAGGACCTCAGCAATAGGACCTCAGCATTGGGACCTCAGCAAGAGGACCTCAGCAATAGGACCTCAGCATTGTGACCTCAGCATTGTGACCTCAGCATTTTGACCTCAGCAATAGGACCTCAGCATTGTGACCTCAGCAATAGGACCTAAGCATTGTGACCTCAGCAATAGGACCTCAGCATTGTGACCTCAGCAATAGGACCTCAGCAATAGGACCTCAGCATTGGGACCTCAGCAATAGGACCTGAGCAATAGGACCTCAGCATTGTGACCTCAGCATTGTGACGTCAGCAAAAGGACAGAAGCAATAGGACATCAGCAGTAGGACCTCAGCAATAGGACCTCAGCATTGTGACCTCAGCATTGTGACCTCAGCATTTTGACCTCAGCAATAGGACCTCAGCATTGTGACCTCAGCAAAAGGACCTCAACATTGTGACCTCAGCAATAGGACCTCAGCATTGTGACCTCAGCAATAGGACCTCAGCAATAGGACCTCAGCACTGGGACCTCAGCAATAGGACCTCAGCAATAGGACCTCAACATTGTGACCTCAGCAATAGGACCTCAGCATTGTGACCTCAGCATTTTGACCTCAGCAATAGGACCTCAGCAATAGGACCTCAGCAATAGCACCTCAGCAATAGGACCTCAGCATTGTGACCTCAGCAATAGTACCTCAGCAATAGGACATCAGCATTGTGACCTCAGCATTGTGACCTCAGCATTGTGACCTCAGCAATAGGACCTCAAAACTGTGACCTCAGCAATAGGACATCAGCAATAAGACATCAGCATTGTGACCTCAGCAACAGGACCTCCGCATAGTGACCTCAGCAGTAGGACCTCAGCAATAGGACCTCAGCACTGTGACCTCAGCAATAGGACCTCAGCAATAGGACCTCAGCAATAGGACCTCAGCATTGTGATCTCAGCAATACGACCTCAGCATTGTGACCTCAGCAATAGGACCTCAGCAATTGGACCTCAGCATTGTGACCTCAGAAATAGGACCTCAGCAATAGGACCTCAGCATTGTGATCTCAGCAATACGACCTCAGCAGTAGGACCTCAGCAATAGCACATCAGCAGTAGGACCTCAGCAATAGCACATCAGCAATAGGACCTCAGCAATTGGACCTCAGCATTGTTACCTCACAAATAGGACCTCAGAAATAGGACCTCAGCAATAGGACCTCAGCAATAGGACCTCAGCATTGTGACCTCAGCAATAGGACCTCAGCAATAGGACCTCAGCAACAGGACCTCAGTATTGTGACCTCAGAAACAGGACCTCAGCAATAGGACCTCAGCATTGGGACCTCAGCAAGAGGACCTCAGCAATAGGACCTCAGCATTGTGACCTCAGCATTGTGACCTCAGCATTTTGACCTCAGCAATAGGACCTCAGCATTGTGACCTCAGCAATAGGACCTAAGCATTGTGACCTCAGCAATAGGAGCTCAACAATAGTACCTCAGCATTGTGACCTCAGTAATAGGACGTCAGCATTTTGACCTCAGCAATAGGACCTCAGAAATAGGACCTCAGAAATAAGACCACAGCAATAGGACCTCAGAAACGGGACCTCAGCACTTTGACCTCAGTATTGTGACCTCAGCATTGTGACCTCAGCAATAGGACCTCAAAACTGTGACTTCAGCAATAGGACCTGAGCAATAGGACCTCAGCATTGTGACCTCAGCAATAGGACCTCAGCATTGTGACCTCAGCAATAGGAGCTCAGCAATAGGACGTCAACATTGTGACCTCAGCAATAGGACCTCAGCATTGTGACCTCAGCAATAGGACATCAGCAATAGGACCTCAGCATTGTGACCTCAGCATTGTGACCTCAGCAATAGGACCTTAGCAATAGGACCTCAGCATTGTGACCTGAGCATTGTGACCTGAGCATTGTGACCTCAGCAATAGGACCTTAGCAATAGGACCTCAGCATTGTGACCTCAGCATTGTGACCTCAGCAATAGGACCTCAGAAATAGGACCTAAGGATTGTGACCGCAGCATAGTGACCTCAGAATTGTGACCTGAGAAACAGGACCTCAGCAATAGGACCTCAGCAATATGACCTGAGCAATAGGACCTCAGCAAAAGGACCTCAACATTGTGACCTCAGCAATAGGACCTCAGCATTGTTACCTCAGCAATAGGACCTCAGCAATAGGACCTCAGCATTGGGACCTCAGCAATAGGACCTCAGCAATAGGAACTCAGCAGTAGGACCTCAGCAATGGGACCTCAGCATTGTGACCTCAGCATTGTGACCTCAGCATTGTGACCTCAGCAACAGGACCTCAGCATTTTGACCTCAGCATTGTGACCTCAGCATTTTGACCTCAGCAATAGGACCTCAGCAATAGGACCTCAGCATTGTGACCTCAGCAATAGGACCTCAGCAATAGGACCTCAAAACTGTGACCTCAGCAATAGGACCTCAGCACTGTGACCTCAGCAATAGGACCTCAGCATTGTGACCTCAGCAATAGGACCTCAGCAACAGGACCTCCACATTGTGACCTCAGCAGTAGGACCTCAGCACTGTGACCTCAGCAATAGGACCTCAGCAATAGGACCTCAGCAATAGGACCTCAGCAATAGGACCTCAGCAATAGGACCTCAGCATTCTGACCTCAGCAATAGGACCTAAGCAGTAGGACGTCAGCAATAGGACCTCAGCATTGTGATCTCAGCAATAGGACCTCAGCAATAGGACCTCAGCATTGTGACCTCAGCAATAGGACCTCAGCATTGTGACCTCAGGAATAGGACCTGAGCAATAGGACCTCAGCAATGGGACCTCAGCATTGTGACCTCAGCATTGTGACCTCAGCAACAGGACCTCAGCATTGTGACCTCAGCATTTTGACCTCAGCAGTAGGACCTCAGCAATAGGACCTCAGCAATAGGACCTCAGCAATAGGACCTCAGCAATAGGACCTCAGCAATAGCACCTCAGCATTGTGACCTCAGCAATAGGACCTCAGCAAGAGGACCTCAGCATTGTGACCTCAGAAATAGGACCTCAGCAATAGGACCTCAGTAATAGGACCTCAGCATTAGGACCTCAGAAATAGGACCTCAGCAGTAGGACCTCAGCACTAGCACCACAGAAATTTTACCTCGAATTCTGACCTCAGCAATAGGACCTCAGCAATAAGACCTCAGCATTGGGACCTCAGCAATAGGACCTCATCATTGTGACCTCAGCACTGTGACCTCAGCAATAGGACCTCAGCACTGTGACCTCAGCAATAGGACCTCAGCATAGTGACCTCAGCAAAAAGACCTCAGCCATAGGACCTCAGCATTGTGACCTTAGCAATAGGACCTCAGTAATAGGACCTCAGCATTGTGACCTCAGCATTGTGACCTCAGCATTGTGACCTCAGCAATAGGACCTCAGCATTGTGACCTCAGCATTGTGACCTCAGCATTGTGACCTCAGCAATAGGATCTCAGCACTGTGACCTCAGCAATAGGATCTCAGCAATAGGACCTCAGCAATAGGACCTCAGCAATAGGACCTCAGCATTGTGACCTCAACATTGTGACCTCAGCAATAGGACAGAAGCAATAGGACATCAGCAATAGGACCTCAGCAATGGGACCTCAGCATTGTCTCCTCAGAATTGTGACCTCAGCAATAGGACCTCAGCAATAGGACCTCAGAATTGTGACCTCAGAAATAGGAACCTCAGAAATAGGACCTCAGCAATAGGACCTCAGCAAAAGGACCTCAGCAAAAGGACCTAAGCAATAGGACCTCAGCATTGTGACCTCAGCAATAGGACCTCAGCAGTAGGACCTCAGCAATAGGACTTCAGCAATAGGACCTCAGCATTGTGACCTCAGCAATAGGACCTCAGTAATAGCACCTCAGCAATAGGACCTCCGCATTTTGACCGAAGCAATAGGACCTCAGCAATAGGACCTCAGCATTGTGACCTCAGCAATAGGACCTCAGCAATAGGACCTCAGCATTGTGACCTCAGCAATAGGACCTCAGCAATAGGACCTCAGCAATAGGACCTCAGCATTGTGACCTCAGCAATAGGACCTCAGTAATAGGACCTCAGCATTGTGACCTCAGCATTGTGACCTCAGCAATAGGACGTCAGCAATAGGACCTCAGCATTGTGACCTCAGCAATAGGACCTCAGCAATAGGACCTCAGCATTGTGACCTCAGCAGTAAGACCTCAGCATTGGGACATCAGCAATAGGACCTCAGCTCTGTGACCTCAGCAATAGGAACTCAGCAATAGGCCCTCAGCAATAGGACCTCAGTATTGTGACCTCAGCATTAGGACAGAAGCAATAGGACATCAGCAACAGGACCTCAGCAATGGGACCTCAGCATTGTCACCTCAGCATTGTGATATCTGCAGTAGGACCTCAGCAAGAGGACCTAAGCATTGAGACCTCAGCCATAGGACCTCAGCAATAGGACCTCAGCAATAGGACCTCAGCAACAGGACCTCAGCAATAGGACCTCAGCATTGTGACCTCAGCAATAGGACCTCAGCAATAGGACCTCAGCATTGTGACCTCATCATTGTGACCTCAGCAATAGGACCTCAGCATTGAGAACTCAGCATTGTAACCTCAGCAATAGGACCTCAGCAATAGGACCTCAGCATTATGCCCTCAGCGGTAGGACCTCAGCAATAGGACCTCAGCAAGAGGACCTCAGCATTGCGAACTCAGGAATAGGACCTCAGCAATAGGACCTCAGAAATAGGACTTCAGCTTTGTGACCTCAGCATTGTGACCTCAGCAATAGGACATCAGCATTGTGACCTCAGCAATAGGACCTCAGCACTAGCACCTCAGCATTGTGACCTCAGCAATAGGACCAAAGCAATAGGACCTCAGCATTGTGATCTCAGCAATACGACCTCAGCATTGTGACCTCAGCAATAGGACCTCAGCAATTGGACCTCAGCATTGTGACCTCAGAAATAGGACCTCAGCAATAGGACCTCAGCATTGTGATCTCAGCAATACGACCTCAGCAGTAGGACCTCAGCAATAGCACATCAGCAGTAGGACCTCAGCAATAGCACATCAGCAATAGGACCTCAGCAATTGGACCTCAGCATTGTTACCTCACAAATAGGACCTCAGAAATAGGACCTCAGCAATAGGACCTCAGCAATAGGACCTCAGCATTGTTACCTCAGCAATAGGACCTCAGCAACAGGACCTCAGCAATAGGACCTCAGTATTGTGACCTCAGAAACAGGACCTCAGCAATAGGACCTCAGCATTGGGACCTCAGCAAGAGGACCTCAGCAATAGGACCTCAGCATTGTGACCTCAGCTTTGTGACCTCAGCATTTTGACCTCAGCAATAGGACCTCAGCATTGTGACCTCAGCAATAGGACCTAAGCATTGTGACCTCAGCAATAGGAGCTCAACAATAGTACCTCAGCATTGTGACCTCAGTAATAGGACGTCAGCATTTTGACCTCAGCAATAGGACCTCAGAAATAGGACCTCAGAAATAAGACCACAGCAATAGGACCTCAGAAACGGGACCTCAGCACTTTGACCTCAGTATTGTGACCTCAGCATTGTGACCTCAGCAATAGGACCTCAAAACTGTGACTTCAGCAATAGGACCTGAGCAATAGGACCTCAGCATTGTGACCTCAGCAATAGGACCTCAGCATTGTGACCTCAGCAATAGGAGCTCAGCAATAGGACGTCAACATTGTGACCTCAGCAATAGGACCTCAGCATTGTGACCTCAGCAATAGGACATCAGCAATAGGACCTCAGCATTGTGACCTCAGCATTGTGACCTCAGCAATAGGACCTTAGCAATAGGACCTCAGCATTGTGACCTGAGCATTGTGACCTGAGCATTGTGACCTCAGCAATAGGACCTTAGCAATAGGACCTCAGCATTGTGACCTCAGCATTGTGACCTCAGCAATAGGACCTCAGAAATAGGACCTAAGGATTGTGACCGCAGCATAGTGACCTCAGAATTGTGACCTGAGAAACAGGACCTCAGCAATAGGACCTCAGCAATATGACCTGAGCAATAGGACCTCAGCAAAAGGACCTCAACATTGTGACCTCAGCAATAGGACCTCAGCATTGTTACCTCAGCAATAGGACCTCAGCAATAGGACCTCAGCATTGGGACCTCAGCAATAGGACCTCAGCAATAGGAACTCAGCAGTAGGACCTCAGCAATGGGACCTCAGCATTGTGACCTCAGCATTGTGACCTCAGCATTGTGACCTCAGCAACAGGACCTCAGCATTTTGACCTCAGCATTGTGACCTCAGCATTTTGACCTCAGCAATAGGACCTCAGCAATAGGACCTCAGCATTGTGACCTCAGCAATAGGACCTCAGCAATAGGACCTCAAAACTGTGACCTCAGCAATAGGACCTCAGCACTGTGACCTCAGCAATAGGACCTCAGCATTGTGACCTCAGCAATAGGACCTCAGCAACAGGACCTCCACATTGTGACCTCAGCAGTAGGACCTCAGCACTGTGACCTCAGCAAGAGGACCTCAGCAATAGGACCTCAGCAATAGGACCTCAGCAATAGGACCTCAGCATTCTGACCTCAGCAATAGGACCTAAGCAGTAGGACGTCAGCAATAGGACCTCAGCATTGTGATCTCAGCAATAGGACCTCAGCAATAGGAACTCAGCATTGTGACCTCAGGAATAGGACCTGAGCAATAGGACCTCAGCAATGGGACCTCAGCATTGTGACCTCAGCATTGTGACCTCAGCAACAGGACCTCAGCATTGTGACCTCAGCATTTTGACCTCAGCAGTAGGACCTCAGCAATAGGACCTCAGCAATAGGACCTCAGCAATAGGACCTCAGCAATAGCACCTCAGCATTGTGACCTCAGCAATAGGACCTCAGCATTGTGACCTCAGCATTGTGACCTCAGCATTGTGACCTCAGCAATAGGACCTCAAAACTGTGACCTCAGCAATAGGACATCAGCAATAGGACATCAGCATTGTGATCTCAGCATTGTGACCTCAGCAACAGGACCTCAGCAACAGGACCTCAGCAACAGGACCTCAGCAACAGGACCTCAGCAACAGGACCTCCGCATTGTGACCTCAGCAATAGGACCTCAGCAAGAGGACCTCAGCATTGTGACCTCAGAAATACGACCTCAGCAATAGGACCTCAGTAATAGGACCTCAGCATTAGGACCTCAGAAATAGGACCTCAGCAGTAGGACCTCAGCACTAGCACCACAGAAATTTTACCTCGAATTCTGACCTCAGCAATAGGACCTCAGCAATAAGACCTCAGCATTGGGACCTCAGCAATAGGACCTCAGCATTGTGACCTCAGCACTGTGACCTCAGCAATAGGACCTCAGCACTGTGACCTCAGCAATAGGACCTCAGCATAGTGACCTCAGCAAAAAGACCTCAGCCATAGGACCTCAGCATTGTGACCTTAGCAATAGGACCTCAGTAATAGGACCTCAGCATTGTGACCTCAGCATTGTGACCTCAGCATTGTGACCTCAGCAATAGGACCTCAGCATTGTGACCTCAGCATTGTGACCTCAGCATTGTGACCTCAGCAATAGGATCTCAGCACTGTGACCTCAGCAATAGGATCTCAGCAATAGGACCTCAGCAATAGGACCTCAGCAATAGGACCTCAGCATTGTGACCTCAACATTGTGACCTCAGCAATAGGACAGAAGCAATAGGACATCAGCAATAGGACCTCAGCAATGGGACCTCAGCATTGTCACCTCAGAATTGTGACCTCAGCAATAGGACCTCAGCAATAGGACCTCAGAATTGTGACCTCAGAAATAGGAACCTCAGAAATAGGACCTCAGCAATAGGACCTCAGCAAAAGGACCTCAGCAAAAGGACCTAAGCAATAGGACCTCAGCATTGTGACCTCAGCAATAGGACCTCAGCAGTAGGACCTCAGCAATAGGACTTCAGCAATAGGACCTCAGCATTGTGACCTCAGCAATAGGACCTCAGTAATAGCACCTCAGCAATAGGACCTCCGCATTTTGACCGAAGCAATAGGACCTCAGCAATAGGACCTCAGCATTGTGACCTCAGCAATAGGACCTCAGCATTGTGACCTCAGCAATAGGACCTCAGCAATAGGACCTCAGCAATAGGACCTCAGCATTGTGACCTCAGCAATAGGACCTCAGTAATAGGACCTCAGAATTGTGACCTCAGCATTGTGACCTCAGCAATAGGACGTCAGCAATAGGACCTCAGCATTGTGACCTCAGCAATAGGACCTCAGCAATAGGACCTCAGCATTGTGACCTCAGCAGTAAGACCTCAGCATTGGGACATCAGCAATAGGACCTCAGCTCTGTGACCTCAGCAATAGGAACTCAGCAATAGGCCCTCAGCAATAGGACCTCAGTATTGTGACCTCAGCATTAGGACAGAAGCAATAGGACATCAGCAACAGGACCTCAGCAATGGGACCTCAGCATTGTCACCTCAGCATTGTGATATCTGCAGTAGGACCTCAGCAAGAGGACCTAAGCATTGAGACCTCAGCCATAGGACCTCAGCAATAGGACCTCAGCAATAGGACCTCAGCAACAGGACCTCAGCAATAGGACCTCAGCATTGTGACCTCAGCAATAGGACCTCAGCAATAGGACCTCAGCATTGTGACCTCATCATTGTGACCTCAGCAATAGGACCTCAGCATTGAGAACTCAGCATTGTAACCTCAGCAATAGGACCTCAGCAATAGGACCTCAGCAATAGGACCTCAGCATTATGCCCTCAGCGGTAGGACCTCAGCAATAGGATCTCAGCAAGAGGACCTCAGCATTGCGAACTCAGGAATAGGACCTCAGCAATAGGACCTCAGAAATAGGACTTCAGCTTTGTGACCTCAGCATTGTGACCTCAGCAATAGGACATCAGCATTGTGACCTCAGCAATAGGACCTCAGCACTAGCACCTCAGCATTGTGACCTCAGCAATAGGACCACAGCAATAGGACCTCCGCATTGTGACCTCAGCAATAGCACCTCAGCAATAAGACCTCAGCATTGGGACCTCAGGAAGAGGACTTCAGCAATAGGACCTCAGCATTGTGACCTCAACATTGTGACCTCAGCATTTTGACCTCAGCAATAGGACCTCAGCATTGTGACCTCAGCATTGTGACCTCAGCACTGTGACCTCAGCCATAGGACCTCAGCAATAAGACCTCAGCAATAGGACCTCAGCAATAGGACCTCAGAAATAGCACCTCAGCAATAGGACATCAGCATTGTGACCTCAGCAGTAGGACCTCAGCAATAGGACCTCAGCATTGTGATCTCCGCAATAGGACCTCAGCAATAGGACCTCAGCATTGTGACCTCAGCAATAGGACGTCAGCAATAGGACCTCAGCATTGTGACCTCAGCATTGTGACCTCAGCAATAGGACCTCAGCATTGTGACCTCAGCATTGTTACCTCAGTAGTAGGACCTCAGCAATAGGACCTCAGCAATAGGACCTCAGCAATAGGACCTCAGCATTGTGACCTCAGCAATAGGACCTCAGCAATAGGACCTCAGCATTGTGACCTAAGCTATAGGACCACAGCAATAGGACCTCAGCATTGTGACCTCAGCATTGTGACCTCAGCAATAGCACCTCAGCAATAAGACCTCAGCATTGGGACCTCAGCAAGAGGACTTCCGCAATAGGACCTCAGCATTGTGACCTCAACATTGTGACCTCAGCATTTTGACCTCAGCAATAGGACCTCAGCATTCTGACCTCAGCATTGTGACCTGAACATTGTGACCTCAGCATTGTGACCACAGCCATAGGACCTCAGCAATAGGACCTCAGCAATAAGACCTCAGCAGTAGGACCTCAGTAATAGGACTTCAGCAATAGCACCTCAGCAATAGGACATCAGCATTGTGACCTCAGCAGTAGGACCTCAGCAATAGGACCTCAGCATTGTGATCTCCGCAATAGGACCTCAGCAATAGGACCTCAGCAATAGGACCTCAGCATTGTGACCTCAGCATTGTGACCTCAGCAATAGGACGTCAGCAATAGGACCTCAGCATTGTGACCTCAGCATTGTGACCTCAGCAATAGGACCTCAGCAATAGGACCTCAGCATTGAGACCTTAGCAATAGGACCTCAGCAATAGGACCTCAGCATTGTGACCTCAGCATTGTTACCTCAGTAGTAGGACCTCAGCAATAGGACCTCAGCAATAAGACCTCAGGAATAGGACCTCAGCATTGTGACCTCAGCATTGTGACCTCAGCATTGTGACCTCAGCAATAGGACCTCAGCAATAGGACGTCAGCAATAGGACCTCAGCAATAGGACCACTGCAATAGGACATCAGCACTGTGACCTCAGCAGTACGACCTCAGCATTGTGACCTCAGCAATAGCACCTCAGCAATAAGACCTCAGCATTGGGACCTCAGCAAGAGGACTTCCGCAATAGGACCTCAGCATTGTGACCTCAACATTGTGTCCTCAGCATTTTGACCTCAGCAATAGGACCTCAGCATTGTGACCTCAGCATTGTGACCTGAACATTGTGACCTCAGCACTGTGACCTCAGCCATAGGACCTCAGCAATAGGACCTCAGCAATAGGACCTCAGTAATAGGACCTCAGCAATAGCACCTCAGCAATAGGACATCAGCATTGTGACCTCAGCAGTAGGACCTCAGCAATAGGACCTCAGCATTGTGATCTCCGCAATAGGACCTCAGCAATAGGACCTCAGCATTCTGACCTCAGCAATAGGACGTCAGCAATAGGACCTCAGCATTGTGACCTCAGCATTGTGACCTCAGCATTGTTACCTCAGTAGTAGGACCTCAGCAATAGGACCTCAGCAATAGGACCTCAGCATTGTGACCTCAGCAATAGGACCTCAGCATTGTGACCTCAGCAATAGGACCTCAGCAATAGGACCTCAGCAATAGGACCTCAGCAATAGGACCTCAGCAATAGGACCTAAGCAATAGGACCACAGCAATAGGACCTAAGCAATAGGACCACAGCAATAGGACCTCAGCATTGTGACCTCAGCATTGTGACCTCAGCAATAGCTCCTCAGCAATAAGACCTCAGCATTGGGACCTCAGCAAGAGGACTTCCGAATAGGACCTCAGCATTGTGACCTCAACATTGTGACCTCAGCATTTTGACCTCAGCAATAGGACCTCAGCATTGCGACCTCAGCATTGTGACCTGAACATTGTGACCTCAGCCATAGGACCTCAGCAATAGGACCTCAGCAATAAGACATCAGTAATAGGACCGCAGCAATAGCACCTCAGCAATAGGACATCAGGATTGTGACCTCAGCAGTAGGACCTCAGCAATAGGACCTCAGCATTGTGATCTCCGCAATAGGACCTCCGCAATAGGACCTCAGCAATAGGACCTCAGCATTGTGACCTCAGCAATAGGACGTCAGCAATAGGACCTCAGCATTGTGACCTCAGCATTGTGACCTCAGCAATAGGACCTCAGCAATAGGACCTCAGCATTGAGACCTCAGAAATAGGACCTCAGCAATAGGACCACAGCAATAGGACCTCAGCATTGTGACCTCAGCAATAGCACCTCAGCAATAGGACCTCAGCAATAGGACCTCAGCATTGAGACCTCAGCAATAGGACCTCAGCAATAGCACCTCAGCAATAGGACCTCAGCATTGTGATCTCCGCAATAGGACCTCAGCAATAGGACCTCAGCATTGTGACCTCAGCAATAGGAGCTCAGCAATAGGACCTCAACATTGTGACCTCAGCAATAGGACCTCAGCAATAGGACCTCAGCATTGTGACCTCAGCATTGTTACCTCAGTAGTAGGACCTCAGCAATAGGACCTCAGCAATAGGACCTCAGCATTGTGACCTCAGCAATAGGACCTCAGCATTGTGACCTCAGCAATAGCACCTCAGCAATAAGACCTCAGCATTGGGACCTCAGCGAGAGGACTTCCGCAATAGGACCTCAGCATTGTGACCTCAACATTGTGACCTCAGCATTTTGACCTCAGCAATAGGACTTCAGCATTGTGACCTCAGCATTGTGACCTGAACATTGTGACCTCAGCATTGTGACCTCAGCCATAGGACCTCAGCAATAGGACCTCAGCAATAAGACCTCAGCAATAGGACCTCAGCAATAGCACCTCAGCAATAGGACCTCAGCAATAGCACCTCAGCAATAGGACATCAGCATTGTGACCTCAGCAGTAGGACCTCAGCAATAGGACCTCAGCATTGTGATCTCCGCAATAGGACCTCCGCAATAGGACCTCAGCAATAGGACCTCAGCATTGTGACCTCAGCATTGTGACCTCAGCATTGTGACCTCAGCATTGTGACCTCAGTATTGTGACCTCAGCAATAGGACGTCAGCAATAGGACCTCAGCATTGTGACCTCAGCATTGTGACCTCAGCATTGTGACCTCAGCAATAGGACCTCAGGAATAGGACCTCAGGAATAGGACCTCAGCATTGTGACCTCAGCAATAGGACCACAGCAATAGGACCTCAGCATTGTGACCTCAGCATTGTGACCTCAGCAATAGGACCTCAGCAATAGGACCTCAGGAATAGGACCTCAGCAATAGGACCTCAGCATTGTGACCTCAGCAATAGGACCTCAGCATTGTGACCTCAGCATTGTGACCTCAGCAATAGCACCTCAGCAATAAGACCTCAGCATTGGGACCTCAGCAAGAGGACTTCAGCAATAGGACATCAGCATTGTGACCTCAACATTGTGACCTCAGCATTTTGACCTCAGCAATAGGACCTCAGCATTGTGACCTCAGCATTGTGACCTGAACATTGTGACCTCAGCACTGTGACCTCAGCCATAGGACCTCAGCAATAGGACCTCAGCAATAAGACCTCAGCAATAGGACCTCAGTAATAGGACCTCAGCAATAGCACCTCAGCAATAGGACATCAGCATTGCGACCTCAGCAGTAGGACCTCAGCAATAGGACCTCAGCATTGTGATCTCCGCAATAGGACCTCAGCAATAGGACCTCAGCATTGTGACCTCAGCATTGTGACCTCAGCATTAGGACGTCACCAATAGGACCTCAGCATTGTGACCTCAGCATTGTGACCTCAGCAATAGGACCTCAGCAATAGGACCTCAGGATTGTGACCTCAGCATTGTTACCTCAGTAGTAGGACCTCAGCAATAGGACCTCAGCAATAGGACCTCAGCAATAGCACCTCAGCAATAGGACATCAGCATTGTGACCTCAGCAATAGGACCTCAGCATTGTGATCTCCGCAATAGGACCTCCGCAATAGGACCTCAGCATTGTGACCTCAGCATTGTGACCTCAGCAATAGGACGTCAGCAATAGGACCTCAGCTTTGTGACCTCAGCATTGTGACCTTAGCAATAGGACCTCAGCAATAGGACCTCAGCATTGAGACCTCAGAAATAGGACCTCAGCCATAGGACCTCAGCAATAGGACCTCAGCAATAGGACCTCAGCAATAGGACCTCAGCAATAGGACCTCAGCAATAGGACCTCAGCATTGTGAACTCAGCATTGTAACCTCAGCAAAAGGACCTCAGCAATAGGACCTCAGCATTGTGACCTAAGCAATAGGACCTCAGGAATAGGACCTCAGCAATAGGACCTAAGCATTGTGACCTCAGCATTGTGACCTCAGCAATAGGACCTCAGCAATGGGACCTCAGCAATAGGACCTCAGCAATAGGACCTCAGCAATAGGACCTCAGCAATAGGACCTAAGCTTTGTGACCTCAGCATTGAGACCTCAGCATTGTGACCTCACTATTAGGACCTCAGCAATAGGACCTCAGCATTGTGACCTCAGCAATAGGACCACAGCAATAGGACCTCAGCATTGTGACCTCCGCAATAGGACCTCAGAAATAGGACCTCAGCAATAAGACCTCAGCATTGGGACCTCAGCAAGAGGACTTCAGCAATAGGACCTGAGCATTGTGACCTCAACATTGTGACCTCAGCATTTTGACCTCAGCAATAGGACCTCAGCATTGTGACCTAAGCATTGTGACCTGAACATTGTGACCTCAGCATTGTGACCTCAGCCATAGGACCTCAGCAATAGGACCTCAGCAATAGGACCTCAGCAATAGGACCTCAGTAATAGGACCTCAGCAATAGTACCTCAGCAATAGGACATCAGCATTGTGACCTCAGCAGTAGGACCTCAGCAGTAGGACCTCAGCAATAGGACCTCAGCATTGTGATCTCCGCAATAGGACCTCCACAATAGGACCTCAGCAATAGGACCTCAGCATTGTGACCTCAGCATTGTGACCTCAGCATTGTGACCTCAGCAATAGGACGTCAGCAATAGGACCTCAGCATTGTGACCTCAGCATTGTGACCTCAGCAATAGGACCTCAGCAATAGGACCTCAGCATTGAGACCTCAGAAATAGGACCTCAGCAATAGGACCTCAGCAATAGGATCTCAGCATTGTGAACTCAGCAAAAGGACCTCAGCAATAGGACCTCAGCAATAGGACCTCAGCATTGTGACCTAAGCAATAGGACCTCAGGAATAGGACCTCAGCAATAGGACCTCAGCATTGTGACCTCAGCATTGTGACCTCAGAAATGGGACCTCAGCCATAGGTCCTCAGCAATAGGACCTCAGCATTGTGACCTCAGCAAGAGGACCTTAGCATTGTGACCTCATCATTGTGACCTCAGCTTTAGGACCTCAGTAATAGGACCTCAGCAATAGGACCTCACCATTGTGACCTCATCATTGTGACCTCAGCAATAGGACCTCAGCATTGAGAACTCAGCATTGTAACCTCAGCAATAGGACCTCAGCAATAGAACCTCAGCATTATGCCCTCAGCGGTAGGACCTCAGCAATAGGACCTCAGCAACAGGACCTCAGCAATAGGACTTCCGCATTGTGACCTCAGCAATAGGACCTCAGCATTGTGACCTCAGCATTGTGACCTTACAATATGACCTCAGCAATAGGACCTCAGCATTGTGACCTCAGCATTGTTACCTCAGTAGTAGGACATCAGCAATAGGACCTCAGCAATAGGACCTCAGCATTGTGACCTCAGCAATAGGACCTCAGCATTGTGACCTCAGCATTGTGACCTCAGCAATAGGACCTCAGCAATAGGACCTCAGCATTGTGACCTCAGTAATAGGACCACAGCAATAGGACCTCAGCATTGTGACCTCCGGAATAGGACCTCAGCAATAGGACCTCAGCAATAAGACCTCAGCATTGGGACCTCAGCAAGAGGACTTCAGCAATAGGACCTCAGCATTGTGACCTCAACATTGTGACCTCAGCATTTTGACCTCAGCAATAGGACCTCAGCAATAGGACCTCAGCATTGTGACCTGAACATTGTGAACTCAGCATTGTGACCTCAGCCATAGGACCTCAGCAATAGGACCTCTGCAATAGGACCTCTGCAATAGGACCTCAGTAATAGGACCTCAGCAATAGCACCTCAGCAATAGGACATCAGCATTGTGACCTCAGCAGTAGGACCTCAGCAATAGGACCTCAGCATTGTGATCTCCGCAATAGGACCTCCGCAATAGGACCTCAGCAATAGGACCTCAGCATTGTGACCTCAGCATTGTGACCTCAGCATTGTGACCTCAGCAATCGGACGTCAGCAATAGGACGTCAGCATTGTGACCTCAGCATTGTGACCTCAGCAATAGGACCTCAGCAATAGGACCTCAGCATTGTGACCTCAGAAATAGGACCTCAGCAATAGGACCTCAGCAATAGGACCTCAGCAATAGGATCTCAGCATTCTTAACTCAGCAAAAGGACCTCAGCAATAGGACCTCAGCAATAGGACCTCAGCAATAGGACCTCAGCATTGTGACCTAAGCAATAGGACCTCAGGAATAGGACCTCAGCAATAGGACCTCAGCATTGTGACCTCAGCAATAGGACCTCAGCAGTAGGTCCTCAGCAATAGGACCTCAGCAATAGGACCTCACCAATAGGACCTCCGCAATAGGACCTCAGCAATAGGACCTCAGCATTGTGACCTCAGCATTGTGACCTCAGCAATAGGACGTCAGCAATAGGACCTCAGCATTGTGACCTCAGCATTGTGACCTCAGCAATAGGACCTCAGCAATAGGAACTCAGGAATAGGACCTCAGCAATAGGACCTCAGGAATAGGACCTCAGCAATAACACCTCAGCATTGTGACCTCAGCAATAGGACCACAGCAATAGGACCTCAGCATTGTGACCTCAGCATTGTGACCTCAGCATTGTGACCTCAGCAATAGGACCTCAGCAATAGGACCTCAGCATTGTGACCTCAGCAATAGGACCACAGCAATAGGACCTCAGCATTGTGACCTCAGCATTGTGACCTCAGCATTGTGACCTCAGCAATAAGACCTCAGCATTGGGACCTCAGCAAGAGGACTTCAGCAATAGGACATCAGCATTGTGACCTCAACATTGTGACCTCAGCATTTTGACCTCAGCAATAGGACCTCAGCATTGTGACCTCAGCATTGTGACCTGAACATTTTGACCTCAGCACTGTGACCTCAGCCATAGGACCTCAGCAATAGGACCTCAGCAATAAGACCTCAGCAATAGGACCTCAGTAATAGGACCTCAGCAATTGCACCTCAGCAATAGGACATCAGCATTGTGACCTCAGCAGTAGGACCTCAGCAATAGGACCTCAGCATTGTGATCTCCGCAATAGGACCTCAGCAATAGGACCTCAGCATTGTGACCTCAGCATTGTGACCTCAGCATTAGGACGTCAGCAATAGGACCTCAGCATTGTGACCTCAGCATTGTGACCTCAGCAATAGGACCTCAGCATTGTGACCTCAGCATTGTGACCTCAGTAGTAGGACCTCAGCAATAGGACCTCAGCAATAGGACCTCAGCAATAGCACCTCAGCAATAGGACATAAGCATTGTGACCTCAGCAGTAGGACCTCAGCAATAGGACCTCAGCAATAGGACCTCAGCAATAGGACCTCAGCAATAGGACCTCAGCATTGTGAACTCAGCAAAAGGACCTCAGCAATAGGACCTCAGCAATAGGACCTCAGCAATAGGACCTCAGCATTGTGACCTAAGCAATAGGACCTCAGGAATAGGACCTCAGCAATAGGACCTCAGCATTGTGACCTCAGCATTGTGACCTCAGCATTGTGACCTCAGCAATAGGACCTCAGCATTGTGACCTCAGCATTGTGACCTCAGCATTGAGACCTCAGCATTGTGACCTCACCAATAGGACATCAGCATTGTGACCTCAGCAATAGGACCTCAGCAATAGGACCTCAGCAATAGGACCTCAGAAATAGGACCTCAGAAATAGGACCTCAGCAGTAGGACCTCAGCATTGGGACCTCAGAAATGGGACCTCAGCCATAGGTCCTCAGCAATAGGACCTCAGCAATAGGACCTCAGAATTGTGACCTCAGCAAGAGGACCTCAGCATTGTGACCTCATCATTGTGACCTCAGCAATAGGACCTCAGCAATAGGACCTCAGCAATAGGACCTCAGCATTGTGACCTAATCATTGTGACCTCAGCAATAGGACCTCAGCATTGAGAACTCAGCATTGTAACCTCAGCAATAGGACCTCAGCAATAGGACCTCAGCATTATGCCCTCAGCGGTAGGACCTCAGCAACAGGACTTCCGCATTGTGACCTCAGCAATAGGACCTCAGCAAGAGGACCTCAGCATTGCGAACTCAGGAATAGGACCTCAGCAATAGGACCTCAGCAATAGGACTTCAGCTTTGTGACCTCAGCATTGTGACCTCAGCAATAGGACATCAGCATTGTGACCTCAGCAATAGGACCTCAGCACTAGCACCTCAGCAATTAGACCTCCGCATTCTGACCTCAGCAATAGGACCTCAGCATTGTGACCTCAGCATTGTGACCTTAGCAATATAACCTCAGCAATAGGACCTCAGCATTGTGACCTCAGCATTGTTACCTCAGTAGTAGGACCTCAGCAATAGGACCTCAGCAATAGGACCTCAGCATTGTGACCTCAGCAATAGGACCTCAGCATTGTGACCTCAGCATTGTGACCTCAGCAATAGGACCTCAGCAATAGGACCTCAGCATTGTGACCTCAGCAATAGGACCACAGCAATAGGACCTCAGCATTGTGACCTCCGGAAACGGACCTCAGCAATAGGACCTCAGCAATAAGACCTCAGCATTGGGACCTCAGCAAAAGGACTTCAGCAATAGGACCTCAGCATTGTGACCTCAACATTGTGACCTCAGCATTTTGACCTCAGCAATTGGACCTCAGCATTGTGACCTCAGCATTGTGACCTGAACATTGTGACCTCAGCATTGTGACCTCAGCCATAGGACCTCAGCAATAGGACCTCAGAATAGGACCTCTGCAATAGGACCTCAGTAATAGGACCTCAGCAATAGCACCTCAGCAATAGGACATCAGCATTGTGACCTCAGCAGTAGGACCTCAGCAATTGGACCTCAGCATTGTGATCTCCGCAATAGGACCTCCGCAATAGGACCTCAGCAATAGGACCTCAGCATTGTGACCTCAGCATTGTGACCTCAGCAATAGGACGTCAGCAATAGGACCTCAGCATTGTGACCTCAGCAATAGGACCTCAGCAATAGGACCTCAGCATTGTGACCTCAGAAATAGGACCTCAGCAATAGGACCTCAGCAATAGGATCTTAGCATTGTGAACTCAGCAAAAGGACCTCAGCAATAGGACCTCAGCAATAGGACCTCAGCATTGTGACCTAAGCAATAGGACCTCAGGAATAGGACCTCAGCAATAGGACCTCAGCATTGTGACCTCAGCAATAGGACCTCAGCAGTAGGTCCTCAGCAATAGGACCTCAGTAATAGGACCTCACCATTAGGACCTCAGAAATAGGACCTCAGCAGTAGGACCTCAGCATTGGGACCTCAGCATTGTGACCTCACAATTAGGACCTCAGCAATAGGACATCTGCATTGTGACCTCAGCAATAGGACCTCAGCAATAGGACCTCAGAAATAGGACCTCAGCAGTAGGACCTCAGCATTGGGACCTCAGGAATGGGACCTCAGCAATAGGTCCTCAGCAATAGGACCTCAGCAGTAGGACCTCAGCATTGTGACGTCAGCAATAGGACCTCAGCATTGTGACCTCATCATTATGACCTCAGCAATAGGACCTCAGCTATAGAACCTCAGCATTGTGACCTCAGCAATAGGACCTCAGCTATAGAACCTCAGCATTGTGACCTCAGCAATAGGACCTCAGCTATAGAACCTCAGCAATAGGACCTCAGCAATAGGTCCTCATCAATAGGACCTCAGCATTGTGAACTCAGCATTGTGACCTCAGCGATAGGACCTCAGCAATAGGACCTCAGCATTTTGACCTCAGCAATAGGACCTCAGGAATAGGACCTCAGCAATAGGACCTCAGCATTGTGACCTCAGCATTGTGACCTCCGAATTGTGACCTCAGCAATAGGACCTCAGCAATAGGACCTCAGCTTTGTGACCTCAGGATTGAGACCTCAGCATTGTGACCTCAGCAATAGGACCTCAGCAATAGGACATCAGCATTGTGACCTCAGCAATAGAACCACAGCAATAGGACCTCATCATTAGGACCTCAGAAATAGGACCTCAGCAGTAGGACCTCAGCATTTGGACCTCAGCAATAGGACCTCAGCCATAGGTCCTCAGCAATAGGACCTCATCATTAGGACCTCAGAAATAGGACCTCAGCAGTAGGACCTCAGCTTTGGGACCTCAGCAATAGGACCTCAGCCATAGGTCCTCAGCAATAGGACCTCAGCAATAGGACCTCAGAATTAGGACCTCAGAAATAGGACCTCAGCAGTAGGACCTCAGGATTGGGACCTCAGGAATGGGACCTCAGCAATAGGTCCTCAGCAATAGGACCTCAGCAGTAGGACCTCAGCATTGTGACCTCAGCAATAGGACCTCAGCATTGTGACCTCATCATTATGACCTCAGCAATAGGACCTCAGCTATAGAACCTCAGCATTGTGACCTCAGCAATAGGACCTCAGCTATAGAACCTCAGCATTGTGACCTCAGCAATAGAACCTCAGCTATAGAACCTCAGCAATAGGACCTCAGCAATAGGTCCTCATCAATAGGACCTCAGCAATAGGACCCCAGCATTGTGACCTCAGCAATAGGACCTCAGCTATAGAACCTCAGCTATAGGACCTCAGCAATAGGACCTCAGCATTTTGACCTCAACATTGTGACTTTAGCAGTAGGACCTCAGCAATAGGACCTCAGCATTTTGATCTCCGCAATAGGACCTCCGCAATAGGACCTCCGCCATAGGACCTCAGCATTCTGACCTCAGCATTGTGACCTCAGCAATAGGACGTCAGCAATAGGACCTCAGCATTGTGACCTCAGCAATAGGACCTCAGCATTGAGACCTACGAAATAGGTCCTCAGCAATAGGACCTCAGCAATAGGACCTCAGCAATAGGACCTCAGCATTGTGAACTCAGCATTGTGACCTCAGCAATAGGACCTCAGCAATAGGACCTCAGCATTTTGACCTCAGCAATAGGACCTCAGGAATAGGACCTCAGCAATAGGACCTCAGCATTGTGACCTCAGCATTGTGACCTCCGAATTGTGACCTCAGCAATAGGACCTCAGCAATAGGACCTCAGCTTTGTGACCTCAGGATTGAGACCTCAGCATTGTGACCTCACCATTAGGACCTCTGCAATAGGACATCAGCATTGTGACCTCAGCAATAGAACCACAGCAATAGGACCTCATCATTAGGACCTCAGAAATAGGACCTCAGCAGTAGGACCTCAGGATTTGGACCTCAGCAATAGGACCTCAGCCATAGGTCCTCTGCAATAGGACCTCATCATTAGGACCTCAGAAATAGGACCTCAGCAGTAGGACCTCAGCTTTGGGACCTCAGCTTTGGGACCTCAGCCATAGGTCTTCAGCAATAGGACCTCACCACACTGACCTCAGCATTGTGACCTCAGCAATAGGACCTCAGCATTGTGACCTCAGCATTTTGACCTCAGCAATAGGACCTCAGCAATAGGACCTCAGCATTTTGACCTCAACATTGTGACTTTAGCCCTAGGACCTCAGCAATAGGACCTCAGCATTGTGACCTCAGCAATAGGACCTCAGCATTGTGACCTCAGCAATAGGACAGAAGGAATAGGTCATCAGCAATAGGACCTCAGCATTGTCACCTCAGCATTGTGACCTCAGCAATAGGACCTCAGCAATAGGACCTCAGCATTGTGACTTCAGCATTGTGACCTCAGCAATAGGACCTCAGCAATGGGACCTCAGCAAAAGGACCTCAGCAATAGGACCTCAGCAATAGGACCTCAGCAATAGGACCTCAGCAATAGGACCTCAGCAATAGGACCTCAGCATTGGGACCTCAGCATTGGGACCTCAGCAATAGGACCTCAGCAATAGGACCTCAGCATTTTGACCTCAACATTGTGACTTTAGCAGTAGGACCTCAGCAATAGGACCTCAGCATAGTGACCTCAGCAATAGGACCTCAGCAATAGAATCTCAGCAATAGGACCTCAGCAATAGGACCTCAGCATTGTGACCTCAACATTGTGACCTCAACATTGTGACCTCAGCAATAGGACAGAAGGAATAGGTCATCAGCAATAGGACCTCAGCATTGTCACCTCAGCAATAGGACCTCAGCAATAGAACCTCAGCATTGTGACTTCAGCATTGTGACCTCAGCAATAGGACCTCAGCAATAGGACCTCAGCATTGTGACTTCAGCATTGTGACCTCAGCAATAGGACCTCAGTAATAGGACCTCAGCAATAGAACCTCAGCAATAGGACCTCGGCAATAGGACCTCAGCAATAGGACCTCAGCAATAGGACCTCAGCAATAGGACCTAAACAGTAGGACCTCAGCAATAGGACCTCAGCAATAGGACCTCAGCAATAGGACCTCAGCAATAGGACCTCAGCAATAGGACCTCAGCAATAGGACCTCAGTAATAGCACGTCAGCAATAGGAGCTCCGCATTGTGACCTCAGCAGTAGGACCTCAGCAACAGGACCTCAGCATTGTGACCTCAGCAACAGGACCTCAGCATTGTGACCTCAGCATTGTGACCTCAGCAATAGGACCTCAGCAAAAAGGATTTCAGCATTGTGACCTCAGCATTGTGACCTCAGCAATAGTACCTCAGCATTGTGACCTCATCATTGTGACCTCATCATTGTGACCTCATCATTGTGACCTCAGCAATAGGACCTCAGCAATAGGACCTCAGCAATAGGACCTCAGCAATAGGACCTCAGCATTGTTACCTCAGCATTGTGACCTCAGCGTTAGGACCTCAGCATTGTTACCTCAGCAATAGGACATCAGCAACAGGACCTCAGCAATGGGACCTCAGCATTGTGACCTGTCAGCAATAGGACCTCAGCAATAGGACCTCAGCAATAGGACCTCAGCATTGTGACCTGTCAGCAATACGACCTCAGCAATAGGACCTCAGCATTGTTACCTCAGCAATAGGACCTCAGCAATAGGACCTCAGCAATAGGACCTCAGCATTTTGACCTCAGCAATAGGACCTCAGCAATAGGACATCAGCAATAGTACCTCGGCAATAGGACCTCGGCAATAGGACCTCGGCAATAGGACCTAAGCATTTTGACCTTAACATTTTGACCTCAGCAATAGGACCTCAGCATTTTGACCTCAGCAATAGGACCTCAGCAATAGGACCTCAGCAATAGGACCTCAGCAATAGGACCTCAGCATTGTTACCTCAGCAATAGGACCTCAGCAATAGGACCTCAGCAATAGGACCTCAGCAATAGGACCTCAGCAATAGGACCTCAGCAATAGGACCTCAGCATTTTGACCTCAGCAATAGGACCTCAGCAATAGGACCTCAGCAATAGGACCTCAGCAATAAAACCACAGCAATAGGACCTAAGCATTGTGACCTCAGCAATAGGACCTCAGCATTGTGACATCAGCATGGTGACCTCAGCAAGAGTACCTCAGCAATAGGACCTCAGCATTGTGACCTCAGCCATCGGACCTCAGCAATAGGACCTCAGCAATAGGACACCAGCAATAGGACCTCAGCAATAGGACCTCAGCATTGTGACCTCAGCAATAGGACCTCAGCAATAAGACCTCAGCATTGTGACCTCAGCAATCGGCCCTCAGCAATAGGACCTCAGCATTGTGACCTCAGCAATAGGACCTCAGCAATAGGACCTCAGCATTGTGACCTCAGCAATAGGACCTCAGCAAGAGGACCTCAGCATTGTGACCTCAGCAATAGGACCTCAGCAATAGGACCTCAGCATTGTGACCTCAGCAATAGGACATCAGCAATAGGATCTCAGCATTGTGACCTCAGCAATAGGACCTCAGCAATAGGACATCAGCAATAGCACCTCGGCAATAGGACATCATCAATAGGACCTCAGCAATAGGACCTCGGCAATAGGACCTAAGCATTTTGACCTTAACATTTTGACCTCAGCATTGTGACCTCAGCATTGTGACCTCAGCAATAGGACCTCAGCAATCGGACCCCAGCAATAGGACCTAAGCATTGTGACCTCAGCAATAGGACCTCAGCATTGTGACCTCAGGAATAGGACCTCAGCAATAAGACCTCAGCAATAGGACCTCAGCATTGTGACCTCAGCATTGTGACCTCAGCATTTTGACCTCAGCAATAGGACTTCAGCATTGTGACCTCAGCAATAGGACCTCAGCAATAGGACCTCAGCATTGTGACCTCAGTAATAGGACCTTAGCAATAGGACCTGAGAATTGTGACCTCAGCAATAGGACCTCAGCATTGTGACCTCAGCAATAGGACTTCAGCATTGTGACCTCAGCAATAGGATCTCAGCAATAGGACCTCAGCATTGTGACCTCAGCAATAGGACCTTAGTAATAGGAACTCAGCATTGTGACCTCAGCATTGTGACCTCTGCAATAGGACCTCAGCAAAAGGACCTCAGCAATAGGACCTCAGCATATTGACCTCAGCATTGTGACCTCAGCAGCAGGACCTCAGCAATAGGACGTCATCATTGTGACCTCAGCATTGTGACCTCAGCAAAAGAACCTCAGCAATAGGACCTCAGCATTTTCACCTCAACATTGTGACTTTAGCAGTAGGACCTCAGCAATAGGACCTCAGCATTGTGACCTCAGCAATAGGACCTCAGCAATAGAATCTCAGCAATAGGACCTCAGCAATAGGACCTCAGCAATAGGACCTCAGCATTGTGACCTCAACATTGTGACCTCAGCAATAGGACAGAAGGAATAGGTCATCAGCAATAGGACCTCAGCATTGTCACCTCAGCAATAGGACCTCAGCAATAGAACCTCAGCATTGTGACTTCAGCATTGTGACCTCAGCAATAGGACCTCAGCAATAGGACCTCAGCATTGTGACTTCAGCATTGTGACCTCAGCAATAGGACCTCAGTAATAGGACCTCAGCAATAGAACCTCAGCAATAGGATCTCAGCAATAGGACCTCAGCAATAGGACCTAAACAGTAGGACCTCAGCAATAGGACCTCAGCAATAGGACCTCAGCAATAGGACCTCAGCATTGTGACCTCAGCAATAGGACCTCAGTAATAGCACCTCAGCAGTAGAACCTCCGCATTGTGACCTCAGCAGTAGGACCTCAGCAACAGGACCTCAGCAATAGGACCTCAGCATTGTGACCTCAGCAACAGGACCTCAGCATTGTGACCTCAGCAATAGGACCTCAGCAAAAAGGATTTCAGCATTGTGACCTCAGCAATAGTACCTCAGCATTGTGACCTCATCATTGTGACC
Source organism: Anas platyrhynchos (assembly GCF_047663525.1). Lineage (NCBI taxonomy): Eukaryota > Metazoa > Chordata > Aves > Anseriformes > Anatidae > Anas > Anas platyrhynchos. The sequence continues at coordinate 10,643,442 of NC_092608.1, read as the reverse complement.
TCAGCAATAGGACCTCAGCAATAGGACCTCAGCAATAGGACCTCAGCAATATGACCTCAGCAACAGGACCTCAGCATTGTGACCTCAGCATTGTGCCCTCATGAATAGAACCTCAGCATTGTGACCTCAGCATAGTGACCTCAGCAATAGGACCTCAGCACTGTGACCTCAGCACTGTAACCTTAGCAATAGGACCTCAGCACTGTGACCTCAGCAATAGGACCTCAGCATAGTGACCTCAGCATTGTGACCGCAACCTTGTGACCTCAGCATTGTGACCTCAGCAATAAAACCTCAGCAAAAGGACCTCAGTATTGTGACCTCAGCAATAGGACCTCAGCAACAGGACCTCAGCATTGTTACCTCAGCATTGTGACCTCAGCAGTAGGACCTCAGCATTGTGACCTCAGCATTGTGACCTCAGCAATAGGAACTCAGCAATAGGACCTCAGCAATATGATCTCATCAATAGGACCTCTGCATTGTGACCTCAGCATTAGGACAGAGGCAATAGGACATCAGCAATAGGACCTCAGCAATGGGACCTCAGCATTGTCACCTCAGCATTGTGATATCAGCAGTAGGACCTCAGCAATAGGACCTCATCAATAGGACCTCAGCATTGTGTCCTCAGCAGTAGGACCTCAGCATTGGGCCCTCAGCAATAGGACCTCAGCCATAGGACCTCAGCAATAGGACCTCAGCAATAGGACCTCAGCAATAGGACCATATTAATAAGACCTCAGCAATAGGACCTCAGAAACAGGACCTCAGCATTGTGACCTCAGCATTGGGACCTCAGCAAAAGGACCTCAGCATTGTGACATCAGCAATAGGACCTCAGCATTGTGACCCCCGCAATAGGACGTCAGCAATAGGACGTCAGCAATAGGACCTCAGCATTGTGAACTGTCAGCAATAGGACCTCAGCAATAGGACCTCAGCAATGTGACCTCAGCAATAGGACCTCAGCAATAGGACCTCAGCATTGTGACCTCAGCAATAGGACCTCAGGAATAGGACCTCAGCATTGTGACCTCAGCAATAGGACCTCAGCAATAGGACCTCAGCAAAAAGGATTTCAGCATTGTGACCTCAGCATTGTGACCTCAGCAATAGTACCTCAGCATTGTGACCTCATCATTGTGACCTCAGCAATAGGACCTCAGCAATAGAACCTCAGCAATAGGACCTCAGCAATAGGACCTCAGCAATAGGACCTCAGCAATAGGACCTCAGCAACAGGACCTCAGCAATAGGACCTCAGCATTGTGCCCTCATGAATAGGACCTCAGCATTGTGACCTCAGCATAGTGACCTCAGCAATAGGACCTCAGCACTGTGACCTCAGCAAGAGGACCTCAACTATAGGACCTCAGCATTGTGACCTCAGCATTGTGACCTCAGCACTGTAACCTCATCAATAGGACCTCAGCACTGTGACCTCAGCAATAGGACCTCAGCATAGTGACCTCAGCATTGTGACCGCAACATTGTGACCTCAGCATTGTGACCTCAGCAATAGGACCTCAGCATTGTGACCTCAGCAAGAGGACCTCAGTATTGTGACCTCAGCAATAGGACCTCAGCAACAGGACCTCAGCATTGTTACCACAGCATTGTGACCTCAGCAGTAGGACCTCAGCATTGTGACCTCAGCATTGTGACCTCAGCAATAGGAACTCAGCAATAGGATCTCATCAATAGGACCTCAGCATTGTGACCTCAGCTTTAGGACAGAGGCAATAGGACATCAGCAATAGGACCTCAGCAATGGGACCTCAGCATTGTCACCTCAGCATTGTGATATCAGCAGTAGGACCTCAGCAATAGGACGTCATCAATAGGACCTCAGCATTGTGTCCTCAGCAGTAGGACCTCAGCATTGGGCCCTCAGCAATAGGACCTCAGCAATAGGACCTCAGCCATAGGACCTCAGCAATAGGACCTCAGCAATAGGACCATATTAATAAGACCTCAGCAATAGGACCTCAGAAACAGGACCTCAGCATTGGGACCTCAGCATTGGGACCTCAGCAAAAGGACCTCAGCATTGTGACATCAGCAATAGGACCTCAGCATTGTGACCCCCGCAATAGGACGTCAGCAATAGGACCTCAGCACTGTGACCTCAGCATTGTGACCTCAGCAATAGGACGTCAGCAATAGGACCTCAGCATTGTGACCTGTCAGCATTAGGACCTCAGCAATAGGACCTCAGCATTGTGACCTCAGCAATAGGACCTCAGCAATAGGACCTCAGCATTGTGACCTCAGCAATAGGACCTCAGCAATAGGACCTCAGCAATAGGACCTCAGCAATAGGACCTCAGCATTGTGACCTCAGCAATAGGACCTCAGCAATAGGACCTCAGCAATAGGACCTCAGGAATAGGACCTCAGCATTGTGACCTCAGCAATAGGACCTCAGCAATAGGACATCAGCAATAGCACCTCGGCAATAGGACCTCGGCAATAGGACCTCAGGAATAGGACCTCAGCAATAGGACCTCAGCAATAGGACCTCAGCAATAGGACCTCCGCAATAGAACCTCAGCAATAGGACCTCAGCAATAGGACCTCAGCCTTGTGACCTCAGTATTAGGACCTGAGCATCGTGATCTCAGCATTGTGACCTCAGCAATAGGACCTGAGAATTTTGACCTCAGCAATAGGACCTCCGCAATAGAACCTCAGCCTTGTGACCTCAGCAATAGGACCTCAGCATTGTGACCTCAGCATTGTGACCTCAGCAATAGGACCTCAGCAATAGCACCTCCGCAATAGGGCCTCAGCATTGTGACCTCAGCAATAGGACCTCAGCAATAGAACCTCAGCATTGTGACCTCAGCAATAGGACCTTAGCATTGTGACCTCAGCATTGTGACCTCAGCAATAGGACCTCAGCAATAGGACCCCAGCAATAGGACCTCAGCATTGTGACCTCATCAATAGGACCTCACTAATAGGACCTCAGCATTGTGACATCAGCATTGTGACCTCAGCAATAGGACCTCAGCATTGTGACCTGTCAGCAAAAGGACCTCAGCATTAGGACCTCAGCATTGTGACCTCAGGAATAGGACCTCAGCAATAGGACCTCAGCAATAGGACACCAGCAATAGGACCTCAGCAATAGGACCTCAGCATTGTGACCTCAGCATTGTGACCTCAGTAATAGGACCTCAGCATTGTGACCTCAGCAATAGGACCTCAGCAATAGGACCTCAGTATTGTGAACTCAGCAATAGGACCTCAGCAATCGGCCCTCAGCAATAGGACCTCAGCATTGTGACCTCAGCAATAAGACCTCAGCAATAGGACCTCAGCAATAGGACCTCAGCAATAGGACCTCAGCATTGTGACCTCAGCAATAGGACTTCAGTATTGTGACCTCAGCATTGTGACCTCAGCAATAGGACCTCAGCATTGTTACCTCAGCATTGTGACCTCAGGAATAGGACCTCAGTATTGTGACGTCAGCATTGTGATCTCAGCAATAGGACCTCAGTATTGTTACCTCAGCATTGTGACCTATGCAATAGGACCTCAGTATTGTGACCTCAGCATTGTGACCTCAGCAATAGGACCTCAGTATTGTGACCTCAGCATTGTGGCCTATGTAATAGGACATCAGTATTGTGACCTCAGCATTGTGACCTCAGCAATAGGACCTCAGTATTGTGACCTCAGCATTGTGACCGCAGCAATAGGACCTCAGCATTGTTACCTCAGCATTGTGACCTCAGCAATAGGACCTCAGTATTGTGACCTCAGCATTGTGACCTATGCAATAGGACCTCAGCATTGTGACCTCAGCAATAGGACCTCAGCAACAGGACCTCAGCATTGTGACCTCAGCATTGTGACCTCAGCAATAGGACCTCAGTATTGTGACCTCAGCATTGTGACCTATGCAATAGGACCTCAGCAATAGGACCTCAGCACTGTGACCTCAGCAACAGGACCTCACCATTGTGACCTCAGCAACAGGACCTCAGCAATAGGACCTCAGCATTGTTACCTCAGCATTGTGACCTCAGCATTGTGACCTCAGCAATAGGAACTCAGCAATAGGACCTCAGCAATAGGACTTCAGCAATAGGACATCAGCAACAGGACCTCAGCAATGGGACCTCAGCATTGTGACCTGTCAGCAATAGGACCTCAGCAATAGGACCTCAGCATTGTGACCTGTTAGCAATACGACCTCAGCAATAGGACCTCAGCATTGTTACCTCAGCAATAGGACCTCAGCAATAGGACCTCAGCAATAGGACCTCAGCATTTTGACCTCAGCAATAGGACCTCAGCAATAGGACATCCGCAATAGTACCTCGGCAATAGGACCTAAGCATTTTGACCTTAACATTTTGACCTCAGCAATAGGACCTCAGCAATAGTACCTCAGCAATAGGACCTCAGCAACAGGACCTCAGCATTGTGACCTCAGTAATAGGACCTCAGCAATAGGACCTCAGCAATAGGACCACAGCAATAGGACCTAAGCATTGTGACCTCAGCAATAGGACCTCAGCATTGTGACATCAGCATGGTGACCTCAGCAATAGTACCTCAGCAATAGGACCTCAGCATTGTGACCTCAGCCATAGGACCTCAGCAATAGGACCTCAGCAATAGGACACCAGCAATAGGACCTCAGCAATAGGACCTCAGCATTGTGACCTCAGTAATAGGACCTCAGCATTGTGACCTCAGCAATACGACCTCATCAATAGGACCTCAGCAAGAGGACCTCAGCATTGTGAACTCAGCAATAGGACCTCAGCAATCGGCCCTCAGCAATAGGACCTCAGCATTGTGACCTCAGCAATAGGACCTCAGCAATAGGACCTCAGCATTGTGACCTCAGCAATAGGACCTCAGCAAGAGGACCTCAGCATTGTGACCTCAGCAATAGGACCTCAGCAATAGGACCTCAGCATTGTGACCTCAGCAATAGGACATCAGCAATAGGATCTCAGCATTGTGACCTCAGCAATAGGACCTCAGCAATAGGACATCAGCAATAGCACCTCGGCAATAGGACATCATCAATAGGACCTCAGCAATAGGACCTCGGCAATAGGACCTAAGCATTTTGACCTTAACATTTTGACCTCAGCATTGTGACCTCAGCATTGTGACCTCAGCAATAGGACCTCAGCAATCGGACCCCAGCAATAGGACCTAAGCATTGTGACCTCAGCAATAGGACCTCAGCATTGTGACCTCAGGAATAGGACCTCAGCAATAAGACCTCAGCAATAGGACCTCAGCATTGTGACCTCAGCATTGTGACCTCAGCATTGTGACCTCAGCAATAGGACCTCAGTAATAGGACCTCAGCATTGTGACCTCAGTAATAGGACCTTAGCAATAGGACCTGAGAATTGTGACCTCAGCAATAGGACCTCAGCATTGTGACCTCAGCAATAGGACTTCAGCATTGTGACCTCAGCAATAGGATCTCAGCAATAGGACCTCAGAATTGTGACCTCAGCAATAGGACCTTAGTAATAGGAACTCAGCATTGTGACCTCAGCATTGTGACCTCTGCAATAGGACCTCAGCAAAAGGACCTCAGCAATAGGACCTCAGCATATTGACCTCAGCATTGTGACCTCAGCAATAGGACAGAAGGAATAGGTCATCAGCAATAGGACCTCAGCATTGTCACCTCAGCAATAGGACCTCAGCAATAGAACCTCAGCATTGTGACTTCAGCATTGTGACCTCAGCAATAGGACCTCAGCAATAGGACCTCAGCATTGTGACTTCAGCATTGTGACCTCAGCAATAGGACCTCAGTAATAGGACCTCAGCAATAGAACCTCAGCAATAGGATCTCAGCAATAGGACCTCAGCAATAGGACCTAAACAGTAGGACCTCAGCAATAGGACCTCAGCAATAGGACCTCAGCAATAGGACCTCAGCATTGTGACCTCAGCAATAGGACCTCAGCATTGTGACCTCAGCAATAGGACCTCAGTAATAGCACCTCAGCAATAGGACCTCCGCATTGTGACCTCAGCAGTAGGACCTCAGCAACAGGACCTCAGCAATAGGACCTCAGCATTGTGACCTCAGCAACAGGACCTCAGCAATAGGACCTCAGCAAAAAGGATTTCAGCATTGTGACCTCAGCAATAGTACCTCAGCATTGTGACCTAATCATTGTGACCTCAGCAATAGGACCTCAGCAATAGGACCTCAGCAATAGGACCTCAGCAATATGACCTCAGCAACAGGACCTCAGCATTGTGACCTCAGCATTGTGCCCTCATGAATAGAACCTCAGCATTGTGACCTCAGCATAGTGACCTCAGCAATAGGACCTCAGCACTGTGACCTCAGCATTGTGACCTCAGCACTGTAACCTTAGCAATAGGACCTCAGCACTGTGACCTCAGCAATAGGACCTCAGCATAGTGACCTCAGCATTGTGACCGCAACCTTGTGACCTCAGCATTGTGACCTCAGCAAGAGGACCTCAGTATTGTGACCTCAGCAATAGGACCTCAGCAACAGGACCTCAGCATTGTTACCTCAGCATTGTGACCTCAGCAGTAGGACCTCAGCATTGTGACCTCAGCATTGTGACCTCAGCAATAGGAACTCAGCAATAGGACCTCAGCAATAGGATCTCATCAATAGGACCTCAGCATTGTGACCTCAGCATTAGGACAGAGGCAATAGGACATCAGCAATAGGACCTCAGCAATGGGACCTCAGCATTGTCACCTCAGCATTGTGATATCAGCAGTAGGACCTCAGCAATAGGACCTCATCAATAGGACCTCAGCATTGTGTCCTCAGCAGTAGGACCTCAGCATTGGGCCCTCAGCAATAGGACCTCAGCCATAGGACCTCAGCAATAGGACCTCAGCAATAGGACCTCAGAAACAGGACCACAGCATTGTGACCTCAGCATTGGGACCTCAGCAAAAGGACCTCAGCATTGTGACATCAGCAATAGGACCTCAGCATTGTGACCCCCGCAATAGGACGTCAGCAATAGGACGTCAGCAATAGGACCTCAGCATTGTGACCTGTCAGCAATAGGACCTCAGCAATAGGACCTCAGCAATGTGACCTCAGCAATAGGACCTCAGCAATAGGACCTCAGCAATAGGACCTCAGCAATAGGACCTCAGCATTGTGAACTCAGCAATAGGACCTCAGCAATAGGACCTCAGGAATAGGACCTCAGCATTGTGACCTCAGCAATAGGACCTCAGCAATAGGACATCAGCAATAGCACCTCGGCAATAGGACCTCGGCAATAGGACCTAAGCATTTTGACCTTAACATTTTGACCTCAGCAATAGGACCTCAGCAATAGGACCTCAGGAATAGGACCTCAGGAATAGGACCTCAGGAATAGGACCTCAGGAATAGGACCTCAGGAATAGGACCTCCGCAATAGAACCTCAGCAATAGGACCTCAGCAATAGGACCTCAGCCTTGTGACCTCAGTAATAGGACCTCAGCATTGTGAACTCAGCATTGTGACGTCAGCAATAGGACGTGAGAATTGTGACCTCAGCAATAGGACCTCCGCAATAGAACCTCAGCCTTGTGACCTCAGCAATAGGACCTCAGCATTGTGACCTCAGCATTGTGACCTCAGCAATAGGACCTCAGCAATAGCACCTCGGCAATAGGGCCTCAGCATTGTGACCTCAGCAATAGGACCTCAGCAATAGAACCTCAGCATTGTGACCTCAGCAATAGGACCTTAGCATTGTGACCTCAGCATTGTGACCTCAGCAATAGGACCTCAGCAATAGGACCCCAGCAATAGGACCTCAGCATTGTGACCTCATCAATAGGACCTCAGTAATAGGACCTCAGCATTGTGACATCAGCATTGTGACCTCAGCAATAGGACCTCAGCAAGAGGACCTCAGCAATAGGACCTCAGCATTGTGACCTGTCAGCAAAAGGACCTCAGCATTGTGACCTCAGGAATAGGACCTCAGCAATAGGACCTCAGCAATAGGACACCAGCAATAGGACCTCAGCAATAGGACCTCAGCATTGTGACCTCAGCATTGTGACCTCAGTAATAGGACCTCAGCATTGTGACCTCAGCAATAGGACCTCAGCAATAGGACCTCAGCAAGAGGACCTCAGCATTGTGAACTCAGCAATAGGACCTCAGCAATAGGACCTCAGCAATAGGACCTCAGCATTGTGACCTCAGCATTGTGACCTCAGCATTGTGACCTCAGCATTGTGACCTCAGCAATAGGACTTCAGCATTGTGACCTCAGCATTGTGACCTCAGCAATAGGACCTCAGCATTGTTACCTCAGCATTGTGACCTCAGGAATAGGACCTCAGTATTGTGACCTCAGCATTGTGACCTCAGCAATAGGACCTCAGTATTGTTACCTCAGCATTGTGACCTATGCAATAGGACCTCAGTATTGTGACCTCAGCATTGTGACCTCAGCAATAGGACCTCAGTATTGTGACCTCAGCATTGTGACCTATGTAATAGGACATCAGTATTGTGACCTCAGCATTGTGACCTCAGCAATAGGACCTCAGTATTGTGACCTCAGCATTGTGACCGCAGCAATAGGACCTCAGCATTGTTACCTCAGCATTGTGACCTCAGCATTGTGACCTCAGTAATAGGACCTCAGTATTGTGACCTCAGCATTGTGACCTATGCAATAGGACCTCAGCATTGTGACCTCAGCAATAGGACCTCAGCAACAGGACCTCAGCATTGTGACCTCAGCATTGTGACCTCAGCAATAGGACCTCAGTATTGTGACCTCAGCATTGTGACCTATGCAATAGGACCTCAGCATTGTGACCTCAGCACTGTAACCTCAGCAATAGGACCTCAGCAACAGGACCTCACCATTGTGACCTCAGCAACAGGACCTCAGCAATAGGACCTCAGCATTGTTACCTCAGCATTGTGACCTCAGCGTTAGGACCTCAGCATTGTGACCTCAGCAATAGGAACTCAGCAATAGGACCTCAGCAATAGGACTTCAGCAATAGGACATCAGCAACAGGACCTCAGCAATGGGACCTCAGCATTGTGACCTGTCAGCAATAGGACCTCAGCAATAGGACCTCAGCATTGTGACCTGTCAGCAATACGACCTCAGCAATAGGACCTCAGCATTGTTACCTCAGCAATAGGACCTCAGCAATAGGACCTCAGCAATAGGACCTCAGCAATAGGACCTCAGCATTTTGACCTCAGCAATAGGACCTTAGCAATAGGACATCAGCAATAGTACCTCGGCAATAGTACCTCGGCAATAGGACCTAAGCATTTTGACCTTAATATTTTGACCTCAGCAATAGGACCTCAGCAATAGTACCTCAGCAATAGGACCTCAGCAATAGGACCTCAGCATTGTGACCTCAGTAATAGGACCTCAGCAATAGGACCTCAGCAATAGGACCACAGCAATAGGACCTAAGCATTGTGACCTCAGCAATAGGACCTCAGCATTGTGACATCAGCATGGTGACCTCAGCAATAGTACCTCAGCAATAGGACCTCAGCATTGTGACCTCAGCCATAGGACCTCAGCAATAGGACCTCAGCAATAGGACACCAGGAATAGGACCTCAGCAATAGGACCTCAGCATTGTGACCTCAGTAATAGGACCTCAGCATTGTGACCTCAGCAATACGACCTCATCAATAGGACCTCAGCAAGAGGACCTCAGCATTGTGAACTCAGCAATAGGACCTCAGCAATCGGCCCTCAGCAATAGGACCTCAGCATTGTGACCTCAGCAATAGGACCTCAGTATTGTGACCTCAGCATTGTGACCTATGTAATAGGACATCAGTATTGTGACCTCAGCATTGTGACCTCAGCAATAGGACCTCAGTATTGTGACCTCAGCATTGTGACCGCAGCAATAGGACCTCAGCATTGTTACCTCAGCATTGTGACCTCAGCATTGTGACCTCAGTAATAGGACCTCAGTATTGTGACCTCAGCATTGTGACCTATGCAATAGGACCTCAGCATTGTGACCTCAGCAATAGGACCTCAGCAACAGGACCTCAGCATTGTGACCTCAGCATTGTGACCTCAGCAATAGGACCTCAGTATTGTGACCTCAGCATTGTGACCTATGCAATAGGACCTCAGCATTGTGACCTCAGCACTGTAACCTCAGCAATAGGACCTCAGCAACAGGACCTCACCATTGTGACCTCAGCAACAGGACCTCAGCAATAGGACCTCAGCATTGTTACCTCAGCATTGTGACCTCAGCGTTAGGACCTCAGCATTGTGACCTCAGCAATAGGAACTCAGCAATAGGACCTCAGCAATAGGACTTCAGCAATAGGACATCAGCAACAGGACCTCAGCAATGGGACCTCAGCATTGTGACCTGTCAGCAATAGGACCTCAGCAATAGGACCTCAGCATTGTGACCTGTCAGCAATACGACCTCAGCAATAGGACCTCAGCATTGTTACCTCAGCAATAGGACCTCAGCAATAGGACCTCAGCAATAGGACCTCAGCAATAGGACCTCAGCATTTTGACCTCAGCAATAGGACCTTAGCAATAGGACATCAGCAATAGTACCTCGGCAATAGTACCTCGGCAATAGGACCTAAGCATTTTGACCTTAATATTTTGACCTCAGCAATAGGACCTCAGCAATAGTACCTCAGCAATAGGACCTCAGCAATAGGACCTCAGCATTGTGACCTCAGTAATAGGACCTCAGCAATAGGACCTCAGCAATAGGACCACAGCAATAGGACCTAAGCATTGTGACCTCAGCAATAGGACCTCAGCATTGTGACATCAGCATGGTGACCTCAGCAATAGTACCTCAGCAATAGGACCTCAGCATTGTGACCTCAGCCATAGGACCTCAGCAATAGGACCTCAGCAATAGGACACCAGGAATAGGACCTCAGCAATAGGACCTCAGCATTGTGACCTCAGTAATAGGACCTCAGCATTGTGACCTCAGCAATACGACCTCATCAATAGGACCTCAGCAAGAGGACCTCAGCATTGTGAACTCAGCAATAGGACCTCAGCAATCGGCCCTCAGCAATAGGACCTCAGCATTGTGACCTCAGCAATAGGACCTCAGCAATAGGACCTCAGCATTGTGACCTCAGCAATAGGACCTCAGCAAGAGGACCTCAGCATTGTGACCTCAGCAATAGGACCTCAGCATTGTGACCTCAGCATTGTGACGTCAGCATTGTGACCTCAGCAATAGGACCTCAGCATTGTGACCTCAGCAATAGGACATCAGCAATAGCACCTCGGTAATAGGACATCATGAATAGCACCTCGGCAATAGGACCTCGGCAATAGGACCTAAGCATTTTGACCTTAACATTTTGACCTCAGCATTGTGACCTCAGCATTGTGACCTCAGCAATAGGACCTCAGCAATCGGACCCAAGCAATAGGACCTAAGCATTGTGACCTCAGCAATAGGACCTCAGCACTGTGACCTCAGGAATAGGACCTCAGCAATAAGACCTCAGCAATAGGACCTCAGCATTGTGACCTCAGCATTGTGACCTCAGCATTTTGACCTCAGCAATAGTACTTCAGCATTGTGACCTCAGCAATAGGACCTCAGCAATAGGACCTCAGCATTGTGACCTCAGCAATAGGACCTCAGCAATAGGACCTCAGCAACAGGACCTCAGCATTGTGACCTCAGCATTGTGCCCTCATGAATAGAACCTCAGCATTGTGACCTCAGCATAGTGACCTCAGCAATAGGACCTCAGCACTGTGACCTCAGCATTGTGACCTCAGCACTGTAACCTTAGCAATAGGACCTCAGCACTGTGACCTCAGCAATAGGACCTCAGCATAGTGACCTCAGCATTGTGACCGCAACCTTGTGACCTCAGCATTGTGACCTCAGCAATAGGACCTCAGCATTGTGACCTCAGCAAGAGGACCTCAGTATTGTGACCTCAGCAATAGGACCTCAGCAACAGGACCTCAGCATTGTTACCTCAGCATTGTGACCTCAGCAGTAGGACCTCAGCATTGTGACCTCAGCATTGTGACCTCAGCATTGTGACCTCAGCAATAGGAACTCAGCAATAGGACCTCAGCAATAGGATCTCATCAATAGGACCTCAGCATTGTGACCTCAGCATTAGGACAGAGGCAATAGGACATCAGCAATAGGACCTCAGCAATGGGACCTCAGCATTGTCACCTCAGCATTGTGATATCAGCAGTAGGACCTCAGCAATAGGACCTCATCAATAGGACCTCAGCATTGTGTCCTCAGCAGTAGGACCTCAGCATTGGGCCCTCAGCAATAGGACCTCAGCCATAGGACCTCAGCAATAGGACCTCAGCAATAGGACCTCAGCAATAGGACCATATTAATAAGACCTCAGCAATAGGACCTCAGAAACAGGACCACAGCATTGTGACCTCAGCATTGGGACCTCAGCAAAAGGACCTCAGCATTGTGACATCAGCAACAGGACCTCAGCATTGTGACCCCCGCAATAGGACGTCAGCAATAGGACGTCAGCAATAGGACCTCAGCATTGTGACCTGTCAGCAATAGGACCTCAGCAATAGGACCTCAGCAATGTGACCTCAGCAATAGGACCTCAGCAATAGGACCTCAGCAATAGGACCTCAGCAATAGGACCTCAGCATTGTGAACTCAGCAATAGGACCTCAGCAATAGGACCTCAGCAATAGGACCTCAGCATTGTGACCTCAGCAATAGGACCTCAGCAATAGGACATCAGCAATAGCACCACGGCAATAGGACCTCGGCAATAGGACCTAAGCATTTTGACCTTAACATTTTGACCTCAGCAATAGGACCTCAGCAATAGGACCTCAGGAATAGGACCTCAGGAATAGGACCTCAGGAATAGGACCTCAGGAATAGGACCTCAGGAATAGGACCTCAGCAATAGGACCTCAGCAATAGGACCTCAGCAATAGGACCTCAGCAATAGGACCTCAGCAATAGGACCTCAGCAATAGGACCTCAGCCTTGTGACCTCAGTAATAGGACCTCAGCATTGTGAACTCAGCATTGTGACGTCAGCAATAGGACGTGAGAATTGTGACCTCAGCAATAGGACCTCCGCAATAGAACCTCAGCCTTGTGACCTCAGCAATAGGACCTCAGCATTGTGACCTCAGCATTGTGACCTCAGCAATAGGACCTCAGCAATAGCACCTCCGCAATAGGGCCTCAGCATTGTGACCTCAGCAATAGGACCTCAGCAATAGAACCTCAGCATTGTGACCTCAGCAATAGGACCTTAGCATTGTGACCTCAGCATTGTGACCTCAGCAATAGGACCTCAGCAATAGGACCCCAGCAATAGGACCTCAGCATTGTGACCTCATCAATAGGACCTCAGTAATAGGACCTCAGCATTGTGACATCAGCATTGTGACCTCAGCAATAGGACCTCAGCAAGAGGACCTCAGCAATAGGACCTCAGCATTGTGACCTGTCAGCAAAAGGACCTCAGCATTGTGACCTCAGGAATAGGACCTCAGCAATAGGACCTCAGCAATAGGACACCAGCAATAGGACCTCAGCATTGTGACCTCAGCATTGTGACCTCAGTAATAGGACCTCAGCATTGTGACCTCAGCAATAGGACCTCAGCAATAGGACCTCAGCAAGAGGACCTCAGCATTGTGAACTCAGCAATAGGACCTCAGCAATCGGCCCTCAGCAATAGGACCTCAGCATTGTGACCTCAGCAATAGGACCTCAGCAATAGGACCTCAGCAATAGGACCTCAGCAATAGGACCTCAGCATTGTGACCTCAGCATTGTGACCTCAGCATTGTGACCTCAGCATTGTGACCTCAGCAATAGGACTTCAGCATTGTGACCTCAGCATTGTGACCTCAGCAATAGGACCTCAGCATTGTTACCTCAGCATTGTGACCTCAGGAATAGGACCTCAGTATTGTGACCTCAGCATTGTGACCTCAGCAATAGGACCTCAGTATTGTTACCTCAGCATTGTGACCTATGCAATAGGACCTCAGAATTGTGACCTCAGCATTGTGACCTCAGCAATAGGACCTCAGTATTGTGACCTCAGCATTGTGACCTATGTAATAGGACATCAGTATTGTGACCTCAGCATTGTGACCTCAGCAATAGGACCTCAGTATTGTGACCTCAGCATTGTGACCGCAGCAATAGGACCTCAGCATTGTTACCTCAGCATTGTGACCTCAGCATTGTGACCTCAGTAATAGGACCTCAGTATTGTGACCTCAGCATTGTGACCTATGCAATAGGACCTCAGCATTGTGACCTCAGCAATAGGACCTCAACAACAGGACCTCAGCATTGTGACCTCAGCATTGTGACCTCAGCAATAGGACCTCAGGAATAGGACCTCAGGAATAGGACCTCAGGAATAGGACCTCAGGAATAGGACCTCAGCAATAGGACCTCCGCAATAGAACCTCAGCAATAGGACCTCAGCAATAGGACCTCAGCCTTGTGACCTCAGTAATAGGACCTCAGCATTGTGAACTCAGCATTGTGACGTCAGCAATAGGACGTGAGAATTGTGACCTCAGCAATAGGACCTCCGCAATAGAACCTCAGCCTTGTGACCTCAGCAATAGGACCTCAGCATTGTGACCTCAGCATTGTGACCTCAGCATTGTGACCTCAGCAATAGGACTTCAGCATTGTGACCTCAGCATTGTGACCTCAGCAATAGGACCTCAGCATTGTTACCTCAGCATTGTGACCTCAGGAATAGGACCTCAGTATTGTGACCTCAGCATTGTGACCTCAGCAATAGGACCTCAGTATTGTTACCTCAGCATTGTGACCTATGCAATAGGACCTCAGAATTGTGACCTCAGCATTGTGACCTCAGCAATAGGACCTCAGTATTTTGACCTCAGCATTGTGACCTATGTAATAGGACATCAGTATTGTGACCTCAGCATTGTGACCTCAGCAATAGGACCTCAGTATTGTGACCTCAGCATTGTGACCGCAGCAATAGGACCTCAGCATTGTTACCTCAGCATTGTGACCTCAGCATTGTGACCTCAGTAATAGGACCTCAGTATTGTGACCTCAGCATTGTGACCTATGCAATAGGACCTCAGCATTGTGACCTCAGCAATAGGACCTCAGCAACAGGACCTCAGCATTGTGACCTCAGCATTGTGACCTCAGCAATAGGACCTCAGTATTGTGACCTCAGCATTGTGACCTATGCAATAGGACCTCAGCATTGTGACCTCAGCACTGTAACCTCAGCAATAGGACCTCAGCAACAGGACCTCACCATTGTGACCTCAGCAACAGGACCTCAGCAATAGGACCTCAGCATTGTTACCTCAGCATTGTGACCTCAGCGTTAGGACCTCAGCATTGTGACCTCAGCAATAGGAACTCAGCAATAGGACCTCAGCAATAGGACTTCAGCAATAGGACATCAGCAACAGGACTTCAGCAATAGGACATCAGCAACAGGACCTCAGCAATGGGACCTCAGCATTGTGACCTGTCAGCAATAGGACCTCAGCATTGTGACCTGTCAGCAAAAGGACCTCAGCATTGTGACCTCAGGAATAGGACCTCAGCAATAGGACCTCAGCAATAGGACACCAGCAATAGGACCTCAGCAATAGGACCTCAGCATTGTGACCTCAGCATTGTGACCTCAGTAATAGGACCTCAGCATTGTGACCTCAGCAATAGGACCTCAGCAATAGGACCTCAGCAAGAGGACCTCAGCATTGTGAACTCAGCAATAGGACCTCAGCAATCGGCCCTCAGCAATAGGACCTCAGCATTGTGACCTCAGCAATAGGACCTCAGCAATAGGACCTCAGAAATAGGACCTCAGCAATAGGACCTCAGCATTGTGACCTCAGCATTGTGACCTCAGCATTGTGACCTCAGCATTGTGACCTCAGCAATAGGACTTCAGCATTGTGACCTCAGCATTGTGACCTCAGCAATAGGACCTCAGCATTGTTACCTCAGCATTGTGACCTCAGGAATAGGACCTCAGTATTGTGACCTCAGCATTGTGACCTCAGCAATAGGACCTCAGTATTGTTACCTCAGCATTGTGACCTATGCAATAGGACCTCAGTATTGTGACCTCAGCATTGTGACCTCAGCAATAGGACCTCAGTATTGTGACCTCAGCATTGTGACCTATGTAATAGGACATCAGTATTGTGACCTCAGCATTGTGACCTCAGCAATAGGACCTCAGTATTGTGACCTCAGCATTGTGACCGCAGCAATAGGACCTCAGCATTGTTACCTCAGCATTGTGACCTCAGCATTGTGACCTCAGTAATAGGACCTCAGTATTGTGACCTCAGCATTGTGACCTATGCAATAGGACCTCAGCATTGTGACCTCATCAATAGGACCTCAGCAACAGGACCTCAGCATTGTGACCTCAGCATTGTGACCTCAGCAATAGGACCTCAGTATTGTGACCTCAGCATTGTGAACTATGCAATAGGACCTCAGCATTGTGACCTCAGCACTGTAACCTCAGCAATAGGACCTCAGCAACAGGACCTCACCATTGTGACCTCAGCAACAGGACCTCAGCAATAGGACCTCAGCATTGTTACCTCAGCATTGTGACCTCAGCGTTAGGACCTCAGCATTGTGACCTCAGCAATAGGAACTCAGCAATAGGACCTCAGCAATAGGACTTCAGCAATAGGACATCAGCAACAGGACCTCAGCAATGGGACCTCAGCATTGTGACCTGTCAGCAATAGGACCTCAGCAATAGGACCTCAGCATTGTGACCTCAGCAATAGGACCTCAGCATTGTTACCTCAGCAATAGGACCTCAGCAATAGGACCTCAGCAATAGGACCTCAGCAATAGGACCTCAGCAATAGGACCTTAGCAATAGGACATCAGCAATAGTACCTCGGCAATAGGACCTCGGCAATAGGACCTAAGCATTTTGACCTTAACATTTTGACCTCAGCAATAGGACCTCAGCAATAGTACCTCAGCAATAGGACCTCAGCAATAGGACCTCAGCATTGTGACCTCAGTAATAGGACCTCAGCAATAGGACCTCAGCAATAGGACCACAGCAATAGGACCTAAGCATTGTGACCTCAGCAATAGGACCTCAGCATTGTGACCTCAGCAATAGTACCTCAGCAATAGGACCTCAGCATTGTGACCTCAGCCATAGGACCTCAGCAATAGGACCTCAGCAATAGGACACCAGGAATAGGACCTCAGCAATAGGACCTCAGCATTGTGACCTCAGTAATAGGACCTCAACATTGTGACCTCAGCAATACGACCTCATCAATAGGACCTCAGCAAGAGGACCTCAGCATTGTGAACTCAGCAATAGGACCTCAGCAATCGGCCCTCAGCAATAGGACCTCAGCATTGTGACCTCAGCAATAGGACCTCAGCAATAGGACCTCAGCATTGTGACCTCAGCAATAGGACCTCAGCAAGAGGACCTCAGCATTGTGACCTCAGCAATAGGACCTCAGCAATAGGACCTCAGCATTGTGACCTCAGCAATAGAACATCAGCAATAGGACCTCAGCATTGTGACCTCAGCAATAGGACATCAGCAATAGGACATCAGCAATAGCACCTCGGCAATAGGACATCATGAATAGCACCTCGGCAATAGGACCTCGGCAATAGGACCTAAGCATTTTGACCTTAACATTTTGACATCAGCATTGTGACCTCAGCATTGTGACCTCAGCAATAGGACCTCAGCATTGTGACCTCAGCATTGTGACCTCAGCATTTTGACCTCAGCAATAGTACTTCAGCATTGTGACCTCAGCAATAGGACCTCAGCAATAGGACCTCAGCATTGTGACCTCAGCAATAGGACCTCAGCAATAGGACCTCAGCATTGTGACCTCAGTAATAGGACCTTAGCAATAGGACCTCAGCATTGTGACCTCAGCAATAGGACCTCAGCATTGTGACCTCAGGAATAGGACTTCAGCATTGTGACCTCAGCAATAGGACCTCAGCAATAGGACCTCAGCATTGTGACCTCAGCAATAAGACCTTAGTAATAGGAACTCAGCATTGTGACCTCAGTATTGTGACCTCTGCAATAGGAACTCAGGAATAGGACCTCAGCATATTGACCTCAGCATTGTGACCTCAGCAGCAGGACCTCAGCAATAGGACGTCATCATTGTGACCTCAGCATTGTGACCTCAGCAAAAGAACCTCAGCAATAGGACCTAAGCATTGTGACCTCAGCAATAGACCTCAGGAATAGGACCTCAGATATAGGACATCAGCAAAAGGAATTCAGCATTGTAACCTCAGCATTGTGACCTCAGCAATAGGACCTCAGGAGGAGGACCTCAGCAAGAGGACCTCAGCATTGTGACCTCAGCATTGTGAACTCAGCAATAGGACCTCAGCAATCGGCCCTCAGCAATAGCACCTCCGCAATAGTGCCCAAGCATTGTGACCTCAGCAACAGGACCTCAGCATTGTGACCTCAGCATTGTGACCTCAGCAATAGGACCTCAGCATTGTGACCTCACCATTGTGACGTCAGCTTTGTGACCTCAGAAAGAGGACCTCAGCAATAGGACCTCAGCATTGTGACCTCAGCATTGTGACGTCAGCATTGTGACCTCAGCAATAGGACCTCAGCAATAGGACCTCAGCATTGTGACCTCAGCATTCGGACCTCAGCAACAGGACCTCATCAATAGGACCTCAGCATTGTGACCTCAGCATTGTGACCTCAGCAATAGGACCTCAGCATTGTGACCTCAACAAAAGGACCTCAGCATTGTGCCCTCATGAATAGGACCTCAGCATTGTGACCTCAGCATTGTGACCTCAGGAATAAGACCTCAGCATTGGGACCTCAGCATTTTAACCTCAGCATTGGGACATCAGCAATAGGACCTCAGCACTGTGACCTCAGCAATAGGGCCTCAGCAATAGGACCTCAGCATTGTGACCTCAGCATTGTGACCTCAGCATTGTGACCGCAACATTGTGACCTCAGCAATAGGACCTCAGCAACAGGACCTCAGCAATAGGACCTCAGCATTGTGACCTCAGCAATAGGACCTCAGCAATAGGACCTCAGCAAAAGGACCTCAGCATTGTGACCTCAGCAGTAAGACCTCAGGAATAGGACCTCAGCACTGTGACCTCAGCAAGAGGACCTCAACAATAGGACCTCAGCATTGGGACCTCAGCATTGTGACCGCAACATTGTGACCTCAGCATTGTGACCTCAGCAATAGGACTTCAGCACTGTGACCTCAGCATTGTGACCTATGCAATAGGACCTCAGCATAGTGACCTCAGCATTGTGACCGCAACATTGTGACCTCAGCATTGTGACCTCAGCAATAGGACCTCAGTATTGTGACCTCAGCATTGTGACCTCAGCATTGTGACCTCAGCAATAGGACCTCAGCAACAGGACCTCAGCATTGTGACCTCAGCAATAGGACAGAAGCAATAGGACATCAGCAACAGGACCTCAGCAATGGGACCTCAGCATTGTGACCTGTCAGCAATAGGACCTCAGCAATAGGACCTCAGCATTGTGACCTGTCAGCAATAGGACCTCAGCAATAGGACCTCAGCAATAGGACCTCAGCAATAGGACCTCAGCAATAGGACCTCAGCAATAGGACCTCAGCATTGTGACCTCAGCAATAGGACCTCAGCAATAGGACATCAGCAATAGCACCTCGGCAATAGGACCTCGGCAGTAGGACCAAAGCATTTTGACCTTAACATTTTGACCTCAGCAATAGGACCTCAGCAATAGGACCTCAGCAGTGTGACCTCAGCATTGTGACCTCAGCAATAGGACTTCAGCATTGTGACCTCAGCAATAGGACCTCAGCAATAGGACCTCAGCATTGTGACCTCAGCAATAGGACCTTAGCAATAGGACCTCAGCAGTGTGACCTCAGGAATAGGACCTCAGCATTGTGACCTCAGCAATAGGACCTCAGCATAGGGACCTCAGCAATAGGACCTCAGCATAGGGACCTCAGCAATAGGACCTCAGCAAAATGATTTCAGCATTGTGACCTCAGCATTGTGACCTCAGCAATAGGACCTCAGCAAAAGGACCTCAGCAATAGGACCTCAGCATATTGACCTCAGCATTGTGACCTCAGCAGTAGGACCTCAGCAATAGGACGTCAGCATTGTGACCTCAGCATTGTGACCTCAGCAAAAGAACCTCAGCAATAGGACCTAATCATTGTGACCTCAGCAATAGACCTCAGGAATAGGACCTCAGCTATAGGACCTCAGCAAAAGGAATTCAGCATTGTAATCTCAGCATTGTGACCTCAGCAATAGGACCTCAGCAAGAGGACCTCAGCAAGAGGACCTCAGCATTGTGACCTCAGCATTGTGAACTCAGCAATAGGACCTCAGCAATCGGCCCTCAGCAATAGCACCTCCGCAATAGGACCTCAGCATTGTGACCTCAGCAACAGGACCTCAGCATTGTGACCTCAGCATTGTGACCTCAGCAATAGGACCTCAGCATTGTGACCTCAGCATTGTGACCTCAGCATTGTGACCGCAACATTGTGACCTCAGCAATAAGACCTCAGCAATAGCACCTCAGCAATAGGACCTCAGCAATAGGACCTCAGCAATAGGACATCAGCAATAGCACCTCGGCAATAGGACCTCGGCAATAGGACCTAAGCATTTTGACCTGTCAGCAATACGACCTCAGCAATAGGACCTCAGCATTGTTACCTCAGCAATAGGACCTCAGCAATAGGACCTCAGCAATAGGACCTCAGCATTTTGACCTCAGCAATAGGACCTCAGCAATAGGACCTCAGCAATAGGACCTCAGCAATAGGACATCAGCAATAGTACCTCGGCAATAGGACCTCGGCAATAGGACCTAAGCATTTTGACCTTAACATTTTGACCTCAGCAATAGGACCTCAGCAATAGTACCTCAGCAATAGGACCTCAGCAACAGGACCTCAGCATTGTGACCTCAGTAATAGGACCTCAGCAATAGGACCTCAGCAATAGGACCACAGCAATAGGACCTAAGCATTGTGACCTCAGCAATAGGACCTCAGCATTGTGACATCAGCATGGTGACCTCAGCAATAGTACCTCAGCAATAGGACCTCAGCATTGTGACCTCAGCCATAGGACCTCAGCAATAGGACCTCAGCAATAGGACACCAGCAATAGGACCTCAGCAATAGGACCTCAGCATTATGACCTCAGTAATAGGACCTCAGCATTGTGACCTCAGCAATACGACGTCATCAATAGGACCTCAGCAAGAGGACCTCAGCATTGTGAACTCAGCAATAGGACCTCAGCAATCGGCCCTCAGCAATAGGACCTCAGCATTGTGACCTCAGCAATAGGACCTCAGCAATAGGACCTCAGCATTGTGACCTCTGCAATAGGACTTCAGCAAGAGGACCTCAGCATTGTGACCTCAGCAATAGGACCTCAGCAATAGGACCTCAGCATTGTGACCTCAGCAATAGGACATCAGCAATAGGATCTCAGCATTGTGACCTCAGCAATAGGACCTCAGCAATAGGACATCAGCAATAGCACCTCGGCAATAGGACATCATCAATAGGACCTCAGCAATAGGACCTCGGCAATAGGACCTAAGCATTTTGACCTTAACATTTTGACCTCAGCATTGTGACCTCAGCATTGTGACCTCTGCAATAGGACCTCAGCAAAAGGACCTCAGCAATAGGACCTCAGCATATTGACCTCAGCATTGTGACCTCAGCAGCAGGACCTCAGCAATAGGACGTCATCATTGTGACCTCAGCATTGTGACCTCAGCAAAAGAACCTCAGCAATAGGACCTCAGCATTTTCACCTCAACATTGTGACTTTAGCAGTAGGACCTCAGCAATAGGACCTCAGCATTCTGACCTCAGCAATAGGACCTCAGCAATAGGACCTCAGCAATAGGACCTCAGCAATAGGACCTCAGCATTGTGACCTCAACATTGTGACCTCAGCAATAGGACAGAAGGAATAGGTCATCAGCAATAGGACCTCAGCATTGTCACCTCAGCAATAGGACCTCAGCAATAGAACCTCAGCATTGTGACTTCAGCATTGTGACCTCAGCAATAGGACCTCAGCAATAGGACCTCAGCATTGTGACCTCAGCAATAAGACCTTAGTAATAGGAACTCAGCATTGTGACCTCAGTATTGTGACCTCTGCAATAGGAACTCAGGAATAGGACCTCAGCATATTGACCTCAGCATTGTGACCTCAGCAGCAGGACCTCAGCAATAGGACGTCATCATTGTGACCTCAGCATTGTGACCTCAGCAAAAGAACCTCAGCAATAGGACCTAAGCATTGTGACCTCAGCAATAGACCTCAGGAATAGGACCTCAGATATAGGACATCAGCAAAAGGAATTCAGCATTGTAACCTCAGCATTGTGACCTCAGCAATAGGACCTCAGGAGGAGGACCTCAGCAAGAGGACCTCAGCATTGTGACCTCAGCATTGTGAACTCAGCAATAGGACCTCAGCAATCGGCCCTCAGCAATAGCACCTCCGCAATAGTGCCCAAGCATTGTGACCTCAGCAACAGGACCTCAGCATTGTGACCTCAGCATTGTGACCTCAGCAATAGGACCTCAGCATTGTGACCTCACCATTGTGACGTCAGCTTTGTGACCTCAGAAAGAGGACCTCAGCAATAGGACCTCAGCATTGTGACCTCAGCATTGTGACGTCAGCATTGTGACCTCAGCAATAGGACCTCAGCAATAGGACCTCAGCATTGTGACCTCAGCATTCGGACCTCAGCAACAGGACCTCATCAATAGGACCTCAGCATTGTGACCTCAGCATTGTGACCTCAGCAATAGGACCTCAGCATTGTGACCTCAACAAAAGGACCTCAGCATTGTGCCCTCATGAATAGGACCTCAGCATTGTGACCTCAGCATTGTGACCTCAGGAATAAGACCTCAGCATTGGGACCTCAGCATTTTAACCTCAGCATTGGGACATCAGCAATAGGACCTCAGCACTGTGACCTCAGCAATAGGGCCTCAGCAATAGGACCTCAGCATTGTGACCTCAGCATTGTGACCTCAGCATTGTGACCGCAACATTGTGACCTCAGCAATAGGACCTCAGCAACAGGACCTCAGCAATAGGACCTCAGCATTGTGACCTCAGCAATAGGACCTCAGCAATAGGACCTCAGCAAAAGGACCTCAGCATTGTGACCTCAGCAGTAAGACCTCAGGAATAGGACCTCAGCACTGTGACCTCAGCAAGAGGACCTCAACAATAGGACCTCAGCATTGGGACCTCAGCATTGTGACCGCAACATTGTGACCTCAGCATTGTGACCTCAGCAATAGGACTTCAGCACTGTGACCTCAGCATTGTGACCTATGCAATAGGACCTCAGCATAGTGACCTCAGCATTGTGACCGCAACATTGTGACCTCAGCATTGTGACCTCAGCAATAGGACCTCAGTATTGTGACCTCAGCATTGTGACCTCAGCATTGTGACCTCAGCAATAGGACCTCAGCAACAGGACCTCAGCATTGTGACCTCAGCAATAGGACAGAAGCAATAGGACATCAGCAACAGGACCTCAGCAATGGGACCTCAGCATTGTGACCTGTCAGCAATAGGACCTCAGCAATAGGACCTCAGCATTGTGACCTGTCAGCAATAGGACCTCAGCAATAGGACCTCAGCATTGTGACCTCAGCAATAGGACCTCAGCAATAGGACCTCAGCATTGTGACCTCAGCAATAGGACCTCAGCAATAGGACATCAGCAATAGCACCTCGGCAATAGGACCTCGGCAGTAGGACCTAAGCATTTTGACCTTAACATTTTGACCTCAGCAATAGGACCTCAGCAATAGGACCTCAGCAATAGGACCTCAGCATTGTGACCTCAGCAATAGGACTTCAGCATTGTGACCTCAGCAATAGGACCTCAGCAATAGGACCTCAGCATTGTGACCTCAGCAATAGGACCTTAGCAATAGGACCTCAGCAGTGTGACCTCAGCAATAGGACCTCAGCATTGTGACCTCAGCAATAGGACCTCAGCATAGGGACCTCAGCAATAGGACCTCAGCATAGGGACCTCAGCAATAGGACCTCAGCAAAATGATTTCAGCATTGTGACCTCAGCATTGTGACCTCAGCAATAGGACCTCAGCAAAAGGACCTCAGCAATAGGACCTCAGTATATTGACCTCAGCATTGTGACCTCAGCAGTAGGACCTCAGCAATAGGACGTCAGCATTGTGACCTCAGCATTGTGACCTCAGCAAAAGAACCTCAGCAATAGGACCTAATCATTGTGACCTCAGCAATAGACCTCAGGAATAGGACCTCAGCTATAGGACCTCAGCAAAAGGAATTCAGCATTGTAATCTCAGCATTGTGACCTCAGCAATAGGACCTCAGCAAGAGGACCTCAGCAAGAGGACCTCAGCATTGTGACCTCAGCATTGTGAACTCAGCAATAGGACCTCAGCAATCGGCCCTCAGCAATAGCACCTCCGCAATAGGACCTCAGCATTGTGACCTCAGCAACAGGACCTCAGCATTGTGACCTCAGCATTGTGACCTCAGCAATAGGACCTCAGCATTGTGACCTCAGCATTGTGACCTCAGCATTGTGACCGCAACATTGTGACCTCAGCAATAAGACCTCAGCAATAGCACCTCAGCAATAGGACCTCAGCAATAGGACCTCAGCAATAGGACATCAGCAATAGCACCTCGGCAATAGGACCTCGGCAATAGGACCTAAGCATTTTGACCTGTCAGCAATACGACCTCAGCAATAGGACCTCAGCATTGTTACCTCAGCAATAGGACCTCAGCAATAGGACCTCAGCAATAGGACCTCAGCATTTTGACCTCAGCAATAGGACCTCAGCAATAGGACCTCAGCAATAGGACATCAGCAATAGTACCTCGGCAATAGGACCTCGGCAATAGGACCTAAGCATTTTGACCTTAACATTTTGACCTCAGCAATAGGACCTCAGCAATAGTACCTCAGCAATAGGACTTCAGCAACAGGACCTCAGCATTGTGACCTCAGTAATAGGACCTCAGCAATAGGACCTCAGCAATAGGACCACAGCAATAGGACCTAAGCATTGTGACCTCAGCAATAGGACCTCAGCATTGTGACATCAGCATGGTGACCTCAGCAATAGTACCTCAGCAATAGGACCTCAGCATTGTGACCTCAGCCATAGGACCTCAGCAATAGGACCTCAGCAATAGGACACCAGCAATAGGACCTCAGCAATAGGACCTCAGCATTATGACCTCAGTAATAGGACCTCAGCATTGTGACCTCAGCAATACGACGTCATCAATAGGACCTCAGCAAGAGGACCTCAGCATTGTGAACTCAGCAATAGGACCTCAGCAATCGGCCCTCAGCAATAGGACCTCAGCATTGTGACCTCAGCAATAGGACCTCAGCAATAGGACCTCAGCATTGTGACCTCTGCAATAGGACTTCAGCAAGAGGACCTCAGCATTGTGACCTCAGCAATAGGACCTCAGCAATAGGACCTCAGCATTGTGACCTCAGCAATAGGACATCAGCAATAGGATCTCAGCATTGTGACCTCAGCAATAGGACCTCAGCAATAGGACATCAGCAATAGCACCTCGGCAATAGGACATCATCAATAGGACCTCAGCAATAGGACCTCGGCAATAGGACCTAAGCATATTGACCTCAGCATTGTGACCTCAGCATTGTGACCTCTGCAATAGGACCTCAGCAAAAGGACCTCAGCAATAGGACCTCAGCATATTGACCTCAGCATTGTGACCTCAGCAGCAGGACCTCAGCAATAGGACGTCATCATTGTGACCTCAGCATTGTGACCTCAGCAAAAGAACCTCAGCAATAGGACCTCAGCATTTTCACCTCAACATTGTGACTTTAGCAGTAGGACCTCAGCAATAGGACCTCAGCATTCTGACCTCAGCAATAGGACCTCAGCAATAGGACCTCAGCAATAGGACCTCAGCAATAGGACCTCAGCAATAGGACCTCAGCATTGTGACCTCAACATTGTGACCTCAGCAATAGGACAGAAGGAATAGGTCATCAGCAATAGGACCTCAGCATTGTCACCTCAGCAATAGGACCTCAGCAATAGAACCTCAGCATTGTGACTTCAGCATTGTGACCTCAGCAATAGGACCTCAGCAATAGGACCTCAGCATTGTGACTTCAGCATTGTGACCTCAGCAATAGGACCTCAGTAATAGGACCTCAGCAATAGAACCTCAGCAATAGGATCTCAGCAATAGGACCTCAGCAATAGGACCTAAACAGTAGGACCTCAGCAATAGGACCTCAGCAATAGGACCTCAGCAATAGGACCTCAGCATTGTGACCTCAGCAATAGGACCTCAGCACTGTGACCTCAGCAATAGGACCTCAGTAATAGCACCTCAGCAGTAGAACCTCCGCATTGTGACCTCAGCAACAGGACCTCAGCAATAGGACCTCAGCATTGTGACCTCAGCAACAGGACCTCAGCATTGTGACCTCAGCAATAGGACCTCAGCAAAAAGGATTTCAGCATTGTGACCTCAGCAATAGTACCTCAGCATTGTGACCTCATCATTGTGACCTCAGCAATAGGACCTCAGCAATAGGACCTCAGCAATAGGACCTCAGCAATATGACCTCAGCAACAGGACCTCAGCATTGTGACCTCAGCATTGTGCCCTCATGAATAGAACCTCAGCATTGTGACCTCAGCATAGTGACCTCAGCAATAGGACCTCAGCACTGTGACCTCAGCATTGTGACCTCAGCACTGTAACCTTAGCAATAGGACCTCAGCACTGTGACCTCAGCAATAGGACCTCAGCATAGTGACCTCAGCATTGTGACCGCAACCTTGTGACCTCAGCATTGTGACCTCAGCAATAGGACCTCAGCATTGTGACCTCAGCAAGAGGACCTCAGTATTGTGACCTCAGCAATAGGACCTCAGCAACAGGACCTCAGCATTGTTACCTCAGCATTGTGACCTCAGTAGTAGGACCTCAGCATTGTGACCTCAGCATTGTGACCTCAGCAATAGGAACTCAGCAATAGGACCTCAGCAATATGATCTCATCAATAGGACCTCTGCATTGTGACCTCAGCATTAGGACAGAGGCAATAGGACATCAGCAATAGGACCTCAGCAATGGGACCTCAGCATTGTCACCTCAGCATTGTGATATCAGCAGTAGGACCTCAGCAATAGGACCTCATCAATAGGACCTCAGCATTGTGTCCTCAGCAGTAGGACCTCAGCATTGGGCCCTCAGCAATAGGACCTCAGCCATAGGACCTCAGCAATAGGACCTCAGCAATAGGACCTCAGCAATAGGACCATATTAATAAGACCTCAGCAATAGGACCTCAGAAACAGGACCTCAGCATTGTGACCTCAGCATTGGGACCTCAGCATTGTGAACTCAGCAATAGGACCTCAGCAATCGGCCCTCAGCAATAGCACCTCCGCAATAGGACCTCAGCATTGTGACCTCAGCAACAGGACCTCAGCATTGTGACCTCAGCATTGTGACCTCAGCAATAGGACCTCAGCATTGTGACCTCAGCATTGTGACCTCAGCATTGTGACCGCAACATTGTGACCTCAGCAATAAGACCTCAGCAATAGCACCTCAGCAATAGGACCTCAGCAATAGGACCTCAGCAATAGGACATCAGCAATAGCACCTCGGCAATAGGACCTCGGCAATAGGACCTAAGCATTTTGACCTGTCAGCAATACGACCTCAGCAATAGGACCTCAGCATTGTTACCTCAGCAATAGGACCTCAGCAATAGGACCTCAGCAATAGGACCTCAGCATTTTGACCTCAGCAATAGGACCTCAGCAATAGGACCTCAGCAATAGGACATCAGCAATAGTACCTCGGCAATAGGACCTCGGCAATAGGACCTAAGCATTTTGACCTTAACATTTTGACCTCAGCAATAGGACCTCAGCAATAGTACCTCAGCAATAGGACCTCAGCAACAGGACCTCAGCATTGTGACCTCAGTAATAGGACCTCAGCAATAGGACCTCAGCAATAGGACCACAGCAATAGGACCTAAGCATTGTGACCTCAGCAATAGGACCTCAGCATTGTGACATCAGCATGGTGACCTCAGCAATAGTACCTCAGCAATAGGACCTCAGCATTGTGACCTCAGCCATAGGACCTCAGCAATAGGACCTCAGCAATAGGACACCAGCAATAGGACCTCAGCAATAGGACCTCAGCATTATGACCTCAGTAATAGGACCTCAGCATTGTGACCTCAGCAATACGACGTCATCAATAGGACCTCAGCAAGAGGACCTCAGCATTGTGAACTCAGCAATAGGACCTCAGCAATCGGCCCTCAGCAATAGGACCTCAGCATTGTGACCTCAGCATTGTGACCTCAGCAATAGGACCTCAGCATTGTGACCTCTGCAATAGGACTTCAGCAAGAGGACCTCAGCATTGTGACCTCAGCAATAGGACCTCAGCAATAGGACCTCAGCATTGTGACCTCAGCAATAGGACCTCAGCATTGTCACCTCAGCAATAGGACCTCAGCAATAGAACCTCAGCATTGTGACTTCAGCATTGTGACCTCAGCAATAGGACCTCAGCAATAGGACCTCAGCATTGTGACTTCAGCATTGTGACCTCAGCAATAGGACCTCAGTAATAGGACCTCAGCAATAGAACCTCAGCAATAGGATCTCAGCAATAGGACCTCAGCAATAGGACCTAAACAGTAGGACCTCAGCAATAGGACCTCAGCAATAGGACCTCAGCAATAGGACCTCAGCATTGTGACCTCAGCAATAGGACCTCAGCATTGTGACCTCAGCAATAGGACCTCAGTAATAGCACCTCAGCAGTAGAACCTCCGCATTGTGACCTCAGCAACAGGACCTCAGCAATAGGACCTCAGCATTGTGACCTCAGCAACAGGACCTCAGCATTGTGACCTCAGCAATAGGACCTCAGCAAAAAGGATTTCAGCATTGTGACCTCAGCAATAGTACCTCAGCATTGTGACCTCATCATTGTGACCTCAGCAATAGGACCTCAGCAATAGGACCTCAGCAATAGGACCTCAGCAATATGACCTCAGCAACAGGACCTCAGCATTGTGACCTCAGCATTGTGCCCTCATGAATAGAACCTCAGCATTGTGACCTCAGCATAGTGACCTCAGCAATAGGACCTCAGCACTGTGACCTCAGCATTGTGACCTCAGCACTGTAACCTTAGCAATAGGACCTCAGCACTGTGACCTCAGCAATAGGACCTCAGCATAGTGACCTCAGCATTGTGACCGCAACCTTGTGACCTCAGCATTGTGACCTCAGCAATAGGACCTCAGCATTGTTACCTCAGCAAGAGGACCTCAGTATTGTGACCTCAGCAATAGGACCTCAGCAACAGGACCTCAGCATTGTTACCTCAGCATTGTGACCTCAGTAGTAGGACCTCAGCATTGTGACCTCAGCATTGTGACCTCAGCAATAGGAACTCAGCAATAGGACCTCAGCAATATGATCTCATCAATAGGACCTCTGCATTGTGACCTCAGCATTAGGACAGAGGCAATAGGACATCAGCAATAGGACCTCAGCAATGGGACCTCAGCATTGTCACCTCAGCATTGTGATATCAGCAGTAGGACCTCAGCAATAGGACCTCATCAATAGGACCTCAGCATTGTGTCCTCAGCAGTAGGACCTCAGCATTGGGCCCTCAGCAATAGGACCTCAGCCATAGGACCTCAGCAATAGGACCTCAGCAATAGGACCTCAGCAATAGGACCATATTAATAAGACCTCAGCAATAGGACCTCAGAAACAGGACCTCAGCATTGTGACCTCAGCATTGTGACCTCAGCATTGTGAACTCAGCAATAGGACCTCAGCAATCGGCCCTCAGCAATAGCACCTCCGCAATAGGACCTCAGCATTGTGACCTCAGCAACAGGACCTCAGCATTGTGACCTCAGCATTGTGACCTCAGCAATAGGACCTCAGCATTGTGACCTCAGCATTGTGACCTCAGCATTGTGACCGCAACATTGTGACCTCAGCAATAAGACCTCAGCAATAGCACCTCAGCAATAGGACCTCAGCAATAGGACCTCAGCAATAGGACATCAGCAATAGCACCTCGGCAATAGGACCTCGGCAATAGGACCTAAGCATTTTGACCTGTCAGCAATACGACCTCAGCAATAGGACCTCAGCATTGTTACCTCAGCAATAGGACCTCAGCAATAGGACCTCAGCAATAGGACCTCAGCATTTTGACCTCAGCAATAGGACCTCAGCAATAGGACCTCAGCAATAGGACATCAGCAATAGTACCTCGGCAATAGGACCTCGGCAATAGGACCTAAGCATTTTGACCTTAACATTTTGACCTCAGCAATAGGACCTCAGCAATAGTACCTCAGCAATAGGACCTCAGCAACAGGACCTCAGCATTGTGACCTCAGTAATAGGACCTCAGCAATAGGACCTCAGCATTAGGACCACAGCAATAGGACCTAAGCATTGTGACCTCAGCAATAGGACCTCAGCATTGTGACATCAGCATGGTGACCTCAGCAATAGTACCTCAGCAATAGGACCTCAGCATTGTGACCTCAGCCATAGGACCTCAGCAATAGGACCTCAGCAATAGGACACCAGCAATAGGACCTCAGCAATAGGACCTCAGCATTATGACCTCAGTAATAGGACCTCAGCATTGTGACCTCAGCAATACGACGTCATCAATAGGACCTCAGCAAGAGGACCTCAGCATTGTGAACTCAGCAATAGGACCTCAGCAATCGGCCCTCAGCAATAGGACCTCAGCATTGTGACCTCAGCAATAGGACCTCAGCAATAGGACCTCAGCATTGTGACCTCTGCAATAGGACTTCAGCAAGAGGACCTCAGCATTGTGACCTCAGCAATAGGACCTCAGCATTGTGACCTCAGCAATAGGACATCAGCAATAGGATCTCAGCATTGTGACCTCAGCAATAGGACCTCAGCAATAGGACATCAGCAATAGCACCTCGGCAATAGGACATCATCAATAGGACCTCAGCAATAGGACCTCGGCAATAGGACCTAAGCATTTTGACCTTAACATTTTGACCTCAGCATTGTGACCTCAGCATTGTGACCTCTGCAATAGGACCTCAGCAAAAGGACCTCAGCAATAGGACCTCAGCATATTGACCTCAGCATTGTGACCTCAGCAGCAGGACCTCAGCAATAGGACGTCATCATTGTGACCTCAGCATTGTGACCTCAGCAAAAGAACCTCAGCAATAGGACCTCAGCATTTTCACCTCAACATTGTGACTTTAGCAGTAGGACCTCAGCAATAGGACCTCAGCATTCTGACCTCAGCAATAGGACCTCAGCAATAGGACCTCAGCAATAGGACCTCAGCAATAGGACCTCAGCATTGTGACCTCAACATTGTGACCTCAGCAATAGGACAGAAGGAATAGGTCATCAGCAATAGGACCTCAGCATTGTCACCTCAGCAATAGGACCTCAGCAATAGAACCTCAGCATTGTGACTTCAGCATTGTGACCTCAGCAATAGGACCTCAGCAATAGGACCTCAGCATTGTGACTTCAGCATTGTGACCTCAGCAATAGGACCTCAGTAATAGGACCTCAGCAATAGAACCTCAGCAATAGGATCTCAGCAATAGGACCTCAGCAATAGGACCTAAACAGTAGGACCTCAGCAATAGGACCTCAGCAATAGGACCTCAGCAATAGGACCTCAGCAATAGGACCTCAGCAATAGGACCTCAGCATTGTGACCTCAGCAATAGGACCTCAGTAATAGCACCTCAGCAGTAGAACCTCCGCATTGTGACCTCAGCAACAGGACCTCAGCAATAGGACCTCAGCATTGTGACCTCAGCAACAGGACCTCAGCATTGTGACCTCAGCAATAGGACCTCAGCAAAAAGGATTTCAGCATTGTGACCTCAGCAATAGTACCTCAGCATTGTGACCTCATCATTGTGACCTCAGCAATAGGACCTCAGCAATAGGACCTCAGCAATAGGACCTCAGCAATATGACCTCAGCAACAGGACCTCAGCATTGTGACCTCAGCATTGTGCCCTCATGAATAGAACCTCAGCATTGTGACCTCAGCATAGTGACCTCAGCAATAGGACCTCAGCACTGTGACCTCAGCATTGTGACCTCAGCACTGTAACCTTAGCAATAGGACCTCAGCACTGTGACCTCAGCAATAGGACCTCAGCATAGTGACCTCAGCATTGTGACCGCAACCTTGTGACCTCAGCATTGTGACCTCAGCAATAGGACCTCAGCATTGTGACCTCAGCAAGAGGACCTCAGTATTGTGACCTCAGCAATAGGACCTCAGCAACAGGACCTCAGCATTGTTACCTCAGCATTGTGACCTCAGTAGTAGGACCTCAGCATTGTGACCTCAGCATTGTGACCTCAGCAATAGGAACTCAGCAATAGGACCTCAGCAATATGATCTCATCAATAGGACCTCTGCATTGTGACCTCAGCATTAGGACAGAGGCAATAGGACATCAGCAATAGGACCTCAGCAATGGGACCTCAGCATTGTCACCTCAGCATTGTGATATCAGCAGTAGGACCTCAGCAATAGGACCTCATCAATAGGACCTCAGCATTGTGTCCTCAGCAGTAGGACCTCAGCATTGGGCCCTCAGCAATAGGACCTCAGCCATAGGACCTCAGCCATAGGACCTCAGCAATAGGACCTCAGCAATAGGACCTCAGCAATAGGACCATATTAATAAGACCTCAGCAATAGGACCTCAGAAACAGGACCTCAGCATTGTGACCTCAGCATTGGGACCTCAGCAAAAGGACCTCAGCATTGTGACATCAGCAATAGGACCTCAGCATTGTGACCCCCGCAATAGGACGTCAGCAATAGGACGTCAGCAATAGGACCTCAGCATTGTGAACTGTCAGCAATAGGACCTCAGCAATAGGACCTCAGCAATGTGACCTCAGCAATAGGACCTCAGCAATAGGACCTCAGCAATAGGACCTCAGCAATAGGACCTCAGCAATAGGACCTCAGCATTGTGACCTCAGCAATAGGACCTCAGGAATAGGACCTCAGCATTGTGACCTCAGCAATAGGACCTCAGCAATAGGACCTCAGCAAAAAGGATTTCAGCATTGTGACCTCAGCATTGTGACCTCAGCAATAGTACCTCAGCATTGTGACCTCATCATTGTGACCTCAGCAATAGGACCTCAGCAATAGGACCTCAGCAATAGGACCTCAGCAATAGGACCTCAGCAATAGGACCTCAGCAATAGGACCTCAGCAATAGGACCTCAGCAACAGGACCTCAGCAATAGGACCTCAGCATTGTGCCCTCATGAATAGGACCTCAGCATTGTGACCTCAGCATAGTGACCTCAGCAATAGGACCTCAGCACTGTGACCTCAGCAAGAGGACCTCAACTATAGGACCTCAGCATTGTGACCTCAGCATTGTGACCTCAGCACTGTAACCTCATCAATAGGACCTCAGCACTGTGACCTCAGCAATAGGACCTCAGCATAGTGACCTCAGCATTGTGACCGCAACATTGTGACCTCAGCATTGTGACCTCAGCAATAGGACCTCAGCATTGTGACCTCAGCAAGAGGACCTCAGTATTGTGACCTCAGCAATAGGACCTCAGCAACAGGACCTCAGCATTGTTACCACAGCATTGTGACCTCAGCAGTAGGACCTCAGCATTGTGACCTCAGCATTGTGACCTCAGCAATAGGAACTCAGCAATAGGATCTCATCAATAGGACCTCAGCATTGTGACCTCAGCTTTAGGACAGAGGCAATAGGACATCAGCAATAGGACCTCAGCAATGGGACCTCAGCATTGTCACCTCAGCATTGTGATATCAGCAGTAGGACCTCAGCAATAGGACCTCATCAATAGGACCTCAGCATTGTGTCCTCAGCAGTAGGACCTCAGCATTGGGCCCTCAGCAATAGGACCTCTGCAATAGGACCTCAGCCATAGGACCTCAGCAATAGGACCTCAGCAATAGGACCATATTAATAAGACCTCAGCAATAGGACCTCAGAAACAGGACCTCAGCATTGGGACCTCAGCATTGGGACCTCAGCAAAAGGACCTCAGCATTGTGACATCAGCAATAGGACCTCAGCATTGTGACCCCCGCAATAGGACGTCAGCAATAGGACCTCAGCACTGTGACCTCAGCAATAGGACCTCAGCATTGTGACCTCAGCAATAGGACGTCAGCAATAGGACCTCAGCATTGTGACCTGTCAGCAATAGGACCTCAGCAATAGGACCTCAGCATTGTGACCTCAGCAATAGGACCTCAGCATTGTGACCTCAGCAATAGGACCTCAGCAATAGGACCTCAGCATTGTGACCTCAGCAATAGGACCTCAGCAATAGGACCTCAGGAATAGGACCTCAGCATTGTGACCTCAGCAATAGGACCTCAGCAATAGGACATCAGCAATAGCACCTCGGCAATAGGACCTCGGCAATAGGACCTCGGCAATAGGACCTCGGCAATAGGACCTCAGGAATAGGACCTCAGGAATAGGACCTCAGGAATAGGACCTCAGCAATAGGACCTCAGCAATAGGACCTCCGCAATAGAACCTCAGCAATAGGACCTCAGCAATAGGACCTCAGCCTTGTGACCTCAGTATTAGGACCTCAGCATCGTGATCTCAGCATTGTGACCTCAGCAATAGGACCTGAGAATTGTGACATCAGCAATAGGACCTCCGCAATAGAACCTCAGCCTTGTGACCTCAGCAATAGGACCTCAGCATTGTGACCTCAGCATTGTGACCTCAGCAATAGGACCTCAGCAATAGCACCTCCGCAATAGGGCCTCAGCATTGTGACCTCAGCAATAGGACCTCAGCAATAGAACCTCAGCATTGTGACCTCAGCAATAGGACCTTAGCATTGTGACCTCAGCATTGTGACCTCAGCAATAGGACCTCAGCAATAGGACCCCAGCAATAGGACCTCAGCATTGTGACCTCATCAATAGGACCTCACTAATAGGACCTCAGCATTGTGACATCAGCATTGTGACCTCAGCAATAGGACCTCAGCAATAGGACCTCAGCATTGTGACCTGTCAGCAAAAGGACCTCAGCATTAGGACCTCAGCATTGTGACCTCAGGAATAGGATCTCAGCAATAGGACCTCAGCAATAGGACACCAGCAATAGGACCTCAGCATTTTGACCTCAGCAATAGGACCTCAGCAATAGGACATCCGCAATAGTACCTCGGCAATAGGACCTAAGCATTTTTACCTTAACATTTTGACCTCAGCAATAGGACCTCAGCAATAGTACCACAGCAATAGGACCTCAGCAACAGGACCTCAGCATTGTGACCTCAGTAATAGGACCTCAGCAATAGGACCTCAGCAATAGGACCACAGCAATAGGACCTAAGCATTGTGACCTCAGCAATAGGACCTCAGCATTGTGACATCAGCATGGTGACCTCAGCAATAGTACCTCAGCAATAGTACCTCAGCAATAGGACCTCAGCATTGTGACCTCAGCCATAGGACCTCAGCAATAGGACCTCAGCAATAGGACCTCAGCATTGTGACCTCAGTAATAGGACCTCAGCATTGTGACCTCAGCAGTACGACCTCATCAATAGGACCTCAGCAAGAGGACCTCAGCATTGTGAACTCAGCAATAGGACCTCAGCAATCGGCCCTCAGCAATAGGACCTCAGCATTGTGACCTCAGCAATAGGACCTCAGCAATAGGACCTCAGCATTGTGACCTCAGCAATAGGACCTCAGCAAGAGGACCTCAGCATTGTGACCTCAGCAATAGGACCTCAGCAATAGGACCTCAGCATTGTGACCTCAGCAATAGGACATCAGCAATAGGATCTCAGCATTGTGACCTCAGCAATAGGACCTCAGCAATAGCACCTCGGCAATAGGACATCATCAATAGGACCTCAGCAATAGGACCTCGGCAATAGGACCTAAGCATTTTGACCTTAACATTTTGACCTCAGCATTGTGACCTCAGCATTGTGACCTCAGCAATAGGACCTCAGCAATCGGACTCCAGCAATAGGACCTAAGCATTGTGACCTCAGCAATAGGACCTCAGCATTGTGACCTCAGGAATAGGACCTCAGCAATAAGACCTCAGCATTGTGACCTCAGCATTGTGACCTCAGCATTTTGACCTCAGCAATAGGACTTCAGCATTGTGACCTCAGCAATAGGACCTCAGTAATAGGACCTCAGCATTGTGACCTCAGTAATAGGACCTTAGCAATAGGACCTGAGAATTGTGACCTCAGCAATAGGACCTCAGCATTGTGACCTCAGCAATAAGACTTCAGCATTGTGACCTCAGCAATAGGATCTCAGCAATAGGACCTCAGCATTGTGACCTCAGCAATAGGACCTTAGTAATAGGAACTCAGCATTGTGACCTCAGCATTGTGACCTCTGCAATAGGACCTCAGCAAAAGGACCTCAGCAATAGGACCTCAGCATATTGACCTCAGCATTGTGACCTCAGCAGCAGGACCTCAGCAATAGGACGTCATCATTGTGACCTCAGCATTGTGACCTCAGCAATAGGACCTCAGCAATAGAATCTCAGCAATAGGACCTCAGCAATAGGACCTCAGCAATAGGACCTCAGCATTGTGACCTCAACATTGTGACCTCAGCAATAGGACAGAAGGAATAGGTCATCAGCAATAGGACCTCAGCATTGTCACCTCAGCAATAGGACCTCAGCAATAGAACCTCAGCATTGTGACTTCAGCATTGTGACCTCAGCAATAGGACCTCAGCAATAGGACCTCAGCATTGTGACTTCAGCATTGTGACCTCAGCAATAGGACCTCAGTAATAGGACCTCAGCAATAGAACCTCAGCAATAGGATCTCAGCAATAGGACCTCAGCAATAGGACCTAAACAGTAGGACCTCAGCAATAGGACCTAAGCAATAGGACCTCAGCAATAGGACCTCAGCATTGTGACCTCAGCAATAGGACCTCAGCATTGTGACCTCAGCAATAGGACCTCAGTAATAGCACCTCAGCAATAGGACCTCCGCATTGTGACCTCAGCAGTAGGACCTCAGCAACAGGACCTCAGCATTGTGACCTCAGCAACAGGACCTCAGCAATAGGACCTCAGCAAAAAGGATTTCAGCATTGTGACCTCAGCAATAGTACCTCAGCATTGTGACCTCATCATTGTGACCTCAGCAATAGGACCTCAGCAATAGGACCTCAGCAATAGGACCTCAGCAATATGACCTCAGCAACAGGACCTCAGCATTGTGACCTCAGCATTGTGCCCTCATGAATAGAACCTCAGCATTGTGACCTCAGCATAGTGACCTCAGCAATAGGACCTCAGCACTGTGACCTCAGCATTGTGACCTCAGCACTGTAACCTTAGCAATAGGACCTCAGCACTGTGACCTCAGCAATAGGACCTCAGCATAGTGACCTCAGCATTGTGACCGCAACCTTGTGACCTCAGCATTGTGACCTCAGCAATAGGACCTCAGCATTGTGACCTCAGCAAGAGGACCTCAGTATTGTGACCTCAGCAATAGGACCTCAGCAACAGGACCTCAGCATTGTTACCTCAGCATTGTGACCTCAGCAGTAGGACCTCAGCATTGTGACCTCAGCATTGTGACCTCAGCAATAGGAACTCAGCAATAGGACCTCAGCAATAGGATCTCATCAATAGGACCTCAGCATTGTGACCTCAGCATTAGGACAGAGGCAATAGGACATCAGCAATAGGACCTCAGCAATGGGACCTCAGCATTGTCACCTCAGCATTGTGATATCAGCAGTAGGACCTCAGCAATAGGACTTCATCAATAGGACCTCAGCATTGTGTCCTCAGCAGTAGGACCTCAGCATTGGGCCCTCAGCAATAGGACCTCAGCCATAGGACCTCAGCAATAGGACCTCAGCAATAGGACCTCAGCAATAGGACCATATTAATAAGACCTCAGCAATAGGACCTCAGAAACAGGACCACAGCATTGTGACCTCAGCATTGGGACCTCAGCAAAAGGACCTCAGCATTGTGACATCAGCAATAGGACCTCAGCATTGTGACCCCCGCAATAGGACATCAGCAATAGGACGTCAGCAATAGGACCTCAGCATTGTGACCTGTCAGCAATAGGACCTCAGCAATAGGACCTCAGCAATGTGACCTCAGCAATAGGACCTCAGCAATAGGACCTCAGCAATAGGACCTCAGCATTGTGAACTCAGCAATAGGACCTCAGCAATAGGACCTCAGGAATAGGACCTCAGGAATAGGACCTCAGCATTGTGACCTCAGCAATAGGACCTCAGCAATAGGACATCAGCAATAGCACCTCGGCAATAGGACCTCGGCAATAGGACCTAAGCATTTTGACCTTAACATTTTGACCTCAGCAATAGGACCTCAGCAATAGGACCTCAGGAATAGGACCTCAGGAATAGGACCTCAGGAATAGGACCTCAGGAATAGGACCTCAGGAATAGGACCTCAGGAATAGGACCTCAGGAATAGGACCTCCGCAATAGAACCTCCGCAATAGAACCTCAGCAATAGGACCTCAGCCTTGTGACCTCAGTAATAGGACCTCAGCATTGTGAACTCAGCATTGTGACGTCAGCAATAGGACGTGAGAATTGTGACCTCAGCAATAGGACCTCCGCAATAGAACCTCAGCCTTGTGACCTCAGCAATAGGACCTCAGCAATGTGACCTCAGCATTGTGACCTCAGCAATAGGACCTCAGCAATAGCACCTCCGCAATAGGGCCTCAGCATTGTGACCTCAGCAATAGGACCTCAGCAATAGAACCTCAGCATTGTGACCTCAGCAATAGGACCTTAGCATTGTGACCTCAGCATTGTGACCTCAGCAATAGGACCTCAGCAATAGGACCCCAGCAATAGGACCTCAGCATTGTGACCTCATCAATAAGACCTCAGTAATAGGACCTCAGCATTGTGACATCAGCATTGTGACCTCAGCAATAGGACCTCAGCAAGAGGACCTCAGCAAGAGGACCTCAGCACTGTGACCTGTCAGCAAAAGGACCTCAGCATTGTGACCTCAGGAATAGGACCTCAGCAATAGGACCTCAGCAATAGGACACCAGCAATAGGACCTCAGCAATAGGACCTCAGCATTGTGACCTCAGCATTGTGACCTCAGTAATAGGACCTCAGCATTGTGACCTCAGCAATAGGACCTCAGCAATAGGACCTCAGCAAGAGGACCTCAGCATTGTGAACTCAGCAATAGGACCTCAGCAATCGGCCCTCAGCAATAGGACCTCAGCATTGTGACCTCAGCAATAGGACCTCAGCAATAGGACCTCAGCAATAGGACCTCAGCAATAGGACCTCAGCAATAGGACCTCAGCATTGTGACCTCAGCATTGTGACCTCAGCATTGTGACCTCAGCATTGTGACCTCAGCAATAGGACTTCAGCATTGTGACCTCAGCATTGTGACCTCAGCAATAGGACCTCAGCATTGTTACCTCAGCATTGTGACCTCAGGAATAGGACCTCAGTATTGTGACCTCAGCATTGTGACCTCAGCAATAGGACCTCAGTATTGTTACCTCAGCATTGTGACCTATGCAATAGGACCTCAGTATTGTGACCTCAGCATTGTGACCTCAGCAATAGGACCTCAGTATTGTGACCTCAGCATTGTGACCTATGTAATAGGACATCAGTATTGTGACCTCAGCATTGTGACCTCAGCAATAGGACCTCAGTATTGTGACCTCAGCATTGTGACCGCAGCAATAGGACCTCAGCATTGTTACCTCAGCATTGTGACCTCAGCATTGTGACCTCAGTAATAGGACCTCAGTATTGTGACCTCAGCATTGTGACCTATGCAATAGGACCTCAGCATTGTGACCTCAGCAATAGGACCTCAGCAACAGGACCTCAGCATTGTGACCTCAGCATTGTGA
This sequence comes from Anas platyrhynchos, assembly GCF_047663525.1. Taxonomy (NCBI): domain Eukaryota; kingdom Metazoa; phylum Chordata; class Aves; order Anseriformes; family Anatidae; genus Anas; species Anas platyrhynchos. The sequence goes on along the minus strand of NC_092608.1, from coordinate 10,603,245 downwards.
CCTCAGCAATAGGACCTCAGTATTGTGACCTCAGCATTGTGACCTATGCAATAGGACCTCAGCATTGTGACCTCAGCACTGTAACCTCAGCAATAGGACCTCAGCAACAGGACCTCACCATTGTGACCTCAGCAACAGGACCTCAGCAATAGGACCTTAGCATTGTTACCTCAGCATTGTGACCTCAGCGTTAGGACCTCAGCATTGTGACCTCAGCAATAGGAACTCAGCAATAGGACCTCAGCAATAGGACTTCAGCAATAGGACATCAGCAACAGGACCTCAGCAATGGGACCTCAGCATTGTGACCTGTCAGCAATAGGACCTCAGCAATAGGACCTCAGCATTGTGACCTGTCAGCAATACGACCTCAGCAATAGGACCTCAGCATTGTTACCTCAGCAATAGGACCTCAGCAATAGGACCTCAGCAATAGGACCTCAGCAATAGGACCTCAGCATTTTGACCTCAGCAATAGGACCTTAGCAATAGGACATCAGCAATAGTACCTCGGCAATAGTACCTCGGCAATAGGACCTAAGCATTTTGACCTTAACATTTTGACCTCAGCAATAGGACCTCAGCAATAGTACCTCAGCAATAGGACCTCAGCAATAGGACCTCAGCAATAGGACCTCAGTAATAGGACCTCAGCAATAGGACATCAGCAATAGGACCACAGCAATAGGACCTAAGCATTGTGACCTCAGCAATAGGACCTCAGCATTGTGACCTCAGCCATAGGACCTCAGCAATAGGACCTCAGCAATAGGACACCAGGAATAGGACCTCAGCAATAGGACCTCAGCATTGTGACCTCAGTAATAGGACCTCAGCATTGTGACCTCAGCAATACGACCTCATCAATAGGACCTCAGCAAGAGGACCTCAGCATTGTGAACTCAGCAATAGGACCTCAGCAATCGGCCCTCACAAATAGGACCTCAGCACTGTGACCTCAGCAATAGGACCTCAGCAATAGGACCTCAGCATTGTGACCTCAGCAATAGGACCTCAGCAATAGGACCTCAGCATTGTGACCTCAGCAATAGAACATCAGCAATAGGACCTCAGCATTGTGACCTCAGCAATAGGACCTCAGCAATAGGACATCAGCAATAGCACCTCGGTAATAGGACATCATGAATAGCACCTCGGCAATAGGACCTCGGCAATAGGACCTAAGCATTTTGACCTTAACTTTTTGACCTCAGCATTGTGACCTCAGCATTGTGACCTCAGCAATAGGACCTCAGCAATCGGACCCAAGCAATAGGACCTAAGCATTGTGACCTCAGCAATAGGACCTCAGCATTGTGACCTCAGGAATAGGACCTCAGCAATAAGACCTCAGCAATAGGACCTCAGCATTGTGACCTCAGCATTGTGACCTCAGCATTTTGACCTCAGCAATAGTACTTCAGCATTGTGACCTCAGCAATAGGACCTCAGCAATAGGACCTCAGCATTGTGACCTCAGCAATAGGACCTCAGCAATAGGACCTCAGCAATAGGACCTCAGCAATAGGACCTTAGCAATAGGACCTCAGCATTGTGACCTCAGCAATAGGACCTCAGCATTGTGACCTCAGCAATAGGACTTCAGCATTGTGACCTCAGCAATAGGACCTCAGCAATAGGACCTCAGCATTGTGACGTCAGCAATAGGACCTTAGTAATAGGAACTCAGCATTGTGACCTCAGTATTGTGACCTCTGCAATAGGACCTCAGCATATTGACCTCAGCATTGTGACCTCAGCATTGTGACCTCAGCAATAGGACTTCAGCATTGTGACCTCAGCATTGTGACCTCAGCAATAGGACCTCAGCATTGTTACCTCAGCATTGTGACCTCAGGAATAGGACCTCAGTATTGTGACCTCAGCATTGTGACCTCAGCAATAGGACCTCAGTATTGTTACCTCAGCATTGTGACCTATGCAATAGGACCTCAGTATTGTGACCTCAGCATTGTGACCTCAGCAATAGGACCTCAGTATTGTGACCTCAGCATTGTGACCGCAGCAATAGGACCTCAGCATTGTTACCTCAGCATTGTGACCTCAGCATTGTGACCTCAGTAATAGGACCTCAGTATTGTGACCTCAGCATTGTGACCTATGCAATAGGACCTCAGCATTGTGACCTCAGCAATAGGACCTCAGCAACAGGACCTCAGCATTGTGACCTCAGCATTGTGACCTCAGCAATAGGACCTCAGTATTGTGACCTCAGCATTGTGACCTCAGCAACAGGACCTCAGCAATAGGACCTCAGCATTGTTACCTCAGCAATAGGACCTCAGCAATAGGACTTCAGCAATAGGACATCAGCAACAGGACCTCAGCAATGGGACCTCAGCATTGTGACCTGTCAGCAATAGGACCTCAGCAATAGGACCTAAGCAATAGGACCTCAGCATTGTGACCTGTCAGCAATACGACCTCAGCAATAGGACCTCAGCAATAGGACCTCAGCAATAGGACCTCAGCATTTTGACCTCAGCAATAGGACCTTAGCAATAGGACATCAGCAATAGTACCTCGGCAATAGGACCTCGGCAATAGGACCTAAGCATTTTGACCTTAACATTTTGACCTCAGCAATAGGACCTCAGCAATAGTACCTCAGCAATAGGACCTCAGCAATAGGACCTCAGCATTGTGACCTCAGTAATAGGACCTCAGCAATAGGACCTCAGTAATAGGACCACAGCAATAGGACCTAAGCATTGTGACCTCAGCAATAGGACCTCAGCATTGTGACATCAGCATGGTGACCTCAGCAATAGTACCTCAGCAATAGGACCTCAGCATTGTGACCTCAGCCATAGGACCTCAGCAATAGGACCTCAGCAATAGGACACCAGCAATAGGACCTCAGCATTGTGACCTCAGCAATACGACCTCATCAATAGGACCTCAGCAAGAGGACCTCAGCATTGTGAACTCAGCAATAGGACCTCAGCAATCGGCCCTCAGCAATAGGACCTCAGCATTGTGACCTCAGCAATAGGACCTCAGCAATAGGACCTCAGCATTGTGACCTCAGCAATAGGACCTCAGCAAGAGGACCTCAGCATTGTGACCTCAGCAATAGGACCTCAGCAATAGGACCTCAGCATTGTGACCTCAGCAATAGAACATCAGCAATAGGACCTCAGCATTGTGACCTCAGCAATAGGACCTCAGCAATAGGACATCAGCAATAGCACCTCGGCAATAGGACATCATCAATAGCACCTCGGCAATAGGACCTCGGCAATAGGACCTAAGCATTTTGACCTTAACATTTTGACCTCAGCATTGTGACCTCAGCATTGTGACCTCAGCAATAGGACCTCAGCAATCGGACCCAAGCAATAGGACCTAAGCATTGTGACCTCAGCAATAGGACCTCAGCATTGTGACCTCAGGAATAGGACCTCAGCAATAAGACCTCAGCAATAGGACCTCAGCATTGTGACCTCAGCATTGTGACCTCAGCATTTTGACCTCAGCAATAGTACTTCAGCATTGTGACCTCAGCAATAGGACCTCAGCAATAGGACCTCAGCATTGTGACCTCAGCAATAGGACCTCAGCAATAGGACCTCAGCATTGTGACCTCAGTAATAGGACCTTAGCAATAGGACCTCAGCATTGTGACCTCAGCAATAGGACCTCAGCATTGTGACCTCAGCAATAGGACTTCAGCATTGTGACCTCAGCAATAGGACCTCAGCAATAGGACCTCAGCATTGTGACCTCAGCAATAGGACCTTAGTAATAGGAACTCAGCATTGTGACCTCAGTATTGTGACCTCTGCAATAGGAACTCAGGAATAGGACCTCAGCATATTGACCTCAGCATTGTGACCTCAGCAGCAGGACCTCAGCAATAGGACGTCATCATTGTGACCTCAGCATTGTGACCTCAGCAAAAGAACCTCAGCAATAGGACCTAAGCATTGTGACCTCAGCAATAGACCTCAGGAATAGGACCTCAGATATAGGACATCAGCAAAAGGAATTCAGCATTGTAACCTCAGCATTGTGACCTCAGCAATAGGACCTCAGGAGGAGGACCTCAGCAAGAGGACCTCAGCATTGTGACCTCAGCATTGTGAACTCAGCAATAGGACCTCAGCAATCGGCCCTCAGCAATAGCACCTCCGCAATAGTGCCCAAGCATTGTGACCTCAGCAACAGGACCTCAGCATTGTGACCTCAGCATTGTGACCTCAGCAATAGGACCTCAGCATTGTGACCTCACCATTGTGACGTCAGCATTGTGACCTCAGAAAGAGGACCTCAGCAATAGGACCTCAGCATTGTGACCTCAGCATTGTGACGTCAGCATTGTGACCTCAGCAATAGGACCTCAGCAATAGGACCTCAGCATTGTGACCTCAGCATTCGGACCTCAGCAACAGGACCTCAGAAATAGGACCTCAGCATTGTGACCTCAGCATTGTGACCTCAGCAATAAGACCTCAGCATTGTGACCTCAACAAAAGGACCTCAGCATTGTGCCCTCATGAATAGGACCTCAGCATTGTGACCTCAGCATTGTGACCTCAGGAATAAGACCTCAGCATTGGGACCTCAGCATTTTAACCTCAGCATTGGGACATCAGCAATAGGACCTCAGCACTGTGACCTCAGCAATAGGGCCTCAGCAATAGGACCTCAGCATTGTGACCTCAGCATTGTGACCTCAGCATTGTGACCGCAACATTGTGACCTCAGCAATAGGACCTCAGCAATAGGACCTCAGCAATAGGACCTCAGCATTGTGACCTCAGCAATAGGACCTCAGCAATAGGACCTCAGCAAAAGGACCTCAGCATTGTGACCTCAGCAGTAAGACCTCAGGAATAGGACCTCAGCACTGTGACCTCAGCAAGAGGACCTCAACAATAGGACCTCAGCATTGGGACCTCAGCATTGTGACCGCAACATTGTGACCTCAGCATTGTGACCTCAGCAATAGGACTTCAGCACTGTGACCTCAGCATTGTGACCTATGCAATAGGACCTCAGCATAGTGACCTCAGCATTGTGACCGCAACATTGTGACCTCAGCATTGTGACCTCAGCAATAGGACCTCAGTATTGTGACCTCAGCATTGTGACCTCAGCAATAGGACCTCAGCAACAGGACCTCAGCATTGTGACCTCAGCAATAGGACAGAAGCAATAGGACATCAGCAACAGGACCTCAGCAATGGGACCTCAGCATTGTGACCTGTCAGCAATAGGACCTCAGCAATAGGACCTCAGCATTGTGACCTGTCAGCAATAGGACCTCAGCAATAGGACCTCAGCAATAGGACCTCAGCATTGTGACCTCAGCAATAGGACCTCAGCAATAGGACCTCAGCATTGTGACCTCAGCAATAGGACCTCAGCAATAGGACATCAGCAATAGCACCTCGGCAATAGGACCTCGGCAGTAGGACCTAAGCATTTTGACCTTAACATTTTGACTTCAGCAATAGGACCTCAGCAATAGGACCTCAGCATTGTGACCTCAGCATTGTGACCTCAGCATTGTGACCTCTGCAATAGGACTTCAGCATTGTGACCTCAGCAATAGGACCTCAGCAATAGGACCTCAGCATTGTGACCTCAGCAATAGGACCTTAGCAATAGGACCTCAGCATTGTGACCTCAGCAATAGGACCTCAGCATAGGGACCTCAGCAATAGGACCTCAGCATAGGGACCTCAGCAATAGGACCTCAGCAAAATGATTTCAGCATTGTGACCTCAGCATTGTGACCTCTGCAATAGGACCTCAGCAAAAGGACCTCAGCAATAGGACCTCAGCATATTGACCTCAGCATTGTGACCTCAGCAGTAGGACCTCAGCAATAGGACGTCAGCATTGTGACCTCAGCATTGTGACCTCAGCAAAAGAACCTCAGCAATAGGACCTAAGCATTGTGACCTCAGCAATAGACCTCAGGAATAGGACCTCAGCTATAGGACCTCAGCAAAAGGAATTCAGCATTGTAATCTCAGCATTGTGACCTCAGCAATAGGACCTCAGCAAGAGGACCTCAGCAAGAGGACCTCAGCATTGTGAACTCAGCAATAGGACCTCAGCAATCGGCCCTCAGCAATAGCACCTCCGCAATAGGACCTCAGCATTGTGACCTCAGCAACAGGACCTCAGCATTGTGACCTCAGCATTGTGACCTCAGCAATAGGACCTCAGCATTGTGACCTCAGCATTGTGACCTCAGCATTGTGACCTCAGCATTGTGACCTCAGCAATAAGACCTCAGCAATAGCACCTCAGCAATAGGACCTCAGCAATAGGACCTCAGCAATAGGACATCAGCAATAGCACCTCGGCAATAGGACCTCGGCAATAGGACCTAAGCATTTTGACCTTAACATTTTGACCTCAGCAATAGGACCTCAGAAATAGGACCTCAGCAATAGGACCTCAGCATTGTGACCTAAGCAACACTACCTCAGCATTGTGATCTCAGCATTGTGATCTCAGCAATAGGACCTCAGCAATAGGACCTCAGCAATAGGACCTCATCATTGTGACCTCAGCAATAGGACCTCAGCATTGTGACCTCAGCAATAGGACCTCAGCAATAGGACCTCATCATTGTGACCTCAGCAATAGGACCTCAGCAATAGGACATCAGCAATATCACCTCGGCAATAGGACATCAGCAATAGCACCTCGGCAATAGGACCTCGGCAATAGGACCTAAGCATTCTGACCTTAACATTTTGACCTCAGCAATAGGACCTCAGCATTCTGACCTCAGCAATAGGACCTCAGCAATCGGACCCCAGCAATAGGAGCTAAGCATTGTGACCTCAGCAATAGGACCTCAGCATTGTGACCTCAGGAATAGGACCTCAGCAATAGGACCTCAGCAATAGGACCTCAACAATAGGACCTCAGCAATAGGACCTCAGCAATAGGACCTCAGCAATAGGACACCAGCAATAGGACACCAGCAATAGGACCTCAGCAATAGGACCTCAGCATTGTGACCTCAGCAATAGGACCTCAGCATTGTGACCTCAGTAATAGGACCTCAGCATTGTGAACTCAGCATTGTGAACTCAGCAATAGGACCTCAGCAATCGCACCTCCGCAATAGTGCCCAAGCATTGTGACCTCAGCAACAGGACCTCAGCATTGTGACCTCAGCATTGTGACCTCAGCAATAGGACCTCAGCATTGTGACCTCACCATTGTGACGTCAGCATTGTGACCTCAGAAAGAGGACCTCAGCAATAGGACCTCAGCATTGTGACCTCAGCATTGTGACGTCAGCATTGTGACCTCAGCAATAGGACCTCAGCAATAGGACCTCAGCAATAGGACCTCAGCATTGTGACCTCAGCATTCGGACCTCAGCAACAGGACCTCATCAATAGGACCTCAGCATTGTGACCTCAGCATTGTGACCTCAGCAATAGGACCTCAGCATTGTGACCTCAACAAAAGGACCTCAGCATTGTGCCCTCATGAATAGGACCTCAGCATTGTGACCTCAGCATTGTGACCTCAGGAATAAGACCTCAGCATTGGGACCTCAGCATTTTAACCTCAGCATTGGGACATCAGCAATAGGACCTCAGCACTGTGACCTCAGCAATAGGGCCTCAGCAATAGGACCTCAGCATTGTGACCTCAGCATTGTGACCTCAGCATTGTGACCGCAACATTGTGACCTCAGCAATAGGACCTCAGCAATAGGACCTCAGCAATAGGACCTCAGCATTGTGACCTCAGCAATAGGACCTCAGCAATAGGACCTCAGCAATAGGACCTCAGCAAAAGGACCTCAGCAGTAAGACCTCAGGAATAGGACCTCAGCACTGTGACCTCAGCAAGAGGACCTCAACAATAGGACCTCAGCATTGGGACCTCAGCATTGTGACCGCAACATTGTGACCTTAGCAATAGGACTTCAGCACTGTGACCTCAGCATTGTGACCTATGCAATAGGACCTCAGCATAGTGACCTCAGCATTGTGACCGCAACATTGTGACCTCAGCATTGTGACCTCAGCAATAGGACCTCAGTATTGTGACCTCAGCATTGTGACCTCAGCATTGTGACCTCAGCAATAGGACCTCAGCAACAGGACCTCAGCATTGTGACCTCAGCAATAGGACAGAAGCAATAGGACATCAGCAACAGGACCTCAGCAATGGGACCTCAGCATTGTGACCTGTCAGCAATAGGACCTCAGCAATAGGACCTCAGCATTGTGACCTGTCAGCAATAGGACCTCAGCAATAGGACCTCAGCAATAGGACCTCAGCATTGTGACCTCAGCAATAGGACCTCAGCAATAGGACCTCAGCATTGTGACCTCAGCAATAGGACCTCAGCAATAGGACATCAGCAATAGCACCTCGGCAGTAGGACCTAAGCATTTTGACCTTAACATTTTGACCTCAGCAATAGGACCTCAGCAATAGGACCTCAGCATTGTGACCTCAGCATTGTGACCTCAGCAATAGGACTTCAGCAATAGGACCTCAGCATTGTGACGTCAGCAATAGGACCTTAGCAATAGGACCTCAGCATTGTGACCTCAGCAATAGGACCTCAGCATTGTGACCTCAGCAATAGGACCTCAGCATAGGGACCTCAGCAATAGGACCTCAGCAAAATGATTTCAGCATTGTGACCTCAGCATTGTGACCTCTGCAATAGGACCTCAGCAAAAGGACCTCAGCAACAGGACCTCAGCATATTGACCTCAGCATTGTGACCTCAGCAGTAGGACCTCAGCAATAGGACGTCAGCATTGTGACCTCAGCATTGTGACCTCAGCAAAAGAACCTCAGCAATAGGACCTAAGCATTGTGACCTCAGCAATAGACCTCAGGAATAGGACCTCAGCTATAGGACCTCAGCAAAAGGAATTCAGCATTGTAATCTCAGCATTGTGACCTCAGCAATAGGACCTCAGCAAGAGGACCTCAGCAAGAGGACCTCAGCATTGTGACCTCAGCATTGTGAACTCAGCAATAGGACCTCAGCAATCGGCCCTCAGCAATAGCACCTCCGCAATAGGACCTCAGCATTGTGACCTCAGCAACAGGACCTCAGCAACAGGACCTCAGCATTGTGACCTCAGCATTGTGACCTCAGCATTGTGACCTCAGCAATAGGACCTCAGCAATAGGACCTCAGCAATAGGACATCAGCAATAGCACCTCGGCAATAGGACCTCGGCAATAGGACCTAAGCATTTTGACCTTAACATTTTGACCTCAGCAATAGGACCTCAGAAATAGGACCTCAGCAATAGGACCTCAGCATTGTGACCTAAGCAACAGGACCTCAGCATTGTGATCTCAGCAATAGGACCTCAGCAATAGGACCTCAGCAATAGGACCTCAGCAATAGGACCTCAGCATTGTGACCTCAGCAATAGGACCTCAGCAATAGGACCTCATCATTGTGACCTCAGCAATAGGACATCAGCAATATCACCTCGGCAATAGGACATCAGCAATAGCACCTCGGCAATAGGACCTCGGCAATAGGACCTAAGCATTCTGACCTTAACATTTTGACCTCAGCAATAGGACCTCAGCATTCTGACCTCAGCAATAGGACCTCAGCAATCAGACCCCAGCAATAGGACCTAAGCATTGTGACCTCAGCAATAGGACCTCAGCATTGTGACCTCAGGAATAGGACCTCAGCAATAGGACCTCAGCAATAGGACCTCAGCAATAGGACACCAGCAATAGGACACCAGCAATAGGACCTCAGCAATAGGACCTCAGCATTGTGACCTCAGTAATAGGACCTCAGCATTGTGACCTCAGTAATAGGACCTCAGCAAGAGGACCTCAGCATTGTGAACTCAGCAATAGGACCTCAGCATTGTGCCCTCAGCATTGTGCCCTCAGCATTGTGCCCTCAGCATTGTGCCCTCAGCAATAGGACCTCAGCAATAGGACCTCAGCAATAGGACCTCAGCAATAGGACCTCAGCATTGGGACCTCAGCATTGTGACCTCAGCAATAGGACCTCAGCAATAAGACCTCAGCATTGGGACCTCAGCATTGGGACCTCAGCACTTTGACGTCAGCAATAGGACCTCAGCATTGTGACTTCAGCATTGTGACCTCAGCAATAGGACCTCAGCATTGTGACCTCAGCAATAGGACCTCAGCACTGTGACCTCAGCAAGAGGACCTCAGCAATAGGACCTCAGCATTGTGACCTCAGCAAGAGGACCTGAGCAATAGGACCTCAGCATTGTGACCTCAGCAAGAGGACCTCAGCATTGTGACCTCAGCATTGTGACCTCAGCAATAGGACCTCAGCATTGTGACCTCAGCATTGTGACCTCAGCATTGTGACCTCAGCAATAGGACCTCAGCATTGTGACCTCAGCATTGTGACCTCAGCAATAGGACCATAGCAATAGGACCTCAGCATTGTGACCTCAGCAATAGGACCTCAGCATTGTGACCTCAGCATTGTGACGTCAGCATTGTGACCTCAGGAATAGGACCTCAGCAATAGGACCTCAGCAAAAGGATTTCAGCATTGCGAACTCAGCATTGTGACCTCTGCAATAGGACCTCAGCAATAGCGCCTCCGCAATAGTGCCTCAGCATTGTGACTTCCGCAATAGGACCTCAGCAATAGAACCTCAGCAATAGGACCTCAGCAATAGGACCTCAGCACTGTGACCTCAGCATTGTGACCTCAGCAAAAGGACCTCAGCATTGTGACCTCAGCATTGTGCCCTCATGAATAGGACCTCAGCATTGTGACCTCAGCATTGTGACCTCAGTAATAGGACCTCAGCAAAAGGACCTCAGCATTGTGACCTCAGTAATAGGACCTCAGGAATAGGACCTCAGCAACTGGACCTCAGCACTGTGACCTCAGCAGAGGACCTCAACAATAGGACCTCAGCATTCTGACCTCAGCAATAGGACCTCAGCATTGTGACCTCAGCAATAGGACCTCAGCATAGTGACCTCAGCATTGTGACCGCAACATTGTGACCTCAGCATTGTGACCTCAGCAATAGGACCTCAGTATTGTGACCTAAGCATTGTGACCTCAGCATTCTGACCTCAGAATTGTGACCTCAGCAATAGGACCTCAGCATTGTGACCTCAGCAATAGGACCTCAGCATAGTGACCTCAGCATTGTGACCGCAACATTGTGACCTCAGCATTGTGACCTCAGCAATAGGACCCCAGCAACAGGACCTCAGCAACAGGACCTCAGCATTGTGACCTCAGCATTAGGACAGAAGCAATAGGACATCAACAATAGGACCTCAGCAATAGGACCTCAGCATTGTCACCTCAGCATTGTGACATCAGCAGTAGGACCTCAGCAATAGCACCTCAGCATTGAGACCTCAGCCATAGGACCTCAGCAATAGGACCTCAGCATTGTGACCTCAGCAGTAGGACCTCAGCAATAGGACCTCAGCATTGTGACCTCAGCCATAGGACCTCAGCTATAGGACCTCAGCAATAGGACCTCAGCAATAGGACCTCAGCATTGTGACCTCAGCAATAGGACCTCAGTAATAGGACCTCAGCAATAGGACCTCAGCATTGTGACCTCAGCAGTAGGACCTCAGCAATAGGACCTAAGCAATAGGACGTCAGCATTGTGACCTCAGCAATAGGACCTCAGCAATAGGACCTAAGCAATAGGTCCTCAGCAAAAGGACCTCAGCATTGTGACCTCAGCAATACGGCCTCAGCAATAGGACCTCATCATTGTGACCTCAGCAAGAGGACCTCAGTAATAGGACCTCAGCATTGTGACCTCAGCAGTAGGACCTCAGCAATAGGACCTCAGCATTGTGAACTCAGCATTGTAACCTCAGCAATAGGACCTAAGCAATAGGTCCTCAGCAATAGGACCTCAGCATTGTGACCTCAGCCATACGACCTCAGGAATAGGACCGCAGGAATAGGACCTCAACAATAGGACCTCAGCTATAGGACCTCAGCAATAGGACCTCAGCATTGTGACCTCAGCAATAGGACCTCAGCAATAGGACCTCAGCATCGTGATCTCAGCATTGTGACCTTAGCATTGTGACCTCAGCAATAGGACCTCAGCATTGTGACCTCAGCACTGTGACCTCAGCACTGTGACCTCAGCATTGTGACGTCAGCATTGTGACCTCAGCATTGTGACCTCAGCATTGTGACCTCAGCAATAGGACCTCAGCAGTAGGACCTCAGCAGTAGGACCTCAGCATTGTGACCTCAGCAATAGGACCTCAGCATTGTGACGTCAGCATTGTGACCTCAGCAATAGGACATCAGCATTGTGACCTCAGGAATAGGACCTCAGCAAAAGGATTTCATCATTGTGACTTCAGCATTGTAACGTCTGCAATAGGACCTCAGCAAAAGGACCTCAGCATTGTGAACTCAGCATTGTGACTTAAGCATTGTGACCTCAGCAATAGGACCTCAGCATTGTGACCTCAGCATTGTGACCTCAGCAAAAGAACCTCAGCAATAGGACCTCAGCATTGTGACCTCAGCAATAGACCTCAGGAATAGGACCTCAGCAAAAGGAATTCAGCATTGTAACCTCAGCATTGTGACCTCAGCAATAGGACCTCAACAATAGGACCTCAGCATTTTGACCTCAGCATTGTAATCTCAGCATTCTGACCTCAGCATTTTGACCTCAGCAATAGGACCACAGAATTGTGACATCTGCATTGTGACCTCAGCAAAGGGACCTCAGCATTGTGACCTCAGCATTGTGACCTCAGCAATAGGACCTCAGCAATAGGACTTCAGCAAAAGGACCTCAGCATTGTGACCTCAGCATTGTGACCTCAGCATTGTGACCTCAGCAATAGGACCTCAGAAATAGGACCTCAGAAATAGGACCTCAGAATTAGGACCTCTGCATTGTGACCTGAGCAATAGGACCTCAATATTGTGACCTCAGCAAGAGGACCTCAGCATTGTGACCTCAACATTGTGTCTCCAGCAGTAGGACCTCAGCAATAGGACCTCAGCATTGTGACCTCAGCAATAGGACCTCAGCAATAGGACTTCAGCATTGTGACCTCAGCATTGTGACCTCAGCATTGTGACCTCAGCATTGTGACCTCAGCATTGTGACCTCAGAAATTGGACCTCAGCAATAGGACCTCAGAATTAGGACCTCTGCATTGTGACCTGAGCAATAGGACCTCAATATTGTGACCTCAGCAAGAGGACCTCAGCATTGTGACCTCAACATTGTGTCTCCAGCAGTAGGACCTCAGCAATAGGACCTCAGCATTGTGACCTCAGCCATACGACCTCAGGAATAGGACCGCAGGAATAGGACCTCAACAATAGGACCTCAGCTATAGGACCTCAGCAATAGGACCTCTGCATTGTGACCTCAGCAATAGGACCCCAGCATTGTGACCTCAGCAATAGGACCTCAGCATTGTGACCTCAACATTGTGTCTCCAGCAGTAGGACCTCAGCAATAGGACCTCAGCATTGTGACCTCAGCCATACGACCTCAGGAATAGGACCGCAGGAATAGGACCTCAACAATAGGACCTCAGCTATAGGACCTCAGCAATAGGACCTCAGCATTGTGACCTCAGCAATAGGACCTCAGCATCGTGATCTCAGCATTGTGACCTTAGCAATAGGACCTCAGCATTGACACCTCAGAAATAGGACCTCAGCAAAAGGACCTCAGCAATAGGACCTCAGCATTGTGACCTCAACAATAGGACCTCAGAAATAGGACGTCAGCATTGTGACCTCAGCATTGTGACCTCAGCATTGTGACCTCAGCATTGTGACCTCAGCAATAGGACCTCAGCAATAGGACCTCAGCTACAGGACCTCAGCATTGTGACCTCAGCAATAGGACCTCATCATTAGGACCTCAGAAATAGGACCTCAGCATTGGGACCTCAGCAATAGGACCTCAGCAACAGGACGTCAGCATTATGACCTCTGCATTGTGACCTCAGCATTCTGACCTCAGCAATAGGACCTCAGCATTGTGACCTCATCATTGTGACCTCAGCATTGTGACCTCAGCAATAGGACCTCAGCATTGTGATCTCAGCATTGTGACCTCAGCAATAGGACCTCAGCATTGTGACCTCAGCAAAATGACCTCACCAAAAGGACCTCTGCATTGGGACCTCAGCCATAGGACCTCACAATTTTGACCTCAGCATTGTGACCTCAGTAATAGGACCTCAGCATTGTGACCTCAGCATTGTGACGTCAGCATTGTGACCTCAGCAATAGGACCTCAGCATTGTAACCTCAGCAATAGGACATCAGCAATAGGACCTCAGCAAGAGGACCTCAGCATTGTGACCTCAGCAATAGGACCTCAGCATTGTGACCTCAGCATTGTGACGTCAGCATTGTGACCTCAGCATTGTGACTTCAGCAATAGGACCTCAGCAGTAGGACCTCAGCAGTAGGACCTCAGCATTGTGACCTCAGCAATAGGACGTAAGCATTGTGACGTCAGCATTGTGACCTCAGCACTGTGACCTCAGCACTGTGACCTCAGCATTGTGACGTCAGCATTGTGACCTCAGCATTGTGACCTCAGCATTGTGACCTCAGCAATAGGACCTCAGCAATAGGACCTCAGCAGTAGGACCTCAGCAGTAGGACCTCAGAATTGTGACCTCAGCAATAAGACCTCAGCAATATGACCTCAGCATTGTGACCTCAGCACTGTGACCTCAGCACTGTGACCTCAGCATTGTGACGTCAGCATTGTGACCTCAGCATTGTGACCTCAGCATTGTGACCTCAGCAATAGGACCTCAGCAATAGGACCTCAGCAATAGGACCTCAGCAGTAGGACCTCAGCAGTAGGACCTCAGCATTGTGACGTCAGCATTGTGACCTCAGCAATAGGACATCAGCATTGTGACCTCAGGAAAAGGACCTCAGCAAAAGGATTTCAGCATTGTGACTTCAGCATTGTGACGTCTGCAATAGGACCTCAGCAAAAGGACCTCAGCATTGTGAACTCAGCATTGTGACTTAAGCATTGTGACCTCAGCAATAGGACCTCAGCATTGTGACCTCAGCAATAGACCTCAGGAATAGGACCTCAGCAAAAGGAATTCAGCATTGTAACCTCAGCATTGTGACCTCAGCAATAGGACCTCAACAATAGGACCTCAGCATTTTGACCTCAGCATTGTAATCTCAGCATTCTGACCTCAGCATTTTGACCTCAGCAATAGGACCACAGAATTGTGACATCTGCATTGTGACCTCAGCAAAGGGACCTCAGCATTGTGACCTCAGCATTGTGACCTCAGCAATAGGACCTCAGCAATAGGACTTCAGCAAAAGGACCTCAGCATTGTGACCTCAGCATTGTGACCTCAGCAATAGGACGTAAGCATTGTGACGTCAGCATTGTGACCTCAGCAATAGGACCTCAGCATTGTGACGTCAGCATTGTGACCTCAGCAATAGGACATCAGCATTGTGACCTCTGCAATAGGACCTCAGCAAAAGGACCTCAGCATTGTGAACTCAGCATTGTGACCTAAGCATTGTGACCTCAGCAATAGGACCTCAGCATTGTGACCTCAGCACTGTGACCTCAGCAAAAGAACCTCAGCAATAGGACCTCAGCATTGTGACCTCAGCAATAGGACCACAGAATTGTGACATCTGCATTGTGACCTCAGCAAAGGGACCTCAGCATTGTGACCTCAGCAATAGGACCTCAGCAATAGGACCTCAGCATTGTGACCTCAGCAATAGGACCTCAGCAATAGGACTTCAGCAAAAGGACCTCAGCATTGTGACCTCAGCATTGTGACCTCAGCATTGTGACCTCAGCATTGTGACCTCAGCAATAGGACCTCAGCAATAGGACCTCAGAAATAGGACCTCAGAAATAGGACCTCAGAAATACGACCTCAGAAATAGGACCTCAGAATTAGGACCTCTGCATTGTGACCTGAGCAATAGGACCTCAATATTGTGACCTCAGCAAGAGGACCTCAGCAGTAAGACCTCAGCATTGTGACTTCAGCAAAAGGACCTCAGCAATAGGACCTCAGCATTGTGATCTCAGCATTGTGACCTCAGCAAAAAGACCTCAGCAAAAGGACCTCAGCATTGTGACCTCAGCAATAGGACCTCAGCAATAGGACCTCAGCATTGTGATCTCAGCATTGTGACCTCAGAAATAGGACCTCAGCAATAGGACCTCAGCAATTGGACCTCAGCATTGTGACCTCAGCAATAGGACCTCAGCAATAGGACATCAGCAATAGGACCTCAGCATTGTGACCTCAGCAATAGGACCTCAGCAATAGGACCTCAGCAATAGGACCTCAGCAATGTGACCTCAGCATTGTGACCTCAGCATTGTGACCTCAGCAATAGGACCTCAGCATTGTGACCTCAGCATTGTGACCTCAGCAATAGGACCTCAGCATTGTGACATCAGCAATAGGACCTCAGCAATAGGACCTCAGCAATAGGACCTCAGCTATAGGACCTCAGCAATAGGACCTCAGCAATAGGACCTCTGCATTGTGACCTCTGCATTGTGACCTCTGCATTTTGACCTCAGCAAAGGGACCTCAGCAATAGGACCTCAGCAATAGCACCTCAGCATTGTGACCTCAGCAATAGGACCTCAGCATTGTGACCTCAGCAATAGGACCTCAGCATTGTGACCTCAGCAATAGGACCTCAGCAACAGGACCTAAGCAATAGGACCTCAGCAATAGGACCTCAGCATTGTGACCTCAGCATTGTGACCTCAGCATTGTGACCTCAGCAGTAGGACCTCAGCAATAGGACCTCAGCAATAGGACCTCAGCATTGTGACCTCAGCATTGTGACCTCAGCATTGTGACCTCAGCATTGTGACCTGAGCAATAGGACATCCGCAATAGGACTTCAGCATTGTGACCTCAGCATTCTGACCTCAGCATTGTGACCTCAGCAATAGGACCTCAGCAATAGGACCTCAGCATTGTGACCTCAGCATTGTGACCTCAGCAATAGGACCTCTGCATTGTGCCCTCAGCAATAGGACCACAGCAATAGGACCTTAGCTTTGTGACCTCCGCAATAGGACCTCAGCATTGTGACCTCAGCAATAGGACCTCAGAATTGTGACCTCAGCAATAAGACCTCAGCAATATGACCTCAGCATTGTGACCTCAGCACTGTGACCTCAGCACTGTGACCTCAGCATTGTGACGTCAGCATTGTGACCTCAGCATTGTGACCTCAGCATTGTGACCTCAGCAATAGGACCTCAGCAATAGGACCTCAGCAGTAGGACCTCAGCAGTAGGACCTCAGCAATAGGACCTCAGCATTGTGACGTCAGCATTGTGACCTCAGCAATAGGACATCAGCATTGTGACCTCAGGAAAAGGACCTCAGCAAAAGGATTTCAGCATTGTGACTTCAGCATTGTGACGTCTGCAATAGGACCTCAGCAAAAGGACCTCAGCATTGTGAACTCAGCATTGTGACTTAAGCATTGTGACCTCAGCAATAGGACCTCAGCATTGTGACCTCAGCATTGTGACCTCAGCAAAAGAACCTCAGCAATAGGACCTCAGCATTGTGACCTCAGCAATAGACCTCAGGAATAGGACCTCAGCAAAAGGAATTCAGCATTGTAACCTCAGCATTGTGACCTCAGCAATAGGACCTCAACAATAGGACCTCAGCATTTTGACCTCAGCATTGTAATCTCAGCATTCTGACCTCAGCATTTTGACCTCAGCAATAGGACCACAGAATTGTGACATCTGCATTGTGACCTCAGCAAAGGGACCTCAGCATTGTGACCTCAGCATTGTGACCTCAGCAATAGGACCTCAGCAATAGGACTTCAGCAAAAGGACCTCAGCATTGTGACCTCAGCATTGTGACCTCAGCATTGTGACCTCAGCATTGTGACCTCAGCAATAGGACCTCAGAATTAGGACCTCAGCAATAGGACCTCAGCATTGTGACCTCAGCAATAGGACCTCAGCAATGTGACCTCAGCAATAGGACCTATGCATTTTGACCTCAGCATTGTGACCTCAGCATTTAGACCTCAGCAATAGGACCTCAGCATTGTGACCTCAGCAATAGGACCTCAGCAATAGGACCTCAGCATTGTAACCTCAGCAACAGGACCACAGCAAAAGGACCTCAGCAATAGGACCTCAGCAATAGGACCTCAGCATTGTGACCTCAGCAATAGGACCTCAGCAATAGGACCTCAACATAGTGACCTCAGCATTGTCACCTCAGCATTGTGACCTCAGCATAGTGACCTCAGCATAGTGACCTCAGCAATAGGACCTCAGCAATAGGACCTCAGCATTGTGACCTCAGCATTGTAACCTCAGCATTGTGACCTCAGCATTGTGACCTCAGCAATAGGACCTCAGAATTGTGACCTCAGAAATAGGACCTCAGCAATAGAACCTCAGCAATAGGACCACAGCATTGTGATCTCATCATTGTGACCTCAGCAATAGGACCTCAGAAATAGGACCTCAGAAATAGGACCTCAGCAATAGGACCTCAGAATTAGGACCTCTGCATTGTGACCTGAGCAATAGGACCTCAATATTGTGACCTCAGCAAGAGGACCTCAGCATTGTGACCACAACATTGTGTCTCCAGCAGTAGGACCTCAGCAATAGGACCTCAGCATTGTGACCTCAGCAATAGGACCTCAGCAATAGGACTTCAGCAAAAGGACCTCAGCATTGTGACCTCAGCATTGTGACCTCAGCATTGTGACCTCAGCATTGTGACCTCAGCATTGTGACCTCAGCAATAGGTCCTCAGAAATAGGACCTCAGAAATTGGACCTCAGCAATAGGACCTCAGAATTAGGACCTCTGCATTGTGACCTGAGCAATAGGACCTCAATATTGTGACCTCAGCAAGAGGACCTCAGCATTGTGACCTCAACATTGTGTCTCCAGCAGTAGGACCTCAGCAATAGGACCTCAGCATTGTGACCTCAGCCATACGACCTCAGGAATAGGACCGCAGGAATAGGACCTCAACAATAGGACCTCAGCTATAGGACCTCAGCAATAGGACCTCTGCATTGTGACCTCAGCAATAGGACCCCAGCATTGTGACCTCAGCAATAGGACCTCAGCATTGTGACCTCAACATTGTGTCTCCAGCAGTAGGACCTCAGCAATAGGACCTCAGCATTGTGACCTCAGCCATACGACCTCAGGAATAGGACCGCAGGAATAGGACCTCAACAATAGGACCTCAGCTATAGGACCTCAGCATTGTGACCTCAGCATTGTGACCTCAGCAATAGGACCTCAGCATCGTGATCTCAGCATTGTGACCTTAGCAATAGGACCTCAGCATTGACACCTCAGAAATAGGACCTCAGCAAAAGGACCTCAGCAATAGGACCTCAGCATTGTGACCTCAGCAATAGGACCTCAGAAATAGGACGTCAGCATTGTGACCTCAGCATTGTGACCTCAGCATTGTGACCTCAGCATTGTGACCTCAGCAATAGGACCTCAGCAATAGGACCTCAGCTACAGGACCTCAGCATTGTGACCTCAGCAATAGGACCTCATCATTAGGACCTCAGAAATAGGACCTCAGCATTGGGACCTCAGCAATAGGACCTCAGCAACAGGACGTCAGCATTATGACCTCTGCATTGTGACCTCAGCATTCTGACCTCAGCAATAGGACCTCAGCATTGTGACCTCATCATTGTGACCTCAGCATTGTGACCTCAGCAATAGGACCTCAGCATTGTGATCTCAGCATTGTGACCTCAGCAATAGGACCTCAGCATTGTGACCTCAGCATTGTGACCTCAGCAAAATGACCTCACCAAAAGGACCTCTGCATTGGGACCTCAGCAATAGGACCTCACAATTTTGACCTCAGCATTGTGACCTCAGTAATAGGACCTCAGCATTGTGACCTCAGCATTGTGACGTCAGCATTGTGACGTCAGCATTGTGACCTCAGCATTGTGACCTCAGCATTGTGACCTCAGCAATAGGACCTCAGCAATAGGACCTCAGCAATAGGACCTCAGCAATAGGACCTCAGCAATAGGACATCAGCAATAGGACCTCAGCAATAGGACCTCAGCATTGTGACCTCAGCATTGTGACGTCAGCATTGTGACCTCAGTATTGTGACCTCAGCATTGTGACCTCAGCAATAGGACCTCAGCAGTAGGACCTCAGCAGTAGGACCTCAGCATTGTGACCTCAGCAATAGGACGTCAGCATTGTGACGTCAGCATTGTGACCTCAGCAATAGGACCTCAGCATTGTGACGTCAGCATTGTGACCTCAGCAATAGGACATCAGCATTGTGACCTCAGGAATAGGACCTCAGCAAAAGGATTTCAGCATTGTGACTTCAGCATTGTGACCTCTGCAATAGGACCTCAGCAAAAGGACCTCTGCATTGTGAACTCAGCATTGTGACCTAAGCATTGTGACCTCAGCAATAGGACCTCAGCATTGTGACCTCAGCACTGTGACCTCAGCAAAAGAACCTCAGCAATAGGACCTCAGCATTGTGACCTCAGCAATAGACCTCAGGAATAGGACCTCAGCAAAAGGAATTCAGCATTGTAATCTCAGCATTCTGACCTCAGCATTTTGACCTCAGCAATAGGACCACAGAATTGTGACATCTGCATTGTGACCTCAGCAAAGGGACCTCAGCATTGTGACCTCAGCAATAGGACCTCAGCAATAGGACCTCAGCATTGTGACCTCAGCAATAGGACCTCAGCAATAGGACTTCAGCAAAAGGACCTCAGCATTGTGACCTCAGCATTCTGACCTCAGCATTGTGACCTCAGCAATAGGACCTCAGAAATACGACCTCAGAATTAGGACCTCAGAATTAGGACCTGAGCAATAGGACCTCAATATTGTGACCTCAGCAAGAGGACCTCAGCAGTAAGACCTCAGCATTGTGACTTCAGCAAAAGGACCTCAGCAATAGGACCTCAGCATTGTGATCTCAGCATTGTGACCTCAGCAAAAAGACCTCAGGAAAAGGACCTCAGCATTGTGACCTCAGCAATAGGACCTCAGCAATAGGACCTCAGCAATAGGACCTCAGCATTGTGATCTCAGCATTGTGACCTCAGAAATAGGACCTCAGCAATAGGACCTCAGCAATTGGACCTCAGCATTGTGACCTCAGCATTGTGACCTCAGCAATAGGACATCAGCAATAGGACATCAGCAATAGGACCTCAGCATTGTGACCTCAGCAATAGGACCTCAGCAATAGGACCTCAGCAATAGGACCTCAGCATTGTGACCTCAGCATTGTGACCTCAGCATTGTGACCTCAGCAATAGGACCTCAGCATTGTGACCTCAGCATTGTGACCTCAGCAATAGGACCTCAGCATTGTGACATCAGCAATAGGACCTCAGCAATAGGACCTCAGCATTGTGATCTCAGCATTGTGACCTCAGAAATAGGACCTCAGCAATAGGACCTCAGCAATTGGACCTCAGCATTGTGACCTCAGCAATATTACCTCAGCAATAGGACATCAGCAATAGGACCTCAGCATTGTGACCTCAGCAATAGGACCTCAGCAATAGGACCTCAGCAATAGGACCTCAGCAATAGGACCTCAGCATTGTGACCTCAGCATTGTGACCTCAGCAATAGGACCTCAGCATTGTGACCTCAGCATTGTGACCTCAGCAATAGGACCTCAGCATTGTGACATCAGCAATAGGACCTCAGCAATAGGACCTCAGCAATAGGACCTCAGCTATAGGACCTCAGCAATAGGACCTCAGCAATAGGACCTCTGCATTGTGACCTCTGCATTGTGACCTCTGCATTGTGACCTCAGCAAAGGGACCTCAGCAATAGGACCTCAGCAATAGCACCTCAGCATTGTGACCTCAGCAATAGGACCTCAGCATTGTGACCTCAGCATTGTGACCTCAGCATTGTGACCTCAGCAATAGGACCTCAGCAATAGGACCTCAGCAATAGGACCTCAGCATTGTGACCTCAGCATTGTGACCTCAGCATTGTGACCTCAGCATTGTGAACTGAGCAATAGGACATCCGCAATAGGACTTCAGCATTGTGACCTCAGCATTCTGACCTCAGCATTGTGACCTCAGCAATAGGACCTCAGCAATAGGACCTCAGCATTGTGACCTCAGCATTGTGACCTCAGCAATAGGACCTCTGCATTGTGCCCTCAGCAATAGGACCACAGCAATAGGACCTTAGCTTTGTGACCTCCGCAATAGGACCTCAGCATTGTGACCTCAGCAATAGGACCTCAGAATTGTGACCTCAGCAATAAGACCTCAGCAATATGACCTCAGCATTGTGACCTCAGCACTGTGACCTCAGCATTGTGACGTCAGCATTGTGACCTCAGCATTGTGACCTCAGCATTGTGACCTCAGTAATAGGACCTCAGCAACAGGACCTAAGCAATAGGACCTCAGCAATAGGACCTCAGCATTGTGACCTCAGCATTGTGACCTCAGCAATAGGACCTCAGCAATAGGACCTCAGCAATAGGACCTCAGCAATAGGACCTCAGCATTGTGACCTCAGCATTGTGACCTCAGCATTGTGACCTCAGCATTGTGACCTGAGCAATAGGACATCCGCAATAGGACCTCAGCATTGTGACCTCAGCATTGTGACCTCAGCATTGTGACCTCAGCAATAGGACCTCAGCAATAGGACCTCAGCAATAGGACCTCAGCATTGTGACCTCAGCATTGTGACCTCAGCAATAGGACCTCTGCATTGTGACCTCAGCAATAGGACCACAGCAATAGGACCTCAGCTTTGTGACCTCCGCAATAGGACCTCAGCATTGTGACCTCAGCAATAGGACCTCAGCAATAGGACCTCAGCATTGTGACATCAGCAATAAGACCTCAGCAATAGGACCTCAGCCTTGTGACCTCAGCAACAGGACCTCAGAAATAGGACCTCAGCATCGTGATCTCAGAATTGTGACCTCAGCAATAGGACCTCAGAAATAGGACCTCAGCATTGTGACCTCAGCATTGTGACCTCAGCATTGTGACCTCAGCAATAGGACCTCAACATTGTGACCTCAGCAATAGGACCTCAGCATTGTGACCTCAGCAATAGGACCTCAGCAATAGGACCTCAGCAATAAGACCTCAGCAATAGGACCTCAGCATTGTTACCTTAGCAATAGGACCTCAGCAATAGAACCTCAGCATTGTGATCTCATCATTGTGACCTCAGTAATAGGACCTCAGTAATAGGACCTCAGCACTAGGACTTCAGCAATAGGACCTCAGCAATAGGACCTCAGCAATAGGACCTCAGCAATAGGAGCTCAGCATTTTGACCTCCGCAACAGGACCTCCGCAATAGAACCTCAGCAATAGGACCTCAGAATTGTGACCTCTGCATTGTGACCTGAGCAATAGGACCTCAGCAATACGGCCTCAGCAATAGGACCTCATCATTGTGACCTCAGCAATAGGACCTCAGAAATAGGACCTCAGCATTGTGACCTCCGCAATAGGACCTCCGCAATAGGACCTCAGCATTGTGACCTCTGCATTGTGACCTCAGCAATAGGACCTCAGCAATAGGACCTCAGCATTGTGACCTGTCAGCAATAGGACCTCAGCAATAGGACCTAAGCATTGTGACCTAAGCAATAGGACCTCAGCATTGTGACCTCAGCAATAGGACCTCAGCAATAGCACCTCGGCAATAGGACATCGGCAATAGGACCTCAGCAACAGGACCTCAGCAATAGGACCTCAGATATAGGACCTCAGCAATAGGACCTCAGCAATAGGACCTCAGCATTGTGACCTCAGCATTGTGACCTCAGCAATAGGACCTCAGTAATAGGACCTCAGAATTGTGACCTCACAATTGTGACCTCAGCAATAGGACCCCAGTATTGTGACATCAGTTATAGGAACTCAGCAATAGGACCTCAGCAAGAGGACCTAAGCAATAAAACCTCAGGAAAAGGACCTCAGCTTTGTGACCTCAGCAATAGGACCTCAGCAAAAGGACCTCAGAAATGTGACCTCTGAATTGTGACCTCAGCAATAGGACCTCAGCATTGTGACCTCAGCAATAGGACCTCAGCAATGTGACCTCAGCAATAGGACCTATGCATTTTGACCTCAGCATTGTGACCTCAGCATTTAGACCTCAGCAATAGGACCTCAGCATTGTGACCTCAGCAATAGGACCTCAGCATTGTAACCTCAGCAACAGGACCACAGCAAAAGGACCTCAGCAATAGGACCTCAGCAATAGGACCTCAGCATTGTGACCTCAGCAATAGGACCTCAGCAATAGGACCTCAGCAATAGGACCTCAGCAATAGGACCTCAGCATAGTGACCTCAGCATTGTGACCTCAGCATTGTGACCTCAGCATTGTGACCTCAGCAATAGGACCTCAGCAATAGGACCTCAGCATTGTGACCTCAGCATTGTAACCTCAGCATTGTGACCTCAGCATTGTGATCTCAGCAGTAGGACCTCAGAATTGTGACTTCAGAAATAGGACCTCAGCAATAGAACCTCAGCAATAGGACCACAGCATTGTGATCTCATCATTGTGACTTCAGTAATAGGACCTCAGCAATAGGACCTCAGCAATAGGACCACAGCATTGTGATCTCATCATTGTGACTTCAGTAATAGGACCTCAGCAATAGGACCTCAGCAATAGGACCTCAGAATTTTGACCTCAGAAATAGGACCTCAGCAATAGAACCTCAGCATTGTGATCTCATCATTGTGACCTCAGTAATAGGACCTCAGCAATAGGACCTCAGCAATAGGACCTCAGAATTGTGACCTCTGCATTGTGACCTCAGCAATAGGACCTCAGCATTGTGACCTCAGCAATAGGACCTCAGCATTTGGACTTCAGGAATAGGACCTCAGCAATAGGACCTCAGCGTTGTGACCTCAGCAATAGGACCATAGCAATAGGACCTCAGCAATAGGACCTCAGCATTGTGACCTCCGCAATAGGACCTCATCATTGTGACCTCAGCAATAGGACCTCCGCAATAGGACCTCAGAATTGTGACCTCTGCATTGTGACCTCAGCAAGAGGACCTCAGCAATAGGACCTCAGCATTGTGACCTCAGCAATACGACCTCAGCAATACGACCTCAGCAATAGGACCTCAGCAACTGGACCTCAGCAATAGGACCTCAGCAATAGGACCTCAGCAATAGGACCTCAGCAATAGGACATCAGCATTAGGACCTCAGCATTGTGACCTCAGCATTGTGAACTCAGCAATAGTACCTCAGCATTGTGACCTCAGCATTGTGACCTCAGCAATAGGACCTCAGTATTGTGATCTCAGCATTGTGACCTCAGCAATAGGACCTCAGCAATAGGACCTCAGCATTGTGACATCAGCAATAGGACCTCAGTAATAGGACATCAGCAATAGGACCTCATCATTGTGACCTCAGCAATAGGACCTCAGCAATAGGACCTCAGCATTGAGAACTCAGCATTGTAACCTCAGCAATAGGACCTCAGCATTGTGCCCTCAGCATTGTGCCCTCAGCATTGTGCCCTCAGCATTGTGCCCTCAGCATTGTGCCCTCAGCATTGTGCCCTCAGCAATAGGACCTCAGCAATAGGACCTCAGCAATAGGACCTCAGCATTGGGACCTCAGCATTGGGACCTCAGCAATAGGACCTCAGCAATAAGACCTCAGCAATAAGACCTCAGCATTGGGACCTCAGCATTGGGACCTCAGCACTTTGACCTCAGCAATAGGACCTCAGCATTGTGACCTCAGCATTGTGACCTCAGCATTGTGACCTCAGCAATAGGACCTCAGCATTGTGACATCAGCATTGTGACCGCAGCAATAGGACCTCAGCACTGTGAGCTCAGCAAGAGGACCTCAGCAATAGGACATCAGCATTCTGACCTCAGCAAGAGGACCTGAGCAATAGGACCTCAGCATTGTGACCTCAGCAAGAGGACCTAAGCATTGTGACCTCAGCATTGTGACGTCAGCATTGTGACCTCAGGAATAGGACCTCAGCAATAGGACCTCATCAAAAGGATTTCAGCATTGCGAACTCAGCATTGTGACTTCCGCAATAGGACCTCAGCAATAGAACCTTAGCAATAGGACCTCAGCAATAGGACCTCAGCACTGTGACCTCAGCATTGTGACCTCAGCAAAAGGACCTCAGCATTGTGACCTCAGCATTGTGCCCTCATGAATAGGACCTCAGCATTGTGACCTCAGCATTGTGACCTCAGTAATAGGACCTCAGCAAAAGGACCTCAGCATTGTGACCTCAGCATTGTGACCTCAGTAATAGGACCTCAGGAATAGGACCTCAGCAACTGGACCTCAGCACTGTGACCTCAGCAGAGGACCTCAACAATAGGACCTCAGCATTCTGACCTCAGCAATAGGACCTCAGCATTGTGACCTCAGCAATAGGACCTCAGCATAGTGACCTCAGCATTGTGACCGCAACATTGTGACCTCAGCATTGTGACCTCAGCAATAGGACCTCAGTATTGTGACCTAAGCATTGTGACCTCAGCATTCTGACCTCAGAATTGTGACCTCAGCAATAGGACCTCAGCATTGTGACCTCAGCAATAGGACCTCAGCATAGTGACCTCAGCATTGTGACCGCAACATTGTGACCTCAGCATTGTGACCTCAGCAATAGGACCCCAGCAACAGGACCTCAGCAACAGGACCTCAGCAACAGGACCTCAGCATTGTGACCTCAGCATTAGGACAGAAGCAATAGGACATCAACAATAGGACCTCAGCAATAGGACCTCAGCATTGTCACCTCAGCATTGTGACATAAGCAGTAGGACCTCAGCAATAGCACCTCAGCATTGAGAAGTCAGCCATAGGACCTCAGCAATAGGACCTCAGCATTGTGACCTCAGCAGTAGGACCTCAGCAATAGGACCTCAGCATTGTGACCTCAGCCATAGGACCTCAGCTATAGGACCTCAGCAATAGGACCTCAGCATTGTGACCTCAGCAATAGGACCTCAGTAATAGGACCTCAGCAATAGGACCTCAGCATTGTGACCTCAGCAGTAGGACCTCAGCAATAGGACCTAAGCAATAGGACGTCAGCATTGTGACCTCAGCAATAGGACCTCAGCAATAGGACCTAAGCAATAGGTCCTCAGCAAAAGGACCTCAGCATTGTGACCTCAGCAATACGGCCTCAGCAATAGGACCTCATCATTGTGACCTCAGGAAGAGGACCTCAGTAATAGGACCTCAGCATTGTGACCTCAGGAGTAGGACCTCAGCAATAGGACCTCAGCATTGTGACCTCAGCAATAGGACCTCAGAAATAGGACCTCAGCATTGTGACCTCCGCAATAGGACCTCTGCAATAGGACCTCTGCAGTAGGACCTCCGCAATAGGACCTCCGCAATAGGACCTGTGCATTGTGACCTCTACATTGTGACCTCAGCACTGTGACCTCCGCAATAGGACCTCAGCAATAGGACCGCAGCATTGTGACCTCAGCAATAGGACCTCAGCAATAAGACCTCAGCAATAGGACATCAGCAATAGCACCTCGGCATTAGGACCTAGGAATTTTGACCTCAGCAATAGGACCTCAGCCTTGTGACCTCAGCAATAGGACCTCAGCAATAGGACCTCAGCATCGTGATCTCAGAATTGTGACCTCAGCAATAGGACCTCAGCAATAGGACCTCAGCATTGTGACCTCAGCAATATGATCTCAGCAATAGGACCTCAGCATTGTAACCTCAGCAATAGGACCTCAGCATTGTGACCTCAGCAATATGATCTCAGCAATAGGACCTCAGCAATAGCACCTCGGCATTAGGACCTAGGAATTTTGACCTCAGCAATAGGACCTCAGCCTTGTGACCTCAGCAATAGGACCTCAGCAATAGGACCTCAGCATCGTGATCTCAGAATTGTGACCTCAGCAATAGGACCTCAGCAATAGGACCTCAGCATTGTGACCTCAGCATTGTTATCTCAGCATTGTGACCTCAGCATTGTAACCTCAGCAATAGGACCTCAGCATTGTGACCTCAGCAATATGATCTCAGCAATAGGACCTCAGCAATAGGACCTCAGCATTGTGACGGTCGCAATAGGACCTCAGCAATAGGACCTCAGCAATAGGACCTCAGCATTGTGACGTCAGCATTGTGACCTCAGCAATAGGACCTCAGCATTGTGACGTCAGCATTGTGACCTCAGCAATAGGACCTCAGCAATAGGACCTCAGCATTGTGAACTCAGCATTGTGACCTCAGCATTGTGACCTCAGCAATAGGAGCTCAGCATTGTGACCTCAGCATTGTGACCTCAGGAAAAGAACCTCAGCAATAGGACCTCAGCATTGTGACCTCAGCAATAGGACATCAGCAATAGAACCTCAGCAATAGGACCTAAGCAATAGGACCTCAGCATTGTGACCTCAGCAATAGGACCTCAGCAATAGGACCTCAGCAATAGGACCTCAGCATTGTGACCTCAGCCATACGACCTCAGGAATAGGACCGCAGGAATAGGACCTCAACAATAGGACCTCAGCTATAGGACCTCAGCAATAGGACCTCAGCATTGTGACCTCAGCAATAGGACCTCAGCAATAGGACCTCAGCATCGTGATCTCAGCATTGTGACCTTAGCATTGTGACCTCAGCAATAGGACCTCAGCAATAGGACCTCAGCATCGTGATCTCAGCATTGTGACCTTAGCATTGTGACCTCAGCAATAGGACCTCAGCATTGACACCTCAGAAATAGGACCTCAGCAAAAGGACCTCAGCAATAGGACCTCAGCATTGTGACCTCAGCAATAGGACCTCAGAAATAGGACGTCAGCATTGTGACCTCAGCATTATGACCTCCGCATTGTGACCTCAGCAGTAGGACCTCAGCATTGTGACCTCAGCAATAGGACCTCAGCAACAGGACCTCAGCATTGTGACCTCAGCAATAGGACCTCATCATTAGGACCTCAGAAATAGGACCTCAGCATTGGGACCTCAGCAATAGGACCTCAGCAACAGGACCTCAGCATTATGACCGCTGCATTGTGACCTCAGCATTCTGACCTCAGCAATAGGACCTCAGCATTGTGACGTCAGCATTGTGACCTCAGCAATAGGACCTCAGCAATAGGACCTCAGCATTGTGAACTCAGCATTGTGACCTCAGCTTTGTGACCTCCGCAATAGGACCTCAGCATTGTGTCCTCAGCAATAGGACCTCAGCAATAGGACCTCAGCATTGTGACCTCAGCAATAAGACCTCAGCAATAGGACCTCAGCCTTGTGACCTCAGCAACAGGAATAGGAATAGGACCTCAGCATCGTGATCTCAGAATTGTGACCTCAGCAATAGGACCTCAGAAATAGGACCTCAGCATTGTGACCTCAGCATTGTGACCTCAGCATTGTGACCTCAGCAATAGGACCTCAACATTGTGACCTCAGCAATAGGACCTCAGCATTGTGACCTCAGCAATAGGACCTCAGCAATAGGACCTCAGCAATAAGACCTCAGCAATAGGACCTCAGCATTGTTACCTTAGCAATAGGACCTCAGCAATAGAACCTCAGCATTGTGATCTCATCATTGTGACCTCAGTAATAGGACCTCAGTAATAGGACCTCAGCACTAGGACTTCAGCAATAGGACCTCAGCAATAGGACCTCAGCAATAGGACCTCAGCAATAGGACCTCAGCATTTTGACCTCCGCAACAGGACCTCCGCAATAGAACCTCAGCAATAGGACCTCAGAATTGTGACCTCTGCATTGTGACCTGAGCAATAGGACCTCAGCAATACGGCCTCAGCAATAGGACCTCATCATTGTGACCTCAGCAATAGGACCTCAGAAATAGGACCTCAGCATTGTGACCTCCGCAATAGGACCTCCGCAATAGGACCTCAGCATTGTGACCTCTGCATTGTGACCTCAGCAATAGGACCTCAGCAATAGGACCTCAGCATTGTGACCTGTCAGCAATAGGACCTCAGCAATAGGACCTAAGCATTGTGACCTAAGCAATAGGACCTCAGCATTGTGACCTCAGCAATATAACCTCAGCAATAGGACATCAGCATTGTGACCTCAGCAATAGGACCTCAGCAATAGCACCTCGGCAATAGGACATCGGCAATAGGACCTCAGCAACAGGACCTCAGCAATAGGACCTCAGATATAGGACCTCAGCAATAGGACCTCAGCAATAGGACCTCAGCATTGTGACCTCAGCATTGTGACCTCAGCAATAGGACCTCAGTAATAGGACCTCAGAATTGTGACCTCACAATTGTGACCTCAGCAATAGGACCCCAGTATTGTGACATCAGTTATAGGAACTCAGCAATAGGACCTCAGCAAGAGGACCTAAGCAATAAAACCTCAGGAAAAGGACCTCAGCTTTGTGACCTCAGCAATAGGACCTCAGCAAAAGGACCTCAGAAATGTGACCTCTGAATTGTGACCTCAGCAATAGGACCTCAGCATTGTGACCTCAGCAATAGGACCTCAGCAATGTGACCTCAGCAATAGGACCTATGCATTTTGACCTCAGCATTGTGACCTCAGCATTTAGACCTCAGCAATAGGACCTCAGCATTGTGACCTCAGCAATAGGACCTCAGCATTGTAACCTCAGCAACAGGACCACAGCAAAAGGACCTCAGCAATAGGACCTCAGCAATAGGACCTCAGCATTGTGACCTCAGCAATAGGACCTCAGCAATAGGACCTCAGCAATAGGACCTCAGCATAGTGACCTCAGCATTGTGACCTCAGCATTGTGACCTCAGCATAGTGACCTCAGCATAGTGACCTCAGCAATAGGACCTCAGCAATAGGACCTCAGCATTGTGACCTCAGCATTGTAACCTCAGCATTGTGACCTCAGCATTGTGATCTCAGCAGTAGGACCTCAGAATTGTGACTTCAGAAATAGGACCTCAGCAATAGAACCTCAGCAATAGGACCACAGCATTGTGATCTCATCATTGTGACTTCAGTAATAGGACCTCAGCAATAGGACCTCAGCAATAGGACCACAGCATTGTGATCTCATCATTGTGACTTCAGTAATAGGACCTCAGCAATAGGACCTCAGCAATAGGACCTCAGAATTTTGACCTCAGAAATAGGACCTCAGCAATAGAACCTCAGCATTGTGATCTCATCATTGTGACCTCAGTAATAGGACCTCAGCAATAGGACCTCAGCAATAGGACCTCAGTATTGTGACCTCAGCATTGTGACCTCAGCAATAGGACCTCAGCATTTGGACTTCAGGAATAGGACCTCAGCAATAGGACCTCAGCGTTGTGACCTCAGCAATAGGACCATAGCAATAGGACCTCAGCAATAGGACCTCAGCATTGTGACCTCCGCAATAGGACCTCATCATTGTGACCTCAGCAATAGGACCTCCGCAATAGGACCTCAGAATTGTGACCTCTGCATTGTGACCTCAGCAAGAGGACCTCAGCAATAGGACCTCAGCATTGTGACCTCAGCAATATGACCTCAGCAATAGGACCTCAGCAACTGGACCTCAGCAATAGGACCTCAGCAATAGGACCTCAGCAATAGGACCTCAGCAATAGGACCTCAGCATTAGGACCTCAGCATTGTGACCTCAGCATTGTGAACTCAGCAATAGTACCTCAGCATTGTGACCTCAGCATTGTGACCTCAGCAATAGGACCTCAGTATTGTGATCTCAGCATTGTGACCTCAGCAATAGGACCTCAGCAATAGGACCTCAGCATTGTGACATCAGCAATAGGACCTCAGTAATAGGACATCAGCAATAGGACCTCATCATTGTGACCTCAGCAATAGGACCTCAGCAATAGGACCTCAGCATTGAGAACTCAGCATTGTAACCTTAGCAATAGGACCTCAGCATTGTGCCCTCAGCATTGTGCCCTCAGCATTGTGCCCTCAGCATTGTGCCCTCAGCATTGTGCCCTCAGCATTGTGCCCTCAGCAATAGGACCTCAGCAATAGGACCTCAGCAATAGGACCTCAGCATTGGGACCTCAGCATTGGGACCTCAGCAATAGGACCTCAGCAATAAGACCTCAGCAATAAGACCTCAGCATTGGGACCTCAGCATTGGGACCTCAGCACTTTGACCTCAGCAATAGGACCTCAGCATTGTGACCTCAGCATTGTGACCTCAGCATTGTGACCTCAGCAATAGGACCTCAGCATTGTGACATCAGCATTGTGACCGCAGCAATAGGACCTCAGCACTGTGACCTCAGCAAGAGGACTTCAGCAATAGGACATCAGCATTCTGACCTCAGCAAGAGGACCTGAGCAATAGGACCTCAGCATTGTGACCTCAGCAAGAGGACCTAAGCATTGTGACCTCAGCATTGTGACCTCAGCAATAGGACCACAGCATTGTGACCTCAGCATTGTGACGTCAGCATTGTGACCTCAGGAATAGGACCTAAGCAATAGGACCTCATCAAAAGGATTTCAGCATTGCGAACTCAGCATTGTGACCTCTGCAATAGGACCTCAGCAATAGCGCCTCCGCAATAGTGCCTCAGCATTGTGACTTCCGCAATAGGACCTCAGCAATAGAACCTCAGCACTGTGACCTCAGCATTGTGACCTCAGCAAAAGGACCTCAGCATTGTGACCTCAGCATTGTGCCCTCATGAATAGGACCTCAGCATTGTGACCTCAGCATTGTGACCTCAGTAATAGGACCTCAGCAAAAGGACCTCAGCATTGTGACCTCAGCATTGTGACCTCAGTAATAGGACCTCAGGAATAGGACCTCAGCAACTGGACCTCAGCACTGTGACCTCAGCAGAGGACCTCAACAATAGGACCTCAGCATTCTGACCTCAGCAATAGGACCTCAGCATTGTGACCTCAGCAGTAGGACCTCAGCATAGTGACCTCAGCATTGTGACCGCAACATTGTGACCTCAGCATTGTGACCTCAGCAATAGGACCTCAGTATTGTGACCTAAGCATTGTGACCTCAGCATTCTGACCTCAGAATTGTGACCTCAGCAATAGGACCTCAGCATTGTGACCTCAGCAATAGGACCTCAGCATAGTGACCTCAGCATTGTGACCGCAACATTGTGACCTCAGCATTGTGACCTCAGCAATAGGACCCCAGCAACAGGACCTCAGCAACAGGACCTCAGCAACAGGACCTCAGCATTGTGACCTCAGCATTAGGACAGAAGCAATAGGACATCAACAATAGGACCTCAGCAATAGGACCTCAGCATTGTCACCTCAGCATTGTGACATCAGCAGTAGGACCTCAGCAATAGCACCTCAGCATTGAGACCTCAGCCATAGGACCTCAGCAATAGGACCTCAGCATTGTGACCTCAGCAGTAGGACCTCAGCAATAGGACCTCAGCATTGTGACCTCAGCCATAGGACCTCAGCTATAGGACCTCAGCAATAGGACCTCAGCAATAGGACCTCAGCATTGTGACCTCAGCAATAGGACCTCAGTAATAGGACCTCAGCAATAGGACCTCAGCATTGTGACCTCAGCAGTAGGACCTCAGCAATAGGACCTAAGCAATAGGACGTCAGCATTGTGACCTCAGCAATAGGACCTCAGCAATAGGACCTAAGCAATAGGTCCTCAGCAAAAGGACCTCAGCATTGTGACCTCAGCAATACGGCCTCATCATTGTGACCTCAGGAAGAGGACCTCAGTAATAGGACCTCAGCATTGTGACCTCAGGAGTAGGACCTCAGCATTGTGACCTCAGCAATAGGACCTCAGAAATAGGACCTCAGCATTGTGACCTCCGCAATAGGACCTCTGCAATAGGACCTCTGCAGTAGGACCTCCGCAATAGGACCTCAGCAATAGGACCGCAGCATTGTGACCTCAGCAATAGGACCTCAGCAATAAGACCTCAGGAATAGGACATCAGCAATAGCACCTCGGCATTAGGACCTAGGAATTTTGACCTCAGCAATAGGACCTCAGCCTTGTGACCTCAGCAATAGGACCTCAGCAATAGGACCTCAGCATCGTGATCTCAGAATTGTGACCTCAGCAATAGGACCTCAGCAATAGGACCTCAGCATTGTGACCTCAGCATTGTTATCTCAGCATTGTGACCTCAGCATTGTAACCTCAGCAATAGGACCTCAGCATTGTGACCTCAGCAATATGATCTCAGCAATAGGACCTCAGCAATAGGACCTCAGCAATAGGACCTCAGCATTGTGACGGTCGCAATAGGACCTCAGCAATAGGACCTCAGCAATAGGACCTCAGCATTGTGACGTCAGCATTGTGACCTCAGCAATAGGACCTCAGCATTGTGACGTCAGCATTGTGACCTCAGCAATAGGACCTCAGCAATAGGACCTCAGCATTGTGAACTCAGCATTGTGACCTCAGCATTGTGACCTCAGTAATAGGAGCTCAGCATTGTGACCTCAGCATTGTGACCTCAGGAAAAGAACCTCAGCAATAGGACCTCAGCATTGTGACCTTAGCAATAGACCTCAGGAATAGGACCTCAGCAAAAGGAATTCAGCATTGTAACCTCAGCATTGTGACCTCAGCAATAGGACATCAGCAATAGAACCTCAGCAATAGGACCTCAGCAATAGGACCTCAGCATTGTGACCTCAGCAATAGGACCTCAGCATTGTGACCTCAGCATTGTGACGTCAGCATTGTGACCTCAGGAATAGGACCTAAGCAATAGGACCTCATCAAAAGGATTTCAGCATTGCGAACTCAGCATTGTGACCTCTGCAATAGGACCTCAGCAATAGCGCCTCCGCAATAGTGCCTCAGCATTGTGACTTCCGCAATAGGACCTCAGCAATAGAACCTTAGCAATAGGACCTCAGCAATAGGACCTCAGCACTGTGACCTCAGCATTGTGACCTCAGCAAAAGGACCTCAGCATTGTGACCTCAGCATTGTGCCCTCATGAATAGGACCTCAGCATTGTGACCTCAGCATTGTGACCTCAGTAATAGGACCTCAGCAAAAGGACCTCAGCATTGTGACCTCAGCATTGTGACCTCAGTAATAGGACCTCAGGAATAGGACCTCAGCAACTGGACCTCAGCACTGTGACCTCAGCAGAGGACCTCAACAATAGGACCTCAGCATTCTGACCTCAGCAATAGGACCTCAGCATTGTGACCTCAGCAGTAGGACCTCAGCATAGTGACCTCAGCATTGTGACCGCAACATTGTGACCTCAGCATTGTGACCTCAGCAATAGGACCTCAGTATTGTGACCTAAGCATTGTGACCTCAGCATTCTGACCTCAGAATTGTGACCTCAGCAATAGGACCTCAGCATTGTGACCTCAGCAATAGGACCTCAGCATAGTGACCTCAGCATTGTGACCGCAACATTGTGACCTCAGCATTGTGACCTCAGCAATAGGACCCCAGCAACAGGACCTCAGCAACAGGACCTCAGCAACAGGACCTCAGCATTGTGACCTCAGCATTAGGACAGAAGCAATAGGACATCAACAATAGGACCTCAGCAATAGGACCTCAGCATTGTCACCTCAGCATTGTGACATCAGCAGTAGGACCTCAGCAATAGCACCTCAGCATTGAGACCTCAGCCATAGGACCTCAGCAATAGGACCTCAGCATTGTGACCTCAGCAGTAGGACCTCAGCAATAGGACCTCAGCATTGTGACCTCAGCCATAGGACCTCAGCTATAGGACCTCAGCAATAGGACCTCAGCAATAGGACCTCAGCATTGTGACCTCAGCAATAGGACCTCAGTAATAGGACCTCAGCAATAGGACCTCAGCATTGTGACCTCAGCAGTAGGACCTCAGCAATAGGACCTAAGCAATAGGACGTCAGCATTGTGACCTCAGCAATAGGACCTCAGCAATAGGACCTAAGCAATAGGTCCTCAGCAAAAGGACCTCAGCATTGTGACCTCAGCAATACGGCCTCATCATTGTGACCTCAGGAAGAGGACCTCAGTAATAGGACCTCAGCATTGTGACCTCAGGAGTAGGACCTCAGCATTGTGACCTCAGCAATAGGACCTCAGAAATAGGACCTCAGCATTGTGACCTCCGCAATAGGACCTCTGCAATAGGACCTCTGCAGTAGGACCTCCGCAATAGGACCTCCGCAATAGGACCTGTGCATTGTGACCTCTACATTGTGACCTCAGCACTGTGACCTCCGCAATAGGACCTCAGCAATAGGACCGCAGCATTGTGACCTCAGCAATAGGACCTCAGCAATAAGACCTCAGGAATAGGACATCAGCAATAGCACCTCGGCATTAGGACCTAGGAATTTTGACCTCAGCAATAGGACCTCAGCCTTGTGACCTCAGCAATAGGACCTCAGCAATAGGACCTCAGCATCGTGATCTCAGAATTGTGACCTCAGCAATAGGACCTCAGCAATAGGACCTCAGCATTGTGACCTCAGCATTGTTATCTCAGCATTGTGACCTCAGCATTGTAACCTCAGCAATAGGACCTCAGCATTGTGACCTCAGCAATATGATCTCAGCAATAGGACCTCAGCAATAGGACCTCAGCAATAGGACCTCAGCATTGTGACGGTCGCAATAGGACCTCAGCAATAGGACCTCAGCAATAGGACCTCAGCATTGTGACGTCAGCATTGTGACCTCAGCAATAGGACCTCAGCATTGTGACGTCAGCATTGTGACCTCAGCAATAGGACCTCAGCAATAGGACCTCAGCATTGTGAACTCAGCATTGTGACCTCAGCATTGTGACCTCAGTAATAGGAGCTCAGCATTGTGACCTCAGCATTGTGACCTCAGGAAAAGAACCTCAGCAATAGGACCTCAGCATTGTGACCTTAGCAATAGACCTCAGGAATAGGACCTCAGCAAAAGGAATTCAGCATTGTAACCTCAGCATTGTGACCTCAGCAATAGGACATCAGCAATAGAACCTCAGCAATAGGACCTCAGCAATAGGACCTCAGCATTGTGACCTCAGCAATAGGACCTCAGCAATAGGACCTCAGCAATAGGACCTCAGCATTGTGACCTCAGCCATACGACCTCAGGAATAGGACCGCAGGAATAGGACCTCAACAATAGGACCTCAGCTATAGGACCTCAGCAATAGGACCTCAGCATTGTGACCTCAGCAATAGGACCTCAGCAATAGGACCTCAGCATCGTGATCTCAGCATTGTGACCTTAGCATTGTGACCTCAGCAATAGGACCTCAGCATTGACACCTCAGAAATAGGACCTCAGCAAAAGGACCTCAGCAATAGGACCTCAGCATTGTGACCTCAGCAATAGGACCTCAGAAATAGGACGTCAGCATTGTGACCTCAGCATTATGACCTCCGCATTGTGACCTCAGCAGTAGGACCTCAGCATTGTGACCTCAGCAATAGGACCTCAGCAATAGGACCTCAGCATTGTGACCTCAGCAATAGGACCTCATCATTAGGACCTCAGAAATAGGACCTCAGCATTGGGACCTCAGCAATAGGACCTCAGCAACAGGACCTCAGCATTATGACCGCTGCATTGTGACCTCAGCATTCTGACCTCAGCAATAGGACCTCAGCATTGTGACCTCATCATTGTGACCTCAGCATTGTGACCTCAGCAATAGGACCTCAGCAATAGGACCTCAGCAATAGGACCTCAGTAATAGGACCTCAGCATTGTGACCTCAGCATTGAGACCTCAGCAAAATGACCTCACCAAAAGGACCTCTGCATTGGGACCTCAGCAATAGGACCTCAGAATTTTGACCTCAGCATTGTGACCTCAGCATTGTGACCTCAGCTTTGTGACGTCAGCATTGTGACCTCAGCATTGTGACCTCAGCATTGTGACCTCAGCATTGTGACCTCAGCATTGTGACCTCAGCAATAGGACCTCAGCAATAGGACCTCAGCAATAGGACCTCAGCAATAGGACCTCAGCAATAGGACATCAGCAATAGGACCTCAGCAATAGGACCTCAGCATTGTGACCTCAGCACTGTGACCTCAGCACTGTGACCTCAGCACTGTGACCTCAGCATTGTGACGTCAGCATTGTGACCTCAGCATTGTGACCTCAGCATTGTGACCTCAGCAATAGGACCTCAGCAGTAGGACCTCAGCAGTAGGACCTCAGCATTGTGACCTCAGCAATAGGACCTCAGCATTCTGACGTCAGCATTGTGACCTCAGCAATAGGACATCAGCATTGTGACCTCAGGAATAGGACCTCAGCATTGTGACTTCAGCATTGTGACGTCTGCAATAGGACCTCAGCAAAAGGACCTCAGCATTGTGAACTCAGCATTGTGACTTAAGCATTGTGACCTCAGCAATAGGACCTCAGCATTGTGACCTCAGCATTGTGACCTCAGCAAAAGAACCTCAGCAATAGGACCTCAGCATTGTGACCTCAGCAATAGACCTCAGGAATAGGACCTCAGCAAAAGGAATTCAGCATTGTAACCTCAGCATTGTGACCTCAGCAATAGGACCTCAACAATAGGACCTCAGCATTTTGACCTCAGCATTGTAATCTCAGCATTCTGACCTCAGCATTTTGACCTCAGCAATAGGACCACAGAATTGTGACATCTGCATTGTGACCTCAGCAAAGGGACCTCAGCATTGTGACCTCAGCAATAGGACCTCAGCAATAGGACCTCAGCATTGTGACCTCAGCAATAGGACCTCAGCAATAGGACTTCAGCAAAAGGACCTCAGCATTGTGACCTCAGCATTGTGACCTCAGCATTGTGACCTCAGCATTGTGACCTCAGCATTGTGACCTCAGCATTGTGACCTCAGCAATAGGACCTCAGAAATAGGACCTCAGAAATAGGACCTCAGAAATAGGACCTCAGAAATAGGACCTCAGAAATAGGA
Source organism: Anas platyrhynchos (assembly GCF_047663525.1). Classification (NCBI taxonomy): domain Eukaryota; kingdom Metazoa; phylum Chordata; class Aves; order Anseriformes; family Anatidae; genus Anas; species Anas platyrhynchos. Next base: position 10,564,265 of record NC_092608.1, on the reverse strand, counting down.
CCTCTGCATTGTGACCTGAGCAATAGGACCTCAATATTGTGACCTCAGCAAGAGGACCTCAGCATTGTGACCTCAACATTGTGTCTCCAGCAGTAGGACCTCAGCAATAGGACCTCAGCATTGTGACCTCAGCAATAGGACCTCAGCAATAGGACTTCAGCAAAAGGACCTCAGCATTGTGACCTCAGCATTGTGACCTCAGCATTGTGACCTCAGCATTGTGACCTCAGCATTGTGACCTCAGCAATAGGTCCTCAGAAATAGGACCTCAGAAATTGGACCTCAGCAATAGGACCTCAGAATTAGGACCTCTGCATTGTGACCTGAGCAATAGGACCTCAATATTGTGACCTCAGCAAGAGGACCTCAGCATTGTGACCTCAACATTGTGTCTCCAGCAGTAGGACCTCAGCAATAGGACCTCAGCATTGTGACCTCAGCCATACGACCTCAGGAATAGGACCGCAGGAATAGGACCTCAACAATAGGACCTCAGCTATAGGACCTCAGCAATAGGACCTCTGCATTGTGACCTCAGCAATAGGACCCCAGCATTGTGACCTCAGCAATAGGACCTCAGCATTGTGACCTCAACATTGTGTCTCCAGCAGTAGGACCTCAGCAATAGGACCTCAGCATTGTGACCTCAGCCATACGAGCTCAGGAATAGGACCGCAGGAATAGGACCTCAACAATAGGACCTCAGCTATAGGACCTCAGCATTGTGACCTCAGCATTGTGACCTCAGCAATAGGACCTCAGCAATAGGACCTCAGCATCGTGATCTCAGCATTGTGACCTTAGCAATAGGACCTCAGCATTGTGACCTCAGCAATAGGACCTCAGCAATAGGACCTCAGAAATAGGACCTCAGAAATACGACCTCAGAAATAGGACCTCAGAATTAGGACCTCTGCATTGTGACCTGAGCAATAGGACCTCAATATTGTGACCTCAGCAAGAGGACCTCAGCAGTAAGACCTCAGCATTGTGACTTCAGCAAAAGGACCTCAGCAATAGGACCTCAGCATTGTGATCTCAGCATTGTGACCTCAGCAAAAAGACCTCAGCAAAAGGACCTCAGCATTGTGACCTCAGCAATAGGACCTCAGCATTGTGATCTCAGCATTGTGACCTCAGAAATAGGACCTCAGCAATAGGACCTCAGCAATTGGACCTCAGCATTGTGACCTCAGCAATAGGACCTCAGCAATAGGACATCAGCAATAGGACCTCAGCATTGTGACCTCAGCAATAGGACCTCAGCAATAGGACCTCAGCAATAGGACCTCAGCATTGTGACCTCAGCAATAGGACCTCAGCATTGTGACCTCAGCATTGTGACCTCAGCAATAGGACCTCAGCATTGTGACATCAGCAATAGGACCTCAGAAATAGGACCTCAGCAATAGGACCTCAGCAATAGGACCTCAGCAATAGGACCTCAGCAATAGGACCTCAGCAATAGGACCTCTGCATTGTGACCTCTGCATTGTGACCTCAGCAAAGGGACCTCAGCAAAGGGACCTCATCAATAGCACCTCAGCAATAGGACCTCAGCATTGTGACCTCAGCAATAGGACCTAAGCAATAGGACCTCAGCAATAGGACCTCAGCAATAGGACCTCAGCATTGTGACCTCAGCATTGTGACCTCAGCAATAGGACCTCAGCAATAGGACCTCAGCAATAGGACCTCAGCAATAGGACCTCAGCAATAGGACCTCAGCATTGTGACCTCAGCATTGTGACCTCAGCATTGTGACCTCAGCATTGTGACCTGAGCAATAGGACATCCGCAATAGGACCTCAGGATTGTGACCTCAGCATTGTGACCTCAGCATTGTGACCTCAGCAATAGGACCTCAGCAATAGGACCTCAGCAATAGGACCTCAGCAATAGGACCTCAGCATTGTGACCTCAGCATTGTGACCTCAGCAATAGGACCTCTGCATTGTGACCTCAGCAATAGGACCACAGCAATAGGACCTCAGCTTTGTGACCTCCGCAATAGGACCTCAGCATTGTGACCTCAGCAATAGGACCTCAGCAATAGGACCTCAGCATTGTGACCTCAGCAATAAGACCTCAGCAATAGGACCTCAGCCTTGTGACCTCAGCAACAGGACCTCAGCAATAGGACCTCAGCATCGTGATCTCAGAATTGTGACCTCAGCAATAGGACCTCAGAAATAGGACCTCAGCATTGTGACCTCAGCATTGTGACCTCAGCATTGTGACCTCAGCAATAGGACCTCAACATTGTGACCTCAGCAATAGGACCTAAGCATTGTGACCTCAGCAATAGGACCTCAGCAATAGGACCTCAGCAATAAGACCTCAGCAATAGGACCTCAGCATTGTTACCTTAGCAATAGGACCTCAGCAATAGAACCTCAGCATTGTGATCTCATCATTGTGACCTCAGGAATAGGACCTCAGTAATAGGACCTCAGCACTAGGACTTCAGCAATAGGACCTCAGCAATAGGACCTCAGCAATAGGACCTCAGCAATAGGAGCTCAGCATTTTGACCTCCGCAACAGGACCTCCGCAATAGAACCTCAGCAATAGGACCTCAGCATTGTGACCTCTGCATTGTGACCTCAGCAATAGGACCTCAGCAATAGGACCTCAGCATTGTGACCTGTCAGCAATAGGATCTCAGCAATAGGACCTAAGCATTGTGACCTAAGCAATAGGACCTCAGCATTGTGACCTCAGCAATATAACCTCAGCAATAGGACATCAGCATTGTGACCTCAGCAATAGGACCTCAGCAATAGCACCTCGGCAATAGGACATCGGCAATAGGACCTCAGCAACAGGACCTCAGCAATAGGACCTCAGATATAGGACCTCAGCAATAGGACCTCAGCAATAGGACCTCAGCATTGTGACCTCACAATTGTGACCTCAGCAATAGGACCCCAGTATTGTGACATCAGTTATAGGAACTCAGCAATAGGACCTCAGCTACAGGACCTCAGCATTGTGACCTCAGCATTGTGACCTCAGCAATAGGACCTCAGAAATAGGACGTCAGCATTGTGACCTCAGCATTGTGACCTCAGCAATAGGACCTCAGCTACAGGACCTCAGCATTGTGACCTCAGCATTGTGACCTCAGCAATAGGACCTCAGAAATAGGACGTCAGCATTGTGACCTCAGCATTGTGACCTCAGCATTGTGACCTCAGCATTGTGACCTCAGCAATAGGACCTCAGCAATAGGACCTCAGCTACAGGACCTCAGCATTGTGACCTCATCAATAGGACCTCATCATTAGGACCTCAGAAATAGGACCTCAGCATTGGGACCTCAGCAATAGGACCTCAGCAACAGGACGTCAGCATTATGACCTCTGCATTGTGACCTCAGCATTCTGACCTCAGCAATAGGACCTCAGCATTGTGACCTCATCATTGTGACCTCAGCATTGTGACCTCAGCAATAGGACCTCAGCATTGTGATCTCAGCATTGTGACCTCAGCAATAGGACCTCAGCATTGTGACCTCAGCATTGTGACCTCAGCAAAATGACCTCACCAAAAGGACCTCTGCATTGGGACCTCAGCAATAGGACCTCACAATTTTGACCTCAGCATTGTGACCTCAGTAATAGGACCTCAGCATTGTGACCTCAGCATTGTGACCTCAGCATTGTGACGTCAGCATTGTGACCTCAGCATTGTGACCTCAGCTTTGTGACCTCAGCATTGTGACCTCAGCATTGTGACCTCAGCATTTTAACCTCAGCAATAGGACATCAGCAATAGGACCTCAGCAATACGACCTCAGCATTGTGACCTCAGCAATAGGACCTCAGCATTGTGACCGCAGCATTGTGACGTCAGCATTGTGACCTCAGTATTGTGACCTCAGCATTGTGACCTCAGCAATAGGACCACAGCAGTAGGACCTCAGCAGTAGGACCTCAGCAGTAGGACCTCAGCAATAGGACGTCAGCATTGTGACGTCAGCATTGTGACCTCAGCAATAGGACCTCAGCATTGTGACGTCAGCATTGTGACCTCAGCAATAGGACATCAGCATTGTGACCTCAGGAATAGGACCTCAGCAAAAGGATTTCAGCATTGTGACTTCAGCATTGTGACCTCTGCAATAGGACCTCAGCAAAAGGACCTCAGCATTGTGACCTCAGCATTGTGAACTCAGCATTGTGACCTAAGCATTGTGACCTCAGCAATAGGACCTCAGCATTGTGACCTCAGCATTGTGACCTCAGCAAAAGAACCTCAGCAATAGGACCTCAGCATTGTGACCTCAGCAATAGACCTCAGGAATAGGACCTCAGCAAAAGGAATTCAGCATTGTAATCTCAGCATTCTGACCTCAGCATTTTGACCTCAGCAATAGGACTACAGAATTGTGACATCTGCATTGTGACCTCAGAAAAGGGACCTCAGCATTGTGACCTCAGCAATAGGACCTCAGCAATAGGACCTCAGCATTGTGACCTCAGCAATAGGACCTCAGCAATAGGACTTCAGCAAAAGGACCTCAGCATTGTGACCTCAGCATTGTGACCTCAGCATTGTGACCTCAGCATTGTGACCTCAGCAATAGGACCTCAGCAATAGGACCTCAGCAATAGGACCTCAGAAATAGGACCTCAGAAATAGGACCTCAGAAATACGACCTCAGAATTAGGACCTCTGCATTGTGACCTGAGCAATAGGACCTCAATATTGTGACCTCAGCAAGAGGACCTCAGCAGTAAGACCTCAGCATTGTGACTTCAGCAAAAGGACCTCAGCAATAGGACCTCAGCATTGTGATCTCAGCATTGTGACCTCAGCAAAAAGACCTCAGCAAAAGGACCTCAGCATTGTGACCTCAGCAATAGGACCTCAGCAATAGGACCTCAGCAATAGGACCTCAGCAATAGGACCTCAGCATTGTGACCTCAGCATTGTGACCTCAGCAATAGGACCTCAGCATTGTGACCTCAGCATTGTGACCTCAGCAATAGGACCTCAGCATTGTGACATCAGCAATAGGACCTCAGCAATAGGACCTCAGCAATAGGACCTCAGCAATAGGACCTCAGGAATAGGACCTCAGCAATAGGACCTCTGCATTGTGACCTCTGCATTGTGACCTCTGCATTGTGACCTCTGCATTGTGACCTCAGCAAAGGGACCTCAGCAATAGCACCTCAGCAATAGCACCTCAGCATTGTGACCTCAGCAATAGGACCTCAGCATTGTGACCTCAGCAATAGGACCTCAGCATTGTGACCTCAGCAATAGGACCTCAGCAACAGGACCTAAGCAATAGGACCTCAGCAATAGGACCTCAGCATTGTGACCTCAGCATTGTGACCTCAGCATTGTGACCTCAGCAATAGGACCTCAGCAATAGGACCTCAGCAATAGGACCTCAGCATTGTGACCTCAGCATTGTGACCTCAGCAACAGGACATCCGCAATAGGACCTCAGCATTGTGACCTCAGCATTGTGACCTCAGCATTGTGACCTCAGCAATAGGACCTCAGCAATAGGACCTCAGCAATAGGACCTCAGCAATAGGACCTCAGCAATAGGACCTCAGCAATAGGACCTCTGCATTGTGACCTCAGCAATAGGACCACAGCAATAGGACCTCAGCTTTGTGACCTCCGCAATAGGACCTCAGCATTGTGACCTCAGCAATAGGACCTCAGCATTGTGACCTCAGCAATAAGACCTCAGCAATAGGACCTCAGCATTGTGACCTCAGCAATAGGACCTCAGCCTTGTGACCTCAGCAATAGGACCTCAGCAATAGGACCTCAGCATCGTGATCTCAGAATTGTGACCTCAGCAATAGGACCTCAGAAATAGGACCTCAGCATTGTGACCTCAGCATTGTGATCTCAGCATTGTGACCTCAGCAATAGGACCTCAACATTGTGACCTCAGCAATAGGACCTCAGCATTGTGACCTCAGCATTGTGACCTCAGCAATAGGACCTCAGCAATAAGACCTCAGCAATAGGACCTCAGCATTGTTACCTTAGCAATAGGACCTCAGCAATAGAACCTCAGCATTGTGATCTCATCATTGTGACCTCAGTAATAGGACCTCAGTAATAGGACCTCAGCACTAGGACCTCAGCAATAGGACCTCAGCAAAGGACCTCAGCAATAGGACCTCAGCATTGTGACCTCCGCAACAGGACCTCCGCAATAGAACCTCAGCAATACGACCTCAGCAATAGGACCTCAGAATTGTGACCTCTGCATTGTGACCTGAGCAATAGGACCTCAGAAATAGGACCTCAGCATTGTGACCTCCGCAATAGGACCTCCGCAATAGGACCTCAGCATTGTGACCTCTGCATTGTGACCTCAGCAATAGGACCTCAGCAATAGGACCTCAGCATTGTGACCTGTCAGCAATAGGACCTCAGCAATAGGACCTCAGCATTGTGACCTAAGCAATAGGACCTCAGCATTGTGACCTCAGCAATATAACCTCAGCAATAGGACATCAGCATTGTGACCTCAGCAATAGGACCTCAGCAATAGCACCTCGGCAATAGGACATCGGCAATAGGACCTCAGCAACAGGACCTCAGCAATAGGACCTCAGCAATAGGACCTCAGCATTGTGACCTCAGCAATAGGACCTCAGCAATAGGACCTCAGCAATAGGACCTCAGCAATAGGACCTCAGAGTTGTGACCTCACAATTGTGACCTCAGCAATAGGACCTCAGCAATAGGACCCCAGTATTGTGACATCAGTTATAGGAACTCAGCAATAGGACCTCAGCAAGAGGACCTAAGCAATAAAACCTCAGAAAAAGGACCTCAGCTTTGTGACCTCAGCAATAGGACCTCAGCAAAAGGACCTCAGAAATGTGACCTCTGAATTGTGACCTCAGCAATAGGACCTCAGCATTGTGACCTCAGCAATAGGACCTCAGCAATGTGACCTCAGCAATAGGACCTATGCATTTTGACCTCAGCATTGTGACCTCAGCAATAGGACCTCAGCATTGTAACCTCAGCAACAGGACCACAGCAAAAGGACCTCAGCAATAGGACCTCAGCAATAGGACCTCAGCATTGTGACCTCAGCAATAGGACCTCAGCAATAGGACCTCAGCATAGTGACCTCAGCATTGTGACCTCAGCATTGTGACCTCAGCATAGTGACCTCAGCAATAGGACCTCAGCAATAGGACCTCAGCATTGTGACCTCAGCATTGTAACCTCAGCATTATGACCTCAGCATTGTGACCTCAGCAATAGGACCTCAGAATTGTGACCTCAGAAATAGGACCTCAGCAATAGAACCTCAGCAATAGGACCACAGCATTGTGATCTCATCATTGTGACTTCAGTAATAGGACCTCAGCAATAGGACCTCAGCATTGTGATCTCATCATTGTGACTTCAGTAATAGGACCTCAGCAATAGGACCTCAGCAATAGGACCTCAGCAATAGGACCTCAGCAATAGGACCTCAGAATTGTGACCTCAGAAATAGGACCTCAGCAATAGAACCTCAGCATTGTGATCTCATCATTGTGACCTCAGTAATAGGACCTCAGCAATAGGACCTCAGCAATAGGACCTCAGCATTGTAACCTCAGCAATAGGACATCAGCAATAGGACCTCAGCAATAGGACCTCAGCAATAGGACCTCAGCAATAGGACCTCAGCATTGTGACCTCAGCAATAGGACCTCAGCATTGTGACCTCAGCAATAGGACCTCAGCATTGTGACCTCAGCATTGTGACCTCAGCATTGTGACCTCAGCAATAGGACCTCAGCAGTAGGACCTCAGCAGTAGGACCTCAGCAGTAGGACCTCAGCATTGTGACGTCAGCATTGTGACGTCAGCATTGTGACCTCAGCAATAGGACCTCAGCATTGTGACGTCAGCATTGTGACCTCAGCAATAGGACATCAGCATTGTGACCTCAGGAATAGGACCTCAGCAAAAGGATTTCAGCATTGTGACTTCAGCATTGTGACCTCTGCAATAGGACCTCAGCAAAAGGACCTCAGCATTGTGACCTCAGCATTGTGACCTCAGCATTGTGACCTCAGCAATAGGACCTCAGCATTGTGACCTCAGCAATAGACCTCAGGAATAGGACCTCAGCAAAAGGAATTCAGCATTGTAATCTCAGCATTCTGACCTCAGCATTTTGACCTCAGCAATAGGACCACAGAATTGTGACATCTGCATTGTGACCTCAGCAAAGGGACCTCAGCATTGTGACCTCAGCAATAGGACCTCAGCAATAGGACTTCAGCAAAAGGACCTCAGCATTGTGACCTCAGCATTGTGACCTCAGCATTGTGACCTCAGCAATAGGACCTCAGCAATAGGACCTCAGCAATAGGACCTCAGAAATACGACCTCAGAAATACGACCTCAGCAATAGGACCTCAGAATTAGGACCTCTGCATTGTGACCTGAGCAATAGGACCTCAATATTGTGACCTCAGCAAGAGGACCTCAGCAGTAGGACCTCAGCATTGTGACTTCAGCAAAAGGACCTCAGCAATAGGACCTCAGCATTGTGATCTCAGCATTGTGACCTCAGCAAAAAGACCTCAGCAAAAGGACCTCAGCATTGTGACCTCAGCAATAGGACCTCAGCATTGTGATCTCAGCATTGTGACCTCAGAAATAGGACCTCAGAAATAGGACCTCAGCAATAGGACCTCAGCAATTGGACCTCAGCATTGTATTCTCAGCATTGTGACCTCAGCAATAGGACCTCAGCAATAGGACCTCAGCAATAGGACCTCTGAATTGTGACCTCAGCATTGTGACCTCAGCATTGTGACCTCAGCAATAGGACCTCAGCATTGTGACCTCAGCATTGTGACCTCAGCAATAGGACCTCAGCAATAGGACCTCAGCAATAGGACCTCAGCATTGTGACATCAGCAATAGGACCTCAGCAATAGGACCTCAGCAATAGGACCTCAGCAATAGGACCTCAGCAATAGGACCTCAGCAATAGGACCTCTGCATTGTGACCTCTGCATTGTGACCTCTGCATTGTGACCTCAGCAAAGGGACCTCAGCAAAGGGACCTCAGCAATAGCACCTCAGCATTGTGACCTCAGCAATAGGACCTCAGCATTGTGACCTCAGCATTGTGACCTCAGCATTGTGACCTCAGCAATAGGACCTCAGCAACAGGACCTAAGCAATAGGACCTCAGCATTGTGACCTCAGCATTGTGACATCAGCAGTAGGACCTCAGCATTGTGACCTCAGCAATAGGACCTCAGCAATAGGACCTCAGCAATAGGACCTCAGCATTGTGACCTCAGCATTGTGACCTCAGCATTGTGACCTCAGCATTGTGACCTGAGCAATAGGACATCCGCAATAGGACCTCTGCATTGTGACCTCAGCATTGTGACCTCAGCATTGTGACCTCAGCAATAGGACCTCAGCAATAGGACCTCAGCAATAGGACCTCAGCATTGTGACCTCAGCATTGTGACCTCAGCAATAGGACCTCTGCATTGTGACCTCAGCAATAGGACCACAGCAATAGGACCTCAGCTTTGTGACCTCCGCAATAGGACCTCAGCATTGTGACCTCAGCAATAGGACCTCAGCAATAGGACCTCAGCATTGTGACCTCAGCAATAAGACCTCAGCAATAGGACCTCAGCCTTGTGACCTCAGCAATAGGACCATAGCAATAGGACCTCAGCAATAGGACTTCAGAATTGTGACCTCAGCAATAGGACCTCAGTAATAGGACCTCTGCATTTTGACCTCAGCATTGTGACCTCAGCATTGAGACCTCAGCAATAGGACCTCAGCATTGTGACCTAAGCAATAGGACCTCAGCAATAGGACCTCAGCATTGTAACCTCAGCAACAGGACCTCAGCAATAGGACCTCAGCAATAGGACCTCAGCAATAGGAACTCAGCAATAGGACATCAGCATTGTGACCTCAGCAATAGGACCTCAGAATTGTGACCTCAGCAATAGGACCTCAGCAATAGGACCTAAGCAATAGGACCTCAGCATTGTGACGTCCGCAATAGGACCTCAGCAATAGGACCTCAGCAATAGGACCTCAGAATTGTGACCTCACCATTGTGACCTCAGCAATAGGACCTCAGCAATAGGACCTCAGCAATAGGACCCCAGTATTGTGACCTCAGTAATAGGAACTCAGCAATAGGACCTCAGCAAGAGGACCTAAGCAATAAGACCTCAGCAATAGGACCTCAGCATTGTGACCTCAGCAATAGGACCTCTGCATTTTGACCTCAGCATTGTGACCTCAGCAATAGGACCTCAGCAATAGGACCTCAGCATTGTGACCTCAGCAATAGGACCTCAGCAATAGGACCTCAGCATTGTAACCTCAGCAACAGGACCACAGCAAAAGGACCTCAGCCACAGGACCTCAGCATTGTGACCTCAGCAATAGGACCTCAGCAATAGGACCTCAGCAATAGGACCTCAGCATTGTGACATCAGCAATAGGACATCAGCATTAGGACCTCAGCATTGTGACCTCAGAATTGTGAACTCAGCAATAGTACCTCAGCATTGTGACCTCAGCATTGTGACCTCAGCAATAGGACCTCAGTATTGTGATCTCAGCATTGTGACCTCAGCATTGTGACCTCAGCAATAGGACCTCAGCAATAGGACCTCAGCAATAGGACCACAGCATTGTGACTTCAGTAATAGGACCTCAGGAATAGGACCTCAGCAATAGGACGTCAGAATTGTGACCTCAGAAATAGGACTTCAGCAATAGAACCTCATCATTGTGATCTCATCATTGCGACCTCAGTAATAGGACCTCAGCAATAGGACCTCAGCAATAGGACCTCAGCAATAGGACCTCAGAATTGTGACCTCTGCATTGTGACCTCAGCAATAGGACCTCAGCGTTGTGACCTCAGCAATAGGACCATAGCAATAGGACCTCAGCAATAGGACTTCAGCATTGTGACGTCAGCAATAGGACCTCAGCAATAGGACCTCAGCATTGTGACCTCCGCAATAGGACCTCATCATTGTGACCTCAGCAATAGGACCTCCACAATAGGACCTCAGAATTGTGACCTCTGCATTGTGACCTCAGCAAGAGGACCTCAGCAATAGGACCTCAGCATTGTGACCTCAGCAATATGACCTCAGCAATAGGACCTCAGCAATAGGACCTCAGCATTGTGACCTCAGCAATAGGACATCAGCATTAGGACCTCAGCATTGTGACCTCAGCATTGTGACCTCAGCAATAGGACCTCAGCATTGTGATCTCAGCATTGTGACCTCAGCAATAGGACCTCAGCAATAGGACCTCAGCATTGTGACATCAGCAATAGGACCTCAGCATTTGGACCTCAACAATAGGACCTCAGCATTGTGACCTCAGCATTGTAATCTCAGCATTCTGACCTCAGCAATAGGACCTCAGAATTTTGACATCTGCATTGTGACCTCAGCAAAGGGACCTCAGCAAAGGGACCTCAGCAATAGGACCTCAGCAATAGGACCTCAGCAATAGGACCTCAGCAATAGGACCTCAGCAATAGGACCTCAGCAATAGGACCTCAGAAATAGGACCTCAGCATTGTGACCTGAGCAATAGGACCTCAGTATTGTGACCTCAGCAACAGGACCTCAGCATTGTGACTTCAGCAAAAGGACCTCAGCAATAGGACCTCAGCATTGTGATCTCAGCATTGTGACCTCAGCAATAAGACCTCAGCAAAAGGACCTCAGCATTGTGACCTCAGCAATAGGACCTCAGCAATAGGACCTCAGCATTGTGATCTCAGCATTGTGACCTCAGAAATAGGACCTCAGCAATAGGACCTCAGCAATTGGACCTCAGCATTGTGATCTCAGCATTGTGACCTCAGCAATAGGACCTCAGCAATAGGACCTCAGCAATAGGACCTCAGCAATAGGACCTCAGCAATAGGACCTCTGAATTGTGACCTCAGCATTGTGACCTCAGCATTGTGACCTCAGCAATAGGACCTCAGCATTGTGACCTCAGCATTGTGACCTCAGCAATAGGACCTCAGCATTGTGATCTCAGCATTGTGACCTCAGCAATAGGACCTCAGCAATAGGACCTCAGTAATAGGACCTCAGCATTGTGACATCAGCAATAGGACCTCAGCAATAGGACCTCAGCAATAGGACCTCTGCATTGTGACCTCTGCATTGTGACCTCAGCAAAGGGACCTCAGCAATAGGACCTCAGCAATAGGACCTCAGCAATAGCACCTCAGCATTGTGATCTCAGCAATACGACCTCAGCATTGTGACCTCAGCAATAGGACCTCAGCAACAGGACCACAGCAAAAGGACCTCAGCAATAGGACCTCAGCATTGTGACCTCAGCATTGTGACCTCAGCATTGTGACCTCAGCAATAGGACCTCAGCACTGTGACCTCAGCAATAGGACCTCAGCATTGTGACCTTAGCAATAGGACATCCGCAATAGGACCTCAGCATTGTGACCTGATCATTGTGACCTGATCATTGTGACCTCAGCATTGTGACCTCAGCAATAGGACCTCAGCAATAGGACCTCAGCAATAGGACCTCAGCATTGTGATCTCAGCAATAGGACCTCAGCAACAGGACCTCAGCAACAGGACCTCAGCAATAGGACCTCAGCAATAGGACCTCAGGATTGCGACCTCTGCATTGTGACCTCAGCAATAGGACCTCAGCAATAGGACCTCAGCAATAGGACCTCAGCAATAGGACCTCAGCATTGTGACCTCAGCAATAGGACCTTAGCAATAGGAACTCAGCAACAGGACCTCAGCGTTGTGACCTCAGCAATAGGACCATAGCAATAGGACCTCAGCAATAGCACTTCAGCATTGTGACCTCAGCAATAGGACCTCAGCAATAGGACCTCCGCAATAGGACCTCAGCATTGTGACCTCCGCAATAGGACCTCATCATTGTGACCTCAGCAAGAGGACCTCAGCAATACGACCTCTGCATTGTGACCTCAGCAATACGACCTCAGCAATAGGACCTCAGCAATAGGACCTCAGCTTCGTGACCTCAGCAATAGGACCTCCGCAATAGGACCTCCGCAATAGGACCTCCGCAATAGGACCTCCGCAATAGGACCTCCGCAATAGGACCTCAGCATTGTGACCTCTGCATTGTGACCTCAGCAATAGGACCTCTGCAATAGGACCTCAGCAATAGGACCTCAGCATTGTGACCTGTCAGCAATAGGACCTCAGCAATAGCACCTCGGCAATAGGACATCGGCATTAGGACCTCGGCAACAGGACCTCAGCAATAGGACCTCAGCAATAGGACCTCAGCAATAGGACCTCAGAATTGTGACCTAAGCAATAGGACCTCAGCTTTGTGACCTCAGCAATAGGACCTCAGCATTGTGACCTAAGCAATAGGACCTCAGCATTGTGACCTCAGCAATAGGACCTCAGCAATAGGACATCAGCATTGTGACCTCAGCAATAGGACCTCAGCAATAGCAGCTCGGCAATAGGACATCGGCAATAGGGCCTCGGCAACAGGACCTCAGCAATAGGACCTCAGCAATAGGACCTCAGCAATAGGACCTAAGCATTGTGACCTCAGCAATAGGACCTCAGAATTGTGACCTCAGCAATAGGACCTCAGCAATAGGACCTAAGCAATAGGACCTCAGCATTGTGACCTCAGCAATAGGACCTCAGCAATAGGACCTCAGCAATAGGACCTCAGAATTGTGACCTCACCATTGTTACCTCAGCAATAGGACCTCAGCAATAGGACCCCAGTATTGTGACCTCAGTAATAGGAACTCAGCAATAGGACCTCAGCAAGAGGACCTAAGCAATAAGACCTCAGGAAAAGAACCTCAGCTTTGTGACCTCAGCAATAGGACCTCAGCAAAAGGACCTCTGAAATGTGACCTCTGAATTTTGACCTCAGCAATAGGACCTCAGCATTGTGACCTCAGCAATAGGACCTCAGCAATATGACCTCAGCAATAGGACCTCTGCATTTTGACCTCAGCATTGTGACCTCTGCATTGAGACCTCAGCAATAGGACCTCAGCATTGTGACCTCAGCAATAGGACCTCAGCAATAGGACCTCAGCATTGTAACCTCAGCAACAGGACCACAGCAATAGGACCTCAGCAATAGGACCTCAGCAATAGGACCTCAGCATTGTGACCTCAGCAATAGGACCTCAGAATTGTGACCTCAGCAATAGGACCTCAGCAATAGGACCTCAGCAATAGGACCTAAGCAATAAGACCTCAGCATTGTGACGTCCGCAATAGGACCTCAGCAATAGGACCTCAGCAATAGGACCTCAGAATTGTGACCTCACCATTGTGACCTCAGCAATAGGACCCCAGTATTGTGACCTCAGTAATAGGATCTCAGCAATAGGACCTCAGCAAGAGGACCTAAGCAATAAGACCTCAGGAAAAGGACCACAGCTTTGTGACCTCAGCAATAGGACCTCAGCAAAAGGACCTCAGAAATGTGACCTCTGAATAGTGACCTCAGCAATAGGACCTCAGCATTGTGACCTCAGCAATAGGACCTCAGCAATATGACCTCAGCAATAGGACCTCTGCATTTTGACCTCAGCATTGTGACCTCAGCATTGAGACCTCAGCAATAGGACCTCAGCATTGTGACCTCAGCAATAGGACGTCAGCATTGTGACCTCAGCAATAGGACCTCTGCATTGTGACCTCAGCAATAGGACCTCAGCATTGTAACCTCAGCAACAGGACCACAGCAAAAGGACCTCAGCCACAGGACCTCAGCATTGTGACCTCAGCAATAGGACCTCAGCAATAGGACCTCAGCAATAGGACCTCAGCATAGTGACCTCAGCATAGTGACCTCAGCATTGTGACCTCAGCATAGTGACCTCAGCATAGTGACCTCAGCAATAGGACCTCAGCAATAGGACCTCAGCAATAGGACCTCAGCATTGTGACCTCAGCATTGTGACCTCAGCAATAGGACCACAGCATTGTGATCTCATCATTGTGACTTCAGTAATAGGACCTCAGCAATAGGACCTCAGCAACAGGACCTCAGAATTGTGACCTCAGAAATAGGACCTCATCAATAGAACCTCAGCATTGTGATCTCATCATTGTGATCTCATCATTGTGACCTCAGCAATAGGACCTCAGCAATAGGACCTCAGCAATAGGACCTCAGCAATAGGACCTCAGAATTGTGACCTCTGCATTGTGACCTCTGCATTGTGACCTCAGCAATAGGACCTCAGCATTGTGACCTCAGCAATAGGACCTCAGCAATAGGACCTCAGCATTGTGACCTCCGCAATAGGACCTCATCATTGTGACCTCAGCAATAGGACCTCAGCAATAGGACCTCAGAATTGTGACCTCTGCATTGTGACCTCAGCAAGAGGACCTCAGCTATAGGACCTCTGCATTGTGACCTCAGCAATATGACCTCAGCAATAGAACCTCAGCAACAGGACCTCAGCAATAGGACCTCAGCAATAGGACCTCAGCAATAGGACCTCAGCATTGTGACCTCAGCAATAGGACATCAGCATTAGGACCTCAGCATTGTGACCTCAGCATTGTGAACTCAGTAATAGTACCTCAGCATTGTGACCTCAGCATTGTGACCTCAGCAATAGGACCTCAGCATTGTGATCTCAGCATTGTGACCTCAGCAATAGGACCTCAGCAATAGGACCTCAGCATTGTGACATCAGCAATAGGACCTCAGCAATTGAACCTCAACAATAGGACCTCAGCATTGTGACCTCAGCATTGTAATCTCAGTATTCTGACCTCAGCATTTTGACCTCAGCAATAGGAACTCAGAATTGTGACATCTGCATTGTGACCTCAGCAAAGGGACCTCAGCAAAGGGACCTCAGCAATAGGACCTCAGCAATAGGACCTCAGCAATAGGACCTCAGAATTAGGACCTCAGCATTGTGACCTGAGCAATAGGACCTCAGTATTGTGACCTCAGCAACAGGACCTCAGCAGTAGGACCTCAGCATTGTGACTTCAGCAAAAGGACCTCAGCAATAGGACCTCAGCATTGTGATCTCAGCATTGTGACCTCAGCAATAAGACCTCAGCAAAAGGACCTCAGCATTGTGACCTCAGCAACAGGACCTCAGCAATAGGACCTCAGCATTGTGATCTCAGCATTGTGACCTCAGAAATAGGACCTCAGCAATAGGACCTCAGCATTGTGATCTCAGCATTGTGACCTCAGCAATAGGACATCAGCAATAGGACCTCAGCAATAGGACCTCAGCAATAGGACCTCAGCAATAGGACCTCAGCAACAGGACCTCAGCAGAAGGACCTCAGCAATAGGACCTCAGCCACAGGACCTTACCATTGTGACCTCAGCAATAGGACCTCAGCAATAGGACCTCAGCAAAAGGACCTCAGCAATAGGACCTCAGCAATAGGACCTCAGAATTGTGACCTCTGCATTGTGACCTCAGCAATAGGACCTCAGCATTGTGACCTCAGCAATAGGACCATAGCAATAGGACCTCAGCAATAGGACTTCAGCATTGTGACCTCAGCAATAGGACCTCAGCAATAGGACCTCAGCATTGTGACCTCCGCAACTGGACCTCATCATTGTGACCTCAGCAATAGGACCTCCGCAATAGGACCTCAGAATTGTGACCTCTGCATTGTGACCTCAGCAAGAGGACCTCAGCAATAGGACCTCTGCATTGTGACCTCAGCAATATGACCTCAGTAATAGAACCTCAGCAACAGGACCTCAGCAATAGGACCTCAGCAATAGGACCTCAGCAATAGGACCTCAGCATTGTGACCTCAGCAATAGGACATCAGCATTAGGACCTCAGCATTGTGACCTCAGCATTGTGACCTCAGCAATAGGACCTCAGCATTGTGATCTCAGCATTGTGACCTCAGCAATAGGACCTCAGCAATAGGACCTCAGAATTGTGACATCAGCAATAGGAACTCAGAATTGTGACATCTGCATTGTGACCTCAGCAAAGGGACCTCAGCAAAGGGACCTCAGCAATAGGACCTCAGCAATAGGACCTCAGCAATAGGACCTCAGGAATAGGACCTCAGAAATAGGACCTCAGAATTAGGACCTCAGAATTAGGACCTCAGCATTGTGACCTGAGCAATAGGACCTCAGTATTGTGACCTCAGCAAGAGGACCTCAGCAGTAGGACCTCAGCATTGTGACTTCAGCAAAAGGACCTCAGCAATTGGACCTCAGCATTGTGATCTCAGCATTGTGACCTCAGCAATAAGACCTCAGCAAAAGGACCTCAGCATTGTGACCTCAGCAACAGGACCTCAGCAATAGGACCTCAGCATTGTGATCTCAGCATTGTGACCTCAGAAATAGGACCTCAGCAATAGGACCTCAGCAATTGGACCTCAGCATTGTGATCTCAGCATTGTGACCTCAGCAATAGGACCTCAGCAATAGGACCTCAGCAATAGGACCTCAGCAATAGGACCTCAGCAATAGGACCTCAGCAATAGGACCTCAGCAATAGGACCTCTGAATTGTGACCTCAGCATTGTGACCTCAGCATTGTGACCTCAGCAACAGGACCTCAGCATTGTGACCTCAGCATTGTGACCTCAGCAATAGGACCTCAGCAATAGGACCTCAGCAATAGGACCTCAGCATTGTGACCTCAGCAATAGGACCTCAGCAATAGGACCTCAGCATTGTGACATCAGCAATAGGACCTCAGCAATAGGACCTCAGCAATAGGACCTCAGCAATAGGACCTCAGCAATAGGACCTCTGCATTGTGACCTCAGCAAAGGGACCTCAGCAAAGGGACCTCAGCAGTAGGACCTCAGCAATAGGACCTCTGCATTGTGACCTCTGCATTGTGACCTCAGCAAAGGGACCTCAGCAAAGGGACCTCAGCAATAGGACCTCAGCAGTAGGACCTCAGCAATAGGACCTCTGCATTGTGACCTCTGCATTGTGACCTCAGCAAAGGGACCTCAGCAAAGGGACCTCAGCAAAGGGACCTCAGCAATAGGACCTCAGCAATAGGACCTCAGCAATAGGACCTCAGGAACAGGACCACAGCAAAAGGACCTCAGCAATAGGACCTCAGCATTGTGACCTCAGCATTGTGACCTCAGCATTGTGACGTCAGCATTGTGACGTCAGCATTGTGACCTCATCAATAGGACCTCAGCAATAGGACCTCAGCAATAGGAGCTCAGCAACAGGACCTCAGCAACAGGACCTCAGCATTGTGACCTCAGCATTGTGAACTTAGCAATAGGACATCTGCAATAGGACCTCAGCATTGTGACCTCAGCATTGTGACCTCAGCATTGTGACCTCAGCATTGTAACCTCCGCATTGTGACCTCAGCAATAGGACCTCAGCAATAGGACCTCAGCTATGTGATCTCAGCAATAGGACCTCAGCAACAGGACCTCAGCATTGTGACCTCTGCATTGTGACCTCTGCATTGTGACCTCAGCAATAGAACCTCAGAATTGTGATCTCATCATTGTGACCTCAGTAATAGGACCTCAGCAATAGGACCTCAGCAATAGGACCTCAGAATTGTGACCTCTGCATTGTGACCTCAGCAATAGGACCTCAGCAATAGGACCTCAGAATTGTGACCTCTGCATTGTGACCTCAGCAATAGGACCTCAGCAATAGGACCTCAGCATTGTGACCTCAGCAATTGGACCTCAGCATTGTGACTTCAGCAATAGGACCTTAGCAATAGGAACTCAGCAACAGGACCTCAGCAATAGGACTTCAGTATTGTGACCTCAGCAATAGGACCTTTGCAATAGGACCTTTGCAATAGGACCTCCGCAATAGGACCTCCGCAATAGAACCTCAGAATTGTGACCTCTGCATTGTGACCTCAGCAATAGGACCTCTGCATTGTGACCTCAGCAATACGACCTCAGTAATAGGACCTCAGCTTCGTGACCTCAGCAATAGGACCTCAGCAATAGGACCTCTGGAATAGGACCTCAGCATTGTGACCTCAGCATTGTGACCTCAGCATTGTGACCTCAGCAATAGGACCTCAGCATTAGGACCTCAGCATTGTGACCTCAGCATTGTGAACTCAGCAATAGTACCTCAGCATTGTGACCTCAGCATTGTGACGTCAGCATTGTGACCTCAGCAATAGGACCTCAGCAATAGGACCTCAGCAATAGGACCTCAGCAATAGGACCTCAGCAATAGGACCTCAGCAATAGGACCTCAGCAATAGGACCTCAGCAATAGGACCTCAGCAATAGGACCTCAGCATTGTGACCACAGCATTGTGACCTCAGCATTGTGACCTCAGCATTGTGACCTCAGCAATAGGACCTCAGCATTGTGACCTCAGCAATAGGACATCAGGAATAGTACCTCAGCAATAGGACCTAAGCATTGTGACCTCAGAAATAGGACCACAGCAATAGGACCTCAGCACTGTGACCTCAGCAGTAGGACCTCAGCATTGTGACATCAGCAATAGGACCTCAGCAATAGGACCTCAGCAATAGGACCTCAGCAATAGGACCTCAGCAATAGGACCTCAGCAATAGGACCTCAGCAATAGGACCTCAGCAATAGGACCTCAGCAATAGGACCTCAGCAATAGGACCTCAGCAATAGGACCTCAGCAATAGGACCTCAGCAATAGGACCTCAGCATTGTGACCACAGCATTGTGACCTCAGCATTGTGACCTCAGCATTGTGACCTCAGCAATAGGACCTCAGCATTGTGACCTCAGCAATAGGACATCAGGAATAGTACCTCAGCAATAGGACCTAAGCATTGTGACCTCAGAAATAGGACCACAGCAATAGGACCTCAGCACTGTGACCTCAGCAATAGGACCTCAGCATTGTGACATCAGCAATACGACCTCAGCAATAGGACCTCAGCAATAGGACCTCAGCAATAGGACCTCAGCAATAGGACCTCAGCAATAGGACCTCAGCAATTTGATCTCAGCATTGTGACCTCAGCAATAGGACCTCAGCAATAGGACCTCAGCAATAGGACCTCAGCAATAGGACCTCAGCATTGTGACTTCAGCATTGTGACTTCAGCATTGTGACCTCAGCAATAGGACCTCAGCAACAGGACCTAAGCAATAGGACCTCAGCATTGTGACATCAGCATTGTGACCTCAGCAATAGCACCTCAGCAATAGCACCTCAGCAATAGCACCTCAGCAATAGCACCTCAGCAATAGCACCTCAGCAATAGCACCTCAGCATTGTGACCTCAGCAATAACACCTCAGCATTGTGACCTCAGCAATAGTACCTCAGCATTGTGACCTCAGCAACAGGACCTCAGGAATAGGACCTCAGCATTGTGACCTCAGCAACAGGACCTAAGCAATAGGACATCAGCATTGTGACCTCGGCATTGTGACCTCTGCATTGTGACCTCAGCAATAGGACCTCAGCAATAGGACCTCAGGAACAGGACCTCAGAATTTTGACCTCTGCATTGTGACCTCAGCAATAGGACCTCAGCATTGTGACATCAGCTATAGGACCTCAGCATTGTGACTTCAGCAATAG
The DNA here is from genome assembly GCF_047663525.1 of Anas platyrhynchos. Classification (NCBI taxonomy): domain Eukaryota; kingdom Metazoa; phylum Chordata; class Aves; order Anseriformes; family Anatidae; genus Anas; species Anas platyrhynchos. The sequence continues at coordinate 10,543,670 of NC_092608.1, read as the reverse complement.
GACCTCAGCAACAGGACCTTAGCAATAGGACCTCAGCAATAGGACCTCAGCAATAGGACCTCAGCAATAGGACCTCAGCATTGTGACCTCAGCAATAGGACCTCAGTATTGTGTCCTCAGCAATAGGACCTCAGCAATAGGACGTAAACATTGTTACCTCAGCAATAGGACCTTAGCAATAGGACCTCAGCATTTTGACCTCAGAAATAGGACCTCAACAATAGGACCTCAGCATTGTGACCTCAGCATTGTGACCTCAGCATTGTGACCTCAGCATTGTGACCTCAGCAATAGGACCTCAGCAATAGGACCTCAGCAATAGGACCTCAGCAATAGGACCTCAGCATTGTGACCTCAGCAATAGGACATCAGCAATAGGACCTCAGCATTGTGACCTCAACAGTGTGACCTCAGCAATATGACCTCAGCAATAGGACCTCAGCAATAGGACCTCAGCATTGTGACCTCAGCATTGTGACCTCAGCAATAGGACCTAAGCATTGTGACCTCAGAATTGTGTCCTCAGCAATAAGACCTCAGCAACAGGATCTCAGCAATAGGACCTCAGCAACAGGACCTAAGCAATAGGACAAAAGCAATAGGACAAAAGCAATAGGACAAAAGCAATAGGACCTCAGAAATAGCACCTCAGCAATAGCACCTCAGCAATAGCACCTCAGCAATAGCACCTCAGCAATAGCACCTCAGCATTGTGACCTCAGCAACAGGACCTCAGCATTGTGACCTCAGCAATAGGACCTCAGCAATAGGACCTCAGCATTTTGACCTCTGCATTGTGACCTCTGCATTGTGACCTCTGCATTGTGACCTCAGCAATAGGACCTCAGCATTGTGACCTCAGCAATAGGACCTCAGCATTGTGACTTCAGCAATAGGACCTCAGCAACAGGACCTTAGCAATAGGACCTCAGCAATAGGACCATAGCAATAGGACCTCAGCAATAGGACTTCAGCATTGTGACCTCAGCAATAGGACCTCAGCAATAGGACCTCAGCATTGTGACCTCCGCAATAGGACCTCCGCAATAGGACCTCAGCATTGTGACCTCAACATTGTGACCTCAGCAATAGGACGTCAGCAATAGGACCTCAGCAGTAGGACCATAGCAATAGGACCTCAGCACTGTGACCTCAGCAGTAGGACCTCAGCATTGTGTCCTCAGCAATAGGATTTCAGCAATAGGACGTAAACATTGTGACCTCAGCAATAGGACCTCAGCAATAGGACCTCAGCATTGTGACCTCAGAAAAAGGACCTCAACAATAGGACCTCAGCAATAGGACCTCAGCAATAGGACCTCAGCAATAGGACCTCAGCAATAGGACCTCAGCAATAGGACCTCAGCAATAGGACCTCAGCAATAGGACCTCAGCATTCTGACCTCAGCAATAGGACATCCGCAATAGGACCTCAGCATTGTGACCTCAACATTTTGACCTCAGCAATAGGACCTCAGCAATAGGACCTCAGCAATAGGACCTCAGCATTGTGACCTCAGCAATAGGACCTAAGCAATAGGACCTCAGCAACAGGACTTCAGCATTGTGACCTCTGCATTGTGACCTCTGCATTGTGACTTCTGCATTGTGACCTCAGCAATAGGACCTCAGCAATAGGACCTCAGAATTTTGACCTCTGCATTGTGACCTCAGCAAATGGACCTCAGCATTGTGACATCAGCAATAGGACCTCAGCATTGTGACTTCAGCAATAGGACCTCAGCAACAGGACCTCAGCAATAGGACCATAGCAATAGGACCTCAGCAATAGGACTTCAGCATTGTGACCTCAGCAATAGGACCTCAGCATTGTGACCTCCGCTATAGGACCTCCGCAATAGGACCTCCGCAACAGGACCTCCGCAACAGGACCTCCGCAATAGGACGTAAGCATCGTGACCTCAGCAATAGGACCTTAGCAATAGGACCTCTGCATTGTGACCTCAGAAATAGGACCTCAACAATAGGACCTGAGCATTGTGACCTCAGCATTTTGACCTCAGCATTGTGACCTCAGCAATAGGACCTCAGCAATAGGACCTCAGCATTGTGACCTCAGCAATAGGACCTCAGCATTGTGACGTCAGCATTGTGACCTCAGCAATAGGATATCAGTAATAGGACCTCAGCATTGTGACCTCAGCAATAGGACGTCAGCAATAGGACCTCAGCAATAGGACATCAGCACTGTGACCTCAGCAGTAGGACCTCAGCATTGTGACCTCAGCAATAGGACCTCAGTATTGTGACCTCAGCAATAGGACCTCAGCAATAGGACGTAAACATTGTTACCTCAGCAATAGGACCTTAGCAATAGGACCTCAGCATTTTGACCTCAACAATAGGACCTCAGCATTGTGACCTCAGCATTGTGACCTCAGCATTGTGACCTCAGCATTGTGACCTCAGCATTGTGACCTCAGCATTGTGACCTCAGCATTGTGACCTCAGGAATAGGATCTCAGCAATAGGACCTCAGCAATAGGACCTCAGCAATAGGACCTCAGCAATAGGACCTCAGCAATAGGACCTCAGCAATAGGACCTCAGCATTGTGACCTCAACAGTGTGACCTCAGCAATAGGACCTCAGCAATAGGACCTCAGCATTGTGACCTCAGCAATAGCACCTAAGCATTGTGACCTCAGAATTGTGTCCTCAGCAATACGACCTCAGCAATACGACCTCAGCAATAGGACCTCTGCAACAGGACCTCAGCAATAGGACAAAAGCAATAGGACAAAAGCAATAGGACCTCAGCAATAGCACCTCAGCAATAGCACCTCAGCAATAGCACCTCAGCAATAGCACCTCAGCAATAGCACCTCAGCAATAGCACCTCAGCAATAGCACCTCAGCAATAGCACCTCAGCAATAGCACCTCAGCAATAGCACCTCAGCAATAGCACCTCAGCATTGTGACCTCAGCAATAGGACCTCAGAATTGTGACCTCTGCATTGTGACATCAGCAATAGGACCTCAGCAATAGGACCTCAGCATTGTGACCTCAGCAATAGGACCTAAGCAATAGGACCTCAGCAATAGGACTTCAGCATTGTGACCTCAGCAATAGGACCTCAGCAATAGGACCTCAGCAATAGGACCTCAGCATTGTGACCTCAGCAATAGGACCTCAGCATTGTGACCTCAGCATTGTGACCTCATCAATAGGACCTCAGCAATAGGACCTCAGCCTTGTGACATCAGCAATAGGACCTCAGCATTGTGACCTCAGAATTGTGACCTTAGCAATAGGACCTAAGAAATTGGTCCTCAGCAATAGGACCTCAGCATTGTGATCTCAGCATTGTGACCTCAGCAATAGGACCTCAGCAATAGGACCTCAGCATTGTGACCTCAGCAATAGGGCCTCAGCAATAGGGCCTCATCATTGTGACCTCAGCAATAAGACCTCAGCAATAGGACATCAGCATTGTGACCTCAGGAATAGGCCCTCAGAAATAGGACCTCAGCATTCTGACCTCCGCAATAGGACCTCCGCAATAGGACCACCGCAATAGGACCTCCGCAATAGGACCTCCGCAGTAGGACCACCGCAATAGGACCTCCGCAATAGGACCTCTGCATTGTGACCTCAGCAATAGAACCTCAGCAATAGGATATCAGCAATAGGACCTCAGCAATAGGACCTCAGCATTGTGACCTCAGCATTGTGACCTTAGCCATAGGACCTCAGAATTGTGACCTCTGCATTGTGACCTCAGCATTGTGACCTCAGCAATAGGGCCTCAGCAATAGGGCCTCATCATTGTGACCTCAGCAATACGACCTCAGAAATAGGACCACAGCATTGTGACCTACGTAATAGGACCTCCGCAATAGGACCTCAGCAATCGGACATCAGCATTGTGACCTCAGCAATAGGACCTCAGCAATAGGACATCAGGAATTGGACCTCAGCATTGTGACCTCAGCATTGTGACCTCAGCATTGTGACCTCAGCATTGTCACCTCAGCCATAGGACCTCAGAATTGTGACCTCTGCATTGTGACCTCAGCAAAGGGACCTAAGCATTGCGACCTCAGCAATAGGACCTAAGCATTGTGATTTCAGCAATAGCACCTCAGCATTGTGACATCAGCAATAGGACCTCAGCATTGTGATCTCAGCATTTTGACCTCAGCAATAGGACCTCAGCAATAGGACCTCAGCATTGTGACCTCAGCATTGTGACCTGAGAATTGTGACCTCAGAATTGTGACCTCAGCATTGTAACCTCAGCATTGTGACCTCAGCATTGTGACCTCAAAAATAGGACCTCAGCAATTGGACCTCAGCAATAGGACCTCAGCATTGTGAACTCAGCATTGTGACCTCATCAATAGGACCTCATCAATATGACCTCATCAATAGGACCTCAGCAACAGGACCTCAGAAACAGGACCTCAGAAACAGGACCTCAGAAACAGGACCTCAGAAACAGGACCTCAGCATTTTGACCTCAGCAACAGGGACTCAGCAATAGGACCTCATCATTGTGACCTCAGCAATACGACCTCAGAAATAGGACCTCAGCAATAGGACATCAGCATTGTGACCTCAGCAATAGGACCTCAGCAATAGGACCTCAGGAATAGGACCTCAGAAATAAGACCTCAGCCTTGTGACCTCAGCAATAAGACCTCAGCATTAGGACCTCAGCATTAGGACCTCAGCATTAGGACCTCAGCATTGTGACCTCAGCAACAGGACCTCAGCAATAGGACCTCAGCAATAGGACCTCAGCATTGTGATCTTAGCATTGTGTCCTCAGCAATAGGACCTCAGCAATAGGACCTCAGCATTGTGACCTCAGCAATAGGACCTCATCAATATGACCTCATCAATAGGACCTCAGCAACAGGACCTCAGCAACAGGACCTCAGCAACAGGACCTCAGCAACAGGACCTCAGCAACAGGACCTCAGCAACAGGACCTCAGCAACAGGACCTCAGCAACAGGACCTCAGCAACAGGACCTCAGCAACAGGACCTCAGCAATAGGGACTCAGCAATAGGACCTCAGCAATACGACCTCAGAAATAGGACCTCAGCAATAGGACATCAGCATTGTGACCTCAGCAATAGGACCTCAGCAATACGACCTCAGGAATAGGACCTCAGCAATAGGACCTCAGCAATAAGACCTCAGCCTTGTGACCTCAGCAATAAGACCTCAGCATTAGGACCTCAGCAATAGGACCTCAGCAATAGGACCTCAGCAATAGGACCTCAGCAATAGGACCTCAGCAATAGGACCTCAGCAACAGGACCTCAGCATTGTGACGTCAGCATTGTGACCTCAGCAATAGGATATCAGTAATAGGACCTCAGCATTGTGACCTCAGCAATAGGACGTCAGCAATAGGACCTCAGCAATAGGACATCAGCACTGTGACCTCAGCAGTAGGACCTCAGCATTGTGACCTCAGCAATAGGACCTCAGTATTGTGTCCTCAGCAATAGGACCCCAGCAATAGGACGTAAACATTGTTACCTCAGCAATAGGACCTTAGCAATAGGACCTCAGCATTTTGACCTCAGAAATAGGACCTCAACAATAGGACCTCAGCATTGTGACCTCAGCATTGTGACCTCAGCATTGTGACCTCAGCAATAGGACCTCAGCAATAGGACCTCAGCAATAGGACCTCAGCAATAGGATTTCAGCATTGTGACCTCAACAGTGTGACCTCAGCAATAGGACCTCAGCAATAGGACCTCAGCAATAGGACCTCAGCATTGTGACCTCAGCAATAGGACCTAAGCATTGTGACCTCAGAATTGTGTCCTCAGCAATAAGACCTCAGCAATAAGACCTCAGCAATAGGATCTCAGCAATAGGACATCAGCAACAGGACCTCAGCAATAGGACCTCAGCAATAGCACCTCAGCAATAGCACCTCAGCAATAGCACCTCAGCAATAGCACCTCAGCAATAGCACCTCAGCAATAGCACCTCAGCTATAGCACCTCAGCATTGTGACCTCAGCAATAGGACCTCAGAATTGTGACCTCTGCATTGTGACATCAGCAATAGGACCTCAGCAATAGGACCTCAGCATTGTGACCTCAGCAATAGGACCTAAGCAATAGGACCTCAGCAATAGGACTTCAGCATTGTGACCTCAGCAATAGGACCTCAGCATTGTGACCTCAGCAATAGGACCTCAACAATAGGACCTCAGCAATAGGACCTCAGCATTGTGACCTCAGCAATAGGACCTCAGCATTGTGACCTCAGCATTGTGACCTCATCAATAGGACCTCAGCAATAGGACCTCAGCCTTGTGACATCAGCAATAGGACCTCAGCATTGTGACCTCAGAATTGTGACCTTAGCAATAGGACCTAAGAAATTGGTCCTCAGCAATAGGACCTCAGCATTGTGATCTCAGCATTGTGACCTCAGCAATAGGGCCTCAGCAATAGGGCCTCATCATTGTGACCTCAGCAATAAGACCTCAGCAATAGGACATCAGCATTGTGACCTCAGCAATAGGCCCTCAGAAATAGGACCTCAGCATTCTGACCTCCGCAATAGGACCTCCGCAATAGGACCACCGCAATAGGACCTCCGCAATAGGACCTCCGCAGTAGGACCACCGCAATAGGACCTCCGCAATAGGACCTCTGCATTGTGACCTCAGCAATAGAACCTCAGCAATAGGATATCAGGAATAGGACCTCAGCAATAGGACCTCAGCATTGTGACCTCAGCATTGTGACCTTAGCCATAGGACCTCAGAATTGTGACCTCTGCATTGTGACCTCAGCAAAGGGACCTCAGCATTGTGACCTCAGCAATAGGACCTCAGAAATAGGACCTCAGCATTGTGACCTACGTAATAGGACCTCCGCAATAGGACCTCAGCAATAGGACCTCAGCAATCGGACATCAGCATTGTGACCTCAGCAATAGGACCTCAGCAATAGGACATCAGGAATTGGACCTCAGCATTGTGACCTCAGCAATAGGACCTCAGAATTGTGATCTCTGCATTGTGACCTCAGCAAAGGGACCTCAGCAATAGGACCTAAGCATTGTGATTTCAGCAATAGCACCTCAGCATTGTGACATCAGCATTGTGACCTCAGCAATAGGACCTCAGCATTGTGACCTCAGCAATAGGACATCAGCATTAGGACCTCAGCATTGTGACCTCAGCAATAGGACCTCAGCACTGTGACCTCAGCATTGTGACCTCAGCAATAGGACCTCAGCAATAGGACCTCAGCAATAGGACCTCAGCATTGTGACATCAGCATTCTGACATCAGCAATAGGACCTCAGCAATAGGACCTCAGCAACAGGACCTCAGCAATTGGACCTCAGCATTGTGACCTCAGCAATAGGACCTCAGCATTGTGACCTCAGCATTTTGACCTCAGCAATAGGACCTCAGCAATAGGACCTCAGCAATAGGACCTCAGCAATAGGACCTCAGCATTGTGACCTGAGAATTGTGACCTCAGAATTGTGACCTCAGCATTGTAACCTCAGCATTGTGACCTCAGCATTGTGACCTCAAAAATAGGACCTCAGCAATTGGACCTCAGCAATAGGACCTCAGCATTGTGATCTCAGCATTGTGACCTCATCAATAGGACCTCATCAATATGACCTCATCAATAGGACCTCAGCAACAGGACCTCAGAAACAGGACCTCAGCAACAGGACCTCAGCAACAGGACCTCAGCAACAGGACCTCAGCAACAGGACCTCAGCATTTTGACCTCAGCAACAGGGACTCAGCAATAGGACCTCATCAGTGTGACCTCAGCAATACGACCTCAGAAATAGGACCTCAGCAATAGGACATCAGCATTGTGACCTCAGCAATAGGACCTCAGCAATACGACCTTAGGAATAGGACCTCAGCAATAGGACCTCAGCAATAAGACCTCAGCCTTGTGACCTCAGCAATAAGACCTCAGCATTAGGACCTCAGCATTAGGACCTCAGCATTAGGACCTCAGCATTAGGACCTCAGCATTAGGACCTCAGCATTAGGACCTCAGCATTGTGACCTCAGCATTGTGACCTCAGCAATAGGACCTCAGCATTGTGATCTCAGCATTGTGTCCTCAGAAATAGGACCTCAGCAATAGGACCTCAGCATTGTGACCTCAGCAATAGGACCTCATCAATATGACCTCATCAATAGGACCTCAGCAACAGGACCTCAGAAACAGGACCTCAGAAACAGGACCTCAGAAACAGGACCTCAGCATTTTGACCTCAGCAACAGGGACTCAGCAATAGGACATCAGCATTGTGACCTCAGCAATAGGACCTCAGCAATAAGACCTCAGCATTAGGACCTCAGCATTAGGACCTCAGCATTAGGACCTCAGCATTAGGACCTCAGCAATAGGACCTCAGCAATAGGACATCAGCAACAGGACCTCAGCAACAGGACCTCAGCAGTAGGACATCAGCATTGTGACCTCAGCAATAGGACATCAGCAATGTGACCTAAACATTGTGACCTCAGCAATAGCACCTCAGCATTGTGACCTAAACATTGTGACCTCAGCAATAGGACCTCAGCAATAGGACCTCAGCATTGTGACCTCAGCAATAGGACCTCAGCAATAGGACCTCAGCAACACAACCTCAGCAACACGACCTCAGCAACACGACCTCAGCAATAGGACCTCAGCATTGTGACCTCAGCAATACGACCTAAGCAATAGGACCTCAGCAACAGGACTTCAGCATTGTGACCTCAGCAATAGGAAATCAGCATTGTGACCTCAGCAATAGGACCTCAGCAATAGGACCTCAGCATTGTGACCTCTGCATTGTGACCTCTGCATTGTGACCTCTGCATTGTGACCTCTGCAATAGGACCTCAGCAATAGGACCTCAGCAATAGGACCTCAGCAATAGGACCTCAGCAATAGGACCTCAGAATTGTGACCTCTGCATTGTGACCTCAGCAATAGGACCTCAGCATTGTGACCTCAGCATTGTGACTTCAGCAATAGGACCTCAGCAACAGGACCTTAGCAATAGGACCTCAGCAATAGGACCATAGCAATAGGACCTCAGCAATAGGACCTCAGCAATAGGACTTCAGCATTGTGACCTCAGCAATAGGACCTCAGCAATAGGACCTCAGCATTGTCACCTCCGCAATAGGACCTCGGCAATAGGACCTCCGCAATAGGACCTCAGCAATAGGACCTCAGCATTGTCACCTCCGCAATAGGACCTCGGCAATAGGACCTCGGCAATAGGACCTCCGCAATAGGACCTCCGCAATAGGACCTCAGCATTGTGACCTCAACATTGTGACCTCAGCAATAGGACCTCAGCACTGTGACCTCAGCAGTAGGACCTCAGCATTGTGACCTCAGCAATAGGACCTCAGTATTGTGTCCTCAGCAATAGGACCTCAGCAATAGGACGTAAACATTGTGACCTCAGCAATAGGACCTCAGCATTGTGACCTCAGCATTGTGACCTCAGCAATAGGACCTCAGCATTGTGACCTCAGCATTGTGTCCTCAGCAATAGGACCTCAGCAATAGGACCTCAGCAATAGGACCTCAGCAATAGGACCTCAGAAATAGGACCTCAGAAATAGGACCTCAGCAATAGGACCATAGCAACAGGACCTCAGCATTGTGATCTCAGCATTGTGATCTCAGCATTGTGATCTCAGCAGTGTGACCTCAGCAGTGTGACCTCAGCAATAGCACCTCAGCAATAGCACCTCAGCAATAGCACCTCAGCAATAGCACCTCAGCATTGTGACCTCAGCAATAACACCTCAGCATTGTGACCTCAGCAATAGTACCTCAGCATTGTGACCTCAGCAACAGGACGTCAGCATTGTGACCTCAGCAATAGGACCCAAGCAATAGGACCTCAGCAACAGGACTTCAGCATTGTGACCTCAGCAATAGGACCTCAGCAATAGGACCTCAGCATTGTGACCTCTGCATTGTGACCTCAGCAATAGGACCTCAGCAATAGGACCTCAGAATTGTGACCTCTGCATTGGACCTCAGCAATAGGACCTCAGCATTGTGACATCAGCAATAGGACCTCAGCATTGTGACTTCAGCAATAGGACCTCAGCAACAGGACCTTAGCAATAGGACCTCAGCAACAGGACCAAAGCAATAGGACCTCAGCAATAGGACCTCAGCAATAGGACTTCAGCATTGTGACCTCAGCAATAGGACCTCAGCAATAGGACCTCAGCATTGTGACCTCAGCATTGTGACCTCCGCAATAGGACCTCCGCAATAGGACCTCCGCAACAGGACCTCCGCAATAGGACGTAAGCATTGTGACCTCAGCAATAGGACCTTAGCAATAGGACCTCTGCATTGTGACCTCAGAAATAGGACCTCAACAATAGGACCTCAGCATTGTGACCTCAGCATTTTGACCTCAGCATTGTGACCTCAGCAATAGGACCTCAGCAATAGGACCTCAGCATTGTGACGTTAGCATTGTGACCTCAGCAATAGGATATCAGTAATAGGACCTCAGCATTGTGACCTCAGACATAGGACGTCAGCAATAGGACCTCAGCAATAGGACCACAGCAATAGGACATCAGCACTGTGACCTCAGCAGTAGGACCTCAGCATTGTGACCTCAGCAATAGGACCTCAGTATTGTGTCCTCAGCAATAGGACCTCAGCAATAGGACGTAAATATTGTTACCTCAGCAATAGGACCTTAGCAATAGGACCTCAGCATTGTGACCTCAGAAATAGGACCTCAACAATAGGACCTCAGCATTGTGACCTCAGCATTGTGACCTCAGCATTGTGACCTCAGCAATAGGACCTCAGCAATAGGACCTCAGCAATAGGACCTCAGCAATAGGACCTCAGCAATAGGACCTCAGCATTGTGACCTCAGCATTGTGACCTCAGCAATAGGACATCAGCAATAGGACCTCAGCATTGTGACCTCAGCATTGTGACCTCAGCAATAGGACATCAGCAATAGGACCTCAGCATTGTGACCTCAACAGTGTGACCTCAGCAATAGGACCTCAGCAATAGGACCTCAGCATTGTGACTTCAGCATTGTGACCTCAGCAATAGGACCTCAGCAATAGGACCTAAGCATTGTGTCCTCAGCAATAAGACCTCAGCAATAGGACCTCAGCAATAGGACCTCAGCATTGTGACCTCAGCAATAGGACCTCAGCATTGTGACCTCAGCAATAGGACCTCAGCAATAGGACCTCAGCAATAGGACCTCAGCATTGTGACGTCAGCATTGTGACGTCAGCATTGTGACCTCAGCAATAGGACCTCAGCACTGTGATCTCAGCAATAGGAGCTCTGCAATAGGAACTCAGCTTTGTGACCTCAGCCTTGTGACTTCAGCAATAGGACCTCAGCAATAGGACCTCAGCATTGTGACCTCAGCGATAGGACCTCAGCATTGTGATCTCAACATTGTGACCTCAGCATTGTGACATCAGCAATAGGACCTCAGCATTGTGACCTCAGCAATAGGACATCAGCATTGTGACCTCAGCAATAGGACCTCAGCAACAGGACCTCAGCAACAGGACCTCAGCAACAGGACCTCAGCAACAGGACCTCAGCAACAGGACCTCAGCAACAGGACCTCAGCAATTGGACCTCAGCATTGTGACCTCAGCAATAGGACCTCAGCAATAGGACCTCAGCATTTTGACCTCAGCAATAGGACCTCAGCAATAGGACCTCAGCAATAGGACCTCAGCAATAGGACCTCAGCATTGTGACCTCAGCATTGTGACCTGAGAATTGTGACCTCAGAATTGTGACCTCAGCATTGTAACCTCAGCATTGTGACCTCAGCATTGTGACCTCAAAAATAGGACCTCAGCAATTGGACCTCAGCATTGTGATCTCAGCATTGTGACCTCATCAATAGGACCTCATCAATAGGACCTCAGCAACAGGACCTCAGCAACAGGACCTTAGCAATAGGACATCAGCAATAGGACCATAGCAATAGGACCTCAGCAATAGGACTTCAGCATTGTGACCTCAGCAATAGGACCTCAGCAATAGGACCTCAGCATTGTGACCTCCGCAATAGGACCTCCGCAACAGGACCTCCGCAACAGGACCTCCGCAACAGGACCTCCGCAACAGGACCTCCGCAACAGGACGTAAGCATTGTGACCTCAGCAATAGGACCTTAGCAATAGGACCTCTGCATTGTGACCTCAGAAATAGGACCTCAACAATAGGACCTCAGCATTGTGACCTCAGCATTTTGACCTCAGCATTGTGACCTCAGCAATAGGACCTCAGAAATAGGACCTCAGCAATAGGACCTCAGCATTGTGACGTCAGCATTGTGACCTCAGCAATAGGATATCAATAATAGGACCTCAGCATTGTGACCTCAGCAATAGGACGTCAGCAATAGGACCTCAGCAATAGGACCACAGATATAGGACATCAGCACTGTGACCTCAGCAGTAGACCTCAGCATTGTGACCTCAGCAATAGGACCTCAGTATTGTGTCCTCAGCAATAGGACCTTAGCAATAGGACCTCAGCATTGTGACCTCACCATTGTGACCTAAGCATTGTGACCTCAGTAATAGGACCTCAGCAATAGGACCTCAGCATTCTGACCTCAGCAATAGGACATCAGCAATAGGACCTCAGCATTGTGACCTCAACAGTGTGACCTCAGCAATAGGACCTCAGCAATAGGACCTCAGCAATAGGACCTCAGCATTGTGACCTCAGCAATAGGACCTAAGCATTGTGACCTCAGAATTGTGTCATCAGCAATAAGACCTCAGCAATAGAACCTCAGCAATAGAACCTCAGCAATAGGACCTCAGCAATAGGACAAAAGCAATAGGACAAAAGCAATAGGACAAAAGCAATAGGACAAAAGCAATAGGACAAAAGCAACAGGACCTCAGAAATAGCACCTCAGCAATAGCACCTCAGCAATAGCACCTCAGCAATAGCACCTCAGCAATAGCACCTCAGCAATAGCACCTCAGCAATAGCACCTCAGCAATAGCACCTCAGCAATAGCACCTCAGCAATAGGACCTCAGCATTGTGACCTCAGCAATAGGACCTAAGCAATAGGACCTCAGCAATAGGACTTCAGCATTGTGACCTCAGCAATAGGACCTCAGCATTGTGACCTCAGCAATAGGACCTCAGCAATAGGACCTCAGCAATAGGACCTCAGCATTCTGACCTCAGCAATAGGACCTCAGCAATAGGACCTCAGCATTGTGACCTCAGCATTGTGACCTCATCAATAGGACCTCATCAATAGGACCTCAGCCTTGTGACCTCAGCAATAGGACCTCAGCATTGTGACCTCAGCAATAGGACCTAAGCAATTGGTCCTCAGCAATAGGACCTCAGCATTGTGACCTCAGCAATAGGACCTCAGCACTGTGACCTCAGCAATAGGAGCTCTGCAATAGGAACTCAGCTTTGTGACCTCAGCCTTGTGACTTCAGCAATAGGACCTCAGCAATAGGACCTCAGCATTGTGACCTCAGCAATAGGACCTCAGCATTGTGACCTCAGCATTGTGACCTCAGCATTGTGACCTCAGCAATAGGACCTCAGCAATAGGACCTCAGCAATAGGACCTCAGCATTGTGACATCAGCATTGTGATGTCAGCAATAGGACCTCAGCAATAGGACCTCAGCAATAGGACCTCAGCAACAGGACCTCAGCAATAGGACCTCAGCATTTTGACCTCAGCAATAGGACCTCAGCAATAGGACCTCAGCAATAGGACCTTAGCATTTTGACCTCAGCATTGTGACCTGAGAATTGTGACCTCAGAATTGTGACCTCAGCATTTTAACCTCAGCATTGTGACCTCAGCATTGTGACCTCAAAAATAGGACCTCAGCAATTGGACCTCAGCAATAGGACCTCAGCATTGTGATCTCAGCATTGTGACCTCATCAATAGGACCTCATCAAGATGACCTCATCAATAGGACCTCAGCAACAGGACCTCAGCAACAGGACCTCAGCAACAGGACCTCAGCAACAGGACCTCAGCATTGTGACCTCAGCATTTTGACCTCAGCATTTTGACCTCAGCATTGTGACCTCAGCAATAGGACCTCAGCAATAGGACCTCAGCAATAGGACCTCAGCAATAGGACCTAAGCAATAGGACCTCAGCATTGTGACGTCAGCATTGTGACCTCAGCAATAGGACCTCAGCATTGTGACCTCAGCAATAGGACCTCAGCAATAGGACCTCAGCACTGTGACCTCAGCAATAGGAGCTCTGCAATAGGAACTCAGCTTTGTGACCTCAGCCTTGTGACTTCAGCAATAGGACCTCAGCAATAGGACCTCAGCATTGTGACCTCAGCGATAGGACCTCAGCATTGTGATCTCAACATTGTGACCTCAGCATTGTGACATCAGCAATAGGACCTCAGCATTGTGACCTCAGCAATAGGATCTCAGCAATAGGACCTCAGCAACAGGACCTCAGCAATTGGACCTCAGCATTGTGACCTCAGCAATAGGACCTCAGCATTGTGACCTCAGCAATAGGACCTCAGCATTGTGACCTCAGCAATAGGACCTCAGCAATAGGACCTCAGCAATAGGACCTCAGCAATAGGACCTCAGCATTGTGACCTCAGCATTGTGACCTGAGAATTGTGACCTCAGAATTGTGACCTCAGCATTGTAACCTCAGCATTGTAACCTCAGCATTGTGACCTCAAAAATAGGACCTCAGCAATTGGACCTCAGCAATAGGACCTCAGCATTGTGATCTCAGCATTGTGACCTCATCAATAGGACCTCATCAATAGGACCTCAGCAACAGGACCTCAGCAACAGGACCTTAGCAATAGGACCTCAGCAATAGGACCTCAGCAATAGGACCTCAGCAATAGGACCTCAGCAATAGGACCTCAGCATTGTGACCTCAGCAATAGGACCTCAGCAATAGGACCTCAGCATTGTGACCTCCGCAATAGGACCTCCGCAATAGGACCTCCGCAATAGGACCTCCGCAATAGGACCTCCGCAACAGGACCTCCGCAACAGGACCTCCGCAATAGGACGTAAGCATTGTGAACTCAGCAATAGGACCTTAGCAATAGGACCTCTGCATTGTGACCTCAGAAATAGGACCTCAACAATAGGACCTCAGCATTGTGACCTCAGCATTTTGACCTCAGCATTGTGTCCTCAGCAATAAGACCTCAGCAATAGG
This sequence comes from Anas platyrhynchos, assembly GCF_047663525.1. NCBI lineage: Eukaryota > Metazoa > Chordata > Aves > Anseriformes > Anatidae > Anas > Anas platyrhynchos. The sequence continues at coordinate 10,528,425 of NC_092608.1, read as the reverse complement.
ACCTCAGCAATAGGACCTCAGCATTGTGACCTCAGCAAAAGGACCTCAGCATTGTGACCTCAGCAATAGGACCTCAGCAATAGGACCTCAGCAATAGGACCTCAGCAATAGGACCTCAGCATTGTGACGTCAGCATTGTGACGTCAGCATTGTGACCTCAGCAATAGGACCTCAGCACTGTGATCTCAGCAATAGGAGCTCTGCAATAGGAACTCAGCTTTGTGACCTCAGCCTTGTGACTTCAGCAATAGGACCTCAGCAATAGGACCTCAGCATTGTGACCTCAGCGATAGGACCTCAGCATTGTGATCTCAACATTGTGACCTCAGCATTGTGACATCAGCAATAGGACCTCAGCATTGTGACCTCAGCAATAGGACATCAGCATTGTGACCTCAGCAATAGGACCTCAGCAACAGGACCTCAGCAACAGGACCTCAGCAACAGGACCTCAGCAACAGGACCTCAGCAACAGGACCTCAGCAACAGGACCTCAGCAATTGGACCTCAGCATTGTGACCTCAGCAATAGGACCTCAGCATTGTGACCTCAGCATTTTGACCTCAGCAATAGGACCTCAGCAATAGGACCTCAGCATTGTGACCTCAGCAATAGGACCTCAGCATTGTGACCTCAGCATTGTGACCTGAGAATTGTGACCTCAGAATTGTGACCTCAGCATTGTAACCTCAGCATTGTGACCTCAGCATTGTGACCTCAAAAATAGGACCTCAGCAATTGGACCTCAGCATTGTGATCTCAGCATTGTGACCTCATCAATAGGACCTCATCAATAGGACCTCAGCAACAGGACCTCAGCAACAGGACCTTAGCAATAGGACATCAGCAATAGGACCATAGCAATAGGACCTCAGCAATAGGACTTCAGCATTGTGACCTCAGCAATAGGACCTCAGCAATAGGACCTCAGCATTGTGACCTCCGCAATAGGACCTCCGCAACAGGACCTCCGCAACAGGACCTCCGCAACAGGACCTCCGCAACAGGACCTCCGCAACAGGACCTCCGCAATAGGACGTAAGCATTGTGACCTCAGCAATAGGACCTTAGCAATAGGACCTCTGCATTGTGACCTCAGAAATAGGACCTCAACAATAGGACCTCAGCATTGTGACCTCAGCATTTTGACCTCAGCATTGTGACCTCAGCAATAGGACCTCAGAAATAGGACCTCAGCAATAGGACCTCAGCATTGTGACGTCAGCATTGTGACCTCAGCAATAGGATATCAATAATAGGACCTCAGCATTGTGACCTCAGCAATAGGACGTCAGCAATAGGACCTCAGCAATAGGACCACAGATATAGGACATCAGCACTGTGACCTCAGCAGTAGGACCTCAGCATTGTGACCTCAGCAATAGGACCTCAGTATTGTGTCCTCAGCAATAGGACCTTAGCAATAGGACCTCAGCATTGTGACCTCACCATTGTGACCTAAGCATTGTGACCTCAGTAATAGGACCTCAGCAATAGGACCTCAGCATTCTGACCTCAGCAATAGGACATCAGCAATAGGACCTCAGCATTGTGACCTCAACAGTGTGACCTCAGCAATAGGACCTCAGCAATAGGACCTCAGCAATAGGACCTCAGCATTGTGACCTCAGCAATAGGACCTAAGCATTGTGACCTCAGAATTGTGTCATCAGCAATAAGACCTCAGCAATAGGACAAAAGCAATAGGACAAAAGCAATAGGACCTCAGCAACAGGACCTCAGAAATAGCACCTCAGCAATAGCACCTCAGCAATAGCACCTCAGCAATAGCACCTCAGCAATAGCACCTCAGCAATAGCACCTCAGCAATAGCACCTCAGCAATAGCACCTCAGCAATAGCACCTCAGCAATAGCACCTCAGCAATAGCACCTCAGCAATAGCACCTCAGCAATAGCACCTCAGCAATAGCACCTCAGCAATAGCACCTCAGCAATAGCACCTCAGCAATAGCACCTCAGCAATAGCACCTCAGCAATAGCACCTCAGCAATAGCACCTCAGCAATAGCACCTCAGCAATAGCACCTCAGCAATAGCACCTCAGCAATAGCACCTCAGCAATAGCACCTCAGCAATAGCACCTCAGCAATAGCACCTCAGAATTGTGACCTCAGCATTGTGACATCAGCAATAGGACCTCAGCAATAGGACCTCAGCATTGTGACCTCAGCAATAGGACCTAAGCAATAGGACCTCAGCAATAGGACTTCAGCATTGTGACCTCAGCAATAGGACCTCAGCATTGTGACCTCAGCAATAGGACCTCAGCAATAGGACCTCAGCAATAGGACCTCAGCATTCTGACCTCAGCAATAGGACCTCAGCAATAGGACCTCAGCATTGTGACCTCAGCATTGTGACCTCATCAATAGGACCTCAGCAATAGGACCTCAGCCTTGTGACCTCAGCAATAGGACCTCAGCATTGTGACCTCAGCAATAGGACCTAAGCAATTGGTCCTCAGCAATAGGACCTCAGCATTGTGACCTCAGCAATAGGACCTCAGCACTGTGACCTCAGCAATAGGAGCTCTGCAATAGGAACTCAGCTTTGTGACCTCAGCCTTGTGACTTCAGCAATAGGACCTCAGCAATAGGACCTCAGCATTGTGACCTCAGCAATAGGACCTCAGCATTGTGACCTCAGCATTGTGACCTCAGCATTGTGACCTCAGCAATAGGACCTCAGCAATAGGACCTCAGCAATAGGACCTCAGCATTGTGACATCAGCATTGTGATGTCAGCAATAGGACCTCAGCAATAGGACCTCAGCAATAGGACCTCAGCAACAGGACCTCAGCAACAGGACCTCAGCAACAGGACCTCAGCAACAGGACCTCAGCAACAGGACCTCAGCATTGTGACCTCAGCAATAGGACCTCAGCATTTTGACCTCAGCAATAGGACCTCAGCAATAGGACCTCAGCAATAGGACCTTAGCATTTTGACCTCAGCATTGTGACCTGAGAATTGTGACCTCAGAATTGTGACCTCAGCATTTTAACCTCAGCATTGTGACCTCAAAAATAGGACCTCAGCAATTGGACCTCAGCAATAGGACCTCAGCATTGTGATCTCAGCATTGTGACCTCATCAATAGGACCTCATCAAGATGACCTCATCAATAGGACCTCAGCAACAGGACCTCAGCAACAGGACCTCAGCAACAGGACCTCAGCATTGTGACCTCAGCATTTTGACCTCAGCATTTTGACCTCAGCATTGTGACCTCAGCAATAGGACCTCAGCAATAGGACCTCAGCAATAGGACCTCAGCAATAGGACCTCAGCAATAGGACCTCAGCAATAGGACCTCAGCAATAGGACCTCAGCATTGTGACGTCAGCATTGTGACCTCAGCAATAGGACCTCAGCATTGTGACCTCAGCAATAGGACCTCAGCAATAGGACCTCAGCACTGTGACCTCAGCAATAGGAGCTCTGCAATAGGAACTCAGCTTTGTGACCTCAGCCTTGTGACTTCAGCAATAGGACCTCAGCATTGTGATCTCAACATTGTGACCTCAGCATTGTGACATCAGCAATAGGACCTCAGCATTGTGACCTCAGCAATAGGATCTCAGCAATAGGACCTCAGCAACAGGACCTCAGCAACAGGACCTCAGCAATTGGACCTCAGCATTGTGACCTCAGCAATAGGACCTCAGCAATAGGACCTCAGCAATAGGACCTCAGCAATAGGACCTCAGCATTGTGACCTCAGCATTGTGACCTGAGAATTGTGACCTCAGAATTGTGACCTCAGCATTGTAACCTCAGCATTGTAACCTCAGCATTGTGACCTCAAAAATAGGACCTCAGCAATTGGACCTCAGCAATAGGACCTCAGCATTGTGATCTCAGCATTGTGACCTCATCAATAGGACCTCATCAATAGGACCTCAGCAACAGGACCTCAGCAACAGGACCTTAGCAATAGGACCTCAGCAATAGGACCTCAGCAATAGGACCTCAGCAATAGGACCTCAGCAATAGGACTTCAGCATTGTGACCTCAGCAATAGGACCTCAGCAATAGGACCTCAGCATTGTGACCTCCGCAATAGGACCTCCGCAATAGGACCTCCGCAATAGGACCTCCGCAATAGGACCTCCGCAATAGGACCTCCGCAACAGGACCTCCGCAACAGGACCTCCGCAATAGGACGTAAGCATTGTGAACTCAGCAATAGGACCTTAGCAATAGGACCTCTGCATTGTGACCTCAGAAATAGGACCTCAACAATAGGACCTCAGCATTGTGACCTCAGCATTTTGACCTCAGCATTGTGACCTCAGCAATAGGACCTCAGAAATAGGACCTCAGAAATAGGACCTCAGCAATAGGACCTCAGCATTGTGACGTCAGCATTGTGACCTCAGCAATAGGATATCAATAATAGGACCTCAGCATTGTGACCTCAGCAATAGGACGTCAGCAATAGGACCTCAGCAATAGGACCACAGATATAGGACATCAGCACTGTGACCTCAGCAGTAGGACCTCAGCATTGTGACCTCAGCAATAGGACCTCAGTATTGTGTCCTCAGCATTGTGATCTCAGCATTGTGACCTCAGCATTGTGACCTCAGCAAAGGGACCTCAGCATTGTGACCTCAGCAATAGGACCTCAGCAATAGGACATCAGCAATCGGACCTCAGCAATAGGACCTCAGCATTGTGACCTCAGCATTGTGATCTCAGCATTGTGACCTCAGCATTGTGACCTCAGCAAAGGGACCTCAGCATTGTGACCTCAGCAATAGGGCCTCAGCAATAGGGCCTCATCATTGTGACCTCAGCAATACGACCTCAGAAATAGGACCTCAGCATTGTGACCTACGTAATAGGACCTCCGCAATAGGACCTCCGCAATAGGACCTCAGCAATAGGACCTCAGCATTGTGACCTCAGCAATAGGACCTCAGCAACAGGACATCAGCAATTGGACCTCAGCATTGTGACCTCAGCATTGTGACCTCAGCATTGTGACCTCAGCATTGTGACCTCAGCATTGTGACCTCAGCCATAAGACCTCAGAATTGTGACCTCTGCATTGTGACCTCAGCAAAGGGACCTAAGCATTGCGACCTCAGGAATAGGACCTAAGCATTGTGATTTCAGCAATAGCACCTCAGCATTGTGACATCAGCATTGTGACCTCAGCAATAGGACCTCAGCATTGTGACCTCAGCAATAGGACATCAGCATTAGGACCTCAGCATTGTGACCTCAGCAATAGGACCTCAGCACTGTGACCTCAGCACTGTGACCTCAGCAATAGGACCTCAGCAATAGGACCTCAGCATTGTGACATCAGCAATAGGACCTCAGCATTGTGACCTCAGCATTGTTATCTCAGCATTGTGACCTCAGCAATAGGACCTCAGCAATAGGACCTCGGCAATAAGACCTCAGCATTGTTATCTCAGCATTGTGACCTCAGCAATAGGACCTCGGCAATAGGACCTCGGCAATAAGACCTCAGCACTGTGACCTCAGCATTGTGACCTCAGAAATAGGACCACAGCAATAGGACCTCAGCACTGTGACCACAGCAATAGGACCTCAGCACTGTGACCACAGCAATAGGACCTCAGCACTGTGACCTCAGCAATAGGACCTCAGCAATAGGACCTCAGCATTGTGACCTCAGCAATAGGACCTCAGCATTGTGACCACAGCAATAGGACCTCAGCATTGTGACCTCAGCAATAGGACCTCAGCATTGTGACCACAGCAATAGGACCTCATCAAGATGACCTCATCAATAGGACCTCAGCAACAGGACCTCAGCAACAGGACCTCAGCAACAGGACCTCAGCATTGTGACCTCAGCATTTTGACCTCAGCATTTTGACCTCAGCATTGTGACCTCAGCAATAGGACCTCAGCAATAGGACCTCAGCAATAGGACCTAAGCAATAGGACCTCAGCAATAGGACCTCAGCATTGTGACGTCAGCATTGTGACCTCAGCAATAGGACCTCAGCATTGTGACCTCAGCAATAGGACCTCAGCAATAGGACCTCAGCACTGTGACCTCAGCAATAGGAGCTCTGCAATAGGAACTCAGCTTTGTGACCTCAGCCTTGTGACTTCAGCAATAGGACCTCAGCAATAGGACCTCAGCATTGTGACCTCAGCGATAGGACCTCAGCATTGTGATCTCAACATTGTGACCTCAGCATTGTGACATCAGCAATAGGACCTCAGCATTGTGACCTCAGCAATAGGATCTCAGCAATAGGACCTCAGCAACAGGACCTCAGCAACAGGACCTCAGCAATTGGACCTCAGCATTGTGACCTCAGCAATAGGACCTCAGCATTGTGACCTCAGCAATAGGACCTCAGCAATAGGACCTCAGCAATAGGACCTCAGCAATAGGACCTCAGCATTGTGACCTCAGCATTGTGACCTGAGAATTGTGACCTCAGAATTGTGACCTCAGCATTGTAACCTCAGCATTGTAACCTCAGCATTGTGACCTCAAAAATAGGACCTCAGCAATTGGACCTCAGCAATAGGACCTCAGCATTGTGATCTCAGCATTGTGACCTCATCAATAGGACCTCATCAATAGGACCTCAGCAACAGGACCTCAGCAACAGGACCTTAGCAATAGGACCTCAGCAATAGGACCTCAGCAATAGGACCTCAGCAATAGGACCTCAGCAATAGGACTTCAGCATTGTGACCTCAGCAATAGGACCTCAGCAATAGGACCTCAGCATTGTGACCTCCGCAATAGGACCTCCGCAATAGGACCTCCGCAATAGGACCTCCGCAATAGGACCTCCGCAATAGGACCTCCGCAACAGGACCTCCGCAACAGGACCTCCGCAATAGGACGTAAGCATTGTGAACTCAGCAATAGGACCTTAGCAATAGGACCTCTGCATTGTGACCTCAGAAATAGGACCTCAACAATAGGACCTCAGCATTGTGACCTCAGCATTTTGACCTCAGCATTGTGACCTCAGCAATAGGACCTCAGAAATAGGACCTCAGAAATAGGACCTCAGCAATAGGACCTCAGCATTGTGACGTCAGCATTGTGACCTCAGCAATAGGATATCAATAATAGGACCTCAGCATTGTGACCTCAGCAATAGGACGTCAGCAATAGGACCTCAGCAATAGGACCACAGATATAGGACATCAGCACTGTGACCTCAGCAGTAGGACCTCAGCATTGTGACCTCAGCAATAGGACCTCAGTATTGTGTCCTCAGCAATAGGACCTTAGCAATAGGACCTCAGCATTGTGACCTCAGAAATAGGACCTCAACAATAGGACCTCAGCATTGTGACCTCAGCATTGTGACCTAAGCATTGTGACCTCAGTAATAGGACCTCAGCATTCTGACCTCAGCAATAGGACATCAGCAATAGGACCTCAGCATTGTGACCTCAGCATTGTGACCTCAACAGTGTGACCTCAGCAATAGGACCTCAGCAATAGGACCTCAGCATTTTGACCTCAGCGATAGGACCTAAGCATTGTGACCTCAGAATTGTGTCCTCAGCAATAGGATCTCAGCAATAGGACAAAAGCAATAGGACCTCAGCAATAGGACCTCAGCAATAGCACCTCAGCAATAGCACCTCAGCAATAGCACCTCAGCAATAGCACCTCAGCAATAGCACCTCAGCAATAGCACCTCAGCAATAGCACCTCAGCAATAGCACCTCAGCAATAGCACCTCAGCAATAGCACCTCAGCAATAGCACCTCAGCAATAGCACCTCAGAAATAGCACCTCAGCAATAGCACCTCAGCAATAGCACCTCAGCATTGTGACCTCAGCAATAGGACCTCAGAATTGTGACCTCTGCATTGTGACATCAGCAATAGGACCTCAGCAATAGGACCTCAGCATTGTGACCTCAGCAATAGGACCTCAGCATTGTGACCTCAGCAATAGGACCTCAGCAATAGGACCTCAGCATTGTTACCTCAGCAATAGGACCTCAGCATTGTGACCTCAGCAATAGGACCTCAGCAATAGGACCTCAGCAATAGGACCTCAGCAATAGGACCTCAGCATTCTGACCTCAGCAATAGCACCTCAGCACTGTGACCTCAGCATTGTGACCTCATCAATAGGACCTCAGCAATAGGACCTCAGCCTTGTGACCTCAGCAATAGGACCTCAGCATTGTGACCTCAGCAATAGGGCCTCAGCAATAGGGCCTCATCATTGTGACCTCAGCAATACGACCTCAGCAATAAGACCTCAGCAATAGGACATCAGCATTGTGACCTCAGCAATAGGCCCATAGAAATAGGACCTCAGCATTCTGACCTCCGCAATAGGACCTCCGCAATAGGACCTCCGCAATAGGACCTCCGCAATAGGACCTCCGCAATAGGACCTCCGCAATAGGACCTCCGCAATAGGACCTCCGCAATAGGACCTCCGCAATAGGACCTCCGCAATAGGACCTCCGCAATAGGACCTCCGCAATAGGACCTCAGCAATAGGACATCAGCAATCGGACCTCAGCAATAGGACCTCAGCATTGTGACCTCAGCATTGTGATCTCAGCATTGTGACCTCAGCATTGTGACCTCAGCAAAGGGACCTCAGCATTGTGACCTCAGCAATAGGGCCTCAGCAATAGGGCCTCATCATTGTGACCTCAGCAATACGACCTCAGAAATAGGACCTCAGCATTGTGACCTACGTAATAGGACCTCCGCAATAGGACCTCCGCAATAGGACCTCAGCAATAGGACCTCAGCATTGTGACCTCAGCAATAGGACCTCAGCAACAGGACATCAGCAATTGGACCTCAGCATTGTGACCTCAGCATTGTGACCTCAGCATTGTGACCTCAGCATTGTGACCTCAGCATTGTGACCTCAGCCATAAGACCTCAGAATTGTGACCTCTGCATTGTGACCTCAGCAAAGGGACCTAAGCATTGCGACCTCAGGAATAGGACCTAAGCATTGTGATTTCAGCAATAGCACCTCAGCATTGTGACATCAGCATTGTGACCTCAGCAATAGGACCTCAGCATTGTGACCTCAGCAATAGGACATCAGCATTAGGACCTCAGCATTGTGACCTCAGCAATAGGACCTCAGCACTGTGACCTCAGCACTGTGACCTCAGCAATAGGACCTCAGCAATAGGACCTCAGCATTGTGACATCAGCAATAGGACCTCAGCATTGTGACCTCAGCATTGTTATCTCAGCATTGTGACCTCAGCAATAGGACCTCAGCAATAGGACCTCGGCAATAAGACCTCAGCATTGTTATCTCAGCATTGTGACCTCAGCAATAGGACCTCGGCAATAGGACCTCGGCAATAAGACCTCAGCACTGTGACCTCAGCATTGTGACCTCAGAAATAGGACCACAGCAATAGGACCTCAGCACTGTGACCACAGCAATAGGACCTCAGCACTGTGACCACAGCAATAGGACCTCAGCACTGTGACCTCAGCAATAGGACCTCAGCAATAGGACCTCAGCATTGTGACCTCAGCAATAGGACCTCAGCATTGTGACCACAGCAATAGGACCTCAGCATTGTGACCTCAGCAATAGGACCTCAGCATTGTGACCACAGCAATAGGACCTCAGCACTGTGACCTCAGCAATAGGACCTCAGCATTGTGATCTCAACATTGTGACCTCAGCATTGTGACATCAGCATTGTGACCTCAGCAATAGGACCTCAGCATTGTGACCTCAGCAATAGGACATCAGCATTAGGACCTCAGCATTGTGACCTCAGCAATAGGACCTCAGCATTGTGACCTCAGAATTGTGAACTCAGCAATAGGACCTCAGAATTGTGAACTCAGCAATAGGACCTCAGCAATAGGACCTCAGCAATAGGACCTCAGCATTGTGACATCAGCAATAGGACCTCAGCAATAGGACCTCAGCAACAGGACCTCAGCATTGTGACCTCAGCAATAGGACCTCAGCATTGTGACCTCAGCATTTTGACCTCAGCAATAAGACCTCAGCAATAGGACCTCAGCAATAGGACCTCAGCATTGTGACCTCAGCATTGTGACCTGAGAATTGTGACCTCAGCATTGTGACCTGAGAATTGTGACCTCAGCATTGTGACCTCAGCATTGTGACCTCAGCATTGTGACCTCAGCATTGTGACCTCAAAAATAGGACCTCAGCAATAGGACCTCAGCATTCTGATCTCAGCATTGTGACCTCATCAATAGGACCTCATCAATATGACCTCATCAATAGGACCTCAGCAACAGGACCTCAGCAACAGAACCTCAGCATTTTGACCTCAGCAACAGGGACTCAGCAATAGGACCTCATCATTGTGACCTCAGCAATAGGACCTCAGGAATAGGACCTCAGGAATAGGACCTCAGGAATAGGACCTCAGCAATAAGACCTCAGCCTTGTGACCTCAGCAATAGGACCTCAGCATTAGGACCTCAGCATTAGGACCTCAGCATTAGGACCTCAGCAATAGGACCTCAGCAACAGGACCTCAGCAACAGGACCTCAGCAACAGGACCTCAGCATTGTGTCCTCAGAAATAGGACCTCAGCAATAGGACCTCAGCATTGTGACCTCAGCAATAGGACCTCAGCATTGCGACCTCAGCAACAGGACCTCAGCAGTAGGACATCAGCATTGTGACCTCAGCAATAGGACATCAGCAATGTGACCTAAACATTGTGACCTCAGCAATAGCACCTCAGCATTGTGACCTAAACATTGTGACCTCAGCAACAGGACCTCAGCAATAGGACCTCAGCATTGTGACCTCAGCAATAGGACCTCAGCAACACGACCTCAGCAACACGACCTCAGCAATAGGACCTCAGCAATAGGACCTCAGCAATAGGACCTCAGCATTTTGACCTCCGCAATAGTGCCTCAGCAATAGGACCTCAGAATTGTGACCTCAGCAATAGGACATCAGCTATAGGACCTCAACACTGTGACCTCAGCAATAGGACCTCAGCAATAGGACCTAAGTATTGTGACCTCAGCATTGTGACCTCAGCATTGTGACCTCAGCAACAGGACCTCAGCAACAGGACCTCAGCATTGTGACCGCAGCAATAGGACCTCAGCAACAGGACCTCAGCAACAGGACCTCAGGAACAGGACCTCAGCAACAGGATCTCAGCATTGTGACGTCAGCAATAGGACCTCAGCATTGTGACCTCAGCAATAGGACCTCAGTATTGTGACCTCAGCAGTAGGACCTCAGCATTGTGACCTCAGCATTGTGACCTCAGCATTGTGACCTCAGCAATAGGACCTCAGCATTGTCACCTCAGCAATAGGACCTCAGCATTGTGACCTCAGCAATAGGACCTCAGTATTGTGACCTCAGCAGTAGGACCTCAGCATTGTGACCTCAGCATTGTGACCTCAGCATTGTGACCTCAGCATTGTGACCTCAGCAATGTGACCTAAACATTGTGACCTCAGCAATAGGACCTTAGCATTGTGACCTCAGCAATAGGACCTGAGCAATAGGACCTCAGCAATAGCACCTCAGCAATAGGACCTCAGCAATAGGACCTCAGTAATAGGACCTCAGCAATAGGACCTCAGCAATAGGACCTCAGCATTGTGACCTCAGGAATAGGACCTCAGCAATACGACCTCAGCCATAGGACCTCAGCAATAGGACCTCAGCAACACGACCTCAGCAATAGGACCTCAGCCTTGTGACCTCAGCCTTGTGACCTCAGCATTGTGACCTCAGCAATAGGACCTCAGCATTGTGACCTCAGCAATAGGACCTCAGCAATAGGACCTCAGCAATACGACCTCAGCAATACGACCTCAGCAATAGGACCTCAGCAACAGGACCTGAGCATTGTGACCTCAGCAATAAGTCCTCAGCAATAGGACCTCAGCATTGTGACCTCAGAAATAGGACCTCAACAATAGGACCTCAGCAATAGGACCTCAGCAATACGACCTCAGCAATAGGACCTCAGCAATAGGACCTCAGCAATAGGACCTCAGCAATAGGACCTCAGCATTGTGACCTCAGCATTGTGACCTCAGCATTGTGACCTCAGCAATAGGCCCTCAGGAATAGGCCCTCAGCAAGAGGCCCTCAGCAAGAGGCCCTCAGCAAGAGGCCCTCAGCAAGAGGCCCTCAGCAAGAGGCCCTCAGCAAGAGGCCCTCAGCATTGTGACCTCAGCAATAGGACCTCAGCATTGTGACCTCAGCAATAGGACCTCAGCAATAGGACCTCAGCAATAGGACCTCAGCATTGTTACCTCAGCAATAGGACCTCAGGAATAGGACCTCAGCAATAGGACCTCAGCAATAGGACCTCAGCAATAGGACCTCAGCAGTAGGACCTCAGCAGTAGGACCTCAGCAATAGGACCTCAGCAATAGGACCTCAGCAATAGGACCTCAGCAATAGGACCTCAGCAATAGGACCTCAGCATTGTGACCTCAGCGATAGGACCTAAGCATTGTGACCTCAGCAATAAGTCCTCAGCATTGTGACCTCAGCATTGTGACCTCAGCAATAGGACCTCAGCAATAGGACCTCAGCAACAGGACCTCAGCAATAGGACCTCAGCATTGTGACCTCAGCATTGTGACCTCAGCATTGTGACCTCAGCAATAAGACCTCAGCAATAGGACCTCAGCAATAGGACCTCAGCAATAGGACCTCAGCAATAGGACCTCAGCAATAGGACCTCAGCAATAGGACCTCAGCAATAGGACCTAAGCATTGTGACCTCAGCAATAAGTCCTCAGCATTGTGACCTCAGCATTGTGACCTCAGCATTGTGACCTCAGCAATAGGACCTCAGCAATAGGACCTCAGCAATAGGACCTCAGCAATAGGACCTCAGCAATAGGACCTCAGGATTGTGACCTCAGCATTGTGACCTCAGCAATAGGACCTCAGCAAGAGGACCTCAACACTGTGACCTCAGCAATAGGACCTCAGCATTGTGACCTCAGCAATAGGACCTAAGCAATAGGACCTCAGCAATAGGACCTCAGCAATAGGACCTCAGCAATAGGACCTCAGCAATAGGACCTCAGCATTGTGACCTCAGCAATAGGACCTCAGCATTGTGACCCCAGCAATAGGTCCTCAGCAATAGGACTTCAGCAATAGGACCTCAGCATTGTGACCTCAGCAATAGGACCTCAGCAATAGGACCTCAGCATTGTGACCTCAGCATTAGGACCTCAGCATTGTGACCTCAGCATTAGGACCTCAGCATTAGGACCTCAGCATTAGGACCTCAGTAACAGCACCTCAGGAGTAGCACCTCAGCAATAGCACCTCAGCAATAGCACCTCAGCAGTAGGACCTCAGCAGTAGGACCTCAGCAGTAGGACCTTAGTGTTTTAAATGTCTCAGGATTCAAATTAGGATTAAATAAAAAAATAGGATTTATTAAAATAATATAAAGGAATAGAGGTAAGCAAACAGCGCTTGGTGCACCGGGAGTCTCTGCTCCACCAGGACGCACACCAGTTACATCAAGCAGCTGATTTTTATGCACCTAGACTAATACATATTCATTACTACTTCTAAAAAAAAATAGATTATTATAATTAGGTTCCAGGGTCCAGTCCCTCCTACTGGAGCATGCGCATCAGTCTCCTCTGGGGGTCTCTAGGGGTCTTTCATGCTGAAGGCTCGTAGTCTTCCTCTCACCCTTTGTACTTACTCGGCACTATTCCAAGTTTATGGAACACTCTCTGTACACTCTCCACAGGTCTTGTCTCCCAACCGTCCTTCAGCTTCTTTTTTCTTCCTCTTAATCTCTTGGCCCCCCTGGCCAGATACCAAGGATCCTCATAGTATCCCATAACAGTCACTAGTTGTTATCAGTTGTTCTGAAACTCCCAGACATCAAACACAAACAGCTTTCTTATTTGACGCTTCACGAGTAATTAAAACTTTCTTCCCCAGCCATTCACAGACACATCTATAGCAGTGTTAAGTTAATCTCAAAGAAGACAGGAAAAAAAGGCTGTAACTGTTAGAACTAGAAGTCAGGAATAACAAAAGCAAACAGGTTCATAAATTTAGGGAGTGTTTTCTGAAGACGTGATAAATTGACTGGAATGAGGGGGAGACTGGGACACACTGCATCTGTGGTTCAAGAATTAAATTGCCAGTGCAGGGCCCAGAGGCAGACAGGATTCAAACAGAATTATTCTTTATGGACACGAATTTATGGACACGAATTGGAATTGTTAAAACATTCCTCACAATCCCTTATCTTCTTTTTAATATCCCCAATTCGTGTCTCTTCTGTTATTAATAATTGGATTTCATCAGTTTGTTCTTGGAGGGTCCAATCCTTAAGCATCATAATTGACATATTCCCTTCCTTTTTTAATGAAGTTATTACCAATGTACTATTTATCACCCGGTGTATTGATAATGTAAAACAAGGTATCATACAAGGTACAAATAATAACGTCATTACACCACATAACAATAAAAATAACACTCTTTTAACCCATGGTCCACCAGGCAGCCATGAAAATAAATCCCATTCCATATCCTTCCAGGTTTGTGTTTGCTCGCTCACCTCCCCCCCTCTCCTTCTCTGGGATGGGAGAGAGAAATGGGAAAGTGAAGCCTGTGAGTTGAGATAACAAGAAAATAATAATAATAATAACAATAATAATGATGATAATATTACTACTAGTAATAATGTATACGAAACAAGTGTTGCACAATGCAATTGCTCACCACCTGCTGTCCGATGCCCAACCCAACCCCGAGCAGTCCGGCCCTCCTCCCAGCCTGCCTGCTGGCAGGACAGTGAGAAGCTGAATTTGGCTTGGTCCTTGGCTTGGTGTAAGCACTGCTCTGTAACAATTAAAAACAATTAAAACATCAGCATATTATTAACATTCTTCTCATCCTAAACCAGAACATAACATTCTATCAGCTACTAGGAAGAAACACCCTTTTTATCAATCTTTAAACAGCAATTACTAAAGCTAAATTTTCCACAGACTTCTCCTTCTTGTGCTAGTAAATAATCCAAAGCTAGGCAATTTTGATACAAAGCAGTTCTCATCATTTATAACTATTTCTATTACAGCTAATAACCTAATTATTCTATTAAGTATATATACTGGGGTCCTATAGTCCCAGGATCTGTCTTCTGCCCACGTATCTGGATCATAATAGGCAAACACCTTCAGGGTTGATTCAGGCTTGTGTTACCGTTCGGCCTGTCAGGGTGATCCAGCTCCTGGAAAACGAATCACAAATTTATATAGGTTAAAATAAAGGTTCTTATGTTATTTTCTCAGGACAACCTGACCTTAGTGTGGGAGAAGTCCAGTCGAGGCCCTCTCACTCGGCAGTCAATACCCATAGGGGTTGCCTCCCTCGTGAGACCATACACACCACAGTGGAGGGTCCTGCCCTGGTCTTGCCTTCTCCCTTTCCTCACTTCAAGCTTGTCCCCTTTATTTGGCATCCTTAATTCATGCAGAGCCTCGTTGCCAGAATATTAGTTCTTCCTTAGCTTGAGTTTCAGTTTCCCAGGAGCGGACTCAGCCCTCCAAGTTTCAGTAGTTACTGGTCCTTTTATTCTGGATGCATGGGTCCCTTTCTGCGGTTCTCACAGCTGTTTCAGTAGTCAGTAAAACAAGGTACAGTCCCTCACACCGAGGGTTCAGTGATTCTTCCCTCCCGTGGCTGCTTGTTGAAACACTTTCTTTTTTATCTTCTGACAAGTTAAATAACAGTTATCTAATTTGCTTTGCCGTATGGCCCTTTCCAGGTTCCTGTAGCAGGATTCATCTGATAGCCTTTCAGGTTGATACAGATTTGACTACAGATACCAGGGTTTTGGCATTCATCACTAACTCCACAGTTTCCCAGCTGGACAGTCACATTCATTTATGTTGCATTCCTTCAGGGGCTTATCACTCCAGTCCTTGCAGTCTCTCTGCTGGTTACACACTTTATTGATATCTATGCATTCTCCACTTCTGCACTTGAATTTGCCAGGTCCTGAGCACTGAATAACATTGTTAGTTTGCTTCATCAGTGCCATCCAGACAGTCTCTCACACCATTGCACTGCCTACTCCCATGGACACAGTTCCCATCTTCACATCTGAACTGGTCTGGTCCACAGGTCCAAGAAGGGCAGTTAATTTCATCACTTCCATCCTTGCAATCAGGATCTCTGTCACATCACCACTTCTTGTGGATACATTCACCTGAGCCGCACTGCACCTCACTCACAGAACACTTCACCGGAGGTGCAGGCTGGCAGCCACACTGCTCCAAAGATTCATCCGAGTGGTCGGAGCAGTCACCTTGACCATTGCAGACAAAATTTTTTTGTCTGCATTGCTTTTGGAAATACATTGTCCACTACTGCATGTGAACTCTGCTGCACTACAAGTCACATTGCCACAATTCTCTTCATCCTCTCCACTGTCACAGTCTCTTTCACCATCACATTTCCATGACACTGTTCTCATATGACACAGCTCAGCACTTTTGTCAGACCCATCTTCACAATCCGGATCCCCATCACACTGCCATCTGTTTAGCACACACTGACCACTGTTGCACACAAAATCAGATTCAGCACACATCTTTTTCACATATCTTCTTCACACAAGCACTCTCATCACTGCCATCTGAGCAGTCTTCACATTTTACTCTAGCACCGTTGGCAGCAGTGCACAGTCAGGCGAAGGCGAGCAGCAGGCAGAGCACCCAGCACCCCGCACCGTCACCTGTGTCACTTATACTACTCCTATTACCCATGCTGTTAGTGTCAGTGGCATCCTCCTTTTCTTTTTGCCACTGACCATTCACTACAAATGGATGAGACACATGATTACTAGTTAGGAAAGAGAGTGTAACGTCTGCTATACGGCTGCAGGCAGTGCCAGCTGCAACCTTAGGTTTGTGAAAGAGCCTGCCGGTGGGCATTTGGCAGTGTGATCTGCGTCTCTGCACTCCTGCCCTGCAATAGAGCTAAGTCGTCATTAGTAATAGTTATAACACCGATCTGGGGACGAATAGTCTTTTTTGCATTGCAAGATAAACCTTTTATAAAAAGAATGCCAGAGTGAAGCAGCACAGCCGCTGCTGCCGCTGCCTCCATGGTTATGTCAGACAGGCTGCAGGGTCCTGATGTCCGCCCCTCTGCTCTGTGCCGACTCGCCACACGGTGAGGGTCAGCTACCGGTGTCCACTGACGCCTCTGGTCTCCCGTAGCAACTCGATCTCGGATGTTCCGCAATTACTTCAATTTCCCCGCGTTTTGCAGCTTCTGTCAGGTCTATTCTGTGTCTCTCAGAGCCGTCCGTGGCTCCGCAGCGTCTCTCAGGGCTCTCTCCGTCCAGCGGTAGTCCCTCCGTAGTGTCTCGGGTCTCCCAGCACTGCTCTGGTCTCGGCCTGTTCAGGTCTCAGCGAGTCCAGGTCTCGCCCTGTGCGGGCCTCATATGTTGCAGGAAGCATGTCATATCATGCTCCTGCCTTTTTCTTGTCACAGTCAAAACATTTAAGAGCAAAAATAGGATACACAAGATACACCGGGCCCATATATTAGGCACCACCACTCAAAACTTGGATAAAACAGCACTTCTTTTCAGTCTGTCAAGCACTTCGTTCGTCTCTGCCCACTCCCCTTGCGGAGAGTACGGAACAACGGATCGGAACTCTGCACTCGCTTTGCAGCAACGCTGCGTCTCACTCACACAGCACCATCGCACACGGAGGCCTCCAGCACATCTCATTCATACCACAGGAATATAATTTAGAATGATAACCAACCAAACAAGTATTGTCTCTGACTGTGTTCTTCGTGAAGTGACTTTTTTGTAACACTTTGTTTCAAACCCTTACATTTACACAAATACTTTCAACACAAAATACATACATAAAAACACATACAATTATTAACACTCCAGTTAGTATCCCTCCAGCAGCCGAAAACATACCGTTTGTCTGCAGTTTCAGGAGTTTCTTTGCTCCTGCGGTGAGCAGCCGAGAGTGGAGTCCCCTCCGAGCAAAAACACTCAGGGTGCACCTAGGGGCGTCCACGCTGCAGCCGATCCCGCAGCCGAGCAGAGTGTCTCCTGCCTGGCTCACCAAAATGACTCTCAGAAAGCTGACTCCACAATCAGTAGGATTGTAAAGTAGGTATGTTTACTCAGTTCCGTGAGGCACGGGGCGGGTAGTCCCCCCCAAAGTCGTGCAGGCCTAACGTGACAAATTGCTTTAGTAAAAAGTTACATATACATAAACATTCCTATACACACACATAACCTGTCCCTTTGTGAACAGTCCTCCTTATCTTAGGCCCCTTGGTTAAAGTCTGAACCATGAGGTTGTTTTTGATCTGGTTCTCGGGGTCCGAGAGGCTCCTGTTATCTGGTGGTATAAGCGCAGCACAGGCACAAATGGAGCACATATTCATTCTTAATCAATTGCTCTCTAATTTCTAATTCCAATGTTTCAGCTTGCTCTTTTCTGGATCCACGGGTATTCTACTATTAGTGTTCAAAGCCTGACAGACCCCGTCCTCCATGGATCAAAATACAGGGGGTCTTAAGGGTTCTTTTGGTCATTCTGTCATAAAATACTGGATCATTTTTAATTTACTCTTCAATTTTCTGGGGCCCCTATTGTTCCAATTTCTAATCATTATTCATAATGGACTTTTTGGTCATATATCTGGTAATTTGCTCCCTTTCTGGTCCTTGGTCTTCGATTTTATCTGACCCATCCGGGAATTTTACTAGTGGCACAGCCCTTGGTTGCCCAGTGAGAGTGTCTTGCAGGGGGTTTAGGACCTATCACCCACCCACGTATCCCTCTTCTCACCAGTCCAGCCCCCCCGACAGGAGATTAGAACCAGTGAGAAAACAAAAAGACCTCCACGCTGACTTTAGAAGTCTCAGTTACACTCTCACACACAAAAACTGGCAACCGTACCCTTACCCAACCGGACGGTATCTTACGAATCAGTCGTCTTCGTCCAGACTCCAATCGGACGGTATCCACCAGCGTCTCTGCTGTCTTCGTCTGGGATCGAACCAGACGGTATCCAAACGACTGTCGTCTTCATCCGGTTCGATTCCGGGCACCGGAATCCAACCGAACGGTATCCAAACGACTCTGTCGTCTTCGTCCGGATCTTCGCGCGCAGAATTACGGGCAAAAAATAGCCGGCAACAAGGGAGCTCAAAAAAAATCAAATTCTTTGCTTACCTTTATTCAGGTTCAGGATGGCATTAGTCCCGATCTGACTCAAACAGGAGCCACCAAATGGTGGGGCGCCTCTCCTAGATTAAATCAGAATTCAGGAACTATAACCATCCCGGACGAGCCCCCAAATTGTTATAAATGGCTCAGGATTCAAATTAGGATTAAATAAAAAAAATAGGATTTATTAAAAGAATATAAAGGAATAGAGGTAAGCAAACAGCGCTGGCTGCACCGGGAGTCTCTGCTCCACCAGGATGCACACCAGTTACATCAAGCAGCTGATTTTTATGCGCCTAGACTAATACATATTCATTACTACTTCTAAAAAAATAGATTATTATAATTAGCTTCCGGGGTCCAGTTCCTCCTACTGGAGCATGCGCATCAGTCTCCTCTGGGGGTCTCTAGGGGTCTTTCATGCTGAAGGCTTGTAGTCTTCCTCTCACCCTTTGTACTTACTCGGCACTATTCCAAGTTTATGGAACACTCTCTGTACACTCTCCACAGGTCTTGTCTCCCAACCGTCCTTCAGCTTCTTTTTCCTTCCTCTTAATCTCTTGGCCCCCCCTGGCCAGATACCAAGGATCTCATAACAGTCACCAGCAGTCACCAGTTATTATCAGTTGTTCTGAAACTCCCAAACAGGTTGACGACTCACGAGCAATTAAAACATTCTTTCCCAGCTATTTACAGTCATCTACATAACATCTATAGCAGTGTTAAATCAATCTCGAAGAAGACAGAAAAAAAACCCTGTAACTGTTAGAACTAGAAGTCAGGAATAACAAAAGCAAACAGATTCATAAATTTAAGGAGTGTTTTCTGAAGACGTGATAAATTGACTGGAATGAGGGGGAGACTGGGACACACTGCATCTGTGGTTCAAGAACTAAATTGCCAGTGCAGGGCCCAGAGGCAGACAGGATTCAAACAGAATTATTCTTTATGGACACGAATTTATGGACACGAATTGGAATTGTTAAAACATTCCTCACATCAAGAACTATGCTTTCTCTTGACTAAATGGTATTTACATGTAGTACAGTGGAAGATCAAGGAAAACCTGTAAAAAGATTTCCCCAGTGAGAAGCAAGATTTCAGAAACAGGATGTGTACAGAAAATCCACAATAACATCGAGGCAAATACAGTAATGAACTACTACAAAACCAAGGATAAAAAAATTAAAGAATATTTCAAGGTTCATTTCTTAAGATTTATGGCACCACCTGTGAGGTTGTCTTTTAATTAAACAAATTAAAAAATCTGGATTTCTGAGTACACCTTTAGTTTATTTCCGATGAAAAATATGATTTAAATTAGAGTATTTTACAGGAAGTTTTTTGTTGTTTTTTTTTTTTTTTTTTCCCCCCAGAGTTCAATTTTGTTCCTAAGAAAAATCAAACAAAACCCTCAGTTTTGTAAATAACTAACTCTAATGTAAGCAACAGTTTAGTGTAAATACCTGCTTTTATAAATGAAACAATCCCATTAAATAATGTACATCAACGGAACTCAGCAGCATTCTACCACTGACATGCTGAAGGTCTTTGTTATAATAAATTAGTAACCAGTAAGCAACAGAAACCTATTCTGTAAAGGTTAACATTCCCCCAAAGTCTTAAATGGCTCAAGACTTTAAACCGTGTGTTGTTTTTTTGTTTGTTTTGTTTGTTTGTTTTGATAGAGATGAAAATTGACAAAACTGAAATTTAAGTCACATACAAAACAATTTTCAGAGGACATTTTTACCAAGTAACTCAGTAAAACCGAAGGTCGGGGGAAGAAAAGAAGGGTTTTCTTCTAAGCATTCTCGTCATCTAAATAAATGAGGAATATATGTTCTTTAGGCTAGTTATTTTTTAGTTCATATTCTGAACTACACAGATATATAGGCAAATTGAGAGATTCATCTTACATATCTGTGACAAACATTTTAAACATAATTGCTAACAATGAAAGTCCAGCATTATTTGTATTGGAGCAAATGAACGTCAAAACAGAGATGCGCTTTTAAAAAAAGAGAAAGGTCCCCAAGTTCAGTGATCTAATGGCAATTAACAGAAAAACGGTACTAAAGGATTACTTTATTTCGGAGAGTTTCTGTAATATAAAACAAATCCTTTCCAAAATCGAAATGTCTAGCTCGCGATTCTGAAGCAATGCAGCCAAAGTATGGAAAAAGCGTTCATTACTGCAGTCTTCCAGGAAAATCTTTAAGTAAACTGTAAAAGAAAATAGTTAAAAAGTTTAATCACAGCACTTGGCTCATGGAAAACTAAATCATTGATTTATAGCTTTTGAGGGTTTTATATGCGCCTCATGCTGTGCAACCATGAGAACAATGTACTAACTGGGTATATTCTAGGCATGTGATGCAAAAATCAGGTAAAACCGCGAACAAAACTCACCCAAGTTCCTAAGAATTCTGATATTACCAGCACTTGTGGTATTAAAACAAGGCCTATTCCCTTGAGAACAAAGGAAAACAGGACACTGAGCAATTTTAAACTCAGATAAAAAAATCTCATCTTCAACATGTTTATTCAATGCTCCTTTTCTTATGATGACATAAGGAGAACACTAAGCTATGCTAAAAAAACTGACAAGGAAATATTTTAAGCTGCTGCAAAATGACGTACAGAAATAGTACATGTAGACACTGATGACTAGACAGCTTTTCATTATCAAAACTGTCACCGTACCGTTTCAAGACAGGCAGAATCGTAATTGAGAGGTCAGAGTTGGATAAGAACACCTGAATATCAAAACAATTCCTGTAAAATGCTGGATAATTTTTAAACATGGCCATATAGTATAATCTTTTCTATTTATCCTGCTCCCCAAAACTTAGTCAATTCAGAATAAAGTAAAATCTGTTCCCTTGTGTTATTTCACTCTTGATTCTAATAGTACAGACTGATTTAGAGCAACACCATAAAGAACATAAGTACCGATTTAATAGGTCACAGAACTGAACACATTTGTTAGGAATCCAACAAAACAAGTCACTATTCACTGCACTCTGCCCTTAGCGTATAAACACACTTGGTATGCCCCAGGATATAGTTACTTAGAATATGCCATTAAATTAATAGTTATTGTAATATTATTCTACTTTTACTGTAGAAGAAGGAGGTCCTACAATTTATTCCTATAAATATCCTTAAATATCTAAAAATGCCTTAAATTCCTTTTTGTAGGTGTAAACAAATACCATATTCTGCTTACTTGGGCATTTCTTTGCTGGCTTGTTCTTACTGGTCTCAATAATACTGTATTATTTTATTATTAAAAATACCGGTCTTAAGGTATCTTAAAAAAACTTTATTAATATATATACATACACATATACATACAGATACACTGTAAAATGTTTTAACTGTGAGGTTTATAAAACAATATAAAAAATACGCTGAGGGAATTTTACCATAAAGCAGAAGAGCCAAAGTGGAAATAATACCTCAAGTTTCACAAAGTTCAATCACATGAAAGCAAACTGATAAAGACATGCATTTAAAGAGATTTTTCCTACATTGTTTATCTATTCATTTTATATATTCATTTCAAATAAGCTTTTGCAGAATAGATTTTAAATCATCACAAATGTACAAAATAAGCATATAATTTAAATGCCTGTCTATCTGATGAACTAGAAGAATAAAAACTGTGTATTTTTACATATTTTTCTGCATCATCTCTGCACAGATTTTGTTTTTATTAACTACTGTAGAAAAACTAACTTGGAATCTATCCGGTCAGGATTTGACACAATTTTAAATAATCTGCAAAAGCCTCCCATAGGAGCCATAAAAAATTGCAGCATTTGGTAGTTACATTAACTTAACTTCATTGGTAGACTGTAATGAACAATGAGCAATTTATCACTGTTGACAGAACTCATCTGAAATTTACCCTCAAAGTGATCAGTCACTCACAGCATCAAGTCTCACCAGCTATTGTCATTCAGAAATTTCTGTTTTATAGCTAAAGCTCTGTCACCTCAGAAAATGAAGACTGTCAGGAACACCAGCTTGAAGTTCATGTTTTAACAAATTAACCATTACGGTTTTGCCTCGTTTCTAATTGCATGTGGATCTGCCAGGAGAGCGGACCAACCCAACAGAGTGATGGAGAGTTAGCTCGTGGAAAAGTTACATAAGGACCACAGAAAAAGAACCAGTAACTACACTGAACAGCTTGCTGATGAGCTGCTGTCTCTTACACAGTCACTGGCAAGATTGGAACCATTTGCTGAGTTTAACTGATTCTCGTCGTCAACAGCTGGGCCTGGTAAGAGCCAGTGGTTATAGCACAACGGAGGGCAGGCGAGGTAACAGTCAGTGCAAGGCCCCTCGAGTGTGGATGCCTTCGTGGGTGACCCCGAGTTAAGAGAGCCCAAGGACAGGTCCAGCCCATCACCCAGTACATGTTGACCTCAGGATGGTATCAATTGTTCTTCAGCTTCCTAGATGTGCAAGACCTTCACGCAGCTATGACACAGGATGTACGGGAGGCCACCCTCATTCTTAAATGACCATCACAAACATACACACACAAAAAAAAGCAATAAAAAAGGTTAAAAATAGAACAGGATTCCTTATGTCACAGAAGTAAGTTGGACTGAACAGAAGTTTACAAAGATCAGAAAAGACCAGAACAAAAACCTACACCTTGGAGGCCAGGAACTACCTTTATAACAAGACAGATTGACAGGATTCTGGATGTGAAACACCTGAACCAAACAGGGATGGGGTACATGAAAAGCTGCGTGCCAGTAAAGATGAACAGCAATAAGACTATTAATTCTAATTTGTCATTAAGATACTACCTATAGATAGGAAACAGATGGTACCAATACCTGAACGGTTACATTTGACATGCAACAAGGTTACAAGCAACATGGCAAAATGTGAACTTGTCACAATTTATCTCCATTATTCTTCCAAATCTAGGCATCCAGCAGATCGAAATGACTACTACTAGATAACAGAACATGTACTGTTAGTGGAATTTTTCTTCAAAGTAATGTCAGATACCATCAACCCTGCTTAGGTTTTTCTTTCCCAGTTACTATACCGATCAAAATTATGATGATTAGAAATACTTTAGTGTAAAAAAAACAAATAGATAAACTAACCACACGGTCTGAAAGGATGAAAACAACATCAGGTAAATCTTTCTGCCACTTATCTCACTACAAAATGCCTTCTAACTCAACGTTGTTCCATCCCAAGTCAAACACGCTTTCTGTTTTTGCCCCTATAGTACATGGTAACAAAATACCCCAAGCCAACAATATACATTTCACAAATAGCAGCAGTCCCTTCTCCTTCCCTTTTCTGTTCCAAAAAACAATGAATACTTTTTATTTTAAGAAAATTAACAAGGATTGTTCCACATGACACTGGAATGGCTCACTACTTGTGTGTTCATCCAGATTGTTATCAACTGATTCTTTGCCTGTGTCACCTGGAAAACCACTGTGAAGGAGACTATTAACCCTTTTATAGGACCACACCACAGTACAACTCATTGAAACATAACCATCCCTTACAGATGTGCCATTTCCAATTACTTTAAAGTGAAAAATGGCTACGGGTGAGCTGTTCACATTAGGGGGGTAAAAAAAGATAAAAGTTTATTTATTTATTTATTTATTTTATCTCCACCTGCTAACAGGATTTCATGAAATGGCTGCCCTGGCACAGCCTTACTTCAAAAGAAAATTACTCATTGGCAAAACATCAGCAAGGTAAACCAGTGGAATAAACAGAAAAGCTAAACTAAACATCAAAAAAAATCACACCACTAAGAAAGCAACCAGGACAAGATGTAAAGCTTGGATGCTGACAGTGAGAAGAGACGGACAATTCAGAAACATACTTTATATCTCTAATGAATTTAAATGACACAAATGAATGCTAATGCTAGATCAGGTTATTTATAGAGAAGCGGCACGTTATTTTTGATTTGGTATTTATGCTTACCTCACCTACTTTCATCATAACTTTGTATGTATTTTTTTCAATTACTCACTTTTATCGTTGTTCATGGCCATCTCAACTAATGCATTAAGTGCAATAAAAAGGAGACATTTTTTGGATATAGTTAAGTGGCTTAGTATGATAGGCACACATCGGTATTGCAAAAATAAGATCTTTCCTTCATCTGTCTTCAAGTCCACGCAAAGGGAACGAAATGCCTGAGTCAGGTAATTCACTGAAAGATAACAGAAAACAGGGAATAAAAATTATGTAATCACAGTTCCATTAGATGATCACAAATACATGAATATTTATCCTAAGAGTTACTGTTGCAGATATATACTAATTAAAAAAAAAAAATTAAATGGCTGAAAATATTAATTTACTTATTTGTTTAAATGCATCTTCTGCCTATTTTTATTCCTTACAAAAATTGTTGTGAGTGGAAAAAAAGACAAGTTACAACTCACAAATTGAGCAAAATATATTTGCAAATATAACACCTTTCTAATCTCTTCCTTAAGAGAGAAAAGAAATCACAAGCTGCATAGTTTGGGACTATATTGGTTTCAACATCTGGGAAGCCTCTAATAAAGGAGTAAAAGGCTCATTCATCTGAATAACTGCAATTACTGTCATGACAGCAACTATTCACATTCCTTTCCATAAAAAGCTGTAGTTTAAGTTATATATGCATCCACGTTATATATGCATCCACGTTATATATGCATCCATTTTGGAGAACACTAAATTATTCAGAGAATTTAGATTAAGTGAATCAATTCAGTTTTCTTAATTTCATGATGTCAAATCTTCCTCAATATCTTGGAATAGCATTGATCATCTGGAGCACAGAAAATTAAGAGTAAGGGAAAAATTTATCACATAGCAAAAGTTTAATTACAGTGCCATCTGCTGGATATTAGCATCTTGAAGGGAACAGGATATATATGTTTAAACTGAATGTGCTGCTTTGTCATCGCTAGATCATTAGACATGTGGTCAGTGATGAAAATTCATACACGGTAAGTTTCAACATAAATTTAACAGGTAATTTTTTTCCATGTTCTATAGGCTCGCAGTAAAAACCAACCATGAGAAGCTAAACTGATTCATTCTGATCAACAGCTTTCATCTGCTTATAGTTAATCTCTGCAATAAGTACTTTTTTTGTATTGTAATTCATTTGCATCATTTTCAAACATTTCTAGAAATGTGAGTTTCAATTTCAGGGTAATCATGCTTCACCAAAATATTCTGACTGAAACTATATGATACTGAAATTGAAAATACACTGATTCTTCCCTCCAACAGCTGAAATACTGTATTTGTTTATTAATGGTGACAGGGTGGTCTTCCAGAATGTTTAAATCCTACTTATTCTAAGTACTACCAGTATAAATACTGCACAGGTCAGTATTTTTGTCATCACTTCAAAGAAAACGTTTTTTGTCTTTTCAGGCCCTGTTTGTTTTTAAAGAAACTGCTGCTGAGAAGAGATACTACGGCATCCTGGAAATTGCACAAGTGGAGTAACTCTCATGAACTGAAGCAAAAGTCACTAAGAACTGCGATATCTCCAGACAAGTACGACCTCGTTTGCTTTTGCCTGTTAACAAAATACATTACTATACTGCATCAGCATATGGTAGCATTCTTCAATGCTGATAATGTTTATGGGTAGCCACTTGCAGTGACAGACTTGGTAGGAGAAAAGGGGAGACAGCAGAGAGGTAAGAGCTAGATAGAGTATGAGCTTTACATTAAACTTTGACAAAGCAATGAAATTCTAGAACTGTTCTGAATTTGCTACTGATTTCAGTTTACTGAGGAGCAATTAGCTGTACCATTATATGCAGTGCAGATCTTGACAAACAAATCACTGCTACGGTGATTGCTTGAGAGAATTACCAACATCTCTTTTCCCCTTTGTCACAAAATACGTTGATCTCACTGACATAAATAAAGCATATTAAAATGACCACACAAATTATGACATGAATAATAGCAAGGTTCATACTTGCTTCCCTATATTATGCTTCATCAGGTGGTAAAATTCAAATAAAACATCCTTTACTACTAAAGCATTACAGATGCTACAGTATCATTGAACTGCTGCATTTTGTACATTTGTTTTTTTGTCTGGGCACATACCTGAAAATAAGATTTAAAAAAAAAAAAAAAAAGAAAAAGAAAAAGATAATTTAAAAAAGACATAATAAAAACCAGAACTTACTTCGTTTTGCTGTTCTAAGCACAACTAAAGTTGACAGAAACCTCAAAGGCATAGAGGAGCTTTTAAAGAAATGTGCAGCTTTTGGTTTACTCTGTGTAGACTTTTTAGTCCATTTTTGCATGCTTCCCTTTTGTACTGCGCCTTTGAGAATAACTTCTGCAAGTCTCTCCATTGTTGCTGTCATGCTTGCATCCTGTTTCAAACAACGTGCACATTTAGCGTAAACATTAAAATACATGAAAATCCTGTCTGCTAAGTACGTATGTTCCCCTAAGGATTAAATATTAAATAGCAGATGTCGTGACCGTGTATTGCAATATAGTCTGTACATGGGATACTACTTTGCGTTCCACAAGCAGTTGAACAACATTAGCACAGGGCCTAGTCAACACACACTTCACAAAGAAACAAGGTAGTCAGGGCCCCTGATATGCTGACATTATTTAATTTGCCTCTGGTTCCAGAATAAAGTCAGTTCAAACTCAGCTTTAATCAGTGCTGCCTACTACACTACCCTCTTTTGTGAAGATGCCTGAAGCTAGGTCCTACAAAAGCATTTACAGAACTAAGGTCTAAACATGACCCTTAAGAATACTGTACAGGTAAGATGTATTGGACTTTTCAAAAACCGGTGCAGAAATATTACTTCAGAATCAAACTTAATAACATGCTCATTTAAAATACGTTCTCATTAGCACTGGAACCACCAGCTTAGTTCTATTCAGTTAGACACTGAGTAGAGAACAAAGAAATCAAAATACCTTTGCTACTTTGCCACACGTTGCCATCAATTTCAACAAATCTCATGCATAAAGCGAACAAAAATATATTTCTTTTCCTAGTTCACACGTTTTGTAAGCACATATGGAAAATACCATTTCTGAGATGCTACACACTACTGCAACAAAGATCACATATGTGTGCAAAAATATGTTTACAGACACGGTGCAAAATATTACAACGAATGTGAGAAAGTTAATTTGGTGAGAATTAGTTTTTCATTTGCTATGTATCTGTGGTAGGCATGTATGCTTTGCAAAGACAGCAAAGTTTCTTTTATATATACTCCCTGAAAATATCTACTTTTCATACTCATTTATAATACAAAATATCTCTTGGGAATTTACCTGACTACCAGTGTCTATCTGCCTTAGAGACCAGTAGATAAATTGAATCACAGACATATGTAGTTTAGGATCCACAAATGGCATCCACTGGAGCTGTCCAGTGACCATAGGCAAAAGCTGTAAAAATACAGAATGGCAAAGTTACGTGCAGTATACGAACTTACAGTACAAGCTAACCACAAGTAAAAAGCAAACTAAGCAAAACTAAACCAAACTAAAATCAACGTATTCCCGGAGTTTAACAGACTACATGTACAAATACTCACTGGGCAGATCTGGTACAGGTAACAGAATTATATACTGAATTTACATTTTACACAGGTTTACACAAAAAGTGGAAAGACATTGTGTGAGCTCAAGCTCTGAAGTCTAATACCAAGGGCTACAAATTTTAGATAGAATAATAATTAAACAAACAAACAAACAAACAAACAGAAAAAGCAGATTTCCTGAACGCTTCACTGATTTCCAAGCCTCGGTATCCCAAAAAAGCATTACAAGTATAGCACGGCATCATCTTTTATAAGACATAACTTGAACTTTTAATACCTAGTATCAGCACTAAAATACTTTAAATTAGACGTGTGTATCTCCTTAGGAAAAAGGAATTACATACAGTATTACAGATAAAACACGAGATAAATTATCAGCTGAGAAAAGTGACTTAAAATAGAAAGACAGGTGGAATCTCAAGGTCAGACTGCACACTACACATTTCCTTAAAAATGATCTGTATAAATATCTGTATGAAAAATTATCTATTACATCTCACTGTTGGAATTAATACTGAAGGATTAACTGCTGTTTTCTTTTAATTCATGTATTCAAAGCGTGTGTAAAACAGGCAGACCTGTTACACTCAGAAATAATACAAAGAATCTTAACATTTCAACCTAAACAAATTCAAATGCCTTTACCTTCATACAATTTTCTAGAGTGTAGTTTTCTTTAGCACACTGAGGTTTCTCACTGCCCTCTCTCTCTTCTTGTATTTCTATTTTGCTAAGGTGTTGGTCTGAGATCCAGTCCATAAGAATAGTTAAGGGGTCGTAAACTTTTGAAATCCGTAGTAACTGTAACACATCCACAACATCAGTTATTTCAGTTTTCAAGTCTATGATTTTCTAAACCACAATACCAATAGACTAAAATATACGAGTACATTAGTAATACGCACATGCTTTATTTTGTGCTTAAACAAATGTTTATGAAAGCCTTGGGAAGAGATTTTCACATACAAAATCACTCTATTTTATAATTCTAACTAAATGGATCATAGGAGAAAGAAAATATTTAATGATCTGTGCATGATCCTCATTTTAATACATTTAATACACTCCTTTGCTTTATTTCATACAATCTACTTAGGCTAAATTTTAACTGTGTAACTAGCATTGTTGGAAGAATAAAGATTTCGTGAAATTGTCATGCTGTCCCTCTGCTACAACTGTACAGAAAAGCTCTGTGAAAGGTATCCAGACGTTCCTGAAGACAAACTACATGAACATCTCTCTAAAACCTTCACAAGTTTTCTTGTATCTACCTTCAGACAACTGTTCTTCTCTTCACTCAGAATTCTAACTACTGATACTGCTCATATATCACTTGCGACTGTGAGAAAAGAATATGGGGCAAACTATAACCGCCATTTAAATATAAGTAGCATACTCTATGGATACAACAAGCATCCTGATCATCATGTAAGTCCTCTATGAATACTTCAGTTTGCACAAAAGAGAAAGAGAAAGAAAGATTTTACTGAGACTAGGAAGCAGATGATTTTAATCATACTCAAGAGCATCAGAACTGCAATTCACTGAAGGAGCAACGGTCAAAAGAGTTTAGGCAGCAATTTGCTTGTCAGCATTTAGGTCAGATTTAAGTCAAGTGAGAAGAAAACTTTAACTTTGTATTCTTGTGAACCACTGTCTCAGCGTGCCTTTAAGAACAGAGAAAATACTCCTTTAATTAACACTTTCAAAAATAACTAACTCTAAAGTCTTTAATACTGCAAAAGCTCTGAGAGACTAAATTTCATGTACTAGAAAACGAAGCAGAAAGTATTTACAACCATTCACACAATTCTTGTCTTAAAGAAACAAAATCAGCAATTTTAAAAACAACTTGTTCAAACATTTAAAATTGTTGACTGTAACTTGCAAAGCTACTTACAAACTTGACTGTACTGCTTGACTACTTGACTGTAACTCGTAAAGCTAGTAACAGGAAATAATTAATCTTGCCTGGGTTTTTAGCAATTCGTTATTTTCCCTCAGAGAGTTAAGCGATGACCTCAGTTCGTTATTTTCATCAGTCATTTTTCTCAAGGTTTCTCTCAGTTGGCTCATTTTTGTCTCATGCTGCTAGAGAAATATCAAATTTTAAAACGTGATTAACAAGAGAGTCTTTTTAGAAATAATTCTCAACTAAGTTCCATTTCAGTGTTAAAAAATAGGACAAACTTTCAAAGATCAAATTTGTAATTCTTCATGGTCCAATCTGCACATACCACCAGTAGTGAAGAAAGCAACATCCACACCACATATTAAGAAGAAATATAAAGAAAATGGGAGCCATGGTGTACAGCCTATGGATCTTGTTTTTTTTTTCCAGAAAATACCTAGATCTTCTCATTGATCCTCTTGTACATTCCTCAGTTAAGTCAGGTGTGGGGAAGAATTGTGAATGAAAACAAATGTCAAAGCTTTTGTTTACACTTAGCTCTTTTTTCTTTTAGCATCCATTTTAACCACAAATATGCCCAATTCTCCCTTTTTTGAATCTTTCAAATATTCTAACTATTCACTGCTGATAGTTAAGACGCTTTAGTTCACCTGTACTTAAACACCTGTCCTGCAATGTCCAGGAATGTATCCAATACGTGCTACATTTCATCGAATTGGAAAAAAATAATTGTGAAACTCAAGATAGTAATCTTTTAATATTTGTTATTATTATTAGTCCACAATATAATTTAATACCAGTACATACCATTAAAATATAAGCAAAAACAGACAAAAGAAACTGCAACAAAGGAAAATTGAAGCGACAATTACTTGTAACAGTCAAAAACCTGCGTGCCTTGAAAAAGAAACCAAGGAATATGTCTTTTTTCCCCTTCACTGGAAATTTGAAATATAATTAAATATTTTCCAGCAGATTCTGGAAAAAAAAAAACCAACACTGAGGCTTTGAAGCCGAGTATAAAACAAATGTTTTCAGAAAATAACATTCCATTTCTCAGAAACCGTGAAAATCTTCTATGTGAAAATAGCTTTTTGTTCAGAAGTGTTGTCTTCTGTACTAGGAATTCAACCATCCACTACATTTTCTTAAGCCTCACTCTCAGACTGTTATCATGCTGCAAAAAGGACTTAAGCGGTAAATATAGAAATGATCTCATCAACAAAGAAAATGCTACAGATAGGCTCCAAACGGAGTGCTCAATTACTTCCATTGAAAAGGCCAAACCTTTAGAGTTAACCAAGCCTAGGAAAAGCTTGCCCAGCTTGGGATGGAACAGGAGCAAGGTGGCTTGAAATTGACCATAAACTTTCAAAACAGTCAGGGACAGCAGAATTATAAGTGAAAGGTTTTGAGAGGAAATAAAAAAGAATTAATATTCTCAATTTCTCCAAACCACATTACACAATGCTTTATAAGGCTTGCATATTTGGGGTTTTGACAATAATTTCACAGTTCTTCAGGGATTTGGCAATAATTTCACAGACCACAGGGCTGTTGTAGGTGGTGCCAGGATGTCTAAACCATCCAATTCCATTATCAAATCGGGTACCATCTGTATCATAATAAAGTGCATCACTTCATTCCTGCCAAATGTTTGTCTAGTCTGTTCCGAAGACCTGCAAATACTGGAAGCACCAGTCTTACTGACCTCTCTAACCCAGTGGTTAACTGCTTCATTTTAATCTAGTTTTCCCAAATTTCAACAGTAATCTGTACCTACACATCCCACAATTCATTGCACCATTCTGAACTGGAAACCACACCAAACTCACTAACAACAGTTTGGCACTTTTTATGCTAAATCTTTCATTTGGGGGTTTCAAACACTTTAAAGAAATAAGCATTATATCCAGCAAACATATGATGGCTTAAGAAAACTACAAGCAAGTTAAAATGTATGGGGAGCAATAAGAATCACTAAGTAAGTTATTGTACTTTTTTCATAGTTCCAAGTACTGCCTAAACGTCTTCATCAGCATCTTTTATTGCAGCGAAAGCTGCTTCACATCTGTGAAGCAATTCTTCTCGCTCAACTAGAGCACGTTCTCGTCTCTCAAGTTCCAGTGCATATTTCTCCTGTGCTGAACGCTCCCTCTATACCAAGGAAAAAAAATGTTGAAACGCCTTCGAAACACATGAAATTACCGATTTATAGTGAACTAGAATTCTTTCCTCTGCAGATATGCTTAGGTTTTGTTTTTAATTATAGTGTTACACAATAGCTGACTAATTAGAAGTATCCTAATGGCCATCTACATTCAATTGGATTTGCGGCAGGACTGCTTGGCCTTCCAAAATGCAGAATTCAACTCTGCATGGCTGTTCAAGTAACAGCATAGACAATTAAAAGTAGGATTTTGTTTCCAGAAGTTTTGGATAATGCTATTATCTGTAAGACAAAAGAGTCCAGTGCCCTAAACACTAGATTGCTGTATTGTTTCTTCAGTTAGTGGAAAGCACCTCTAGGAAAGTGGTGAGAAAAAAGATACGCACAATTCTTTTCATCTTGGATGGTGCAAAAGACAGTCCCAGCAGGAAATCTAGCAGAAGCACAGAAGCTGTTACAGAATAAAACCAATGCAGGTTTGGGAGCTCTTTAGTTAGTGGCCCAAGCCTGCTGGTGGATAAACTATTGGGAGTCACCAGCAGCAGAAAAGTAAAGGCAGAAGGGATGGTCTTCACAGAAGATCAAGTCAAGAGGGCAAGTGCTCTTGAATGCCCAGAGTGAAGAGCATAGTTTCAGGTGCTGTCAGGAAAAGCAGTGCTTGCAGGTGTTTCTCTCCATGCCAACACCGCATCACAAGACACAACTCTTGGAATAATAGCACTGTGTTCAAACTCCCTTCAGCAGAGCAAATATCTGATCTAACCACTACGCATGTCATTACCAAGTCAGTGAACTAATTTAGGGGAAGAGGTGGATGATGACAGTGATATAGTTAGTAATTTCTGAATTCTCTGTCAAAAGTGAGAATCTTTGTAACATTACTGATCATTACAAAATGTCTGAGGCCATTACAGTTCCTACCTGGAGATTCTGACGGGCGACTTGCAGTTCGCTATTACTCTGACTTTTACCCAAATGGGATGGTAAGGTGTTATCTGTGGAGAAAAAGAACACACTTTACATTAAAAATATAGTCTTAAATAAATAAAGACTGCTTATCCAAACCAGCGAAAGTGTATTTTAAGCGTTTACAGCGACCAGCATAAAGCAAGACATATTGAAATGAAAAAGTAATCTCCTAAAGAATTACGGAGAAATGCTCAAAGTTTTGTTCCATGACTTGTTTGAATCAATCTATGCACGGACTGAAACATGAGGTAGCCAAAGTTTCCTTTTTGTTATGGCTTCAGGAAAGTGATTAACTGCTGAATAGACCCGGACCTCTCCTATTTCCCGTTGAGTGAAACACTTCAGAACTGCAATTTAACAAATTGCTACTGAGTAAATTAAGAGGAATTTAGTTGTATACAATGAGAGTTGATGTACAATAGTCACAGTTTCTCTGTTAAGAATTTAGTTTAGAATAAAGAGAAGCCAGTCCACCATTTAGGGAACCTGAGCACTTTCATTTTTGATAAAGGCTGCCTCACACTCGACTCTAAAAATACTAATAGATACGCCTCTTGCTCGAATATTTAGTCCTACCTAACCGACTACATTAGCAATGAGCGTGAGCACCCATATAGCCCCAATGCAAATTCCTTTTTGTCATTCCTGGTCCTCCCTTGTTCTGTCTTGAAGACCCAAGTGTACATCTTTGGCACAAATGACGGTAACACAAACATTACTGCCCATTGTTCCAAACCAGTATTAGTCCGACACTGCCATTATTACAGAGCTGAATTCATTCTTAGGTGGTTAGAAACATATTCGGAGCCTATATTCATAGGTCACATAGGAAGACAGACCTGCCTTCCCATTGACGCTTACCGATGTCCAAACACAAAGAGCTAAACAGGCAGCAGCAAATGAAAATGGATCAGAACAGACTAGAGAACACAGAAAGGATAGAAGTAGGGAAGTATGTGACAGATTCTTAAGAACCAAGCATAACAATACTGCTTCTCAGCAACATGTTACAGCATAAATTGAAACTCCTTACATATTCACTCCTCTTTTGGAGTGATTAGGGCCATACTAGCTGTTCAGTGTTGCTATCTGTCTCTTACTGCAATACGAAGTATTTCTAGAAGAACCTCTGGTACAGACAGTCATGTTTATGCTGAGTTTCAGAGAGTAACGCCTCTTACCAACATCATATTTATGAAGTTCCGCTAGCGATGGTGCTTTACAATCCAGCAACTGCTCCTATTGAACATGAAGGCAACGCATTAATATTTCATCTTGCATGTGGGCCTTTTCAACAACTACATTAACAGACAACTCTTGCCTCCACCACACAAACTACATTACTTAAACTATTAAAGCTGAAAAGCTTCCAGTTATTACGAAGCTTAATGAAACACTCAAACATTTAAAATAGGGAAAAAAAATCAGAATTTGTCTCTTATGGATGGCATGTTCAGCTTGTGAAACCATTTGGTTCAAAGGCAGCATACCCTGCCACAGAATAGCCTGTCTAAAACAAACATCTTAAGACTAAGTGTCATTGCTGCTGTGTTACACAAAACTAATACCTGTGCAAAAGTCAGACTGTGCGACTGAAGGCTTTTACGCAGCCATCGAGAGTTAGAGCATTCCTTACTTTCTGCTCTATTTAATCCAAATTTAGAAAACAAACAAGCAGCATAGAGGGCAAGGAAGTCTGAGTTCTCAGGCCTGATACCTTCCTGCCAGTCACACAATAAATAGAGAACAGCCTACCTAGTCTTAACTTCTTGGATGTGACTACTAACATGATTTTCCTGCATTTTTGAAGACTGTCAACCCTGAAACCTTGACAAGTGTACGAAAGCCTGCAGTTGCAGTTTTCTTGAAAGCTAGACCGAAGTGTCAAATGGCAGAGAAATTAACATTTCTTTAAATAGAAGAATAGGAAATCTAGAAAAATAGAATAAATTCTAGAAGAATTACATCTAAAGAATATTAATTCCATTAGATTTAATACTCAAGATTCTAAAATAATTTAGCCAGGAAGTTTTACAGAAGATGACACGGGAAAAGTGCTCCTCCAGTCAGACGCTAGAAGCTTCTGAACGTCACAGAACAGAGGTTGGAAATTGGCATTTACCTTCAACTTGTAAACAGCAGGGCTTCCAGGAAACAACTTAGCAGATTTTTCAACCCAGTATTTTGCTCTTTCATCAGTGACGGCATTATTGCACAGTAACTCCGCTATCTTCAGTACTAGATCTTTCTGCATTGGGTTCAACTCCACAGAACGCTAGTTTTCCCCATGCACGCACACTGGAAAAAAAGGCAGGAAAAAAAAGGTAACCTGATCTTGCAATCCACACAGAATGGGAAAGAAAATTATAACAGTCATTGAAAAGACACAGGTATTCAAATTAGACAGATCTATTAGTAAATACTTTTTGAATGAGTTAAGAAAGACCTCAGTTGCTAAATGCATCACTAGTCTACAGCACCCAGATACATCTGCTGCAACTCAAAAGAGCAAAAATTCAGAAAAGAAAGAATTTCAAAGGGAAAAAACGCAGAAGCCAGCTACTCTGCCCCCACCACCAGCTATACGCAGGCAGCTGGACTCTTACGTACCTTTAGTCTAACTCCATATAGACATTTTTGAAGAAATATATAATTAAGTCACACCCTACGACAAGCTGGGATGTATTGGCAGCAAAACTTTTGAGCACATCCTCTCCCTCCCCAAAACCTGAACAAAGGCATTCTGATGGTGAATTTTTCATTGGGCAATCATACAAATAAATGTCAATTATGTTCGCCCTGCCCCATCTCACACCCCCCCAAACAAAACCCCCCAAAAAAGCAATAAATACGAACAACTAGAAAACACCCTAGGTCTAGTCTTCCAGTAGCAACTAGATTACTGCTGTCACCTGAGCCCTTGCTAAGAATCTGTCACTGCTGTCAAATTCCCTAATCCAAAGGGCAATGTAAGATATGGAAAGAATTTAGTAGCAGCTAGCACAAAGACCCAGTCTAGGTCACAAAAGAATCATCTTAAAAAAAAATACTGATGAAGCAAAACACATCAAATGAAGAATCCCCTCTGCAGTATGTCATATACACCTTTGGCAACAGAAAGCATACATATTACACTTTTTCCACAAACATGTTTTCTTCTATGCATTTAAGAAAAGTCCAGAACAGAATGATTTTAAAAGTCCCTTTACAATGGATTAAAGCAGGACATCGGAGGTCGGTGGAGTACTTACCCTGTAACATCCAAAAGCTTTTTCTATGTTGTCCTCAGCTTCATAAATTTGTCCAAGAAATCTGTGTGCTCTCCGATCTCTCTTTTGCACACTGAGGTATGTAGATATATACCTATGGAGCAGGAAAAAAAGGATCAATATTCCTCAATAATACGAGTCCCTCTGTCCTCCCCCGCCCCCCCCCAGTGTCCACGGAAGCGGGGCAGGAATTTAACATGTGATACAGGAAATGCAGTCATGGTTGGTTCCAGATACCTGGTCTGGATCTTAAAGTACAGAACAACATTATTTTTACATGTACAGACGCTACTTATTTGCCACCAAGTATTGGTATTTACTAAAAAAAAAAAAAAAAAAAAAAAAAGAGAAAGAAACTGTAACTGTAATTACTTCATAATACAATGGAATAAAAGCCATTTCAAACAGCAAGTTTTTCAATATCACGCAACTAATTATCTAAGTTGCTGTTTTATAAAGATTTAAACAGCACTTGATACCCACATCTACTGCTACTGGAAAGCAGCATGATAGTGATCTTGATTTCTCCAGTCTACTTCATATTCACTTAGCTTTTCTAAAGTACTTTAGAGAACAGAATAGCAGAATACAGCAACGCGTATTACCTTTTAGCAAGTTCATACTCCTTTACTTCAAAATACAGCTTGGCGAACTGGAATCCTTTCAACGATTTCTGAACGGAAAACACACAACAAGCACATTTTAGATGTACAACACTTTCAAAGTAATTGCATAGGAAGACCCTTCTGATACTTTTTGAGAGACTGAATTTGATAACTAGTTATCAGCTCCAGTCCGCTCCTCATACCCAAAGTTTTGTTTCTGAAAGATGTGGGATTTGGAAAACAATGCTTTTCCAGTAACTGGCCAAGGCTACCAACGTGAAATCGAGGCGGCCGCTGCGCTGAGGGACCGGGGTGGGCGGAGGGGGTTAACGGGAACAATGGCGGGGCCTCATCCCGTGCTGTGGAGTGGAGCTGAAACGGGGACGAGCAGGGGAGAGGCTCGCTGTTGGGTTACAGCTCTGTGTAACGCAGGCACGGGTCGAATCTGTGCGCTAGGGGCGTGCAGGGTAATGCTTGTGTAAGCAGCGTTCCCTGGAGAGGCTGAGGGAAGGGTTGCTCTCGCTAGCCTCAGAAGTAAAGCATGATATGAAGATATAGCGCGTGACAGAAACATGTGATGTCTATAGTCATCTCTAACTGCATATATGAACAGCAAGTCGGCTGTTCTGAAAAAAATACTGATAGTCCTGGCGCCGAGCTGTAAGAGAGAAGTTAAAAAGAACTTACCCATGCACGTTCCCCCTCTGCACCACAGCTTCCCAGATAACACTCCAGGAGATGGTTGTCACGAAAAGTTACCAGCCACTTTAACATACCATGTACAAAAACAACGTGGGTCTGGAAGGTAATCTCCCGAGCAAGTATGAACTAAATCCTGTGGCAGACTGCACATAAGAACTGCTCTTTACCTTTCAAAGTACTCAAGTGCCCAAGAGCCTGCAGACAGCACAAAACAGCATCCACCTGACCAGCACCTGCCCAGCTGCCTCAGCTTCCTCACTGCTCATCAGAGGAAGAATGACATTTCAAAGGCCTTCCGTCTACTGACCATCAACATCAATTAGCACGTTCAAAATAAGTACACAACGCGATGCAAATTGCTCTTCAGCAAGCCAAAGTGAAGACAATAGTTATTTTGACAAGACTAAGATTTAATTTGTAAAATTTGACATTCCATACAAATATGTCATAACACAAATACACCCAAAATATGCCAGTGTCTGAACTTATTTAACATGCAAAAAAAATCAATTAGAACACATAAAAAACAACCATAAGCTGCAATTTTACATTTATACATCAGAAGTGTCCTTTTTAAGGAAGTGGAAATAATTAATCAATAACATCTAAATACTGATTTATACTGCTAGAACATCTGTATACTCAAAAGCCAGAATTCTCTATTTGCCCACAGTCTGTAATGACAACTCTTCCACTTACTAACCCGTTGGGAGAACCAAAGGATTCGAGCTTTTTCACAACATCCGTTCCATCTGTCACAAAACCAAACACCACGTGTTTAAAGTCCAAGGCTTCTACTGTTTTGAGTGTTGTGAAGAACTGAGAGTTATTCGTAGCCCGACCCCTATTTGCCATCGACAGCAATCCAGGACCCGTGTGCTTCACTTCAAAGCTCTCTTATTCAAATGCATCTCCATAAATTGACCGTCCACCTGTTCCATCATGGTTAGTTACATCACCTCCCTTAAAAAAAAAGCACAGCGTTTACTTTCAAGTCCCAAAGAACAAGATCATCACGAACATCGTGATGTTCAAGAACATCGACCAATAGCACAGTTACATTCTTTCCAAAATAAGAGGTTTTGTTCAAAAAACACAGGTAAAACCTCATTCTTAGTTATCACAAGTACTATAGTTACTTGGATATAAGGCTTTCCACCTTCAGCAGATTTGCTCGTGGTAACAAAGCATTACTGGAATGTTCCTCGTTTATCCTGAACACAGCATTTTATCTTTGTTCCACATGGCAACTACTCTAAGCGGGTCATTCCCACTTTCTGCTTCCTGCTTCACTCGGCCCTTACAACTGGCAACCACGATTATCTCTATTCTCACTTAGTCCCTGCAGGCACAAAACTGACCACCCAGAAAAAGTCATGGTACCACTGATCAGAACTTTCCTGCTTTTGTGCAGAAAGTTTAAAGAAAAGAACAACGAGAGTCATACTTCAGATTCACTTAATACCCAGTCAAGACTGGAGAGTTTTTCACTCTGATGACAAGCCATTTGTATATTGCTATCCATTTCTGAATTTGGAAACGATTGTGCCCTGCCTTGAGGGATGTAGCATTATGCAAAAGCATTCTTGTAGCATGTAAGGAATTCAGTTTATTTTACCTGTTTTAAGTCATTATACCTCCTACTGAATATTTGGAAGACTTTTAGGAACGAAGGGAAGGTATACGTGAGCAGATACCGATCTCCTATGCCTTCAGAAATTATGGGTGATACTTTTTGAGAGACTGAATTTGATAACTAGTTATCAGCTCCAGTCCGCTCCTCATAACCAAAGTTTTGTTTTTGAAAGATGTGGGATTTGGAAAACAATGCTTTTCCTGTAACTGGCCAAGGCTACAAACGTGAAATTGAGGTTACTGGTGAAGCAAGCAACAAGCCTTAATACTTGTGACATTTCACAACCACTTCTTACTGAAGAGTGTAGAAGAAGTAGAAGAAGAGAGTCTGCTACATTTAAAGTACAGCCTGTTTTTTTCCCCCAGTGTAACAATGTTGCAAAAAGAACCCCTAAAATCTGACAGAGTAAACAAAAAAGATGGTACTTAGTCCTGGTCTAGTACATATCACTCACAACTGTTTCAATATAGGTAAAATGTTTTCTTCCCACCTAAGAAATCCCACCCACTCTCAGTTTAGAGCGTGGAAACACAGCAAAAACCATGGAGTTCGGGCCACAGGGTTACTGCGGAGCCTGGAGGAGGTGCAAACGAGGCTGCCACGTTCTGGGATATAACCACACAAGGCAGGCCATACCCCTTGGGGTCAGGGGCTGTTTCCACCCACAGTAGGGCTGCGCATACGGTCAGCGGAGCATGAAAAAACTAGAAGAACTGAATTACAATTTAAAGGAAGTATTGCTGAGAGTGGTCTCCCGAACCCATGGCACAGTCCGAAATCCCAACGGTGTTATCAGGCTAGTTATATAAACTTTTTTTGGGGGGGGAAGAGGGCTTCTCGTCATGAACACAGTAAGGACTGCATTCAGCTACTGAACTGTTACTGCACTGAATAACTACATACAATAATAACAAATAATAACAATCAAAAAGACCTTACCTAGCACTAAACTATAGGCTTGAGGTGAAAGCCGCATTACATTGAAAACAAGAGAGAAAGATGTGGTAGGAAGGTACGCATTTTAAACTCAGACAAGGTATTTTCTTTAGGAAAACCTCCTGACTGTGCCGATTCAGAAAACAGCCAGAAGAACCAAGTTGTTCATTACGAAGCAAACTGCAGTTTCTGTCTTAAACCTAATAACTAAAGTGCATACATAGGTTAGGTGTGTGTCTCCTTTAAATCAGGATAAGGAAGTATTTACATAGGCACAGGTAGAAGCATAGGGAAGAAAGGCTGCCTTGCTGCTTTTCCATCCATCTCAAACACTCATTGAAGAGAGCTGATACAAGTCTTAATAACATAGCCTTTATTGATGACACTGGAAAGATGTTTTGAAGCAACCAGTTTTCCATAAACAGGAAAGGAAATTTTGCTTGCTATGATGTAATTACATAAAATCTGTGTAAGTCACTAGTATAAAAAGGAAAAAACAAACACGTGTAGTTGGTAACACAGTACCATCAGGAATTCCTGAGCAACTGCATTTTCAATAGAAAAGGGAAAAATAAAACAGGTGTGCATGAACAGAACTCAACGGTATAAAACAATCAGGTGTATGTTATAAGGAATTCTGATGACTTGTGAACTCAGTTCTTGAGGATGACTAAAGAAATAGATCCTAGCAGGATCAAACCACATATATTTACACTCACAGTGTAAAAGTAATATTGCCAGTTAATTGAAATATGCATTTCCATTACTGTTCTAGACGTTAAAGAAGCTAAATTTAAACCTCAGGTGTTCACATTTGTAACAAAATTCCTCTTGCATCCTGAATAATTAAGGCAAAGTATGTTATCTTTTGAAAATACCTTGTATATAGTTTCTGCATAAAAATATGAAATAAAAATAAAACTATATATATATATTTAATGGAACACTGTTATGTATGGTCCAGCAGAACAAGGCACAAAAAGTGAATACAATGCAAAAGCATATATAAAAGTTAATGAGTTACTCTGAATGGAATATAGCAAAATTCAAGTAGTTCTGAGCATGCTCATTTCCTGCAGTAGGAATATAGACTTCATACAGATATTTCATGCTAAGTCCGATGTACAGATTCATCATGTAAGCACAAACGATCAGAAGCAGGTCATTTGTACAGTGACTGTATCTAGAAATAAGACACTTTTCAAACCATCTGAAACCAGGCTCCTTAATGAGACTATTTGACCTGAAATCTGGGCATGTTTGTTTTGTTTTGTTTTTCCATGAGGTGAGGTATGTTTGGTTTCTTGCCCTAGACACTTGAAGTTTTATATTCATGCTTAATCTGCACATCAATACTTTCATTAATATAAATGACACTCTGTGTCCGTAACATTGGACACATTTGCAAAGTGTGTCTTTGCCGGTATTCACAAGCATATTCTCCATCTAAAATTCCACAGAGATTACTGTGCACAGTGGCACACTTGTACCAATTCTACTGCATTATCAGGGTCTGAAACCTTTCTGGTGAGCTGATATTTAATTTAGTCTATAAGTGTGGTCTATTTATCAACAAATAAGTATACATGTACACGTACAGAGAATGGAAAATTTCAAAATATCTCAGTCTGATTGAAAGGCATGCATCATAATCTATTATCTCATTGCAGCCTCAAAGTCCCTCCCCACGAGTAAGATGTATAACATTTCCATAAAGAACAGGGAGAGCAGAAAAGTCTTCACTTCCTTCCCAAAGTTTCAGCTAGTTTCTTCAGTCTTTTCTTCAGCTCTAGAGGAAGCTTCTCATAGCAGGTTTTGCAGACAGGCTTCATATCAAATTCTCATATCAAACTAGAAGCTACTTTTAAATATGTATTTAAAATCCGAGCTCCCAACATCGGATCAAAAAGCAGGTTTTGTCTGTGAACTCCAAACTACTGGAGGTAGTTAGGCCCAACGACGCAAAACATGAATCAACGGTCTGCATTCGAAATACACTCAAATTGCTACTCCCCACCCCTCCCCCACCCCCAAGTGATCTATGTAAAACTTTAAGTGAATTTAAATGAAAACAGGCCTCCGCGTTTTCGGTCCATCTTTTCAGGTATCACTGACACGCCAGAGCGGACTCACACTTGACACCTTGCGGACAGGGATGAAAAGCAACCTCAAAAGAAACGCTTGCAGCCTTGGCAGACCCTTCCCTCCGAAATCAACACAACAAGGAAACCAGTAACTATTCCCTCGGTGGACTGTGCTACACAGTCAGCTGTAAGCATCGCTCGAAAGTCAAAACTAAACGCGTCCGGTGGCCTTGAGCACAAGAAGAGGAGAGGAAATATTTTGTGTCGAGGCCACCGGGGAGTATCAACACTGTGGGAACGTATCTGTGCACCTGGCGGCGATGCACTTGACGCTGTCTAGCCCAAACAGTGCCCAAGTCGAACCCACAAAGTCACAGGACAGCTTTGCTGCTGCTGCTGCTGCTGGGAAAGGCACCAACCAAAGGCACAGCCGCTGCACGCAGTCCCTACCGGATCACGCTTAGCTCGGGCACATTCACGCCGCTTCAAAGCAACTCCGAGCGGCAGGCCGGGATCTTTCAGGATTAGGGCCCGCTGAATCGCATCAGGCGGCTGAGCGTTTCCCAGCTAAAATGGGCACGGGTGGCGTTTGTCACCCCCGGGCCCGCTGGCTGACAGGGAGCGGAGCTGTGCGCCCCCAGCCCCCCTCGCTCGGCG
This sequence comes from Anas platyrhynchos, assembly GCF_047663525.1. Lineage (NCBI taxonomy): Eukaryota > Metazoa > Chordata > Aves > Anseriformes > Anatidae > Anas > Anas platyrhynchos. Next base: position 10,484,619 of record NC_092608.1, on the reverse strand, counting down.
CTGTCGCTTCAGCGAGCGGCCGGCCAGAAACCTCCACGGCGCCGCACGGAAAGGACACTGAAACTTGAAGGCGGCGCGGTGCTTCGTTTGTGAAGGAAAGTACCTCTCCCTCGCTCCGGCCCCGAGGAAAGCCCTGCTATAAAACCCCTCCTGTCCGTGAGGCGCCGCGGGGCAGGGGCAGGGGCAGGGGCAGGGGCAGCCCCAACCCTCCCCTCACGACGCCGGCCACCCCCCTAGCCCCCCACCCCACCCGGGACCCCACCGGGACCCCACCGGGACCCCCTCCGCCTCCCCCCCCGCCGGCCAAGGGAAGCGGCGAGGCCTCGCTCACCTCTCTCCGAGAAGCCGCAGAGGCCTGCACGGAGGCGACACAGCGCTCCACCTCGGCCTTGCTGCGCCTCAACATGGCGACCGCAGCAGCGCCGAGCCCGGCCGGGCTCCGCTCCGCTCCGCTCCGCTCCCGTGCCGCGCCGCGCCGCCGCAGCGGCACAAACAAACAGCTCCAGGCGGGGCACCGGCCGCGCCCTAGGAACGCCGCGCACGCAGCGCGCTACGCACACTGCGCACACTGCGCACGCCCCCGCTGAATGCGCAGGAGCCGTTGCCACAGTGCGGGGAGGGGAGGGGCGAGGCTGTGACGCATGCGCGGGGCGGCCGCTGGGGCTCCCTGACAGGGCTTTAGGAACTGAGGTTGCAAAGGGTCCCTCAGAAAGTAGCTGGGAGCAGCCCTGAAGACGCGCAGGCTGCAGAGTTTGAGACACGAGCTGTAACTTATTCTTTTGGATTGATTGATTTAATTTTGTAAGCCGTAAGGCGGTTGCCCCGCGGCTTGCTGGAGGTGTGCCCCTCTCGCTTTTCTGCAAGTTCCAGGCACTTTGCTCAAATGGAGGCCACTGGGCTGTCCCCAAATGGTGTGATATCTCTGTGGACAGGCTGCGTTAAAAATTCATCCCCTCCTCAGTCTCTAGCGTCCCACTGACATGCACAAGTTTCCTGCTGGACCTAAGCACTACCCACATCTCCACAACTCCTCCCGCCTTTATAAAAAAAAAAAATAAAAATAAAGTATTGATTCAAAGATCGAAGCTGAAATTCCTTTAAGTGGTATATTCTTTATTGCAGCGCTGGATGCACGGGGGATCTCTCCACCTATCGTGCATACCCAAAGCGGAAAGCAGTCTTGAATTTATACAATCAATCTCTCAATATTCTACAAGCGCCTATACATATGCATTACCTATCCCCGCCTTCCCTCGCTTCTCATGCTAATTAGCCTTTTGGCACCTTGCGCCTGCGTAGAGCCTCCCAAGAATTGTGGGCAGGGGTCTTTGGGACGTGGGCAGGGGTCTTTGGGAGGAAGACCCCGAGTCTTCCTCACAGTGTACTTTTCACCTTTGGTCAGGAATCTGCTGAATTGGCACGTTTCTTAATTGCGAGAGCTGGTTGTTGCCAATTCTTCCGTTTGTTGTATCTTTATAATGAATTCCAATGCCCAATTTTGAGATTTATAGTCCTTACGTTTGTTTCTCTGTCCGTCTGCCGCTTCCTTATCATGAGTTCCAGTGTCTTCTTTCGAGATATACAGTCCTTGTCTGGGGATTGTCCTTGCCTCCCCAATGCCTCCCCAATACCTCCTTAATCAATCCCCCCTTTTCTTTTCCCATGCAAATTCTTTTGCATCAGATACTTTCATTATTTACAGTAACAAAACAAAGCAGGCATCTAAACAACATGCACACAAATATTCCTAACACTACTAATGTTATAGAGCAATGAACACTTGTTTCAAACATTGGAAATTGGGCAACCAGGAGGTTAACTTATTCCATATTTCACTAAAACTCCATGAAAGATCATCTTTACTGATCTCATGTAGGACCCTTGTCTGCTTCCATATTTCTTCCAGGTCGGTAGAGATCCTTCCACTCTGATCTACATACATACAACAACTTGTATTTATTACTGTACAGACTCCCCCTTGAGCGGCCAGTAACAAGTCTAGGGCCATCCGATTTTGTAATACTACCTGTGATAAACTAGATATCTCTTCTTGTTGAGCCTTTATAGCATCCAGAGTTTTGTTTTCTAACTTCTCTATAATTGCAGAAATATTAACTATCGCCTTTTCCAATTCACTCACTCCTAACCATGGGATAAACCATCGAACAAAACTATGAAAAGCAGTGTGTCTCTCTATCAATGGATTGTTAATTTTTTGTCTAATTCTCCGGATATGATTTCTCAAAGAACCTCGAGGCGCTACATCATGTATGGTCAAATTGGGGACTACTGCTCCAAGAGTGCAAGTTCCCTTCCAATTCTCGGGCAAGACCTTACAGGCTGTATCATTGCATAACCAATACCACCCTTTTCCTTCTGGAACCGTCCAGCTGGTTGAATTTGCCCAACTGCTAGTTGTACTAATATCAATTGTTTGATCACAAGATGTCTGATTTCCCACATAAGTAGTACCCGTATTTATACAATCCTGTTTTCCCATACCCTTAGGCGGGTTACACCTTTGTACACATACATAGTAAGATTCCAATGGCACGAAGCTACTAACTTCTAGTTCCAAAACTTCTTCATATTTTTGACCCCAAGATGTGTTTTCCCACAAATTAGTCCAAGGTAAGTTTGCAGGCAAGGGAATCCTGATTAACGATACACCCTTATTCCCATGCTGTGGCAGATGGGTGCATACCCAACAGTTCGTCTTATTAATCACTTGAGATACAGTTTGTATTAAGGTCAGGTGTAAGTTCTCGTCCCAAACTGCCCACCCCGAATCTGAGAACCACACCCCTGCAATCATTAGGATCTGGAAAACCATAATTTTGTTGGTCCAATTGGGGTCATGGTCCATATCCTCGCCAGGGCCTTCTTCACCCTTGAATCGTGGATCCAAGCTGCTTGCTCCTTAATCTTAATGGCGGTGTGTGTTGTCAGTAATACCTGGTATGGTCCCGTCCACTTTCCTTCCGTTTTTCCTCTAGGGGTTGTCCTGAAAAAGTCTTTATATATATAATCCCTGAGCTTAAAAGGGTGGATTGGTTGATCCAACCGTCTAGCCCAGGTCCTGAGAACAAATTTATGTACTTTATTTAATTATTTCTGAAGTTCAGTTATATATGCATATAAATATTCTAATCCTAACTGCGTTCGATCCTCTCCACTAAATAGAAATGGATACGGCCTTCCATACAAGATTTCAAAGGGACTCAAATTCCCTTATATTCTAGGTTTAACTCAAATTCTAAGTAATGCTAAAGGGAGGGATTGAGGTCATGACAAATTAGATTCTTGTCCGATTTTAGTGTTTAATTAAATGTTTCATTTTTTCTACCTGTCCACTTGCCTGCGGTCTATAAAGAGTATGCAGTTGTCTTTAGAATATCTTTAGAATCTTACTTATCTGTTGTACCACTTGCACACAAAAATGTGAACCTCTCTCAGAAGACATTGCTACTAGAATCCCAAAGCATGGTATTATTTCATTTAACAAGACTTTAACCACTTCTTCTTGCTTTGTTTGTTCGACAGGGAAAGGCTTCAGGCCTTCCTGAAATCATGTCAGTCAGAACCAGTAAATAACAATACCCCCCTTTTCTAGGGAGTTCTGAAAAATCAATTTGCCACAGTTGCCCCGAATAATTTCCTTTACTGATTATTCCAAATTTTATTCTATTCTTGGTATTGGGGTTATTGTGTAAGCAAATGCTACATTGTTGAGTTACTTGTTTTATTGTTGTATATAAATTTTGTTCCACTAATGTCTGACTCAGGCTCTTATGCAATGTGTCAGCTCCCCGATGTGTTTTATTGTGTTCTGTAAGAAGTATGGGCCATATCAAATTAGAGGGTATTATTACACAGTTATCTTTTAAATATACTCATCTATCTGGTTTCATTTTACCTTTCAAATCTTCAATTAATTTTAAGTCTTCTTTTGTATAATTTGGCTTTTTGGTTCATATATATAGTTTGGATTTTACCGTCTGGTATTAAAGACAATGCCTTCACCTCAGTTATTTCAGCTGCCTGTTTAGCCTCCTGATCTACCAATCGATTTCCAATTTCAAAATCAGCGTTTCCCTTTTGGTGTCCTTGATAATGCATCATAGCTACCTTTTCTGATTGTTTTACAGCCTGTAACAATTTTAAAATTTCTTCAGCATGTTTTCTTTTTGTTTTCCCTGAGCAGTCAGCAATCCACGTTCTTTCCATATCGCTCCATGAGCATGTACCACGCCGAATGCATATTTAGAGTCTGTCCAAATACTTATTTTCCTTCCTGCTGCTAGTTCCAGTGCTTGTGTAAGAGCAATTTATCTCTGCTTTCTGGGTGGACGTCCCAGGGGGTAATGGTTTGGACTTGATTACCTGTTGAGTGGTTGTAATGGCGTACCCTGCCTTACGTTGTCCTTGTTTCACAAAGCTGCTCCCATCAGTATACCAAGATTCGTCAGCATCTTCTAAAGGTTCTTCCTTAAGATCGGGTCGACTAGAATACACAGTCTCCATTGTTTCTATACAATCATGAGTTATAGGTTCATCCAGAGTTCCGCTAAGGAAAGAAGCTGGATTTACGACGTTAGTGACCACAATTTCCACATCATCTTGTTCTGCTAATATTGCTTGATATTTTAAAAATCTTTGTGGTGAAAGCCAATGATTTCCTTTTTGTTCCAAAACTGTTGAGACCGTATGGGAGACTAACACTGTCATTTTCTGTCCCATTGTAAACTTCCGAGCTTCTTGTATATTGATAACAACAGCTGCAACAGCTCGAAGGCATCCGGGCCATCCTTTACTTACTTCATCTAATTGTTTAGAGAAGTAAGCTACTGCTCGTTTATAGGGACCCAATCTTTGTGCTAGTACTCCCAAAGCTATCCCTTGTCTCTCATGAGAAAACAACCAAAAGGGTTTCGAGAGATCCGGTAATCCCAAAGCTGGAGCTTGCATCAATTCTTGTTTAAGTTTTTTTAAAGGCGTTTCGTGCTTCTCCAGTCCAGACTAACTTTGACTGATTACTCTTTATCAATTCGTATAGAGGCTTTACCATTAGTCCATAATTATAAATCCAAAGGCGACACCAACCTGTCATTCCTAAAAAGGTTTGTAGCTCCTTTACCGTTTGAGGTTCTGGAGTCCGGCAAATGACTTCCTTATGTTCAGTTCCTAGTTCTCGTTGTCCTCCCGAAATTTCAAATCCCAGATAGGTCACACTTTGTTGAGCCAGCTGGACTTTCTGTCAAGAGACTTGATATCCATTTTAAACCCAGAAAATTAAGAAAACTTATAGTCCATTGAATACAGCTCCCTTTAGTCTCGGTAGCTATTAAGAGATCATCTACATATTGTAACAAAGCATCTTCAGTGTCCAGAGGCATCCATGTTTCGAGTTCCCTTGCTAATTGGTTTCCAAAAATAGTGGGGCTATTCTTGAATCCTTGATGTCCACGTAAGCTGCGTCTTTCTGCCTGAATTGGGATTTTCCCATTCAAAGGCAAATAGGTTTTGGCTTTCTGTGGCTAAGCCTAGGCAGAAGAAGGCGTCTTTTAAATCCAGTACGGTAAACCAGACTTGACTATTCTTTAATTTAGTCGGCAAAGTATAAGGGTTTGCCACTACTGGATGTATATCCTCAGTGATTTTACTTATGGCCCTCAAATCCTGAACTAACCTATAGCTTTTTTCATCTGCCTTTTTAATTGGCAATATGGGTGTATTGTATTCTGATTCACATTCAATCAATAATCCATACTGTAAAAATTTATCAATTATCTCTTTAATTCCTTTCCTATCTTCTATCCTCAAAGGATATTACTTAACCTTAACGGGTTTCTCTCCTGGCTTTAATTTAATAATTATTAAGGTCACATTTTTTTGCTCTTCCAGGGACTTCGGTAGCCCAAACTCCTGGACATATTGATCTGTGATCTCTAAAGGTATTTCACTTTTAGGGTCAGTTTGTATGAGTGCCAAGCTTAACACATTTGTTAGATGTTCTTCTCCTATTCTTAACTTCATTTTCCCTTTTTCAACGACAATTTCTGCTCCTAATTGCTCTAATAAATCTCTACCTAAGAGTGCCCATGAAGAGTTAGGCGTATATAAAAATCTGTGTATGCCCCATTGTTTCCCTAACTTGTACTTCAAAGGTTCACAAAAATAAGCCTTTTCGGTTACACCTTGTCCTGGTTTCAGTTAGAATAGAGTTAATTTTTTTCTTAGGATGAGAAGAGTGCTGATAACACCCCGATGTTTTAATTGTTGCAGAGCAGTGCTTATACCAAGCCAAGGACATCTCAGCTTCTTGCTCTGTCCTGCCAACGGGCAGGCTGGGGGTGCAGTAAGAGCTGGGAAGGGACAGACCCCGGACAGGTGACCCAAACTAGCCAAAGGGGTATTCCATACCATCTGACGTCATGCTAAACAATATATAGGGGCGGCTAGCCGGGGGAGGGGGCCTGACTGCTCGGGGTTAGGCTGGGCATCGGTCAGCGGGTGGTAAGCAATTGCATTGTGCATCACTTGTTTGTACATATTATTAGTAGTGGTACTATTATCATCATTGTATTATTACTATTATTATTATTATTATTATTATTATTATTATTTTGTCTTATTAAACTGTCTTTATCTCAACTCACGGGCTTCACTTTCCATTTCTCTCCCCCGTCTCAGAGAGGGAGGGGGAGGGTGAGCGAACGGCTGCGTGGTGTTTAGCTGCCAGCCGGGTTAAACCACAACACACCATTTACCCTAATATAATAATTCTGTGAAGGCATTAATGCTTGATTTAGAACTGAATACGTTGCCCCATATCAATAAGAAATTTCACTTCCATTCCTCCCCTAGCTTCATTATAATCAGTGGAGGATCCGCTAGGGTAGATTCCCCAGGTCCCCGTTATTCCTGTTGAAATCAGGGACCAATGATTACCCTAGAAAAAGGCTAGTCAATTTGTCCTCCGAAGCCAGGTCCAAACCGTTTTGTTTTATTTATTTATTTATTTATTTTCATTACATTTCAGAGTTGGTCCAAAAATTCCATAGGGGTTTCTTTTAGACCTTGTTGGAAGCATATTCTCAATTCCCAATTCATCCAGATTTTAGTATTTACTTAGCCGTTCATAATTTTAGGGATGATTAGGGTCTCAGTGGGGTCGGTCAGGGGAATGCAGTTGTCCACAGTTCCCTGAGCGGTCCCATCGGTAATCTGAGCTCGCACATGAACTCAGGTTGTTTTAAGAGTTAACTGTTTTTCTGTTTCCATAACAACTCTCTCTCGGACCCATCATGATCCATTTGCCCCGAAGGGCTAACACCCATGATTTTAAGATCTCTGCCTAGAGCAGAGGCAGAACTATTAACATTCCTACATCCTCTTTCCCTGCTCATTCAACTTCAAACACCTTTAACACTTTCAACAACCCTTTTAACACTTCCTTTATCTTTCTCCAGCCTCTACTTCTCTAATGCCAACATCAAAGGCTCAGTCAGGGGCCAACTTAATTCCGTACCTTTTCCCACCAAGATGCTGAAACAACATCAGTATACAACATTTCATCCTATTCTCCTTCTCAAAACCAACATTAACTGTAGCAAAACATTAGAGTTTAAAGTTCCATTTAGGGGCCACTTTTCTCCACATTCCAGCTTACAAAGCGGCCACCATTGATTACAATATTTTATCAATGTTTTCCTGTTCACACTTCCACCGGCAGATCCTCCAATATCCTTCCAGTGACTCAAAACACATCCTAACGCACTTTTCTTAGGAATTTCACTGCTTACTCGCCCCCCCATTTTCCAGTTTACACTTTCAGAATACACGTGTTACTTACAAAAGCGTATCACAAAAACGTATCACTCACAAAATTACAGGCACGCAATATCTTTCAGTAGCGATGTCACAAAGCTACTATTACCAGCAATATTGCTAAAATCACAATAACAATAGTCAGAGTCAAATTCCACATGCGATAAGTCAGAAAACCGAACTGTGTAACACCATAATGATATCTTTCTTATAACAATGCCACGAACCTACTATTACCACCAGAAAAATAGCCAAAATCACAGTAACAATAACCAGAGTTAAATACCATACTCCATGAGTCAGAAAACCGAAATAAACAACACAATTCCAGATGGACCTTAAAGCGAGCTCTTTCCTTAAGGTCCCCAAATATACTTATGGTGCTTACCACAAAGTATATACCAAACACTGCCTCGCAGAAGATCACCTTCCGACTTACAGACAGTTCCAGATACAGATGGACCTCAAGGTCCCCAGATATACTTGTGGTACTAACCACAAAGTATATACCAAATACTGTCCTGCAGAAGTCACCTTCCGACTTACTGGACAGTCCCAGATGACCGGTCTACCAGAAAACCAAACCAGAATAAAGAATATACTCACTTACAATGATGGGGTCCTTGTCTGCCTCCGCAGTGATCCGGTGAGTCGAGGAGTCCCTCCGGGAAATCCCGGGGGTACCCTAGGGAGTCCTGTCCCCAGCGGGTCCTGCGGTCCGGCAGAGAGGTAGTCCCATCTGGGATGCCAGATTGATTCAAAGATCGAAGCTGAAATTCCTTTAAGTGGTATATTCTTTATTGCAGCGCTGGATGCACGGGGGATCTCTCCACCTATCGTGCATACCCAAAGCGGAAAGCAGTCTTGAATTTATACAATCAATCTCTCAATATTCTACAAGCGCCTATACATATGCATTACCTATCCCCGCCTTCCCTCGCTTCTCATGCTAATTAGCCTTTTGGCACCTTGCGCCTGCGTAGAGCCTCCCAAGAATTGTGGGCAGGGGTCTTTGGGACGTGGGCAGGGGTCTTTGGGAGGAAGACCCCGAGTCTTCCTCACAGTGTACTTTTCACCTTTGGTCAGGAATCTGCTGAATTGGCACATTTCTTAATTGCGAGAGCTGGTTGTTGCCAATTCTTCCATTTGTTGTATCTTTATAATGAATTCCAATGTCCAGTTTTGAGATTTATAGTCCTTCCATTTGTTTCTCTGTCCGTCTGCCGCTTCCTTATCATGAGTTCCAGTGTCTTGTTTCGAGATATACAGTCCATGTCTGGGGATTGTCCTTGCCTCCCCAATGCCTCCCCAATACCTCCTTAATCAGTATCCACCTTGTTTCTGTAAGCAGCAGCCACCTGACACCCTGCCGGAGTTAACCCTCTGTTTTATTATTTGCCCTATTAATGGGGATTTCTTTACACATTGGCTTTAATTCCATAAGAAGAAACAGCATTTTTTTCCCCTCTTCTTTTTAAATGACGAGGATTACAAAGTTTGTCAACACCTGCCAGGCTGAGGATTAAAAGTCTTAGCGCTGGTGCAGAGGAGAACCTGAGAGCTGGCTCGGGAGTCACTGGAGGAAATCTTTGCTTTTCGTGATGTGAAATTGCCTTCATGCAGACCAGGTCAAGCGCCTTGACGCTGGTCAGCATCTCTGTGGAACTGGCACCGTGTTGTCCCCAGTGGTTGCAGCACCAGGAGGGTAGCCCGCCCGGCAGGACAGCAGTTGACCATATTCATTGCTAACCTTCCAACCAGACCACACTCAGCTTAGCTCACTACATGTTTTGATACCTTGGTGGGAACTGAGCTCAGGATTTGCCGCTGCTGGAGGCAGGAAGGCTTTAGGCTCAGCTCCTTCCCCCTACAGCTACATCCATTGGGCTTTCTGAAGCGCTGCCTACTGTTATTCTAAGCAGGAGCTTCAAAAGGAATCTCTCTTCCTCGTGCATGATTGATCCCATGCAGTAATGTCGTGGTTTAACCCGGCCGGCAGTTAAACACCACGCAGCCGTTCGCTCACCCTCCCCCCTCCCTCTCTGGGACGGGGGAGAGAAATGGAAAGTGAAGCCCGTGAGTTGAGATAAAGACAGTTTAATAAGACAGGAAAATAATAATAACAAAATAATAATAACAATAATAATACAATGGTGATAATAGGGAAATAATAATAATATGTACAAACAAGTGATGCACAATGCAATTGCTCACCACTCACTGACCGATGCCCAGCCTCACCCCGAGCAGTCAGGCCCCCTCCCCCGGCTAGCCGCCCCTATATATTGTTTAGCATGACGTCAGATGGTATGGAATACCCCTTTGGCTAGTTTGGGTCACCTGTCCGGGGTCTGTCCCCTCCCAGCTCTTACTGCACCCCCAGCCTGCCCGTTGGCAGGACAGAGCAAAAGGCTGAGATGTCCTTGGCTTAGTATAAGCACTGCTCTGCAACAATTAAAACATCGGGGTGTTATCAACACTCTTCTCATCCTAAGCCAAAACACAGCATTCCACCAGCTACTAGGAAGAAAATTAATTCTGTTCTAACTGAAACCAGGACATCTATCCACCCCTTATTCCATACCATTTATGTCATGCTCAGGTTACACTCTTTTCCATACATTCTAATTAGTCACCTATAGTAATCATGGTAGTGATAACATACAGTATAATATACTAATTAACATGGTACAATTCAGTTCATGGGCTATTCTCACCCAGTATTAAATCTCCTTGAGGTACACACCGGACCTCTCCGTTCTTTTGCATCACCCACCAAGTGTATCCCGGTCCCTGAGCGAAAACAATTCCACGAATAGGTTTGCCTTTTCCTGAGGCAGGAGTAGCCCAGACTGTTTTACCCAGCATATTTTTTACATGCACTACAGGAACTTTATCCCCATCTACAGTACGTAACAGGTTTGATTGGGCAGGTCCAGCTCGGTTGGTAGATCCCCTAGTATTGACTAACCAGGTGGCCTTTGCCAAATGCGTATCCCAGTTTTTGAACGTCCCAGCGCCCATTGCTTTCAAGGTAGTCTTTAACAGGCCATTGTATCGTTCAACTTTCCCGGAGGCTGGTGCATGATAGGGGATGTGATACACCCATTCAATACCATGTTCTTTGGCCCAAGTGTCTATAAGGTTGTTTCGGAAGTGAGTCCCATTGTCTGACTCTATTCTTTCTGGGGTGCCATGTCACCATAGGACTTGCTTTTCAAGGCCCAGGATGGTGTTCCGGGCGGTGGCATGAGGCACAGGATATGTTTCCAGCCATCCGGTGGTTGCTTCCACCATTGTAAGTACGTGGCGCTTGCCATTGCGAGTTTGAGGGAGTGTGATGTAATCAATCTGCCAGGCCTCTCCATATTTATATTTCAGCCACCGTCCTCCATACCAAAGAGGCTTTGACCGTTTGGCTTGCTTGATTGCAGCACATGTTTCACAGTCATGAATAACCTGTGCTATAGCGTCCATGGTCAGGTCCACCCCTCGATCACGAGCCCATCTGTATGTTGCATCTCTACCTTGATGGCCTGAGGTGTCATGGGCCCATCGGGCTATAAATAATTCACCTTTATGCTGCCAATCCAGGTCCACCTGAGCTACTTCAATCTTAGCAGCCTGATCCACCTGCTGGTTGTTTTGATGTTCTTCAGTAGCCCGATTCTTGGGCACATGAGCATCTACGTGGCGTACTTTCACAGCCAGGTTCTCTACCCGAGCAGCAATATCTTGCCACAATGCAGCAGCCCAGATGGGTTTGCCCCTACGCTGCCAGTTGTTTTGCTTCCATTGCTGTAACCATCCCCACAGGGCATTTGCTACCATCCATGAATCGGTGTAGAGATAGAGAACTGGCCATTTTTCTCGTTCAGCAATGTCTAAAGCCAGCTGAATGGCTTTCACTTCTGCAAACTGACTCAATTCACCTTCTCCCTCAGCAGCTTCTGCAACTCGTCGCGTAGGACTCCATACAGCAGCCTTCCATCTCTGATGCTTCCCCACAATACGACAGGACCCATCAGTGAACAGGGCATATTTCTTTTCATTCTCTGGTAACTGGTTGTACAGCGGGGCTTCTTCAGCACGACCCACCTCCTCCTCTGATGATATCCCAAAGTATTTGCCTTCTGGCCAGTCCATGATCACTTCCAATATTCCTGGGCGACTGGGGTTTCCTATTCGAGCCCGCTGAGTAATCAGTGCAACCCACTTGCTCCATGTAGCATCAGTTGCATGATGCGTAGAGGGGACCCTTCCCTTGAACATCCAGCCTAGTACTGGCAATCGGGGTGCTAGGAGGAGCTGCGCTTCAGTACCGACCACCTCCGAAGCAGATCGAACTCCTTCATATGCTGCCAATATCTCCTTTTCAGTTGGAGTATAGCGGGCCTCAGATCCTCTGTATCCCCGACTCCAAAACCCCAGAGGCCGACCTCGAGTTTCCCCAGGTTCTTTCTGCCAGAGGCTCCAGGTGGGGCCATTCTCCCCGGCTGCAGTGTAGAGCACATTCTTTACATCTGGTCCTGTTCGAACTGGCCCAAGGGCTACTGCATGGACTATTTCCTGCTTGATTTGTTCAAAGGCTTGTCGTTGTTCAGGGCCCCATTCAAACTCATTCTTCTTACGGGTTACTTGGTAGAGCGGGTTTACAATCAGACTGTAATTTGGGATGTGCATTCTCCAAAACCCCACAACACCTAGAAAAGTCTGTGTTTCTTTTTTGTTAGTTGGTGGAGACATAGCTGTTCTTTTGTTGATCACATCCATTGGGATTTGACGACGTCCATCTTGCCATTTTATTCCTAAAAACTGGATCTCTCGTGCAGGTCCTTTGACTTTATTTTGTTTTATGGCAAAACCGGCTTTCAGAAGGATTTGGACTATTTTCTTCCCTTTCTCGAAAACTTCCTCTGCTGTGTCACCCCACACAATAATGTCATCGATGTACTGCAGGTGTTCAGGAGCTTCCCCCTGCTCTAGCGCAGACTGGATCAGCCCATGGCAAATGATAGGGCTGTGTTTCCACCCCTGGGGCAGCCGATTCCAAGTATATTGGACTCCCCTCCAAGTGAAGGCAAATTGTGGCCTGCACTCTGCTGCTAGAGGGATGGAGAAAAATGCATTAGCGATATCAATTGTGGCGTACCACTTGGCTGCCTTCGACTCAAGTTCGTACTGAAGTTCCAGCATGTCCGGCACTGCAGCACTCAGTGGTGGCGTGACTTCGTTCAGTCCATGATAGTCCACTGTTAGTCTCCACTCGCCATTAGACTTTCGCACTGGCCATATGGGACTATTGAAAGGTGAATGGGTCTTGCTGATCACTCCTTGGCTCTCCAATTGACGAATTAGCTTATGGATGGGAATCAGGGAGTCTCGGTTAGTGTGATATTGCCGCCGGTGCACAGTTGTGGTAGCGATTGGCATTTGCTGTTCTTCGACCCTCAGCAACCCCACAACAGAAGGGTCCTCTGAGAGACCAGGCAAGGTAGATAATTGTTTAATGCCCTCTGTCTCTAAGGCAGCTATACCAAAAGCCCACCGGAACCCTTTTGGGTCCTTGCAATATCCTCTTCTAAGATAGTCTATGCCAAGGATACATGGAGCATCCGGGCCAGTCACAATGCGGTGCTTTTCCCACTCATTCCCAGTCAGACTCACTTCAGCCTCCAATACAGTCAACTGCTGAGATCCCCCTGTCACTCCACAAATATAGATGGGCTCTGGTCCTTTATAGCTCGATGGCATTATAGTACATTGTGCACCAGTGTCTACTAAAGCCTTATACTTCTGTGCGTGTGACGTGCCAGGCCATCGAATCCACACAGTCCAATAAACTCGATTGTCCCTTTCCTCCCCCTGGCTGGAGGCAGGGCCCCCCTAATCCTGGTCAGAATCTTCTTCGTTTCTGTGTTTGAAGGACTGTCTGCTGGAAGTTGGAGCAGCAAACTTTTCAGAGAATCCCTTTTTCCTGATTGTTTTCTTTTGCAACTCACGTACCCGTGCCTCTAGGGTCGCGGTAGAATTTCCATCCCATTTTCTCATGTCCTCTCCATGGTCTCGTAAGTAAAACCACAGGGTGGCACGGGGTGAGTACCCACCATACCATCTTCCTTGTGTAGATGAACGCCTACCCCTGATAGCTGAGACACTGCTCTGTACAGGTACAGAGGAGAATAATCTCTCTTCAAGTTGGTGAAACTTTTCAGAAAGTGTTTTCTCCCAGGTGTTCTCTTTCGGTCGTTGGACACTGGTTGGTTCAGGTGGGGAGGAAGATAGATTCTCTTCAAGTTGGTGAACCTTTTCAGAAAGTTTCTC